>NC_138866.1:37152916-37789880 GCF_965194805.1 Balaenoptera borealis | reverse complement strand
GCCAGACAGAAGTGACAGAGTTTCTTTATCAGCCCTCTCTCCACCCAGTCCTAGGCACCCCTGACAGCTAGCCACTCAAGAACTGAGCCCAGGCCCATACGCCCTTCCTGACACAGCCAGCTCAAATCAGAAGTTTAATAATCCTTCAGAATAGGTGTGGGTTTTCCCAGCGGAGAGTCATAGGACAAGACCAAGGGAAGGACAGAGAGGCCACAAGTCAGAGAGCTCTCTGGGTGACCAGGTCAATTTAGGGCAACCCTGGAGAT
Organism: Balaenoptera borealis; assembly: GCF_965194805.1. Lineage (NCBI taxonomy): Eukaryota > Metazoa > Chordata > Mammalia > Artiodactyla > Balaenopteridae > Balaenoptera > Balaenoptera borealis. The sequence continues at coordinate 37,789,614 of NC_138866.1, read as the reverse complement.
ATCCGAGCTAGGCCCAAACCGCCTAGGCATCTAGACTGAACCAGCTCCTGGACCTGCGCTGGGGTGGGATCCACACTGGGCTTCTGAAGATTGATGCCAATTAGAATAACCCACCCCCTTCCCAAGTCCTCTTTCCTTCCTCTCCATCTTATTTCTCACTCCCACCCCCATTTTTGTCCCCAGCAAATTTGACTTCTTTTTCCCCTCTTTGATATGGTAATTTCTCTGTAGTTAGTGGCAAAGCCTCCCCAGCTCCACTGCCCTACCAGGTCCTGCACGCCTAACTTCACATTCTCTAGACCACAGTGCCAGTGACCTGTGGTATTCACACCCCTCCACACATGCAGTCCTGACCCTGTGTCCACACAGCTTCCACTGGCACAACCTCCTTTTGCTTCTGACCAGTTAGTGATGACTCAGGAGGACCGTCATCTTCTCTCTATCCACTTTCTACCCTTGAGCCTTTCACCTTGTGGTCTAGCAGAGTCTGCAGTTCCATCTACCTATGGTGTCCTTGACAATGTGGTTATTTAAACTGCTGAGTGTCTAGGGGTTCCAGGAGAAAGACATGGTGCTACTATCCTAAGAGTCTGGCAAACAACCCCTTGACTTATAAAACAAATACCTGAATTATAAACGTGTCAGGGACACAAGAACAGATATTATAAATGTTTATTATCCTTCCCTTCCTCCTTTTGCTGAAGAGAGAAAGTGCCTTTGGCTACTCAGATTTCCTCTCCTCCAAAGCCCAAAGGAGAGCGCCAATCAAGCCTTGGCTTTCTTGTGTGGCAGAAAGAGACCAAGATATTTACAGAAGGTGTGCTGGTGATGAACGGAGAGAAGGGACAAAACTTCAAGGCTATGGTAGGCTGAGAAAAATACTGAGAAAAAGATGATTTTAAGAGGCAGTGCTATGGTTTATAATTTGAATCCCCCTTTGGTATCTTTATCTTTCACTTAAGGTTAGAGTGGTTTATGAGGACTTTAGGCTGTTAGTGTTGTGTGTCCTTGAATGTGAAACCACATGAGACCATATACCACATGGTTCCCCACTTATTTGTTACATTTTTTAAATACTTGAAAATGCACAGGAACTCTTCTAGATTAATGGTACCTCACCTAAAATCTGACAGAAAAGCAAAAACATGAATACGAATTCAAAGCCTCACATTGCTAATCCACTGACCCAGTTGACCTCAAGTGCCAAGAATTTCATGAAGCCTCTTTCTAGCTTTGGGTGACAATGCACACCACAGGTTCTGATGGTAGCTGACATTTGGGGCATCCCTTTTACTGGCTATGAACCTCTCCTTAATGGGACTGACTAGCCATGAACTTTACATTGCTAACAAGCATCCCCAAAATTATACTTTTCTTTTTAGATGGTCTGAAGAAAAACAATTGGGGAAAAACATGTGAACAAGGACATAAAAGTGGTAGATGTTACCCTATGCAAATTCTGAGAAAATACTTAATAAAGTTATACAAGATGGTCTCTTAGATATTCATTGCAGAAAAGAGCCAAGAACCGTTTTATCTCAAATTGTCACACATCCTCCTTTGATCATAATTAACCAGCAACTATTAATATTTCTTGACAGTTCTTAAGAACTAGAAAATAAATATGCTACCTGTAAAGAACCCCATATTAGACTAAGATAAATGAAATAAATAAAGGGAGAAAACCACAAATACATAAAGTTCTAGGATCCTGAATAACAAAGAGGCAAATGAGTAAATATAATCCAGGACAACAACCATACACGAAAGTAGAAAACAGAGAAAAATCACTTAATGTTCTCCAAATAATCTTGTAACGCTTTGGAAAAGAAGTTATTGAGAGCAGAAACACACACTCTAAATATTCACTTGACTACTTTATTTCACTCTGCCTAGACATTGTTCTATATTTAGAACCAATTTACTGCTGTTGTCTTTACAGCTCATATATTTCTTTTGGTTTGCAACAAATACATTTGGCAGATTCCAACATCCTCAAATGCACAGTATTTTCTTGGTACCTACGAAATGCAAATATAGGTAGAGCATTAGTGGTTCATCATAATTCTCTGAAAAAGATGAGTTGCTCTGCAATACACAGCTCATAAACCTCCACTGCAGTAGACCTATTCATCACATGTTCCTCCTCATAAAAATATAAGCTTGGTCCTACAACCTAAAGTAAATCTGGATAAGCCTAAGACAAAATTAGAGAGTGAACCAAGAAGAAATGGTAGAACTTCCGTGATGGGAGACAATTTAGATGATGTTGACTCCAATCTACATATAACAGTAATAAGAACAACAAAATAACCACAATTTTTAAGCACCCAAATATCTTTTTTTTTTTCTGATTTACATGTTCATGGTAACCAAGTATGGAAAAAATTTTACCTCAATGTTCTTTCAAAGTTTCCATTGTAAGGTTGTTCCATAACTGATAAGGGCCAATCCCCAACTGCTGAACATTTAGATTGTTTCCAACTGTTACTGTTATAAACTTTTTGGTGATATATAGTCTTATACGTGTATATTCTCGCGCACTTGTATGATTTTGCCTGAGGATACGTTGCAGAAACAGGATTGCCGAGTCAGAGGGAGACCCTTGGTTAGACTTTTGATCTATACTGCCAAACGACTTGACAGAAAACTTGAATCAATTTACATATCCTCCAGCAGCATATACCTGCCACCTCTTTATGTATTCACCAGCCCTGGGTGTCATTCTCTTCATCTTTGCAAATTTGACCAGCCAAAGATTGCATCTTGTTTAATTTGATTTTTTTTACTCCAATATTCATTGGCCTTTTATTTACTTGTAAATTTTCTATATTCTTTATATATTTTCTTTTGTTTTAATTATTATTCTTGTTAATCAGAAAGCACCCTTATGCATCAAAGATAATAACCTTCTTGACCATTTTTCACAATATATGTGAACATATGTGACTTTTTTAGTCAATATATCAATCATTTTCTTTATGGTTTTCTTCATTTGCTTTTATATTTTCAGAGTCTTTTTTTATTTCCAAACAGTAACCAACCATCTAAATGCCATATATTGACTACTTCATCTTTCCCCATTGCCACTTATCATATACTAAATCATTACATATGTAGCATAGGTTCAGTGGCTGAGATTCCTGTTCTGGATCATTGATTCTTGCACTGATGCTATACTGCTTTAATAACTTTATAATACATGTTAACGTATATTAGCACAATTATCCTGTCATTCTTTTTTAATTATTAGCTATTCTCCCCAACTAAATTTTGAATATAACTGCTATAATCACTCTGTCATGTTCCCAATTCAAAAATTCTATTGGAATTACTATAAACATATTAAATTGAGAAGATCTAACATCTTTATGATACAGAGCTTCCCACCCTAGACCATGAGCTGTTTCTCCATTTTTCTTCTTTTATGTTTCTCAGCAAGTAATGGGAAGACCTTTTTTTCATAAAGGTCTTCCCATTACTAGACACTTCATAGTTTTTGTTGTCCTTGTGAAAAGGATATTTTCCATCATATTTTCTAAGTAGTTACAGCTGGTACCTGATAGAATTTTTATGAGCCTAATAATTCATTGAACACTCTTCACAGGAATACACTATTCCACTTTTATCATCACCTAGGTGTTTGGATTTCCTTAGTGACTATTTCTAGACAAGGAGGGGAAAGGACTGCTGCTACACACAGACCATCTTGTGCCTGTATTGTGTGTCAGATAGGATCAAAAAGATAATATCTGTGTAGCATTTTATAAATTTTAACTTTTTTTCCCTTATATTACCTCATCTGTTATTCACAAAACTTTCTAAAGTGAACAGGATGCTCTAGAGTCATCGAGCTTATCATTATTCTCATCTTAAAGATGAGAAAACTGAAATTCAGATCTGAATCACTCAGAGAGTTTGATAAAAATGCAGACTTCTGGGCCCCACACCAGACCTACTTCCTTGGAATCTAGGGGTGGGATGTGAAACCAGGAACTCTGTGTTTTTTAAACTAGCTTCCCCAACCTAAATGCCCCTCGACAGACGAATGGATAAAGAAGTTGTGGTACATATATACAATGGAATATTACTCAGCCATAAAAAGAAACGAAATTGGGTCATTTGTAGAGATGTGGATGGATCTAGAGACTGTCATACAGAGTGAAGTAAGTCAGGAAGAGAAAAACAAATATCGTATATTAACGCATATATGTGGAACCTAGAAAAATGGTACAGATGAACCGGTTTGCAGGGCAGAGATAGAGACACAGACGTAGAGAACAAACGTATGGACACCAAGGGGGGAAAGTGGTGGGGTGGGGGGTGTGGTGTGATGAACTGGGAGATTGGGATTGACGTTTATACACTAATATGTATAAAATGGATAACTAATAAGAACCTGCTATATTAAAAAATAAATAAAATTCTAAAATTCCAAAAAAGAAACAAAACACTAGCTTCCCCTGGTGACTGCCGTGAAACATCGATTTCCCCAAGTCTAGGTCAAGGCTGAAAATAAAAGTATCTGCCTCTAAATTAGGTATTTATTCCACCATACCTCAATGGCAGCTTAATTATTATGAGTTTCTAGCAATGTATGAATGTCACTGAAGGAGCTGGGTTTTTTGTTTTTTTTTTTAAGTATCTCTTTATACAGAGGATCATGCAAAAAGCACACCCTGGTTTGCAGACCACACACCTCCACGTGCAGGCTTCACTTATAATTCAGTCACTGCTTCCCAAAGTCCTAATCAAAAGACAGCTCCCTGTACTCTGTAGTTCATGCCAGGGAGGCTGGCTACTATGGCTTATATGGCCACAGTGAACCTCAGGACACCTTGCCAGTGGTCCTGCCCCACTGATGGAGTCTGGCAGCCCTGTAGCTGGTGGAAGTTGCCTGGAAAAGTGGCAGAGTACCCCAAACACTGATCCCACCCAGGGTAGCCACATTTCCATGGCATCCCCTTGTAAAAGGTAGGCCAGCTTTAGTGTAGGACACCACCGCTGATGAGCTCATCCTACCACTACTACTACCATCCAGAAAAGCTCATGGTGACCCTTTCGGGAAAGGCCAAAGGCTCATCTGGAGAAAATATATGCCTCAGAGAAAACCTCCGCTTTAGTTGGAGTTTAATTCACTTTTCAGTCACTGAACCAATATTTATGGAGCCACATGCCAGGCCCGTGCTAGATCTTGGTACATGAAGATAAATAACACAGCACTTTAAGGCCCAATGGGCAAGTAAGCATGGAATGACACTTAAGGTAGTTGGAGGACATAAAGGGGGCGTTACAAAAGTGAGTTTTCCAGGTTATGGAAGTTTTCCAGGCTGACAGGTGTGGGGAAAGCATTCCAGAATTTCTTTTCCAGATTTCCAGAGGGAACAACTTAAACAAAGACATTGTGAGTATAACAGACTGCAAGAAGTTTGGATTGTAGGAGGGTAAAAAATAAGAGAGATCTGGAAAGGTAAACCAAAGGCCAGATTACAAGGACATTGTACACTCTTGGAAAGTATTTGAATTTTATCTCGGAGATGAGTGAGAGCCACAGCCACGTTAATCCTGAGAAATGAATGAGCCTGGAGAAATGAATGTTGATTAGGAGACTTTTGCAATTGATAAGGTTGGAGGTTGCATGAGGACAGCTACACAGATGGTAAAGAGGAGTCCGAGTATCTAGAGATACTTAGCAGGTAGAAGTGGCAGGAAGTAGAGACCAAATGAATGTTGAGGAAGGAAGGGTGAGGCCAAGCAAGACTCTAAAATCCCAGGATGTGAATGTCATGGAATCGTGGCTCTGTCTTTGGTTTGGCCTCATCCCCAGCCAGTTCCAAAGGTCCTGGAACCACACAAGCTCCTCCCCTTCCTCTTTCCTTTCACCCCCCTTCCTTCTCCTCCTCCCCCTCCTCCCTCATCAAACAAGTACTGACAAGGGTAGACCTTTCCTGAACACCCACCCCATACCCAACTTCATTTCAGCAAGCTCTGTTCCCAGAAGTATTGTTAAGAAGCCATTTGCTCACTGATGTCACCTTATGTTTGTGTTAGCTTTCTTGTACACAATGTTTATATTCATGATCTTCTTTTCTCCTCAAACTTCCAGTAAGAACTGAGAACGTAGGGAAGCTGTAACTTGCTCGAGATCCTAGAGTTTGTTCACAGTGAGTTCAGGCCTCCAGCCAGTTCTTCTGCCTTAAAATCTGGGGTGGTTACACTACAGACTGAACAAACAACCACAAACTAAATCCCCTGTCATAACAGGCATACCTAAAGGAGAAAAGAAACATGACCAGGGATGGAGATGCATGGCAGAGGTATGTTACCCTGTTCACAAGGAACTCTTGTTACTGTAGGACGAATATACACACCTAACGAAAGAAAACCCTCAGCTCAGTGTTCTAATGGATTCTCAGGGAGACTGTTTGGTTTCCCCCCAGTCTTTGTTCTACGGAAACAGGACCTGACACCAGTACATCAAATAAGAGACTTGCCTGAACAACTTTTATTTCACACACACACACACACACACACACACACACACACACACACACTGCTGCTTAGGAAACAAGAGGCATTCTCTGCAAAGAAAGGAAACGAGCTGGCTGAGGGGGGGGCCAGTGTAGATGGATGAGGTTTTCAAGCCGCCTTAACAGGAACACGTAAGTTGGAAGGATGAAACCGCACCAGGAAGGAATTCACCACCATTCATATTTATGAAAGTGTATTATCTATTTCTAGTTTCATTCTGTTTTCTAACTTATTTTAATTTGAGGGAAATGTCATCCCAGATGCCTCTGAGTTGCTTCCTTATAAAGTGAACATGCACATTTGTGAGGCTTAAGGCACGTCACAAACACACACAAGCAGCTCCTAAGAGCAGACCCTGGTGCTAAGTGAGTCACAGCCCCAGATGGGATCTTCTAGAAAGGAGGAGGAGCAGGGGATGAGGGTCAGTTCAGAGAGGGAAAAGGTCAGCGAACACTGCTGAAGATACTCAGTCAGCAAGCATGACGAGGGTCAGAACTGAGATTCTTCATTTGAACTCTCCTTTTTGTGCAGCACCCCAGACATAGACAAACTGTAGTGATGATTACCCCTGACTTTGGAACAGCTAATAAAGAGTTTTTATACCTCTTTAGGGTAAAGACAATGTGTTTATCTTCCAGGTGAGGGAGAAACCTGCTGACCTACCCAACATCTCACCAAATGAGTAGATAGCTAAGTATGGACTTGAATTCGGTCATGAAGAAAAATTATCTGGAACTTGTATATGAGGCTGAGAACATGCAACTGTCCATGCTAAGGCAGTGTTCAACACCCTTCCCCCGAGGCTTAGTAATCGAGGGGAACTTACCTTTGTCTGATTCTGCTATTAACTAAAAGTTTAGCTTTTCTGAAGTTACATGTTAACTTGTAAATCTTGTTGGGTCAAGATGCAAATAATTCCTGTTTAGTAGAAAGGAGAACACCAAAGGCTATCTTTTCCGTAGGACAACAAGCAGCTTTCCATGGAACTTAGCCATCTTATTCTAACATTTTGCTTTTGAAGTACCTATAAATGCCCAGTTCTTCAAAATGCTCTTTGAACAAGATTTATCATCTTACTGATTCTCTCATTAACGAGTTAATAAATCTTTGACATATTTGCATGGGGCCATATTTTTAACTTAATTAAAATTCTATTTCTTGCTATATCTATAAATCTAGTGTTTCTTCCTCCAAAATAGTGCCTAGGATGGTACTAAAGGTATTATTAGTACCATTAGTACCACCCTAGTACCATTAGGATGAGGCATAGTCAGGTATGCCTCATCCTACCTGCCAAATAGAGTACATTTGACATGAGTGATGCAGACAGCCGGCTATGTGCTGGGAACGGAGGGGCACTGGGAGGCTTCCTCTTACCTGACCTGGCATTTCCACCATGCCGGTTCTCAGGATTCATCAGATATTCATCACATTGGCTCCAAAAGATTGCTCTTGGCGGATGAGATGGCCAGCCCACCACCCAACAAAGCAGGGGCTGTGAACCAGGTTCCTGGTGCTGCTGATGGGCTGGACTGATGGTCTGAGCTGGCTTACAGGGAATGACCAACACTTCCTCATCCGGGTTTGCAAATGACATGCAGTTTCATGAGGTGACTGAAATGCTGAGACGGGGTGGTGGGGAGATAGGACAGGCTCACGTCCTGCCGGGACACTTTCTCTCTGGGTGAAAGCAACTGACCCTCAGGAGAGCAAACCAGTGACTTCAACTTCATTAGCACCTCACTCCAACTCATAAAATTAACCATCCAATCTGCACCAAGAACAAACACAAGGAAGCCAAGAGCTTAATGGATTTGGAGAGGAAGGCCTTCAGTTTACATACTTAACAAGCCACTGACAACTTTTCACGCTTTATTGAGAGAACCATCTGAGCCATTAGCAGGTCATTTGACCCACTCTCTTTAAAACCTCTCTAAGCTCAAAAAAAAAAAACCTCTAACAGCTCCGAGAATAGAAGATGATCTGGGATTTTAGCCTGACCACTGTCTGCCAGGCAGGTTTGCTGGCTGCAGGTACTTCCCAGCAGTTAGCGTCTTGCCAGGATGCTTCAAGCTGAAGCTCTGCACATTTCGAAGGACCTCCTTCTGCCTGAGTTGCCCCTGGAGCTTCATTTCTGTTCTGTGGATTCAGCAACTACTACGTATGCCAAGAATTGTGGTGTGTACTGTGTGGGGTATGGGGTATGGAGATTCTGTCCTCAAGGGCCTACCTGTCCGGTCAGAGACACAAGACATTGATCTAAATAGCTACCATTTAGGGAAGAAAGTGACTGGTAATTCACAAATACTATAAATTTGTTGTGCCATTTCACGTGCACTGGGTATACAGGGGAGAGCAAGACAGACTGTCCCTGGTCTTAGAAGAGGTTCAATAAGCATTTGTTGAAGGAGAGGAAATAACAACTTCTCAGCACCTACTATGGGCCAGGCTGTGTGCCAGGCATTTTCTCATTTAACTTCCTCCTCACAAGTATTCTCTTTGATGGGTGATGTTCTCCCCATTTTTAACAAATAGGGAAAGGGAGGCTCAGAGGTGTTAGGTGACTTTCCCAAGGTCATTCAGACAGTGAATAGCAAAGATAGAATTCAAACGCAGAACCATCTGACTTAAAAGATCGCGCTCTCTCAACGTCTCTACATTTCCTATGATCATTTTTAGAGCATACCTTCCTTCTATGCTGATCTGACTAATTCATTTCCAAACTGAGGAGCCTCATAGAGCCCAGGTTGGAAAGCGATAAGGCATCCATTGCTAGTCCAAGATAAGGACTCACAAAGCCATTTGCATGTTCCACAATATGTGAGTAATGCTTGGATCTGTCTCTGGCTGTCTGTCCCTTGATGTTCTCAGTCATCAACTGTGTGACCCACTTATCTTCCTTCTGATAAAATGGGAGAATCAAAGGGCAGAGAAGAGAGAATAAAAGTGATTTCCAGAGATGGGGGCACGAGGGCACTGCCCTGTTCCCTCAGGATTCCTCCAGCAGGGCTGGTCCAACAGAGTAGGCAGCAAAGCTGAAAGCTGACCTGGCTTCCACCCAAAAAAACTCATCCTCCCTCCTCTCACCATTTTGCCTTAACGCAAGTAAATTATTTTCGTTCCTTCTTTTTCGCTTTCTTTGGGAACAAGAATTCAGGACTTTCATAGTTTAACAAAGCCTTCAGAATAAAGGCTGTATTAGTGAGTCGGGTGGGCCTGAACCTACATGCCCTGTCTCCCCCAATGCACCCTGGGTAGCTCGTGAACCACCCCTCGTCCCACCCCCAGTGCACCCTGGGTAATTCTTGGCCATCCTTGGGACGCAGCTCAGACGTGTCCTCCAGAAAGCCTTCTCTGACCACACTCGAGCAGTGCGCGTGTGCACGTGCAGTGGGGCCCCTTCTGCACGCTCCCACACCCGTCCACACTGCCGCCAGCATAGTGATCACTGCACTGCCCTGTACCCTCCTCTCCACGCTCCGCGGCAGGACGAGTTGGATCTGGCCTTTACGCTCCCAACACTGAGGGCAGTCCCAGAACCCAATAAACTCTTGAGGGAGGGAAGGACAGAGGGAAGGGAAGGCTGGGCTCAGACTCTCAGCCCGACGGCCACCTTTCCCGGGCTGGCGCTCGCCTCAGGCCTGGTACAATTCTCTGCAGTCAGAGCTGCCAAGGGAGAAAAGCGTGAGGCCTGAGGAAAAGCAGGCTGGAAGGAATGTTTGTTCTCTGAGAAAACTCAAACAAGAGCTTCAGGGCTCCAGTGACAAAGGTCAGAGCCATCGCTTTGGAAATTCTGCAGTGCCCAGCGGGGCCGTGAGGGTGAGTCAGCTTCTAGTACTTACTCCGCAGATGGCCCTGGGCCTCTAGGTCGGGGGACCATCCAAGGGGGTCTCCAGAACGGCTGCCCCTAACCTGTAAGTACTGGGCTCACTAGAGGCAGGAAATTCCATGTTGTAATGGCTGGCTTTCTTCCCTTCATTCCTGATCCATGTCTAGGTGGTGAATTGGCCATTAAAGAAACCATTTAGGCAGACTTTAGGAACATCTGACTGGGCTCCAAGTGTGCAGGAAGAGGAAAATATAACAGGATGAAGAGATCGGGGCTGCACCATCTCACCTTCATTTCCATTGCTAGCCTGGCTTATGAAAGGAAGTAAAAATGTTTAGGCGCCCCTCTTCGATGTTGTCACTAGCGTTGGATGGAGCTGGGTTCACCCCTTAAAAACACACATGTAAAAGCTCATCTGCGCAGCTGCTGCCATGTTATCAAGCTGAACACACGTTGATCTGAGTAGATTAGAAAACTTGTTCCCAGTGTCTGGGAAGGCAGTGCTTTTAAACAAGTGCTTTTCAAAGAAAGAGCCATTAAGAAGCACTTTGCATACACGTAGGCCCTGAACCTGAAAACAAATAAAAGTCAGATCAGTACCAAAGCAGCAACTCCGAGCATCAGGCTAGAGAATTTGGCTGGCATATTTTAGAGATATGGTTATAAAAGGTTGCTATTCCATTTATCTTTCGTTTCCTGCACAGCTAATGGTAGGAGAAATCAAAAATCATTTTTATGTTGGACTTGCACATTTGTATTGAAACATAGTTGACTCACAATAATGTGTTAGTTTTAGGGGTACAGTATAGTGATTCAGTTATTTTTTCTGATTGTATTTCATTATAGGTTATTATAAGATAGTGAATGTAAATCCTGGCATTTGTACATTTTTTAATCAACTAGGAAAAATCACATTCTCCTTCATATTTTACTCTTTTTCCAAAAAGAGATTACATTTTTGTGGAAATTTAAATCTGCTCTTTCCATTCACCGAGAGAATCATATTACTCTTGCCTTCGATTGTTCAATCTCAGTTTAGTTTCAGGTTGAGACTTTATTTCATTTCCAGCCATGTAAAGAGCAGCTGGTATCCCTCTATTACCTCTCACTTTTGGACATCATTGCTTGGCGAGGCAATAAGCCTGCTGAGTAAATCAAACTCTCTACTTTTCACTCTATATATGCCCTTCAGGTATGTGAGATGAAACCCATATAAAACACCTCCTACTGCAACTAAGGTTCAAACTGTAATGAATCAGTTGAGCTAAAGCACAGAGATATTTAATAAAAACACTTTTTGAAATAAATGTTAAGCCCTTCGCATTTCATTATTAGCTTTGCCTTATAGACTATAACATAGGCAGGTGGGTTAATATCCTTTGTTTTCAGGGTTTTTTAATATTTTGATGACAAATAAAAGCTGCGAGATTTCTAACAGAAAGGTTGCTTACACGAGTCTATATCCCAAAAGGTGGCTCAAGCCAAATGAAAGAAGAAAATAACCTAACCAAGAAAGAGTCCAGCATCCTTTTCCTTCAGGAGTTTGATATTATAGGGCCTAATCAGGATCAATGAACAGCCTGCAGAGTGCCCTAGTGGCACCAATAGTATCCACCTCGGTTGAGAAATTTGGACTTGGCTCAGCCCATCTGCTCTCACTGCAGCCCACGGTTGCCTTGCATTTGGCAAGCATGCTGTCAACTTGGTTTAGAATATACACGGGTGAGGCATATGCTTGTCCTTGCTGCCCAAAGAGATGCTGGCATAGAGAAACGTGAAGACTCCTGATTGAAGCTTGCATTTACAGACTCTCCTCTTTTCTCTTCTCCCCTAGTTACTGTGACAGTGGGAGGCAAGCAACACTTGCTCGGACTGTATGACACCGCAGGACAGGTACATTTTTCTTATCTTGATTCATTAAGAGTTTGGAGGGGGGAGAACGATCCATTTGGCTAGGCATATGGGGACTAACAGTACAGATATTACCTCCTCTGATCACTTGGGGCAAATTTATTGTCTACCTAAATGACAACCAAAATATTCTGAATATCTTAAAAATATTTATAATTACAGAAAACTAAATCATTGTAGGATTCAAGGTGTTGGTAGGCAAATAACCATTCATTTATTGATTGATGACTATCACTAACCAATGTAACATATTTGGCCAAGAGTCCCAATTTCTTCCTACCCATACCAATTCCAGATCCAGGATTACTGAGTCAATTTCATAAATTTTAGTTTCACCCATATTTTTTTTTTCATGTTATATTCTTTGCCTGCTCTTTATTTGGATTGCCTAACAAGCTGTGGAAAGGTACAAAAAGAGATAGGGGATGGGGATCAGGGAGTAGGAAGAAGATGGATTAAGTGTTAGAAGGAAGAAAATCCAGGATCCTGGATGTTTTCCCAAAGTGAGGGTCAACCCCTGAATAACCGGGATTAACTCTAAATTCTCCAAGATTCCTGAAATATGCTCATTCTGTCAGAAATATTTCTTCAAGTTGGAGAACCTGGCCAAACAATAATGTAAGGCAATGGACTGGCACCCTCAGTGCTTAATCAGTTAGCACACGCTCTGCTTGGGTGAAAATGCCGCTTTATCTTTTTTTCCTTGCATCCCACACTCCACTACAAAAAGTTTCTAATGTTACAAGTTCATGGGCTAGAGGGGAAGTGGTTAAGCAACTGACAGTTAGGGCCCAATTTCTTTGACAGAGCTTTTGGTACCATACATCCTGGGTCATTTATTTAGGTCAAAATCAGCGGGTTGTTCAGTCTGTCCAAATGCATACATCTTAAGTCCTTTGGAGTGAACATTAGACCATGCTTATTCCCACTGTGAGTTTCCTGGTAATTGTTATTTGCAGTTATGCATTTGTCTAGACTTTTTTCACAATTATCTGGAGATATGTGTTTTTGCTCAATCTGATACCTCTATACTAAAAAAAAAAAAATCATAATAAATAAAATTCTCTTTGGGATTTCCGTGTGCATTTGCAAGAACCACTGTATAAATGTCTGTGGAACATCAAAGTCAGATGTTGGGCAGGCCCAAGCAGTGGAGAACTTGGAAAACCTAGCACCACACTCAAGGCTCCTAAAAGCAACCAGTTTCCCCTCTCTGACTGATGGGTGTTTTAGCCAACTACTCTCAGGAACTGGAGAGTGGAGGAGACCTCTCATATCAATACCGAGGCACACGACTAGAAAAGGATGCCCACAGATGCCCAGATTGGAAAAGTGATTTGGCTCCTCCGAGCTAAGGTACAGGGCTTCAGTGCAGCTCATGCTTGCCTGCCCCTCCACCAGAAATCGTTCCAGCTGGAACGATTCGGGCTGGAGTTGCCTACCCTCACTCAATCACACAGTCATTGGGGTGTCCCCATTCATCAGGGACTCACAGCCTGAAAAAAGAGTTCACACCCTTTTCCTCCATAATCATATTTTACTAATATAACCCAGTTTGAAAAATTCAATACAGCAAGGATTACTGCCTGATTCTGAAACCTCTTTCTGTTTCCCTTGCCTTCTAAAAATGTTCTCTGTGCCCCTTGTGCCCCCCCAGTTCTCCCCAGTTCTATAGCAATCCACCACAATTGTTCGCTTCTGTGCATTAATTGCGCCCAGAACATCCTCCCTGGCCTCTATTTAATTTTGAATCCAATAAAACTGCATATAAGCAGTTTAATTATTCTTTCCCACTGCTCTGTCCTTAGAAAAATTTAATAATACTAGGATAGGAGTGGAGACTCTAAGGCAGTGGAAAAAATATCTTTAAACTCCAAATTGACCCAAACCTCTGACACAGAAGAAAGTGATGAGCACCGATAGAATATAACAACAAATGGGTTATAGATAGTTCTTCAATTTACCTTTCACTTTAATGCTTTCCACCAGCTACTTTGAAAGCCCAGAGGTTCACAAGGTTCACGGGGGAGCGTAAAGCACGAGGAAAAGAAATCAGAACACATTTTAAAGCTCCTTATAGGACTAAAACTCTATGATTAGGACCTTGAAAAATGACCTCGAGAATGCCTAAAAGAACTGGAATAATTAAGCAAAACAATTTGAGGCTAGACCTAAGGAAGACCTCTCAGCAGTAAAGGACCGTTAGGTATTGGAATGCATTCCACTGGAGGATGACGCATAGGAATAATTCATTTCGTGGAACAGTGGTTCTCAGGCTCCAGCAGGGATCAGAATCACCTGTAGGGCTTGTTAAAACCCAGTCACCGGGCCCCACCTGCAGTGTTGCTGATTCTACACGTCTGGGATGGTGCCTAGGTATTAATACTTACGTTTCTGACAGGTTTCCCGGTGATGCTGATGCTGGTCTGTATACCATACTTTGAGAACCACGGTTCTAGAACCTTACCACTCAGAGTCTGGTCCACCAACCAGCAGCATTGCCAGGGACCTTATTAGAAGTGCAGAATCTCAGGCTCCGTCCCCAGCCTACTGAATCTGAAAATGCATTTGAAGAAGATCTCCAGGTGATTCGTATGCACATTAAAATTTAAGAATCATGACCCTCGTAAGGCCACACACTATCAAACTCTTAGAGGAAAACATAGGCAGAACACTCTATGACATAAATCACAGCAAGATCCTTTTTGACCCAGCTCCTAGAGAAATGGAAATAAAAACACAAATAAACAAATGGGACCTAATGAAACTTAAAAGCTTTTGCACAGCAAAGGAAACCATAAACAAGACCAAAAGACAACCCTCAGAATGGGAGAAAATATTTGCAAATGAAGAAACTGACAAAGGATTAATCTCCAAGATTTACAAGCAGCTCATGCAGCTCAACAACAAAAAAACAAACAACCCAATCCAAAAATGGGCAGAAGACCTAAATAGACATTTCTCCAAAGAAGATATACAGATTGCCAACAGACACATGAAAGAATGCTCAACATCATTAATCATTAGAGAAATGCAAATCAAAACTACAATGAGATATCATCTCACACCGGTCAGAATGGCCATCATCAAAAAATCTACAAACAATAAATGCTGGAGAGGGTGTGGAGAAAAGGGAACCCTCTTGCACTGTTGGTGGGAATGTAAATTGATACAGCCACTATGGAGAACAGTATGGAGGTTCCTTAAAAAATTAAAAATAGAGCTACCATACGACCCAGCAATCCCACTAGTGGGCATATACCCTGAGAAAACCATAATTCAGAAAGAGTCATGTACCAAAATGTTCACTGCAGCTCTATTTACAATAGCCAGGACATGGAAGCAACCTAAGTGTCCATCATCGGATGAATGGATAAAGAAGATGTGGCACATATATACAATGGAATATTACTCAGCCATAAAAAGAAATGAAATGGAGGTATTTGTAGTGAGGTGGATGGAGTTAGAGTCTGTCATACAGAGTGAAGTAAGTCAGAAAGAGAAAAACAAATACAGTATGCTAACACATATATATGGAATCTAAGGGAAAATAAAGGTCATGAAGAACCTAGTGGCAAGACGGGAATAAAGACACAGACCTACTAGAGAATGGACTTGAGGATATGGGGAGGGGGAGGGGTAAGATGTGACAGGGTGAGAGAGTGGCATAGACATATACACACTACCAAATGTAAACTAGATAGCTGGTGGGAAGCAACCGCATAGCACAGGAAGATCAGCTCGGTGCTTTGTGACCACCTAGAGGGGTGGGATAGGGAGGGTGGGAGGGAGGGAGATGCAAGAGGGAAGAGATATGGGAACGTATGTATATGTATAACTGATTCACTTTGTTATAAAGCAGAAAGTAACACACCATTGTAAAGCAATTATACTCCAATAAAGATGTTTAAAAAAAAAAGAATCATGACCCTCGGAGTCTTTGGTGGTTGAAACATTGTTCCTAATGTTAGGAGGATGTGGTGGAAAAGAACCATTACCCACGTTGATTCCCATGGTTCTAGACTCTGCCAATAAGGCTCTGTGACAAATTTAATTTAGAAGCATTGTCCCAACATTTCCATTCCCAGCCTCAGGGAGGATAATCTAGCCTCCTCAGTTATATTCTAACAAATGTTGCTGAGGTCACATGGCTAAGGAAGATCTATAACTAATTCAAAATTACTCATCTGGTCAGAGTTACTAACAAGGAAGAGTGGTGATCTCAAAACCAACTGATTAATCCCTGAGCCACAGAAAAAGAAATAAATCTCTGAACCTGGCTATAGGGTTCCATCTTGCTGTGAATAATTAGGTTTTCTCACATGAACAAACCAAGGAGCAGTGCCCCTCATCTTTGTCCTGAGCTAACTGTGGCTCAGAGTTAACAAAAACAACCTCAAGAAGCGCATGTGTTCGGAAAGATAAACTGATAGGAACTCGTTATTTCTATCCTCAAAGTCAGCCCTGGACAGAATCATTCGACCTGGTTCCCTCCACTTCGCCACACCTAGTCACCTCGGGCACCACTGCAGCACTGCCAGCCTCGCCTGAGACACGCTCGCAGCACTGCACGAGCCAGCCAAGCATCTGCTGAAGGCAGGTTATAATGAAGTCACGTGCAAACCCTGCCAGCACGTGGCAGCTGCTATTAAACATTAGCTCTCTCCCCAAGCCCCTGAAACAAACTGATACTTGGACTTTGGGTGGAGTCCTTTGAAGACAAAGAGGCTTCAGAACTCTGGTTCATCTGTTGGGTAGAATTCCAAACAGTCGGGTAGGCAATGAAGTGATGGGGCTTTTGTACAGGGTGACTCGGCATGTTACCCCCTCAGCTCACACTGGGGAGGCAATAAGGCCTGGTCTATAAACCAAATCTATTTAGGTCCTGCCAACCCAGCCTATGCGACTCTTGCCCCTCCTAGTGCGTTACGGAGCGTCTCTCTGAAAGGGATTTCTAGAGCTCAGAGCTTTGGCTTGACTACAGAGAGTCTGAGAGCTGACTTTTAAACGACGTACTTGCAGGCCAGTTTCTTTAGAGTGTGTCACGAGGGAGAGCAGGAAGCTGGGGTGGGGATACTGCCTCAAGCCTGGGTACTGGCCGGCTAAGGAATGCCAAAGTGGGAGAGGGGCGTTTCCCAGGTCACGGCCTTGAACCAGCCATCCTCGACCCCTCAGCCGACCACCTAGACTGGAACCAGTCCCGGTAATAAGACACCTTGTCTCTTTCTCTTGTGGGCCCTGGCCTACAGGAGCAACATGGGTAAAACCCTGCTGTGATTGTGGCCTCTCAGGCCAAACTCCAGGATGGACGTATCTCAAAAGCAACATTTGCAAAAGTGGCAGTTAGCAGCACTACCAGGGAGGAATGAGAATCTCCTGGTGTCAGGAGCCTGGCTTCTCAGCAGGATAAACCCCTGATTTCTCTGCACACAAGCACTGCTGGATCGGGGGCCGTCTGCTTGCGGCCGAGCACAGAATGGTGTCTGTCACTGAGAAGCAGCTCCGCTGTCACCGGTGACCATGAAAGTCGGGGAGCAGTAAGGCCATCAGCTGTACCCCTCACTCAGCCAGGGCCGCACAGCACGCGTCTTCACCTGTCCTGGATTCTGAAACCCTTCTCCTCCCCTCTCCCTGCCCCCTGCCCCCGCAAGGGCTGAAGAGAGAGACATAAGGACCAGGCAGGGAGGCAAGTACACCTGGGGTTCATTAATGGCAACCCAGGGCCAACCTGGAAGGACTGGAGCCTTCCTCTTTGCTATCGGCTGACCCAACAGGCCATCTGGATTTGAACCCAGAGAAGATGTCTCCCTAGCCCACGTTCTTGAACACTGTGCTGCTCTCCTGCCCTATGGGTGCTGTCCGCATTTTCCAAACCAAGCCTGACAGATATGAGTGTACTTATGGGAGAATATGAAAGTGAGAATGTGTTGAAAATCTGGGGTAGATATCATTAAACCAACAGGGCTTGGAAGCAGAATTCTATTTCCAATTTAACATAGGTGTGGGGGTGGGGAGGGGTGGAGGGAATGCTCCGTGCAAGGCGCCTAGCCTCTCCAAGTGTGGTCCCCAGACCAGCGGTATCAGCACCACCTGGAAACCTGTGACAAATGCAAATTCTCAGACTTCATCCCAGGCCCGCTGCTGAATAAGAATCTGCATTTGAACAAGAGGCCCAGGTGATTCAAATATGCATAAAGCTTGAGAAGGGCTGGTCTAATGGTTTCACTTGCTCACCACCTGTGCCATCATGATGCGGCTGTTCCAGGCATATTTCGAACCCAAGGTGTTCAGCCCGTCTGAGGCTGAGGCTGTCGCTGAACTTTTCTTGTTTGATAATCACGCATAGTTACCCCAGAACACCAGATTGCCTTCAGACCAAACACTCTCCTGCCTCTGGAGTGAAGCTGGGTGGAAAGCACTCAAAGGCCTACCTTGCCCAAATCCCACCCTTCCCTCCACCCCCATCCCCTCCCCAGCCTCTTTGTCCACTTTAGCCCTTGAAGCCCCCTTTGAGTCACTCTTATAGTCTTCCATTCTCAGTTTCAACATTGGAAGGGGCCTCAAATACCAAATAAACCACTGACCCACTCCTCAGAGCCCCTTATATCATCTCAACATGTGCGCATCCGACCAAGACCCAAAACGTGCCCCATTGCAAAAAAAAAATCACCCAAGTTATCAGCTGGTACAAATTCAAGTCCCCCAAACTCCCAGCACCCAGGCCTCAGTGTGAGGGGACACTTACTTTTATTAATCCTGAACCCACTGCCGTGTGTCATAGCTGCAGCCAGTGGCAAACGGGGGCTGAAATGAGCCCGACCAGCCTAGGTGTGAGCCTTCTTTAGAGGTACGTTCGCTCTGTAGTCCTGATTAAATCACTCAGTGTCTAGACTTGAGCTATGACAGAGTCACCTGGAGGGCTTGGGAGGACACAGGTGGAGCAGCCCCTCCCCCAGAGCCTCAGCTTCAGGAAGGCTGGGTGGCACCGGGGAACGTGCATCCCTAACAAGCTCGCAGGTGATGCCCATGCTGCGAGTCGGGGACCCTACTTTGGGAGCCACTGCACTAACTGACCTCTAAGACCTCTTCCAGCCTTGAAATTGTATTTTCCCAATTCAGTCAAATAACTATTCTACATTATTCTATTATCAGAGAGCTTACTAAAAGCGAGAGAAACTTCACCTGTCTCATTTTCACATAAATCGAATTGTTTCCCATATTTTCATTTTTTTCCCCCACTAGCTTGCCAATTCTTATTCGCCTTATATAGTTCACATAGCATCCTGAATGCTGTATGCTAGACGTTCAGTAGGCAATTAATAAATCTTTTTAAATGGAATTATACAGCAGGACTAAGGTATCCACAGAAGAGAGATCCAGAATACAGAGCAGGATAAAGCCCAATGAAGGACACAGTCAGAAGTCACTCAGCTGGACCTACCAGGAGGGTAAATTATCGAAAAACCAAACTCTTTTCACCTTCCCACCTACAGTTAATCCAGCAACCAGGGGTCTTCCTAACTTTTCCATAATGTGAGCAGAATTCCTTTGAGAGCTTCCAGGTAAAGAATCAAGTAAACATGATTCTTTCAGACTACCAGTTATTTGCTTATCTAGTTGTGACCCAACTTACCTAGTTCTGACATTTCTCTCAATTATGCTGCTTTTTTAAGCTTTGAGGTTTTAAATATAGTGTCTGCTGCCATCTGGTGGTAATTTCTGGTAGATGCAGGCCTAGAGATAAGCCTCTCTATAGCTCTGTAGAAACAGATACCATACCCACACCATGGTCTCTAACATTTCTTTTCCTAGATCCTTGGGTAAAGCATGAATCCATATTAAGATTCCTGGATAACGGAATTTTCAAGAAAATGCTTAATCTGTCACTTAAAATTCCAGGCTGAAGCAAATTGTGTGGTCACAATTAAGAGCTAGAGCTGGATTCAGGCTAAATACCCCCATCCTGGCGCTTAATAGCTCTGTAACAATGGTCCAATGAATTTCTCTAAACCTTAACTTCCTCTTCTATGAAATTCGGATGTGGACGGTACCATCTTTTCAGTGCCAGTGTGAGGATTCAACTAGATAATGCATGTAAGAGCTTGAAACAGTGCCTGGCCCTTAGTAATAAGCCCCTGATACATACTCTGTTGACAGTGAAGATGATGTAAATCAGTTGTTCTCAACTCCACGCCAACCTCAGACCAATGAAATCAGAATACCCAGATACCCAAGCCCACTCTCCAGAAATTCTGATTTCACTGGTCCCAGAGTAGGGAAGGTAGAGGCAGGTACTTGGTTAGCAGGGCATCAGGATGTTTTTAAAACTCCCTGGATGATTCTAATGAAAACTACTGCAGTAAATGATCCACAGAAAAACCATGTGTTCATTTGCAGGTCACTGCAGACCGGGTGTCATCAAAATCAGTCAACAGCATTTATGGAATATTTGCTATGGACAGAGTACAAGTGGGGCATGAGAATAAAACAACACGGCCCCTACTCCATTTATGACAATGCAGATGAGAGGATGAAGTGGCAGGGAGTAGGTGGTATCATGAACAGCTGTAGATTATGGGCTGGGAAGGAGAGTTCTTGGCTTGTGGGCTTCACAGCTACTGTGAGAGAGAAAGTCCCAGAGAGAAAGGAGAGAGGCAGAGAGACTGTGGGACAGATTTGGCTATCAGGGCTAGCTGTGGAAAGAGGAGGAGTCACTGACAAGAGACAAGCTGTCCCCTCCCACACTCCCACCCCTGCCACGCAGGGGTGCACACACACACACACATAGCCATGGGCACAAGTTGACTGAGATGCAATCGTAGGCCTGGCCCAATCAGTTTTTAAGCAATGTACTCAACCACAATGACTGATTTTTTTGTGTGTTCTTTTAGTTCACTTTTTAGGATTTTAGGATTTTTCAGCATCCTTGCCAGCTTGCATTGAATTTTGCTTCGATTTTGTTAGTATTAGAAGCAGTAATAGTGCCAGCCATGCATATTGAGCCCCTGTGTGCTGGGCACCTTGAGTAAATGATAGATAAATGCACGGCTACCAACCAGAGATGACCACCCTTGACATTCTAAGGGGCTTCCTCCCCTTGGAAGGGGCATACATGTACATGGCTGTGTGCACCCCCTTCTTATAAAGACATTGTTAGGGTCAATAGAAAGATAGTGAGGTCAATATTTTTAAATATCCATGACCTGTTAAGTTGAAAAAAACAAGTGTCACAACAATATGAGCTATATAATCAATTTCTTTTTTAAATAAACATGTGTATGTTATATACGTAAATAAATATTAAAAGTTCGGAAGGATACTGTTACATAGCTGCTTCCTCTGGGAAGAGAGGAAAAACTCTTAGAGATCAAGTGCAGGATGGGAACAAAGTTTTACTTCTACTCTATGTACTTCCGTAATGTTTGAATTTTTGCAAAAAGCATATATAAATTTTGTAACTTTTTTAAGTGTTAGGAAGAGTAGTAAGGACAGACCCTAATAAATGAATTGATATGTTGCCCATGTCTATGTACACATGTATAAGTGTGAACATATAGATTTGATTGCACCTATGTATGTATGTATAATGTGTGCCTGTACGTAGTGTGTATATGTATATAAATTACACGTAGTGTGTATGAACATTTCGTCATATTGTGGTATGTGAGAACATGTGTGTATACATAGTATATACATGTAAAGTATACACACACATAAAGTTACTTTGGGCTTATGTGTTACCAAATTCTATGAAAATAGATTAAACCTTCTAATGAAATAGCAGACTTTACCTTGGAACCTCCTAAAACATTTTACATACAATAAAAGGTACTTGCTGACATTTTCCCAAAGTTGAGATGATCCAATGTTTTTCTTTGTCTCTATCATCTCCCACTAAAACAGCATATACATAAACATCGTATGCAAACAGGAACTCTTCAACTAGAGCATATTCTGGTCTGAAAAGTCTTTGGGGAAAAGTCATTAATCTGGCATTTTATTTATTAGGCCACAGTATGGCTTTTAGGTAGATTTAGAAACAAATCCCCAAATTCCTAGCTCTAAACCCTCAGACAATATATTTCTTCAAATACTGTGGTGTATGATTTGCCAACAACTCTTTGCTTTGCATTCGAATTAGCTTACTCTAAATTAAATTTCAATGCAATTTTTTAAATTATATAAGGAGAGAATTTCTGTGCCTTGGCCAATGACCCACTAATTTAAATCCCTAGTCAATACAACACAATTCCCAAGGGACAGGAGACTTGCAATAATTCTTACTGAGTTATACACATTAAACGGATGAACTTCATGGTATGTAAATTACCTCACTAAAGCTATTTTTAAATTTTTTTTTAGGTTTTTTTTTTTTTTTTTTTTTTTTTAGTTCATCTTAAACGGAGGCAATTCATAATCTCTATACAGAACAAACAGGTGTTTTCCGGATTGATGGCTTCTTTATTTCTTGTAATATAGGGAACCACCAGATTCCAGGGTCAGGGAAGGAATGGGGTCGAAGGGCACGACGGTGGAATCTTTCCCGAGTCACTCCCTGGAACTGCGTGGCCACACCTCACCCCAGCTGTACAAGCGCACAAACTCTTTGCTCTTCCCGCAGGAGGATTACAACCAGCTGAGGCCGCTCTCCTACCCCAACACGGATGTGTTTCTGATCTGCTTCTCCGTCGTAAATCCTGCCTCTTATCACAACGTCCAGGAGGAGTGGGTCCCGGAGCTGAAGGACTGCATGCCTCACGTGCCTTACGTCCTCATAGGGACCCAGGTTCGAAGGCAGGCATGGCAGGGAGGGTCGGTCGGTGGAGGGTTTGTGAAAATGAAAAGACCCTTTCGGCATCTCCTGAACATCCTATTCTATCAAACACTATAGAAGAGTGTCTCAGATACATTAATCCTATGAACAGCCTTTATTAAGAACTGAATGATTATTTAGTCCATGGTTGAAAAGACAATAAAGTTATTTAATATGAAACAGGAAGTTTTGATGTGGCCTTTAAAAATTAATCTCTCCGCTTTTTGCTTTTAAATAACAAAGTAATTTTTTAAATAGACAACCTTCTCCAGTCCTGAGCCAGAGGAATGAGGTGCAGATGTCAATTACACTTATTATGTAATATTTTTTATATCTAAATCCATGATTCTTTGAAAGTCACAAAATAGGTGTGAATGTCAAAATGACCGCAGCAATCAGAAAGGCTCATTATGACAAAAATTCTTCAGGAACAGCCCTTGAAAAGGAAGACAGAAATTCATTGTTCTCTATTCCCTTTAAGCCCCCGATCTCTCAGATCTTAAAAAAACATTAAAACAGATATATACCAGATAAAGCTGTGATTGTAAAAGGCTTTAAAGTGTTTTGAAAGCTAATAAAGTTCCATAGTTTGAATCTCCAGCAGTAAGCCAGTTGCACAAATGCATTAAAGATTGTTCCAGCTTTTTACAGTTTTAAATAGATTTTGTTCTTTGCTATGTTAAAACCCAAATTACTATCCCAAAGACATTTGGAAATGTAATGATACCAAAGAGCTTTATTATCTGTTTCATATGCTGCTGCTTTCTATTTCTCATTTTACATTGTGCTTCACAAAGAGAAATTTTTTAAAAAGTAAAAGAAAGGAAAATGTTTCCTAGAGAGTGTATGGACAGATAATTAATACATCCATAAATCAGAATACAGTTAATGCTTCTGCTCTGAAAGATAATTATTAGTTTGTTTAAATGAGATCTTTTGCCTTAACTCCAGACGATAGTGTCTGACCATTTGGTGGGAAAATATGTGATGGGACATGTAAACATCTTTGTATGATTTGAATCCTTTTTATAACTGGTGGGCACTAAGTTGAAAAATTAAGGCCAAAACAAAAATGCCCACACACACAAATTAGTAAAGCTGAGAAATGTGCTTACGGGGCCCTAATATATGAATATATTATTTTTCCTTTAAAACACAAGCCTTTATGTGCCCACATTTACACCCATGTATGTATGCATGTGTTCACACACACTGTGAGATTTTAAAGCAACTTAAATATTTAATTAAATTATCAACCCTAATCCAAACATAGATGCTATTTTCGAAGTAGTTCTGCCTTTGAAAAGATTAATGCTTATTCCTTGAGCAAGCCCTTTGGAAATTCCTTTTTAGGACTTGCCTTCAGAGCCTGCAGCACATTTGTTAGAATATCCTCACAGGTGGCAAATTTTCATCCCTTTGAGGGTGAAGATTTGGTTTGGAAACTGTGCCCCCTCAAAAAAAAAAAAAGAAAATATATATATATATATATATATTCAGAGCCAGGAAATAAACTATTAGATAATGAGTAGTATAACCAGGGATCAAATGAGGCATCACCGTACAGTAGTAAGACTGACTGATTATTTTGTATATCCTATAAGTGGGACCTAGAATTAAACAGGAAATTTCAAAAACATTTGCAACAGCTACAGAATCATTCGAATCAGCTCCCAGGGTAATAGCTTTGAAGGGGAAACTATAAGGAAAGCCTGGTGTATACACTTACAAAGAACTCACTCTAATTTTTAGACATAATATGGCCATGTGTATGTGCTTCCTTAAAGAAAATTCATAGGTGTCAAGGGGAAAAACATCTCTATCATGTCACAGTTTTAAACATCTGGTGAGGCCTGAAAAAATAAATAAGTATATCACATGTGTGTTTTTTGCCAGATTGATCTCCGAGATGACCCCAAAACCTTGGCCCGTTTGCTGTATATGAAAGAGAAACCTCTCACTTATGAGCATGGCGTGAAGCTTGCAAAAGCGGTACCGATTTGAATTTCATTTTAAATGGGTGCTGAGAGAAGAGTTTGCTGTATGCTTTGGAATGGAAGAATGACATCGGCTTTTGCTTTAAAATACAATGTGTTCAGAGTCATCTCTCTGCTTTATACTCTCCCCTCTATTCTCGTCAGGCTGGGAGGGACCATTTGGTTAACATTCTTGTCAGCCAGCACTGTCTGTTTTTCATTAAGAAACTTGGTGAATTTAAACAGCTGAAGCACTTATTATTTGATTTAGCAACCTCTAAAATTACCCATTTGCCATATTAAGTATGAATAATGGGAATCATTAGATATATATTTGTAAATTTCATTGCTTATTATCCATGTGACTCATTTAAATGACTCCATAAAAGGCATTTTGTGATTTTCCTGGGAGAGACTTCGATTTCCATCTGGCAGGGTTATATTTGTTCAGTATTTCTCACCCTGTAATGAATAGCCACTTAGAGAGGCTGGATTTTGTCACAAACAGCATCTTAAAAGAGTAACATAGACCAAAAGGTAACTGGTTGGAGAATCCAAGTGGCTATTCGACAGATAATAGCTACTTGCTCACAGCTGGAACAGTTTCCACAGACCTTTCTTCATTCTTAAGAGCTTAACAGTGATTTTGTTGGGCAAATGACTCAGACCAAGTCTTTGTCTCCCATTTACCACCAAGATGCGTACAAAGGCAGACACTAAAATGAACACAAGAGGATGAGGTACCATATGCAAGAGGAGGGTTATAAATCATATTTCCATAACCTCCTCATTGATTTAGTCACAAACCCATCAAGCCCTGCCAGAGGTTTCAGAAATTCCTCTTTTACTTTCTAAAGTAACTAACCCTACAAATGTATGCCCTGGGGCAGAGTTAGGGGTCCCTCTTTTAAATAGGTCAAGAATAACATTAACTACCAATTCTTTGTGAATAAAAATGCATGCATTTCTCTTATTAAAACTTTCTTATAGGCAACAAAATTAAGCGATACACTCGAATAGAAATGGGTTAAAGTTATGTTTTATGGATGCAATATATGAGAACATCTTACAAATATTTGAGAAAGTTAACGCTTCCTACTTCTATGGATAGTAATGTCAGAACCAGCAGTGTGAGCCATCCATTGTGTTCTCACTAAGCACTTTACAAGCTCTGTCTATTTCAGCCTCATGCTCACCCTCAGGCACATAGTCCTGGTCTCCTCTTACAGGTGACGCAACAGAATCTTAGGGAGATGAACACGTTTGATTCATACAGCTGATAATAACACAATAAAACAACTCTAAGCCAGCTCTGTGGACGTCATCCCCATGCACCTGACCTTGTGTAAACTCTCCTCCAGCCATTTGTTTTTCCTCCTATAAGATGGGCATACATCTACAGGTTCTTCTACCTTTTCTTCACACATCCAGCTTCCATTCTCTCCCTAAGGTACATAAATATATAGCTCCATAAATGATTGTATGTGATTCCCAGCTAGGCATTTTTCACAAAAAGGAGGTCCCAGAAGCCTCCTTTTTGCAGGAGCTTGTTTTCTGTGTCTCTTGCTTCTGGCCTCTCTCCCACCACCATACTGTCAGTGTCCTAGACTGACTTCTCATTTGGGAAGTCGTTTTTTCCCTCTGAGAAGAAGTTGTTCCAAAGCCTCCCATCTCATTTCATATTTATTTTAGGAACAATGGCTGAGTTCACCACTTCATTGCCTTTTGCCAGTTTCTCCTAGCAACTGCTCTCAGATACTGAGAGAATCATGTTTAGCTAACAAAATCCAATTTAGAAGAAAACCAAGCAAGAGTTTAACTTGTTTCATCACAATTCGTGTAATTATAGAGATGCTTTAAGTTTCTCTGCTCCCTGACTTTCCTGTCAAGTAGTTTATAATAACAGCTAACATTTATGGAGTGTTTGCAGTGGGCTGGGTTTCATGCCAAGCGCTTTACATGCTTTGTCTTAATTAATCCTCACAGCAACCCCCTGAGGTGTATATATTATTACCTCCACTTTCCTAGAGGAAACTGAGGCTCAGAGAGACTAAAGTCACACCACTTGAAAGTGGCAGAGCCAGGATATGAAACTGTGCTTTAACCACCATGCTCTTCTGCTTCCCTCCTATAATCTGAAAAGAAACCCTTAGGTTTGGGGCTTCTTTGTTTACAGACTGAAGCCCCATATTTAATGTGTATATTCTCCCCATAGCTTAAAGGCTTTGCAAGTTCAGATTTTTTTATATCTTTTTGTTCAGTACTTTTCAATTTCCAAAACATTTTTTATCTATCATCTCTTTTTGGACTCAAAGGGCATTTTATTTATAAAGGACATTTTCATATTGTACATATTTCCAGTTCTTTACACTCCAAAGTCAACTACATTTATATAAATGTTTTATATCAATTTATAATAAATATTCATTGTTATCCCTTTACTTGTTTTATCCTCCCTCTTCCCTTCATTATTGTGTTTTTTAATCTTCAGCCTACTTTTCCCATGCTTTTCTCATTTGTGTATGTCCATACTGCCACTGGACTTATTTGACAATAACTGATACCTAATATGTGTCACTTTAGCTCTAAGATGATACTTTTGTGCATTCTCTTTCCCAATTCCATTGGATACAACCTAAACATGATTTTCTAAGCTCAGACTTCCTAAGGTATTTCTTGATAAAACACCTGACCATCTTTCCTTTTTTGGTCTTTGGCCTCTCTTGGGCCTCTCCTGCCATCTTCTTCACCCTGTGCCTTTTTTATTGCTGTTCTCACTCTTTGTCTTAGCACCTGTTTCCCCCTGGATTTTTATCTTGCACCAGTGGGGTTTAAAGCAGCAAAACTGCAGCAAAAATCCTGTCATCAATGCTCATGGAGTCTTTAGTACCCTCCCCCTGACTGCAAGAGTCACAATTACCTTCCTTGTTTTGTGTGCCGGCCATTTCCTCTTTCTCCCAGGTCATTAGAAATCAGTCACTTCACCGCTAGGGTCTGGGCTACAGAGGTGAGAGAGAGATAGCCCCTGCCCTCAAGAAACCCACAGGCCAGAAGATGAGAGAGATAGACAAACAAAAGTACACCAACTGAACAAATACAGCAGAAAGGTACACAAAGGGCTGAGGTAACAGAAAGGAGAGAGTGATGGACACATTCAGGGGAGGAGGACTCAGAGACGATTTCTTGGAGTAGTTGAGAACTGAGCCAGGTTTACAGGATAGGAACAAGTTTGTCAAATGGACAAAGTTAGGGGACTGGGGAGACGAAATTCCAGATAGGGAAACCAATACATGCAAGTAATGGGCCAAATTTCACCCACAAATGTTTTGATCAACCCACACAGGTATTTTTGATGTGATTTAGTGGTCAACACTGAACAATCTGGAAACTTTATGTAAATATACACATTTCTAGCTTCTTTTAAAAAATCAGTACATCCGGCAGCACTATCCAGCGTTTCCTCATCAACTGCAACTTTTCAACAGTCTTTTAAACAATGTATATACCCTTCAGTAAGCCACAGTCCCCACCACTCCATAATAACCTACACTCAAGCAGTGCCCTCACATTACCCACCCTTGCATTGGCAAATTCTGCCAGTTCTTGAAAAAAACATCAGCAGCAAATGCATGCAGCCTGGAAACCCTTCTCCTCTTTCAGCAATTTGGTCATAATGTTGATTTGTTGAGATGGGAATTCTCTCACAAGCTATTTGGCTCCTTTTCCTTTGCTTGGCTCTCAAGTTGCCCTCTCGCTGCATGTAGCCTTCCTAGTTCTTAAATAAGAAATAAGGAACTTCTCTGCTATTAGCCATTCCTTAAGATACAAGCCCACTCTGTTCATTCTACTGACATGTCTTCTCTCCATTTACAGGAACTGCCTTACTTTTCCTTCTCTTCTCTCACTACTGTCACTCAGCCCATAACAGCATCTCCATTTGTTCGTTAGTTTTGCTCTTTCAAACATATTTCTTTACACTTGCTAGAGAGAGCACAAGAGACTGGTTAAGACCCTGGCTCAAGAGACAGACAAATTCAAATCTCTGCCATTTTCTTAGTTGTGTGGCCTTAGAGAGGTTACCTAACCTCTCTGGACATCAGTTATCTGAGCTGCAAAGGAGAATGGTGATAGACTTACCTCCCGATTGAATGAGTCAATGTACCATGAGATCTAGCTCAGCAAGCTAGAGTTGTTGAAACTGTGTCCTCTCAGACACGTCTGCAGCTGGAAAGACCTCTCCACCTTTATTCTTTCCAGTTATACCTTATCTTGTTCTAGAACGTGTCCCACCTCCATGAGGACCATCTGGAAGAAATACTAGGTTTTCTTCCACTTGATTGGTCATTGTGAATTTGTTTGCCTGTTTTCTAATTTCTTCTTGTCGGACTCAAAATGTTCTCTACACCTCTGAAAAATTTCCCAGCATCTGAGACAATAAGTTTTAGCTTTTATAAAGTTAGCAGGGAAGTGTTCTCTCAGTTTACATTTCTCAATCTCTAGTTTGTTCTTGAAAACACATCATTTTGGTAAAGCATGTCCCAGATTGCTAGCATGTGTATCTAAACAAAGATCTGTGAATCCTGAGCGCTTACAGATGGGTTCTAAATATTTGACTGTGTAGATCACTTTGCTCCAAAAGGCAGATGAAGTTGCTGCTGTAAGAGAGGTTGTATTTCCTTGGGATGGTTTTCCATTTTGCATCTTTGAGGGCACACATTTTTTCTTCAGCAGTCCCTATAACATGGCTGCGCCTTTTCCCTGAACCTGAATAAATTCTCCTCTCTGACCCTCAGAGCCCTTGAACCATGGTTAACAATACTCATCTCACAACTGGGTTCTGGTTCTCACACATATTTCCCAAATCACACCCAAAATCTGTTTGCTACTTTTCCTGGAACTATCAGTACAAAATAATGTTATATTAACCCAGTTATACAATAATGCCTTGATCTGCTGTTTCATTACCTTCAGAAATGTCTGAATTGGGAAAGACAAGTTTGGACTCCTCCTGCACCATCAAAAGACAAACTCTGACACGCTGTCAGCAGCACTGTGGGATGGGGGGTGAGGGGGTGGGGAGAGGGGACAGGAGGAGGAGAGAGTGTGCTCGCCCGTCTTGCAGGACCAGACAGTCCAGAACTCCACGTGTGAGCCCAGAGCAGCCCAGCTCTCCTGTAATTTCCAGAATCAACTGAGGCTTGTGATCATTAGTGGGGAGGTATTCCGGATGGAACAGCCCCA
Organism: Balaenoptera borealis; assembly: GCF_965194805.1. NCBI lineage: Eukaryota > Metazoa > Chordata > Mammalia > Artiodactyla > Balaenopteridae > Balaenoptera > Balaenoptera borealis. The sequence continues at coordinate 37,759,313 of NC_138866.1, read as the reverse complement.
CAGTGCTTTCTGTGTATTTTTTCAGGATGACTGACAAGAGCCAGCACATTACAAGCACTCATTCAGTTGACACATTCACTAGATTAGTGTGCTTTTCACATGTGTTCGTATCGAATACCGAACACAATCCCAAAATGTGACAGATGACATTTCAGAACATTATTAGGAAAAATTTCTCTATCCTTTATCCCTCTCTTGCATTCAATTGTTTTTAATTATATTAAAAAGCCATATTCTAATCCAGACCATGGTCAAAACGAAACCATAAAATAAGTTATCAATATCTAACATCTTTTCTTTGAGTATTTTCCTTTGGCTCATACAGTAACCATTAACCATACAGGAACAAAGCAAGTGCATAATATCTGGATGCCACCAGAACAGTTTTACCTCATGCTTAGCTTTCTTATCTGTGGACTTTCAAACAGGTAGGCAGCTTCATTTCATTAACTGTCAGCTTGACCAGCTTCTTGCAGTGTTGAGTGACGAGGGTCACAGTTTCCGTCATGGAACTAGGAAAATAACACACATCAAGTGACCCAGATGCTAGGTCTAGATCATTTACTTTCTAGTTGGATGTCCTTAAACAGTACATTTCACCTTCTGGGGCTGTTCCCACTCTATTCTAAGCTAAGTCACCAGTCCCTTTAATCCACACATTACAAACTGGCTGGTTGCTGCCAAAGACATCCCACATCAGCAGCTTGCTTGGACCACAGAGTGTTTTTAAATTGGTAAATATTAACTAAAATCCAAATGTCCAAGTCCTCTTGAAAAATACAAAGATGGCAGTGATGAACCAACGTTCCTGCCTGGCAACAGTTGCCTAAGCCGAGTAGACTACCAGCTCTGGAGGGGGTGTTTACTTCACAGGCCACCACAGACTCTACCTCTTCCTGTTGTCTGGCACCAGCGCTGCTTTACTCAGTTACATAAGCTACTGGCCCTAATCGGCATGTGATTTTGCTACCCTGTTTTAGTCATTTATCTGTTGTTGGTTTCCAGGAGCTCACCATCCAGCCATCCTCTTCTGAGTACACTGTAATTTTTCAAAGTTATTCTTATAACGTAAAGCATACAATAGAAGCATTTATCCAGATATCCTTAATATTAAAAGGTCCACATCAAACTCTTAGCTCATATTGAGCTTGGGAGCAATTAAAACCCCGGGTCTCCCTCACATGAATTATCTCATGAAGTTGACTGCCAACTTCTGGTCTGCTCTACCCTGCAATTTTTATAATGAGAATCTATGGCTCTGGCCTGAATTTTTATATTTCTCATAGGGATCTTGTGATTATCAAATACATCATAATATGAAATCATCAAAAGCTTTGAAACAAAGCCCTAAGCAAGCACAAAATATTTCCTCATTTAAATACTCATAGGCTGTATACTGACAAGGAGGATGTCTGTGTCAGTAAATGCATTTTATGATTTTTATTTTTAATGTTTTGGAGTTTAACTGCTTAAAGATATGCCTTTTAATGTATCTTAAAACTGAATAATATGACCAATCAGATATTACTTTGCTGAGAGATACCTTGTCAGAAGAGCATTTTAATCAAGAATGACCTATAAAACCATATCACCCACTCTCTTTCTATGTGCTTTATTAACCAAGTTGACACCTTGCCCTACTATATACAGAAGGGAATATGTTTCGCTTGCACCAGATTTACATGTTCTGCATACAAATGAGAAGGTACTAAAAACAACATCATGTACCCTCTTGTTCACAATATATATTTAAACCGTATCACTGGTTTGAATCCTCTCTTAATTTTTATATTTTTTATATTCTTATATTTAGGAATAAATGGTTATGGATCACTTTCAGAATCTGTTGCTTATCAAAAGCAATCCACAATCATTTATTATTAATATCAGAAAGCAAAAAAATATAAAAATACCAAAAATCAGGATAGCAGATGCAAATTGAAATGCAGAAGAAAAAGACATGATCCAAACCATCCCCCAGGCTGTTTGTGAGACAAGCAGCAGCGGCACTTGGCTGAGCAGAGGGCAGACACCGCTGTGCTTTTCTCTCTTTTTCTCCTCTCATGCCTTTCTCTCTTGTGTGTTTAAGATTGGAGCACAGTGCTACTTGGAATGCTCGGCCCTGACTCAGAAAGGTCTCAAAGCCGTTTTTGATGAAGCGATCCTCACCATTTTCCATCCCAAGAAAAAGAAGAAACACTGCTCCAAGTGTCACAGCTGCTGTTTAATTATCTGAGGTAGCTTGAGACCCACCTCCACCGCATCTAAGGGTAAGAATGGCAGCCAACCTCCGAGACCCAGCTCAAGCCAAAAGGAGGGCATGACCAGAGAGGAAGTCCCTGACACAGAGGCTTGCTCCTCCGCCCTGTGAGCCCTCCCAAACACGGCACACTATCAGCCAACTGCCACATCCTCCCTACCAGCCAGAAGCACCCACGTTGCACACTCTACGAGAATGCTGAGCCCGGATTGCAGCCCGTGCCACTGCTGACCACGTAGGAAACAAAGTCAAAAGCCATCTTGCATTTTTCACCGCCCCCTCCAAGAACATGAAGCTGATAGGAAATCATCACAGGAAAAACAAAAAAAAGAACTCGGTTCCTGTATTGGTGGCCTTACTTGATGTCTTTTACAAAACATGGGAATATACTACTAACCTTTTTTTTTTTTTCTGAATCTGCTCTTCTACTATGTGTCCTACATTCATTTGTATTATTTTAAGAAACTTACTAATTTACCAGTTTACTCAGGCCTTATAAATCCACACCAAATTAGCCTAAAGACAAAGGGTTTTATATCCATTCCTATTTCAGCATGTTTCTACCAAAGCTATTAAAACCAACACGTACCTCTGAACGCCTAACTATAAGGAGATACAAGAAAATGTTGAAACTTTTGGAAATATATGGAGCCATAATTTTTGAAACTGATTGAAAGAAAACACCATCTGAATTATTGCAGGTCCACATTTTTTGCCTAAGATTCACCCCAGATATGCTTCCGTTGATAGGTAGCCTTACTTTTTCCCACATTATATTGTGATGGAAAATTGCAAATGGACTGTGTTTAAGAAAGTAGTATTTCTGCTTTTCAGTCAAACTGATTGGGGAGAGAATGTGGCAGACCTATATTTTAAAAGATTCTTTATTCAGCAAAGTGAACTTTCCCCCTCCCTCCCTTCCCCATTGCATGCCCCTTTCCTTTCTTGATTTCACACTCTCTCCCACGCCCAATAATAACTTTATTCCAAAGAAGGATCGGGCCATGGGGCGTGAAAAAGTTAAGTGTTTAAAAGTGCCCAAAGCTTAAGCAAAGTGCCTCAATTTTCCCTCTCACTTCAACTGAAAGTGCTTCTCTCCTTGTCCATGGGAGCTCCCATTCTTTTTAAATGATATTTTCCAAGTACAACTGGTACTAAAATATTGCCCCTCCCTATTTCCTGTACTCATTGTCCCAAATGTGTATTTCAGGGCTAGATCCATGGGTACCAAGCTCTGGATCCCCTGCTTCCAAAATGATATGCTCCATGGAACAGGGACTTTGGCCGTGGGGAATTGACTCTTCCAAACATCCAGGGATTCTTGTATCACAGAGTGAGTTATTTCCTAGCTTTTAATTAGAGACTGTGAAGGCTTCTAATTAGTCTTATTTGCTTACAGTTACTCTGGAAACACCCAGGTAGGCACTTTATTTTTTATTTCAATTGCATAAGCAGAGTGCCTCTTTGCAGCATGAAATTACACAAATTTTAGTTTAAGAATTTCCAGATTCACACTCCTGTTGGAAAAATCCAGTTTTCCCAGTTCCTTCTGCTCCTGGAGGAAGCACATTAAAAAAGAAGTGTATGGTGTGGGTCTTCTCTGTTAAGACCTTCCATGAAACCCCCTCAGTTTTGGGGGTTTTGTTTGTTTGTTTAGAATTTTTGAAATGTGCTTTCCCTACTACATTTCAAGTTTTATTTCCCTTCTCCCCTATCTAGTTGCTAAACATTTTCTTGAACACACACACACATCCCCCAACCTAAAAGAAAACGGGAGTTTTGTAAGTCAAAGCTTGACATTTAGAGAAAACAATGACTTTCTCTCTTTGTAAATGGAAATCAACCATGTATAAACTGTAACTCTGCAGAGGTTATGAATTCATCCTTTACAAACAATAATGAGCATTTAGCCCTATAATAAATGAAGTGCCGTTAGCTGGTTTTGTTACATTATTGTGTGGTCGTGTCTTGCTAAAGAGCCACTCCTCACATCTCATTGACGTGGATGAAAAATTGAGAGCAGTATGTTTGCTCGGCCAAGGAGAATTTTCCAGATGTGTGCACTCAACAGGCGAACGGTTCCCCAGGCCATCACCTCCCTAATGGGCCACAGAGATTAACTTGTTCATAGTGGGAGATCTCTCTCTCACCGGGAACCAGAACCTGGAGAGAGACTGTTAGTGTCTGTGTGGCGCACAGGCTCTTAGCAGGCTTATGAGCTAATTGTTGAATAAAGTAATGAAGAACAAAGCAACCTAAATGTGTTAATGTCATTCCACCAAATTAATCATGTATTCCCTGTTTCATGGCGATTGGTAGTTCATTTCACTTAAAAAAAAAAATGTTTTCTGCCATAAGATTGAATAAAACTATATTCCGAAACCAAAGATAAAAAGACATAGAAATCTCAACAAGGATCCTTTAAAGGTCTACACTATCTTCCAAAGTCAAGAAGGGGCAGCTGATCTCCATTGGAGGGTAGAGTCTTAACTTTTCAGAGATAGAAGAAGCTATAGTCCAATCCCTTCATTGTACAGATGAGAAAACTCAAGCCCAGATGAGTTAAAAGAGATGTGTTGCAACAAAGCTGGGACAGATCTCAGCTTTTCTGCTTCCCATCCAGTGCCCTTCAACTCCATACTATAATCTATTCATTATCAGCATATTAAGTTGGAGTTTTGTAGGTGTATTACCCGAGTTATATCTGTTTATCCTATAGATCCTAGCCACATTTCAAACACATGGCATGAGCCACTAGAATAAGATAATCCATCAAACTAGTAATAACCTACAGACAAGAATCTGATCTACATGCTAATATGCCTGGAATCCGGAATATACAATGTAATGTAATCTCAATCTAATGGCTTAATCAAATAGCTAGTTTGACAGATTTTTTTTTTTTTTCAGTCAGATGGTGGGTTGTTTGGTAGAATTAATAGACTCCTTTGGAAACACAAAAGGACTAAGACACAAGTCAGAGCTGTGTTAACAGGAAAATTCTGGGCTGCTTTCTGCCAAGTAAATTTATATTCAAAGAGCAATTACTGAATGCAGTAACTACATCCACCCTAAACCAGGCAGCACTAAACTGGGAAATCAAAAACTGAGTCATACACATATGAGAGGATGAGAGATTTGGTCCTGAGACTTTAATAAAAATATGTTTGATCATGACATGCAAAGAACCATTTGAAAGATTTCCAGTCTATAAGAGAGGTACCGGATGAAGTGGCTGTAACCATACACAACTTTCATAGAACACCAGTAAGGAAATAATATTCAAATGGTAGTAAAGAGGCAGTCACAACCACATTCACAATTCCAGGAGAAAATTTTAAAAAGTTAGCCCAGAATTTGAAGCCAACAAAAATATCATTAGGAGTGTTGGTTCCTATGAGCAATAACCACGCAAAGTAGAGAGTCTTCAAGAAGAAATATTTGATTTGAGGTCAGCCTTAAAGAAGCAGTATTGCATTCATAAAGGCAAACTCATCCATAAGACCAAAGTGATGGAAGATTAAAAATCAAGGTTTAACTTTAAAGGAATGTTTGACACCATGCTGGAGATGATTAACCATTTATGTCTTCATTTTTAAATCTACCCCTATGTTTAGAGGCCAGAATGCAAAATGTGCATTCTCTTCAACAGAGAGAACCCCAGGTCACCAGCTATTCTCGTGAGTCATTGAGTATAATGACTCAAGTACAAATAAGGAAACTCAAGAAAACATTTTCATTTCAAGGACCATTAGAAACAGAAAAAAAAAAAAAGAGAGAGAAGGTCAGGGAAACCGAATTTCTTGCAAAGGAAGTTAGGTACTTTTAAACAGGAAACATTTAGAGAATGGAGAAAAAAGCTATAACCAAATACAAGGCAAAAACACATAGCTGACAATTCTCCCAGGGAATTGCTAACCTCTGACTGGTCTCTAGAGGCATAGGGAAGAAAGCAGGACCATTTACATGAAGAGCATTCCATGTTTCTGGGTATCTAAGCAGAGTCAGCCAACAGAGTTAATCGTGTGATAATCCTAGATAATTCCACCTCGTGATTCATTAAAAATGGATGAAATGCTGGACAGTGCTCTTTGGGTCTTAAATAGCAGTGCAGGTCATTCCCCTCACACCTTCTCTGTCAATATGGAGCAGGCAGTCAAGGGAAACTTACTGAGAAATATGAGTGAATAAATTATTTTGAAAGTTTCCTTGAGAATGAATGTGACTTAAAACCTGCAAAGGATGACTGTGGGATATCTGGAAAGACAGTTACTTGTATGAAGGATATTTATTTATCTTGGCAGAATATCTCTAATTGCACTGAAAATGCACAACAGCATTACCTTCCTAAAATTAAAACATCTCTAAACTGCAAAACAAAATAAAATAAAATGTACAACAGCAATAACGGAGTACCAAAATATGAGATAAAGCAACAATTCATGGTGTTTACATAGTCAACAAAGACCAGAAGGGAAATTAAAGCTCCAAGCTCTACGCAGAGGCGCATCAGGCATTAGAGGCTCAGCCCTGCTCTTTGGAGGTCTCTTGGGGTTAGGACAGGAATGAGTCAAGGAGGGTTTGGCTCATCTGCGAATTCGGAGGGTGCAAGTTCAGTAACAGTTCTTGGCTTTTAACTTCCACTACAGGAAATTAGAGGAAAAGCTGCATGATTAATCTTGGTCACAATCTATGTTTTTTTTCTCCTTAGGGAATATTATGTTAAAATCCAGAGTCATTTTGTGCATGTTTTAAACATGTTCTACCCTGGTAATTTCATTTTATTCTGAGTTCTGCAGTGACTCAGAAACTTCATGATACTGTAGCTGGTGTGATTTTGTTGTATTTTCAGCCATGTCCTCCAAGCCTCCCAGTATATGCAGTTATCTTTGATGAACAGGACCTGATCAGTGTTTCAGGGGATGTGATATCTGGGGTAATCTGAGGAGAGGGTCCATAAGGCCCAGAGCTGAGTCTCACCTAGAAGCCATAGTAGCACACTTCACCTCGCAGAGACCCTGAACAAGGCAGTCTTTTGAGTTTATGTTAATTCTTTGGAGAAAAAATAGAAACTCTTTCATGGCAGGGTGGTATGTTTAGGGTAGCTTTGTAAATATGCACCTAAAAGTATCACCACCTGCTCTTTTTTAAATCAATTTTTGTAAGCAATCAGATTTTTTCTGGTAGAGGGGCTGTGGGCAGAAGCTTAATGAATTCTACATTCTCCTCAATTTAAACCTGGTTTAAATTGCTTTTTACTCTGAGTACACAGTAATTGCTGTTTAAGTACATCTCAGCAGAGTTTTATCCCAATGGAAATGGTCCACACTCCTCCCCATGTAATCTCTACAGAGGAAATGATAGACAAGGGGAGAATGGCTGACCTGCTCACGGATTGCCTTTCTTACAATCTGCTTCTTATGTATTCTGTGTATACTTTTCATAATTAATGGAATATTATTTCATGTACTCTAACCTTGCAGTTTATCTTGTGCCATGTACTTTTAATTCATTTAACAGTCTTTTTTTCCTACTGTTATTTCTGGGTTATCTGAAAGTGTCCCTACCAGCCACTCAAGAAAACTGCCTTCCCCAGGCCTCTGTTAGAATGGGAAATTTGCTACTCAAAGTGTAGTCTGGGAACTAATAGGATGGGCGCTACCCAAGAGATAGTTAGGACTATAGAATCTCAGCCCCAGGCCAGACCTACTGAATCTGAAGCTGTATTTTAATAAGACCCCCAGGTGATTTATGTGCACATTAAAATTTGAGAATACTGGCCTATGAGACAACAAAAAGTTTATCATCAGTTTTTACACCCAAATATGTAGCTGCCAAGATGACAAAACCACCAGCTTCGCCTGTCTCTCTGATGCTACCTATTGGGTATTCCTTAGGCTAATATTTGAGCTGTTTACATTTACTGGATGAATAAACAGGCTTTCAGGAGTCCTTTCTTTTACTTGTCATGTGCTTCCCAGCTGCAGAAACAGCATATTTTGGAATCAAAAGCAGAAAAGCAGCATCTGGTTTGAAAGATCTGATAAATCTAAAGTACTTCTTTTCTGAAAGTCTTTCTGGTGTTTCTAAGGGAGAGAAAAAATGCCCTCCAAAATTATTTTCCATGAAGAAATAAGAAAGAGACCAGTGTCCTTGTCCCCAGACTGAGGCACTGCAGCCCCCGCCTCTGCAGGATACCCTCCAAAACCAGCAGCCTCCAATCATCCAGTCACCTAACTTTGATAATTCAGGCAATCTGCAAAAGAAGCTTGTGCCCTTTGTCACGATATTAAACTCCTACCTAGCCCACAAGTCGGAGAAGATGAAAGAGGGAAGCTGGATGGGAGCTGACGGAGTTGTCTCCTGAACGACAGCCCCAAAACTACAGGTTCCCCAACCAGGGATAGAACCCACACCCCCTGCAGTTGCAGCACAGAGTCTTAACAACTGGACCAGCAGGGAATTCCCCCGATTTACAATTTCATAGGATAGTAGGGGTCATGTGGCTGACAGGGTCTTGGCGCTCCAGCCAGGTGTCAGGCCTGTGCCTCTGAGGTGGGAGAGCCGAGTTCAGGACATTGGCCCGCCAGAGACCTCCTGGCTCCACGTAATATCAAACGGCAAAAGCTCTCCCAGAAATCTCCATCTCAACGCAAAGATCCAGCTGCACTCAACAACCAGTAAGCTACAGTGCTGGACACCCTATGCCAGTCAACTAGGAAGACAGGAACACAACCCCACCCATTAACAGAGAGGCTGCCTAAAATCATAATAATCATAATAAGGTCACAGACACCCAAAAACACACCACCAGATGAGGTCCTGCCCACCAGAAAGACAAGATCCAGCCTCATCCACCAGAACACAGGCACCAGTCCCCTCCACCAGGAAGCCTACACAACCCACTGAACCAACCTTAGCCACTGGGGGCAGACACCAAAAACAACGGGAACTACGAACCTGCAGCCTGTGAAAAGGAGACCTAAAACACAGTAAGTCAAGCAAAATGAGAAGACAGAGGAACACACAGCAGATGAAGGAGCAAGGTAAAAATCCAGCAGAACAAACAAATGAAGAGGAAATAGGCAGTCTACTTGAAAAAGTATTCAGAGTAATGATAGTAAAGATGACCCAAAATCCTGGAAATAAAATGGAGAAAATACAAGAAACGTTTAACAAGGACCTAGAAGAACTAAAGAGCAAACAAACAGTGATGAACAACACAATAAATGAAATTTAAAACTCTCTAGAAGGAATCAAGAGCAGAATAACTGAGGCAGAAGAATGGATACGTGACCTGGAAGATAAAACAGTGGAAATAACTACTGCAGAGCAGAATAAAGAAAAAAGAATGAAAAAAATTGAGGACAGTCTCAGAGACCTCTGGGACAACATTAAATGCACCAACATTCGAATTATAGGGGTCACAGAAGAAGAACAGAAAAAGAAAGGGACTGAGAAAACATTTGAAGAGACTATAGTTGAAAACTTCCCTAATATAGGAAAAGAAATAGTCAATCAAGTCCAGGAAGCACAGAGAGTCCAATACAGGATAAATCCAAGGAGAAACATGCCAAGACACATATTAATCAAACTATCAAAAATTAAATACAAGGAAAAAATATTAAAAGCAGCAAGGGAAAAACAACAAATAGCATACAAGGGAATCCCAATAAGGTTAACAGCTGATCTTTCAGCAGGAACTCTGCAAGCCAGAAGGGAGTGGTAAGACATATTTAAAGTGATGAAAGGGGAAAAACTACAACCAAGACTACTCTACCCAGCAAGGATCTCATTCAGATTCGATGGAGAAATTAAAACCTTTACACACAAGCAAAAGCTAAGAGAATTCAGCACCACCAAACCAGCTTTACAACAAATACTAAAGGAACTTCTCTAGGCAGGAAACACAAGAGAAGGAAAAGACCTACAATAACAAACCCAAAACAATTAAGAAAATGGTAATAGGAACATACATATCGATAATCACCTTAAATGTAAATGGATTACATGCTCCAACCAAAAGACATAGACTAGCTGAATGGATACAAAAACAAGACCCGTGGGCTTCCCTGTGGCTCAGTGGTTAAGAATCCACCTGCCAATGCAGGAGATGTGGGTTCGAGCCCTGGTCCGGGAAGATCCCACATACTGCAGAGCAACTAAGCCCTTGAGCTACAACTACTGAGCCCGTGTGTCACAACTACTGAAGCTGGTGTGCCTAGAGTCCATACTCTGCAACAAGAGAAGCCACTGCAATGAGAAGCCTGCATACCGCAAAGAAGGGTAGCTGCCGCTTGCAGCAACAAAGACCCAATGCAGCCAAAAATTAATTAATTATTTTTTTTTAAAAAAGAAGACCCATATATATGCTGTCTACAAGAGACCCACTTCAGACCTAGAGACACATACAGACTGAAAGTGAGGGGATGGAAAAAGATATTCCATGCAAATGGAAATCAAAAGAAAGCTGGAGTAGCAATTCTCATAACAGACAAAATAAACTTTAAAATAAAGACTATTAAAACAGACAAAAAAGGACACTACATAATGATCAAGGGATCAATCCAAGAAGAAGATATAACAATTGTAAATATTTATGCACCCAACATAGGAGCACATCAATATATAAGGTAAATGCTAACAGCCATAAAAGGGGAAATCAACAGTAGCACAATCATAGTAGGGGACTTTAACACCCCACTTTCACCAATGGACAGATCATCCAAAATGAAAATAAGTAAGGAAACACAAGCTTTAAATGATACATTAAACAAAGTGGACTTAATTGGTATTTATAGGACATTCCATCCAAAAACAACAGAATACACATTCTTCTCAAGTGCTCATGGAACATTCTCCAGGATAGATCATATCTTGGGTCACAAATCAAGCCTTGGTAAATTTAAGAAAATTGAAATCATATCAAGTATCTTTTCCGACCACAAGGCTATGAGACTAGATATCAATTACAGGAAAAAATCTGTAAGAAATACGAACACATGGAGGCTAAACAACACACTACTTAATAACCAAGAGATCACTGAAGAAATCAAAGAGGAAGTCAAAAAATACCTAGAAACAAATGACAATGAAAACACAATGACCCAAAACCTATGGGATGCAGCAAAAGCAGTTCTAAGAGGAAAGTTTATAGCAATACAATCCTACCTCAAGAAACAAGAAACACCTCAAATAAACAACCTAACCTTACACCTAAAACAATTAGAGAAAAAGGAACAAAAAAACCCCAAAGTTAGCAGAAGGAAAGAAATCATAAAGATCAGATCAGAAATAAATGAAAAAGAAATGAAGGAAATGATAGCAAAGATCAATAAAACTAAAAGCTGGTTCTTTGAGAAGATAAACAAAATTGATAAACCACTAGCCAGACTCATCAAGAAAAAAAGGGAGAAGACTCAAATCAATAGAATTAGAAATGAAAAAGGAAAAGTAACAACTGACACTGCAGAAATACAAAGGATCATGAGAGATTACTACAAGCAAGTATATGCCAATAAAATGGACAACCTGGAAGAAATGAACACAGTCTTAGAAAAGCACAACCTTCCGAGACTGAACCAGGAAGTAACAGAAAATATAAACAGACCAATCACAAGCACTGAAATTGAAACTGTGATTAAAAATCTTCCAACAAACAAAAGCCCAGAACCAGATGGCTTCACAGGCAAATTCTATGAAACATTTAGAGAAGAGCTAACACCTATCCTTCTCAAACTCTTCCAAAATATAGCAGAGGGAGGAACACTCCCAAAATCATTCTACAAGGCCACCATCACCCTGATACCAAAACCAGACAAAGATGTCACAAAGAAAGAAAACTACAGGCCAATATCACTGATGAACATAGATGCAAAAATCCTCAACAAAATACTCGCAAACAGAATCTGACAGCACATTAAAAGGATCATACACCATGATCAAGTGGGATTTATCCCAGGAATAAAAGGATTCTACAATATATGCAAATCAATCAATGTGATACACCATATTAACAAATTGAAGGAGAAAAACCATATGATCATCTCAATAGATGCAGAAAAAGCTTCTGACAAAATCCAACACCCATTTATGATAAAAACCCTCCAGAAAGTAGGCATAGAGAGAAATTAGCTCAACATAATATAGGCCATATATGACAAACCCACAGCCAACATTGTTCTCAATGGTGAAAAACTGAAACCATTTCCTCTAAGATCAGGAACAAGACAAGGTTGTCCACTCTCACCACTATTATTCAACATAGTTTTGGAAGTTTTAGCCACAGCAATCAGAGAAGAAAAATAAATAAAAGGAATCCAAATCGGAAAAGAAGAAGTAAAGCTGTCACTGTTTGCAGATGACATGATACTCTACATAAAGAATCCTAAAGATGCTACCAGAAAACTACTAGAGCTAATCAATGAATTTGGTAAAGTAGCAGGATACAAATTAATGCACAGAAATCTCTTGCATTCCTATACACTAATGATGAAAAATCTGAAAGTGAAATTAAGGAAACACTCCCATTTACCATTGCAACAAAAAGAATAAAATACCTAGGAATAAACTTACCTACGGAGACAAAAGACCTGTATGCAGAAAACTGTAAGACACTGATCAAAGAAATTAAAGAGGATACAAACAGATGGAAAGATATATCATGTTCTTGGATTGGAAGAATCAACATTGTGAAAATGAATATACTACCCAAAGCAATCTACAGATTCAATGCAATCCCTATCAAACTACCAATGGCATTTTTCACAGAACTAGAACAAAAATTTTCACAATTTGTATGGAAACACAAAAGACCCCAAATAGTGAAAGCAACCATGAGAAAGAAAAACAGAGCTGGAGGAATCAGGCTCCTGGACTTCATACTATACTACAAAGCTGCAGTAATCAAGACAGTATGGTACTGGCACAAAAACAGAAATATAGATCAATGGAACAGGATAGAAAGCCCAGAGATAAACCCACGCACATATCAATCATCCCCTTATTTTTTTATAAAGGAGGCAAGAATATACAATGGAGCAAAGACAGCCTCTTCAATAAGTGGTGCTGGGAAAACTGGACAGCTACATGTAAAAGAATGAAATTAGAACACTTCCTAACACCGTACACAAAAATAAACTCAAAATGGATTAAAGACCTAAATATAAGGCCAGACACTATAAAACTATCAGAGGAAAATATAGGCAGAACACTCTATGACATAAATCACACCAAGATCCTTTTTGACCCACCTCGTAGAGAAATGGAAATAAAAACAAAAATAAACAAATGGGACCTAATGAAACTTCAAAGCTTTTGCACAGAAAAGGAAAACATAAACAAGATTGAAAGACAACCCTCCAAATGGGAGAAAATATTTGCAAATGAAGCAACTGACAAAGAATTAATCTCCAAAATTTACAAGCAGCTCATGCAGCTCAATATCAAAAAAACAAACAACCCAATCCAAAAATGGGAAGAAGACCTAAATAGACATTTCTCCAAAGAAGATATACAGATTGCCAACAAACACATGAAAGAATGCTAACATCACTAATCATTAGAGAAATGCAAATCAAAACTACAATGAGGTATCACCTCACACCAGTCAGAATGGCCATTATCAAAAAATCTACAAACAATAAGTGCTGGAGAGGGTGTGGAGAAAAGGGAACCCTCTTGCACTGTAGGTGGGAATGTAAATTGATACAGCCACTATGGAGAACAGTATGGAGGTTCCTTAAAAAACTAAAAATAGAACTACCATACAACCCAGCAATCCCACTCCTGGGCATATACCCTGAGAAAACCATAATGCAAAAAGCGTCATGTACCACAATGTTCATTACAGCTCTATTTACAATAGCCAGGACATGGAAGCAACCTAAGTGTCCATCGACAGATGAATGAATAAAGAAGATGTGGCACCTATATACAATGGAATATTACTCAGCCATAAAAAGAAATGAAATTGAGTTATTTGTAGTGAGGTGGATGGACCTAGAGTCTGTCATACAGAGTGAAGTAAGTCAGAAAGAGAAAAATAAATACTGTACGCTAACACATATATATGGAATCCAGAAGAAAAAAAAATGGTTCTGAAGAACTTAGGGGCAGGTTAGGAATAAAGACCCAGATGTAGAGAATGGACTTGAGGACATGGGGAGGGGGAAGGGTCAGCTGGGATGAAGTGAGAGAGTGGCATGGACGTATATACACTACCAAATGTAAAATAGATAGCTAGTGGGAAACAGCTTCATAGCTCAGGGAAATCAGCTCGGAGCTTTGTGACCCCCTACAGGGGTGGTATAGGGAGGGTGGGAGGGAGATGCAAGAGGGAGGAGATATGGAGATATATGTATATGTATCTGTATAGCTGTATATGTATATGTATAGCTGATTCACTTTGTTATACAGCAGAAACTAATACACCATTGTAAAGCAATTATACTACAATCAAGATGCTAAAAAATAAATTAATTAAAATTTTAAAAAGAAATAAGAAAGATTTATATCATGTAATGTAAACTAATAAAATGAAGATAAAACAAATTTCTGAGGCATAAAACTTTTAGTAAAGCTTTGCTCTTCATTGCTTAAGACAATATTCTAGACAGTGCTCTAGAAGCCAGAGTAAGGATTGACTACAGCTTGTCCTCTACAAAGGGCATCTCCCAGATTTATATCTTTATTGCCCTAAGCACAGACCAGAGTTGTTATCACTTATTCAACATGTTTTTTACTAAACATTACAGGGGACTATGCTTTGTTCACCCCGCCCATACCCCACCTTGTGTACAAGAGCCCTTTAAAGATTGAAAATTGTACACACACGCACACACACACACACACACACACAAGCTTAAGCCTATTATCTTATTCAAATTCCATTGTTGCTGCAGAAGTTCTGAAGGAAATCATACCTACTTTCAAACAAAGAAAGAAAGAGCACAAAGATTACCACTTCTTTTTTACCTACAAATGGCCTACTAATTTTCTGGCCAGGGTATCAGTGATTCCGTCCCAGAATAAGAACCTGATGTCATTGTGCAGGTACCATCACTAAAGGACCACTTCATCTGAGGAGGACAACCTTCTGCCCCCTACAGCTCTGACTCTGGTCCTGTCAGTCAGCTGTTCCTTCATGCTCAAGGCTGCAGGAAAACACCTGGGTCCCAATATATCCTTAAATTGGGTACAGCTTTTAAAGTGGGACAGCTTTTACATCTGGGAGCAGCTTGGCTACCCAAAGTAGCTAGCATTCTTGGAAGAATTCAGTCAAATCCAAAAACAAAGTCTTACCAAAGATGATTTTCATTATTGCAAATGTACCGTTTACTTCTTGGTCATAACCACCAGTGCAAGGCGCCAAAAAGTGCTTCTTACCCCAGGGACTGCACGTCCTCCTGGAGCCCTGCACCTCCACCCATTCACTCCCTTCCCCAGGCTGCAAAATAAAGCCTATTTTATCTTCTTCATAAGAAACTAATAGGACAAGAAAACCGGCGTCAACAATCGATCTCTCTTTAAGAATCCATTTACTTATCATTTTTAAATGTTTGATTCCCAGTCCCTTTATTGCAACAGTAAAACAAAATCCCAGTCCAAGAAATCAGAAGGCCCTCTACTGAATTAAGTACATTGAAATAATCAAGTGCCGAAGAAGAGAAGCCCCCTGATCAGAGCCCACTTGCTTCTACTCCACTTATCTGCAACTTTCAGGGTAAGACAGGCATAAGTGAAATTATGGTACATTAGTTCCTTTTGGTTTGTCCAGAAGGTGGCTCAGATTTTGTTCATGCTGAAATTTGCCACCAGTTTCAATTGGACTTTCTCATTAACTAGTGCTTATGTTTCAATGGGGAGATTTTCAGCATTAGCTTCCTAAGCTTGTTCTAACAGGAGCCAAAAGCTGAGCAAAATCTTCCTCTTAAAGACAACATATTTTTAAATGCTGGATGTCTTAATTCCACTCAGTAAAATTGGTCCCCCCAAATATTTTAATTTTGATATGCAGACTCCAAGAGGATAATGGAAGATGGAGGTTCAGAACAGCCTAGAAGCTTAGATCACCTTCCTTTGAGGATGCACCTCTCCATATCTTGATAATCTCTGCATGAGCAACTGAGTGAGACCAAGAAAGTGTGATCTGTTCATGCAGATCTGTTCTTTCCTGTAGAAAGAACTTGCACACTCACAGGATTAAATTTCTATTTTAAGTGCATAATTCTGCATGTGTACTTCAGAGAGATAATGACTAATAATAATTCATCAATATCCTTTATTGTGTATATAGAGAGTTTAAGTGAATAAATGCTCTTTCAAGTGATTTTAAGTTATATAATATTATTTATGACTCAGGGATATTTATATTTATCCCTTGCTGGTAATCGTATCTTCAGCATCACCAAAAAAAAAAAAAAAATTACCATTCTCATCTTGGTAATATTGATATTCTTTGTTGAAGCAAAATGTTTTTTCTCTTTTGGAGAAGGTTGTGTGTGTGTGTGTGTGTGTGTGTGTGTGTGTTTGATTGATTGTTTGTTTGTTTGTTTGGGAGAGGTTGTATTTGGGGTTTGAATGACTTTCCAGAAGCTCCAATGGCCCACAGTCAAGGTCAAAGCATATAATTGATCTTGTGTATCAGGAAACTTTTTTTTTTAAACTCAGTTATTCAATATGCTAAAGAAAGACAGCCAGAGGAACTTAGAGCCAAAAATAAAGCCAAAGAGCTTGGAAACTGTTTGCTTTTCTCCTGCTAATGAGGACCTAGAGACTCGAATAGTCCCTCTAAATTCCTTAACATTGGAACAAGTCTCTGCTTACACCACCGGTTACATTGCTGTGCACCTGCTCCCCTTTTTCTCATCCTTTCCCTATTTCTTCTTCCTGTTGTTAGACATCACCTCCTCAGAGGTCTTTAGCACCCCCTTCAGATACTCCAGAGTCACAACAACCAACCACTGAGCCTTTCAGACCTCCCTGTACACAATTCCAAACAACCCTGTTCATTAAAACAAAGGGAAATCATTGTAAAAGAAATGCCAGAAGATTCATCTTGCCAATAAGGACCAAATTCTTCTAATGCAGTAAACTGTTTCTCTAGTAAAAATTTTCAACAGAAAATAAAATTTTCAGAATTTGCTAAAGAATCCTTTTAAAGTTACTTCTTAATAATTTGCTTTAATATTTTGAAGAAAACAAAACCCAAAAAAGGATAAGGTACATATTATTTTTAAGATAATGTCTCCTGGCTCAGAGCACAACTACCGAGCCTGTGCTCTAGAGCCCACGAGCCACAACTACTGAAGCCCACGCGCTCTAGGGCCTGGGCTCCGCAACAAGAGAAGCCACTACAATGAGAAGCACGCGCACCGCAATGAAGAGTAGCCTCCACTCGCCGCAACTAGAGAAAGCCCGTGCATAGCAGTGAAGACCCAATGCAGCCAAAAATGAATAAAATAAATAAATAAATTTATTTTTTAAAAAAAGAAAGAAAATGTCTCCTGAATGAAAAAAACAATCAGTCCTCTTGGAAAACTTGATGAAATGCAATTTGTTTTTATCAATGCCACATTATTTTCGATTAGATATACAGTTTATTTACTATCTGAGAAATGCTTTTTAGTATACTTAAAACCTAATTAATTTGAACAGTTCTTTGAGTCACTTCAGCAGAATTTGGTGCTTTTCTGGTAGCTCATTCATTTCCTAATCAGTGGAAGAAGGAAAGCATGAATTCAATCGGTGGAACTAATAAGCCCTGAGGTAGAATGAGCAGTGAGCATTTACATTCTCCGTTGAAAAACATTCTTATGAAAAAAAAAAAAAAATCTAGGAAATTCTCCTTCTCTTTACCTTTTGTTAATTGCAAAATAAACATATTTCCAAGAGTAAGGAGTTGCTGAGAGTTGGTTTTATCTAGAGCTCCCCCAATAGGCACTGGACCACCATCCCTCTGCCAGTGTCCACATTTGCCTGGGAGATGAGTTGAGAGCATACAGCCTTCATCTCCACAGCAGTCTCTTTGAATTTCCCTTTGAGGCTCTGCTCCTTTTCTCCCTCAGTCTCTCCTGTTATAAGCTTTGGTTTGAGCTGTAGCAAAGCATTAGCTTGCTAGAGGTTATAAAGGAAACCAGAGAAAAGTTACAATCTCCATAAAACAACCCGAGCTTGCACACAGCTTCCTTCAGAAGAGACTGCACACATGCTTATCAATGGTGAGAGACTGTCCAACATCAGTAAACTCAAAGACTTCTCCAGGCAGGAACAACTTGGAAGGAACACTCCAAAAAGCCATCATGCTCCAATGGAAAGAATTTAGTTCTGGCTCAGAGAAACCTGGCATGTGCTGCCAATCAGCTGTCTGATCTTGGGCAGGTTACCTGACCTCTCTGAGCTTTGGTTTCATCGTCTGTAAAATGGTGATGGTAAAATGGCAATTACAATGCCTGTGAGCATGGTTGACACAGAATTACAAAGAATTAATATAAAGGGTCCTGCTTATAGTAAGAAATCCATAAATGGTAGCAATATTTATATCTTACTTCCCAAACACAGTGCCTTGCACAAAATTATAGTTCATAAATATTCGTGGAAGTGAGGGAGGGAGAAAAAGAGAATGGCTGAGAAGACGGGAAGAGGGAAGAGAGAGATTTGAAAAAGATTCAGGTTTATCAGTGACAGACATTTCCCCTTTTTCATTAATTATGTTTCTGATTGTAATAAATACTTACTGTAGAAGTTGTTTGATACCATGGACTGGGAACACCATGGACTCTTAGCCAGCACCACAGATCCTGCGGATTAGAGCCCTCCAGTTGCTTTTGCAGCTTTTCTGCCTGTTACGGCATCAACGTTCACCTTGCCTCTGACAGCTACATGGTACCACCAGGTCTCTGCTATTCCAGACCCCTCTCACCTCTGCCGATACCAGGAAGTCCAGTCCATGGCAGTTCCTCCTGCCATCAACCCAGTCGACAAAGGACAGCCACTATTGAGCTTTTCTGTGATGCAGAAGTCCCTCGCTTGTGCATTCCTCATGGCTTTAGTGAGGGGAGTATCCAATGAACTCTCCAGGTGAAGATAGCAGTCCCCCTTCTCTGAGCCTTTAGTCCTCAAATACTCTGCCAGGACAGTCTGGCGTCTTCTCTTCATTCATGTAAGCCACCATTTCCTCCAAGCTTTAGGGAGCCATCCCAACAGCAAACTGGAACGAGATCCAGCTTCCCTCATGAAGATGCTACATCCTGAGTCATGAGAGAATGCCCCAATAAACTCTTCTTATCCGGGCTTATATTCTGCCACCCTCCCCCTCATCCCATCTGACACCCTTAAGATCCGTTCCCAAGCGCATTCCCCGGATCCATGTCTGCATTAGTCAAGTCCTGAGTTTCCTTCACTGGAAAAATCTCATTCCTCCCACCACAGGGAAAGTCATTCCCTGGCCGAGTCATCCTGAGACTTGACCCTAACTATCCATGTAGAATAAATGAGGGGTTGCAGATGGTATTTGAGGAGGGCAAGTTATCACCATGTAAAGCAGCCTCCTCAGATGGGGCCTCAGCCTGGTCTCCAGGCACCGGAGGCTGGTCTCCTCTAGGAAGAAGGAGCCGGCCCCTTCAGCAAGGGAACCTCAAGCTCATCTAGGGGTTGTCCCCATTGCAGGTCTCTGTGTCCCACTCCCTCCCTATGAGGACCTTACGTATAGGAGACTGACTGCCAGGGTGATGGATTCAGCCTTTTTGATGATTCACCTGCTCTTGCAATCAGGTCTGAGGCCTGAATTTCAGCACAGTCTGCCCTCCAGCTTCAGGAGAAGAGACTCTTCAAACGAGGCTTTCATTTGAAGCCTCGTTGCCCTTTCACTCAGGGCAATCAAAGCCCTGAGTGCTTTGATTGCACTTAACAACCAATTAATCCACAGTCCTGATAATTACCATTGTTCCCACATCTCTCAAATGTTGTCAATATTGTATTCGCCAGCACATACCTTTCCACGTGTATCCCATCCCAATTCATCACAGAGGAGTCTAAGTGATTGTAATGCTGCAGGATTTACCGCGCTCGCGGCCAACACTACCGCCTATGGCATTCCGGCTAAGCTTCCCAAAAGATACCTATGGGTGATTTTATCCATTGGCCCCCTTAGATCCACTCTTCTCCTACCTGCTTCCCAGGCTGCCAACATTTATGAGTTGAACCAATGGGCTCCCTTACTCTCTGCCTTCCCATTTGCTTTGGCAGAAGATCAGGGTGTGGGAGCAGAGTGAGGCTGAAGTATTTGCTCCTCACCTCCTTCCTTCCCAGGCCTCAGATTGGTAATGTCTGCACCCTCCTATGAAAAGCCACAGCCCCTGCCAGGAGTTCCTCTCCTACAGCTGTCTGTAGGGCCTGATCATCACTTCTTCCTGGTCCTTCAGCCTAGGTTACCCATTGCTTCAAACAAGTGTTTAGCAGTGTTTCACCACCCCCTTGTTGGTTTCCTTAACTCTGTCTTCACATGTGTAAATAGTCTCTTCATTGAATTCTCCTCAATATGCAACCGCAGTATATCATTTGTTTCCCACCAGGAACCTTAAGGATGCTACAGTAATCTTTCCTCAAATTCTGGAAAGCCCTTCCTGCTTCTGCTTTTTTCCCTAAGTTTCTTTAAGAAGCAGCTTTTTCTCCCAGAAACTCCTGAGGGAAGTTCTTAGGGGTGGGTTGAAAACACCTGAGTGGTGCCATCTGGTATCATCCTTAATCCCCATCCTCCACCCCAGCAGAGACCCCAAGGCACTCAAGTACTTTTCATGTTAGAGTGACTCTCTTGCCTACCAACAGATCTGCACTGAAGGTTGGGGTGGATTTTGCTCTTGTCCTTTGTTCCTGGTCGTCCACCTCAGCACCCCAGTCCTGGACCATCAATCCTAACATTTGCTTTACTGTTTTCATGGGGACTCATTGACTCCTCATTCAAGGAGGACCCCTTGTTCCTAGTGATGAAATGCCAGGGATGTGAATACAGATTGAGCCACCTTTGGGACTCATGGTACCCAGTCATCTGTCAGTGTCCCTTACTAAATATGACATCCTAAATTAATGTGCAAGTAAAAATAACCTCGCAGGTCATTTTAAGTGCACTTGTTGTTGTTATTCCAAGGGTATTAAAGATGAAAAAGACTGTTTTGAAAGTTTTCATGAATTCAAAAGACAGAAGACATGCTTTATTGGCATTAATACAGATTTTCCTGGCATAATGTGAAAAAGGAACAAGGTTCATTTCAACCCTAAAAATGTCAGAATTAAAGACACCTGTGTAACATTAGAGTGTTTTTTGTAAAAGTCACAGAGAATCAGCTGCTGTAAGATTTTAGCGAGGGCAAGAGCTAGACAATCACAGACTTTTTCCTCTGAGTCAGCAGTACAGTTTTACCCCTACAAACATGTAAAACTTTTGAGTTTAAAAAATTACAATTTAAATTTAAAATATTCCCAGTTGGAAAGAATAATTGTGATTGATCATTTGGGGCATGGCTTTGGGAGAGCATCACATGAGTCTAAAAACATGAGTTTAGTTTCATAAGTTTTTTTTTTTAAGTGTATATGATAGCTCTGATTACATATTTTTTCTGAGTTTTTTTATCACAAAAGGGTCTCTTTATAAGGATCTTAAAGGGACTTTGGGAATTTTGCTTGGGAAAAGAATCACCCAAATCCAGACACCTTTCAGTTTGAGCCTCTATCGTCCTCCCTTTTTTAATCTGAGCAGTCTCTATTTCTTGTGTCGGTAATTGCTCAGTTAAAAGGAAAAGAAAGTATTTTCTCTAAGGGAGCTTGCAATTGGATTTTCTTGGAGGCCATGAGGACTAAAGCATGGTTTTATTAATTTCTGGCGCTTTAATCATAAATCCAGTTGGAGACCCGTCATTACATAAGACATGAGAATTTAAAGTCTTTCTAGGCCCATTTCCTAATTACGCCCAATGCATTTAAAATATTGGCTTATTAAAAATCCAAAGTGGAGGAGGGTTGTGATATATGAATTATGTTCTGAAATTCAAGGTAAAGAAAAATTAATTTGCAGCGTGTGGACCAGAGAATTTATTTTAGCGAAGGCACAAATGTTGTTTTGCATTTTTAGCATAAGTATGCTGCCTCGGCCTTGTGCCTGAGGGCGGGTAAGGGAGACAGGTAACCTCCTCCACAAGTAGGGTCGAAATTAAACAGTCCTTGAGTGCAGGGGGGGGGGGGGGAGGATGGGGGGGGGGTATAGCTGCTTGTGCTGCCCGTGCAGGTGGGTCCGTGAGGCCGCAGGCCGCCAGCTGTGTTCTGAGGGTCGCCCAGCTTCAGATGGTCTCACACTCCGTGGTGGCAGTGGAGCAGGCCCCACAGTCACAGCGGACAGCCACGGGGTAGGTGTAGAAGGGATCGACTCCCGGGGCACAGTTGGGCAGCTTGACCGTCACCTGTTTGGTCTCATTGTAGGTACAGACTCGATGATGGGCTTCAATGTAGGGGGGTTCCAGAATGGGCTTCTGTCCCCACAGGTAGAAAACAGAAAACCCATTAGAACACAGCATCGTGTTTCATTTTCTTGGTACCATTTATCACTATCAGAGACTAGCTTGTTATTCATTTCTTTACTCGTTAATATGTTTCCTCCCAGTAGAAAGCAAATTCCTGAAAGCAGGAAGGTGGTTTTGTTCACTCACGTATCCTGAACTGCCAGAAGAGCCCATGGCACAGAGTAGGTACTAAATAAATATTTAGCAAATGAATAGTCTTGATCATTGCAAAAGCCTTCTAACTGGTCCCCTCACTTCTTCTTTTACCCCCTATAGTCTATTTATGACAGGGCAACCCCAAGAGATCCTTTTAAAATGTAAGATCCTATCTCCCCTCTGCTCAAAGCCTCTATGATTTCCTATCTCATTCGGAGCAAAAGTCAAAGATCTTACACTCACCCTCAAGACCCTACATCATCTTCCCTGCACCTTCACCTCTGACATGTCCCCAGTGACCCCGTCTTGCTGGTTTCCTCACTCTGCTCCAGCCGCAATAGTCTCCTGCTTTTTCCCCAAACCCACCAGGAACAGTGCCACCCCAGGACCTTTGCCCGTGCTGGTCCCTCTGCCTGGAACGCTCCTCTCCCTTGTGATTCACTTCTTCTTCAACCTTAGGTTTTTGTTCAAACGTCACCCTCCCAGGAAAGCCTTTCCTGACCATCCTATTTAAAGTTGCCACGTTTCCCCTCCCACGCTGCCACTTCCTCTCCCTCTTCCTGCTTTATTTTTCTCCATAGCACTTGTCAACACCCTGTGACATATTATACATTTTATTTATTTGTGTTGTATTTTTCCCACTCTAGAAAGAAAACTGCATTAAGACAGGGATTTTTGCCCGTTTTACTCACTGCTGTGCCTCTACTCCCTAGAGATACCTGGCACCCTGGAGGTTCTCAACAACTATTTGTTGAATCAGTGAAAGAAAACAGAGCAAGGCAGGTTCCTGAATGCCCTGTGCGCTGGTTCTGATAATCGAGGGATTCACGTCCTTCCTTCACCTTTTAGAAATCGTGCATCCAAAGTTCATTTTGATAAACAGAGCATATAGATCAAGAAACCAGCACGAAGTAGTAGTTAAAATCTCAAACCCTGCAGTCAGAGCCACTGAGCTTGAATCCCTGTTCTGCCACTTGCTGGAGACCTTGGAAAATCCACTTAACTTCTTGAAGCCTCAGATTCTTCAACTGTAAAACAAAATACCTACCTCCCAGCCTTGTTGTGGAGATAAGGGAAGATGGTGTATGTAATACCTGCCGAGCACCAAGTAAGTGTTGAGTAAATGTAATCTACTGTTCTTATCAGAGCAATTATAAGAGTAAGGAAGTATTCAATAATAATTAAAAAAACAACCAACAAGCTTTCAGAGGACAACAGCTTCACTTGTCCTGGGCAAATGAAATATGTTTAATGGAGGCCCAGGATGAAGTTCTTACATGCATGTCATGGAAATAATGGCTTTGCCTCTGTCAAGGACCATGTAGAAGAGTTGAACTCAATATGCACTTCTTCCTCCTATTTCTCAGGTAACATTTTACCCTTTCTCAGTTCACTTCATGCCCTCTTACCCTCAGTAGTCTGGAATCCCAGGCAACATTGCCAGATAAAATACAGGATGCCCAGTAAAATTTGAATATCACATAAACAACTATTTTTTTTAGTATAAGTATGTCCCAAATATTGCATGGGACAGATTTATATCAAAAAGAAAAAAACAATTGTTTATGTGACATTCAAATTTAAGTGGCCTCCTGGCTTGGTTTGGTTGGGTTTTTTGCTAACTCTGGTAACCCTAAACCCAGACCAGGAACAAAGGCTATTTTCAGCAATAGTTCCACCTTCAAAGTAAATCCAGCCACTTTGTCGTCATGAACACCCTTATTTTCAGACAGGCTTCCCAAATTACCAAAAATAAGTGCTTTGTATCTCAGAAACTTTCAGATGGTGGGGAAACTAAATCTCATTCTTTTATTTATTTTCTAGATGTAACCTCCCTTTTCAGAGCACAGTAAAGGCATAAATAAAAGCTGGCTGACATTAAGGAGAATCTGGCTCTTTCATAGTCTCAGTGCTTCCATTTCTCCAGTGAGAGCAGAGTCCCTAACCTCCTGAGGGTGACCATTACCCAATTAAAGCCGTTCACTGATTTATAAGGGCAAGAGAAGATGGGTTGAATTAAGGGGAAATGGTAACTTGAGATTTTGGCCCACAGAGAGCTCCAAATAGCCTGACACAGCTGTGAGCAGGGGAAGGCACTGCCAGACCACGCCCTGAATACAAGAAAGTTTCCCGCATAAGTTTTATGTCGTGTGACAGCCACAGTATCTGCAACAACCGAATTTTCATCTCACTGTTAGGTCTCAAGCCCCCAAATGATGGAAAAAAACGAAGTGAACTTGGTGGGGTCATTTCATTTAAGTTAGAGGTTTCATCACCATAATCCAATTCCAGTCACGGGGCCATAATTTTATCCAAGTGACAGCAGGTTGCTCTCTGAGTCCCTGAATAGAAGGATACTTTTCCTAATGGCAGTGTCTTCTCATGGTGCTTGTGGACTTCTAAGTTGGTTCAGTTAGGCGAGAGGATGTATGACTCCAGGAGGGGATCCATCCCTTATAGTTCAACATTTATCGAATGCCTTGTTTGTACATGTCATTTGACAAGAGCTGTGAGAGGCACAAGAATGAACCTCTACCGGCAAAAAACTTAAAACCTACTGTGGGGAGTGGGGAGGAAGTAAGACAAAAAGTAGATGATGGCCATAGGTTGAGCAGAGAGTCAGAAAAGGCTTAGAGGAGTGGGCACTGGAGACAGGCACTGAGGAATAAACACGAGCAGGAATATGAGAAAAGGACCAAAAGTATGATTTCATGAGGAGCATCGAATAAAACCTTTAAAATCCAGTCTCTTCACAGACGTAGAGAATGGACTTGAGGACACGGGGAGGGGGAAGGGTAAGCTGGGACGAAGTGAGAGAGTAGCATGGACATATATACACTACCAAATGAAAAATAGATAGCTAGTGGGAAGCAGCCGCATAGCACAGGGAGATCAGCTCGGCGCTTTGTGACCACCTAGAGGCGTGGGATAGGGAGGGTGGGAGGGAGACGCAAGAGGGAGGGGATATGGAGGTATACATTTGCATATAGCTGACTCACTTTGTTATACAGCAGAAACTAACATACCACTGTAAAACAACTATACTCCAATAATGATGTTTTTAAAAAAAAGAATCCAATCTCTTAGGCAGAACTAAGAATATGTGTAGTCACTGGGGAAATAGGCAGGTGCCATATTGCTGAGGACCTTAAAAGTTGGTTATTGAATTTGCAGTACTTGGTGGTCATTAACAGTTTTTGGAGTCAGGGTGACAAAATCAGATCTAGTGCTTCATTAGGAGCCGACTCCAGCCCTAGTGGGAAGAGGCAGCAGTCACTATATGGTGTGATCTGATGGGATGCTGAAAGGCCCTGTTTCTCCTCACACCTCAAACATCTCCTCTCAGCCCAGCAGGGTTCTAATTTTGAGATTTTTATCCCATGTTAAATGTATTGTCTCTTTAAAAGCTGGATATAATAGTATATGAAGGGCCTTAACGGATCTGTCAGTGATAATCCCTGAGGGGCCCCAGGAACTACTCTAGGGGGTGGGAAGAGAGTAGGGCTGTGGATGAGGCACTGAAGGAGGGGCTGAGGACCCGCTCTCGCCTGCTATTTAGCTTAGGGCCTCTCTCGGTGACTGGCTGGCTTTTTCACTGGTGGAGGAATACAGGGAAGAGTTTGGGTTACAAGCTTGCACCAAGAATTTACTCCAAACTTTCCACTGACCCCCTACATGACTCTGCAGTCAGCCACCAATTGAATTCTTCCACGTCATCTATAAAATGGGTAGAAAGATAGCACATCTTCACCTCCCAGAGATGATTCCCCAATAGACAACCCTGTGTCAATCAAATTATTAATTTTATCAATGCTTTGTTAGAAGGGCAGTATCTTGTTTCTTTCAGATTATTTTTGGAGGATACCATGTAGTTGTTTTTTGTTTCTTTGTTTGATCCACAGGAAAATGTAGATACCCCAGCTCTATCTCATTTGATTAAAAAGTGAATACTTAAGAATCAGGCCAAGGGGCTGGCCCTGAAGGCATTGCCACCTAGGCCTGTCTTGGGACTCACCTCCCAGGTTTCACAGCGGCCCCAGCAGGCATCCGTGGTGATCCGAAGGCCCCTGCAGCCCGGCTTCTTGGCCAGGAAAGTAAACTCTCTCACCGCACAGCCCACAAACGTGCGCAGGTTCCCGCCGGAGGTGCTGAGGACACAGCCACAGCCAGCCAGGAGGAGGAGGGCCGCGGGGCCAAGGAAGAAGTATGCCAGCCTCATACTGTTCCCCGAGAGGGAGAGGAAAGAGAGTTTATTAACAGATCCAGCTGCCTCCATGGGACTGCCATCAATGTGATGGTCACTATCAAAGGGACATGGCTCTTAGCATTTCAGGAGAAATGAGCCAAGAAATTGTAAATGCCCACAAACTCCAACACAAATGCCCAAAGTTTCCTCCAAGTGGCTCCAGTATGGATTCCATGGACCCACTGAGCTCACTAGACATCCAACCCTCCGAAGGCATCCTCAGGCTTTTCCTTATAGCATTCCACCTGCTGGACTTGACTTGTGGGTGAAAGAAGTTTGTTCCAATCGTCTCTTCAAAATGAACACAGAATATGCGTAACACCAAAAGTAATGCATATCCTAACATAATACAGGAATATACACAAATTCTTTTCATTCAGATCAGGGTATTTGGAATTATGTTACATGCTTTGCTCACAATTATATTTCCAATGTCATGGATGGGGAATGGAGGGGGGAGGTAAATAAACAATAATTGTTATGCCCCATACATATTGCTACTAACCCAGCCCACCACAAAACTTGGATATGCAGATGTGAACCCTCACACCTGACTTGGTGGCCATTCATAAGAATGTGTCCTACTTGCTACAAATTCCCTCTGGTCTAACCTCCACTCTAATAGGCACCTCGTAGTGAGTGAATTTAAATCCAAATGATGGAAAGCATCACGGGTATTTAAAACATAACCCCAGTCAACTACCAATCTACTGTCTATCCTCTCTGGGTCTTGGTCATTTCCTGTGCTTTTTCAGGAGCCAGAATCACTCCTTTCATGCTTGGCCCACCAGACGGAACATACCTGGATGTTGAAATGAGGGTGGCCACTACACTTATAGAACACCCCCAATTCATTATGACTTAAAACTGGCTGCAAAGTTATTTATTCCCAAACTGATCTCCCAGTTCCTACTTCTGATCTGTCACCTTAGCAAGGCTATCTGGACTTACCCTCAAGTAGAATGAAGTTACAAGTATGGAGAAGCACTTACCTGATTTTACTGGAGCTACCTCTTCTTTAAAGCTGAAACTTGCACCCAAGACTTTGGAAAGTCACAATGAGCGGTACAAGTTTGCTCTGGGTAAATGCCTCTACCCTCTGTCACTGGGCTGCTTGATTGCTCAAATATATAGGAAAGGTCTCGTCAATCAAAACAAAAGGGAGGCAGAGCCTTACAGGAACCACTAAACACATCAAAGCCTTGGGATATAAAGCCATTCTCTATTTTCCAAAAGTGATTAACTTAAAGGGTGTTGTTCTGTTTTTTAACATCGCCTACTGAAACAGAAAGTTACCTTGGTGGGTGACATAATCCTAGGGAAACAGTCAAAGGTAGTTCACCTGGCTCTGGGAGAGCAAGTGCACTGGGGCAAGTTGGATTAGATTTTCCTTCGCGGTAACCACAGCTTTCCTTCGAAACAGGAGGCAGTCACCAGCAGCTCATGGCAAACTCTTTCCTTTAACTCACAACACATTTCAATACATTGAAAGATAACAAAACAATAATTCTTCCTGGAGAGAACATGGGATCACTAACTGAAAGGATGGAAATCACAGTGAGAAGAAACATTTGAATGTCTTAAGATGAGTTAAGGATTAGATCATATTAATAACACTTTAAAATGAATCACACAGGAAAAAAATATTAAGGTGTTCAACATGATTATCTTCCAGCATGGTACTTAAAAATGACTTTTTTTCTAAGTAGTTTTCAGCATTTTTCACATTTTCTACTTGGGGCAGGCTTTTGTAATAGAAATTCAATTAATATTGATACTTTAAAAATTAAAAGAAACCAATAAGTATCCATTTGTGCTGCATGTAAGAATATTCAATGCTGTTGTAATGGAACTGTTTCATTTGATTTCAGGTTCTTAAAAGTCTAAACTAAGAATGAAATGGTATTCTTTACGAGTGTGAGATACAGTTTATATTCCAGTCTGCAACTGTAGCATGTAAATGGATGAAAAAACTTCATTGTCCATGGAATTATTCCAGGTGCTCTAAAAAATAAATGAAGCAAACATCATTCTTACCTTTAGGAGTTTACATATCATAGCTAATAATGACATAGCCCAAGACATTTAAGATGCACATTAAATAAATAAATGATACAAAATAAAGAAGTTAAAACATTTCTATTTTCTGCAAAGAAAGGTGTTCTTTAAATAAACATGCTACTCATTAAGGGTTTGATTTTTTTTTCAAAACGTATAATAACCCTTAGTGAATCTATCACTATACCATCAATACACCCATCTCTAGGGTCAGATTATTATATATATTTTATAGAAATTGAACTAGGTTTGGAATAAAGGACTTTCTTCAGCCCTTCAGCCTGTGAGTAGCATAACCAGACCTGGGGTACTATAGGGACAGACTGCTTACCTGGTGTGAGAGTCCTAACTTGCTGGGCCAAGAGCTAGCCAATCAGCGGTGAGCTGCCATCCTGACCTGAGACTGTTCAACCCTTTTTGATGAGACCTGAAACTTTCATACCTGTGTCTGCAATGTCACAAGATAAAGAAAGACAACAAAGGGAGGCCAAGAGTACCATTCTTTCACAATCCCCAACTTCCTTATAATGCAGAGCTGTGGCATCCTGACTACTCCCCATCAGCATGAACTTCATAAGAATGACAACTTATGGTCACTGAGCACCTACTATGTACCAGACTCCGTGGTATCTGCTGTGCTCTTACATATGTTATCTCTAAATCTTATAACAATTCTGTAAATCAAAGATTAATATCTCCTTTTATCCACTGGGAGAAATGGAGGCTCAGTTATTTTGTAAGCTACCTGCCTTCAAAGCCTTTGACAACACTGAGGATGGCAAATAGGTTTGTTTCATCCCCGTAATCAACTGCGGTCAATTGAAGGTGCCGCCTGGAACACTGTGTTAAGAAAGGCCCTTGAATCCATTCCCAGTGCAGAAGGCTGTGGCCCACCAACTTCATCATGAGTGTAGGAGAGGGGAATGGTATACGGATGCCACCTTTTTGCAATCCGTGCACTGGGCCATGCCACCTGCCTCTCTAGAGGCAGTGAGAGGTTGCTGTGTGATTTCTAAGGCTACTTAAGGCCCTGATACCTGCAGAATATCTCAGGATCTCTATCTGCCACCTTCCCTTCCATTTAGCCTGTATCTGCCACCTTCCCTTCCATTCCTGTTGATGTTCCCACCACTAAAGTTCCTCTCTTGTTGTAGCAAAGATGTGCGCAATGTCTCCAAGCACAGGCCCTGGGGAATCTTTTCTCATCTTGCTCCATTATCTTCACATGGATTCATTGTCACCTTGGAGGATGAGTGACAAGATACAAGTTCACTAGGGGCAAGGAGAGGGGAGAAGGGGTGTAGGAGAGCAATCATCTTGAGGTCTAGGGGAGCGTGAAAACAGAGGAATGAGCTGAGTGTCAGTGCCTTGAAAGGTTGAGGCCTGGTCCAGGGTGGGCAGCCCCAGACAGGGAGGACCAGGGACTGTACAATCTGTGCAGGAGATGGAGATATTGCAAGAGCCTGGTAGCTCCCTTCCCTGGCCTAGCCATGCTGATTCTCAGTGGCACAACTTCTTTTGTGACTGCCTTGGGCAAGTTACTTCTCTCAGCCTCAGTTTCCTCTTCTGCAACATGATGGGGTTGGACCCTATGACTCATAAGGTCCTTCCTAGCACCAGAATTTAAAGGTTTGTGAAACTATTTATGAAGATAACAAGCTGAGGGCAAGTCAGATGGAGAATCCAAAGGTTCATATCATCATAAAGTCATCTAGATTTGTGTTTGTCTGACTCTGGCACCTGCCAGCTTGTGATCTTGGAGTCTCATAACACACTGAGTTTGTTTTCTACAAAACTGAAAATGCCTCCTTCATAGGGTTCATGTGAGCCTCCTACAAATTAATGTCTATAAATTTCTTATCTCAGTGCTTGATATCCGATAAGCAGGCAATAAATGCTTTACTTTTTTCCCCATCATCATTGTGCGTACCTCTAAGAAATAAAAATCTGCCAATAAAAAATTATGTCCATTAATTATTAGGCATATCCTAATTTCAAAGGTATTAAATGTGAAAAAAAAAAAATACGAGTCAGAAAATAGAGGGAGCAAAGGCTTTGGAGGCTAGGAGAACTTCTCAGCATTCTGAAACCAGGAGACATGGGTAGGTACCAACCATGCTTCCCCACAGCCTGTGGTGCTTTGTGCTGACACTAAAATTGACACATTTTTAAGTAGGAAAAAAGGTCTGACATATTAGATTTAATTTTTAAGGTCCAAATCTCACACTTCATGGATGCAAGCTTTACCACAGTACCAAGTTTTAATATATTAATAAATCGTCATGAATACTCCCAAACAATTTCAGTTCTGACCAAGGATGGAGTCAAACTAACTGAGCCAACCTCTGTCCCACAGGTACTAAGTGAGGGCCCACAAGAACTCTGCTGTCTGCTGCATCACTTACAATGATCTCTTAAGAGTTGAGAAAAGACATGCGTGCTCTGATACATTTCTCCACGTTGTCCTCTCAGAATTCACAATGCTCTGTCCAAGGGCCAAATTAATTAGCATGATGCCTCCTGTGGATGAATAAAAAAGCCACAAATGAAGCTATGTGTTTCAAGGAAGTAAGAGAATTAATGATTTTCTGCAAACAGATACAAGAAAGGTCAGCCTTGGATTTTACAAAGTTGAATTTTGCTTTTAATATCCCTTATTTAGATGGGAAAAAAACTCTGGGATTACAAACGAAGATGAATGGTGAAGTCTTGAAAGAAATTAATTTTATTGAAAAGTCATTTCTTCCTTTGGAAGCACTGGGCATTTGTGGGATAGCTCTTCATTTTATTGATTTAAAGGGATAACATTTGCCCTAGATGATGGTGCAGTTGCTATGGTAACGTTTTTTCTAACGAGACTAAAAATAATGAAGGCTGTGTCTGATTTACTAGGGCAAGTCGAGCCTTTCTCCACAACTTTCTGAAAGAAGTATCTGTCAGTTGTCACAGATTTATTTCAGATTAAGGGGAACATGGTTTAGGAGCTGAAGTGGAATGTTTTTATTTCCGCCTGACTCTTCCACTTTTGAATGTCATAGATTTGCAGGGCATGGCAGACACATGCCCAATAGAGAGGAACAGAGAGGAGCTTAATGAGTCACAAAGAATCATTCTTTATTTCAAGTGCGTCCTGTATTCTCATTGGAATGAGTCCACAAAGCTGCTGGGTCCCCAAATCCTTCATTTGTAATTCCCTAGGCGGTCGCACAGACAAGGCCAAGGTTGTTGTTAGCTAAGCTTTGAAGCAACAGCACCTCATTTGTTAGTTATTGGTTTTGTTCCAGAAAAAGGTTCCTAGGATCACGGCCCCAGAGTGCGTGCATGTGCCTGTGTGCGCCAATGCTTATGCTTGAGAGATGGAGCAGGGTGATGGGAGAGTGGAGACAGAGAAGAGGAGAGCTGTTCTACTCTCCAGGGTTCTCATTATATAACTTAACACATATTTATTAAGCTACTACTATGTGCCAGGCATTGTCTAGCACTGAAGTCACTGGGTTCATTAAAAATAAATAAATAAAAAGATGATGTTGAGAGGCATGAAGGTGGAATAGCTAACAACTGAGGGTAATGATAGATTTCCTTCCTCCTTCCCTTTCTTTATCTCCTCTTCCTTCCTTCTTTCTGTCCTTCCATATTTTATTGAATGTTACCATGTGTCAGACACATGCTAAGTACATGTGATGCAAATATGAACAGAGCTAAGAACCTGCCCTCAAAGAGTCAAAAGTCTAGTGAGGGTGATAAATAAACCAACATACATATGGCCCAGATATTGTACTCTTGGGCATTTATCCCAGAGATATGGAAATTTATGTTCACATAAAAACCTGTACACATGTTCATGGCAGCTTTATTCATAATAGCCCCAAACTGGAAACAACTCAGGTGTCCTTCAACAGGTGAATGGTTAAACAAACTGTGGTCCATCCATATCATGGAATCCTACACAGCAATAATAGGGAACGAACACACAACAACTCATGAATCTCCGGAGAATCGTGGGGAGTGAAAAAGCCAATCTTAAAAAGTTATATACTGTATGATTCCATTTATATAACATTCTTGAAATGACAAGATTCTAGAGATGGAGAACAGACTAGTGGTTGCCAGTGGTCAAGGAGACCCAGAGATAGGAAGGAAGTGGGTGTGGTTACAAGGGGCAAATGCAGGATTTTTGTGATGATAGAAATGTTCTGCTCTTGACCGTGGTGGTAAATAAATGAACAAAACATGTAATAAAATTGCATAGAATTAAATATACACACATACACAGATATAAGTAAACTGAGTAAATGTAAACAAGATGGGTGATTATATCAATTTCAATACCCTGATAATATAATATTGTACTACAGTTTTAAGTATAAAAAACACTGAGGGAAACTGGATGAATGGGACACAGGATGTCTCTGTATGAATAAATGAGTCCTGTGGATGTAATGTTCATAATGATGACTATAGTTAGCAACACTGTATTGTATATTTGAAAGTTGAAAAGAGAGTAGATCTTCAAAGTTCTCGTCACAAGAAAAAATATTTTGTAACTATGTGTAGTGAGGGATGTTAACTAAACTTAATGTAGTAACCATTTTATATATCAGATCATCATGTTGTACCACGAAAACTAATACAATGTTAATGTCAAATATATCTCAATTTTTTAGTGGAAAAAGTATTCTTCATAAAAAAAATTTAAGTATTACTGTTAAGAAATAAAAAGAATTAGAAGTTTCAAAAAATAAATCAATATAACATTAAGTGGGATAAGTGCAGTGGTAAAAATGGAGATAAGGTGCTAGGAGACCTTAGATTATTTCCTAGCGAGGTGACTCTAGCAAGTTGGGAGAGAATTCATTTCAGGCAGAGGAAACCACACAACTCCACCATTAGAGTTAAGAGCAGACTCCTTTGACATATATAGAAAACCTTAAAGACTCCACACAAAAACTACTAGATCTGATCAAACAAATTCAGCAAGGTAACAGGATACAAGATTAACATACAGAAATCAGTTGCACTTCTTTACACTAACAATGAAATATCAGAAAGGGAATGTAAAAAAACAAATCGCATCAAAAAAAGTAAAATACTTTGGAATAAACCT
Source organism: Balaenoptera borealis (assembly GCF_965194805.1). Lineage (NCBI taxonomy): Eukaryota > Metazoa > Chordata > Mammalia > Artiodactyla > Balaenopteridae > Balaenoptera > Balaenoptera borealis. The sequence continues at coordinate 37,724,940 of NC_138866.1, read as the reverse complement.
GACTAAGGAGGTAAAAGACTTTTAGGCTGAGAACTATAAAATATTTATGAAGGAAATTTAAGATGACTCAAAGAAATGGAAAGATATCCCATGCTCTTGGATTGGAAGACTTAATATTGCTAAAATGGCCATACTACCCAAAGCAATCTACAGATTTAATGTGATCCCTATCAAATTACCCATGACATTTTTCACAGAACTAGAACAAGTAAGTCTAAAATTTATATGGAACCATAAAAGACACAGAATTGCCAAAGCAATCCTGAGGAAAAGGAACAAAGCAGGAGGCATAACCCTCCCAGGCTTCAGACTATACTACAAAGCTACAGTAGTCAAAACAGCATGATATTGGCACAAAAACTGACATATGAATCAATGGAACAGAATAGAGAGCCCAGAAATAAACCCACACATCTACAGTCAATTAATCTTCAACAAAGGAGGCAAGAATATACAACAGGAAAAAGACAGTCTCTTCAGCAAGTGGTGTTGGGAAAGTTGGACAGCCGCATGTAAATCAATGAAGTTAGAACACTCCCTCATACCATACACAAAAATAAACTCAAAATGGCTTAAAGACTTAAATATAAGACATGACACCATAAAACTCCTAGAAGAGAACATAGGCAAACACTCTCTGACATAAATCTTACCAATGTTTTCTTAGGTCAGTCTCCCAAAGCAATCGAAATAAAAGCAAAAATAAACAAATGGGACCTAATTAAACTTATAAGCTTTTGCACAGCAAAGGAAACCATAAACAAAATGAAAAGACAACCTACAGAATGGGAGAAAATATTTGCAAACGATGCGACCAACAATTTCCAAAATATACAAACAGCTCATACAACTCAACAATAACAACAAAAAAACAAACAACCCAATACAAAAATGGGCAGAACACCTAAATAGACATTTCTCCAAAGAAGACATACAGGTGGCCAAAGGGCACATGAAAAGATTCTCAACATCACTAGTTATTAGAGAATTGCAAATCAAAACTACACCTCACACCAATCTGAATGGCCATCATTAAAAAGTCTACAAATAACAAATGCTGGGGAGGGTGTGGAGAAAAGGGAACCCTCCTATACTGTTGGGAATGTAAGCTGGTACAGCCACTATGTAAAACAGCATAGAGGTTCCTCAAAAAACTAAAAATAGAGTTGCAATATGATCCAGCAATCCCACTCCTGGGCAGATATCTGGACGAAACTATAATTCAAAAAGACACATGCGCCCCTATTTTCATAGCAGCACTATTCATAATAGCCAAGACATGGAAACAACCTAAATGCCCATCAACAGGGGAATGGATAAAGGAGTTGTGGTACCTACATACAATGGACTATTACTCAGCCATAAAAAAGAATGAAATATTGCCATTTGCAGCAACATGGATGCAACTAGAGATTACCATACTAAATGAAGTCATTCAGAAAGAGAAAGACAAATACCATATTATATCACTTATATGTGGAATCTAAAATACGACACAAATGAACTTATCTATGAAACAGAAACAGACTCACAGACATAGAGAACAGACTTGTGGTTGCCAAGGGGAGGGGGAAGAGATGGAGTGGGAATTTGGGGTCAGCAGATACAAAGTAGTATACATAGAATGGATAAACAACAAGGTCCTACTCTACAGCACAGGGAACTGTATTTACTATTCTGTGACAAACCATAATGGAAAAAGAATATTAAAAAGAATGTATGTATAGGTATAACTGAATCACTTTGCTATACAGCAATTAACAAAACACAACATTACTGTGTATAGTAAATCAAATATATTCCAAAAAAATTATTTTTAAAGAGCAGACTCTTCATCTGTCTTGCTCACTGCTATTTCTCCAAGGCCTAAAACACTGCCTGGTTCACAGTTAATTATCAAAAACTGTTCACTGAATGAATAATAAAGATGTGGAAGAGGATGTGGTGAGTTTGGGAAGCTACAAGGAGTCATCATGGTTGAGCATAGAGTGTGTTTAGGGGGATAGACAGGAATGAGAATGGTAGCAGAAGATGGGCTATGGGTCAGGTACTCTGAAGGGTTCAACCTTTATTCCAACATAAAGTAGGAGCCAAGAAAGATCCTGTGAGCATAGTGAGGAGACAGACTGGAACAAAGACACCAGCTGGGGAGGTTGCTGTGGCGATCCAGGTGAGTCCTTTGCTTACAGTCTCGTATGTTAGAAGTCCTTCAGTATAAGTCCTATGTCCAAAATGGAGGTGTCCAATAGCAATAGAATTCAAGCCACATACGCAATTTAAAATTTCTAGTAGCCATATTAAGAAAATCAAAGGAAAAGGTGAAATTAATTGTAATAATTAATTCCAGTGTGTTAAACTCTAGAAATAAGATTGTACCCAATATTATCATATAATCAACATGTAATCAATATAAAACATTATTCATGAAATTCTTTATACTCTTTTTACATCCTTTTCTTATACTAAGTCTTTGGAGTCTAATCTGTATTGATATGTATCATTGACAACACATCTCAGTTCAAAGCAGCCACATTTCAAGTGCTTAAGAGCTACACGCCCTAGCTACCATATTGAACAGCATAGGTCTAATGCATAGATGGTGCTACCCAGTGGCAAGGAATAATTATTTGAACTTCTTCTAGACCTTTTCCATGTGGCATGACTATTAATTCTCACAACAACAGCAACGACAATCCTATGAAGTATTATTATCTACCTTTATGATGAGGAAACTGAGCCCCAAAGAAGTTAAACAAATCGACCATGGCCTTCCAACTAATCAGTGATGGAGCTAGTATTCAAATTCAGCTCTGACTGACTGCGTTTTCCTCTATGCGGCTGCTTTAGCCACTTTATTATGCTGTTCCAGTGAGAAACCTTGGCCTACAGTGAGGGATCATAAGATCAATCTTATGGAAACATCTGAGCCCACGCCAACTGAGCTCGTGCAGCTGATGCATGTGAAATTCAAAACTTGAAGCAGCAAGGAGTCCATAAAAGAGATGATTTTTTTTCAGAATTTATCAAAATGCTTATTTATCTAGAACCTGATTTCTGATCTGCTGAGCCTAATTACTTGATTTGAGAGTCTCAGTCTTTAGTAATGTGCTGGTCTGCCTAACTGAATCACTGCTTCTTACCTTAACCTCACTGAGGAGCTCACACCAAAATAAATTATGGGGAGAAATTTCTTCTAAGTAGAGATGGCCCTGACATTTAGTGAATGATGAAGCCAGAATGGTATTCAGGTCCAGAGACGGGACACTAATATAATCAAGGGAATGGAAGAACTTCATAATAAAGGATAGGCTTTGAAAAAAATCACCAGGCTAAAGGATAAGCTGGACAGGCAAATGTTGAGGGGAAAGAAAATACAATATAAGATCTTGAAGCCATGATGGCTGTGGATATAGTGAACAGCAGTATTTCTAAGGCTGACCTAAGACCCATTTCTCTCTGTAGCTGTGGTCCCTGGATGCTGGGTGTCTCTTGGAACAAGTGACCCACATTTGCAAAATACTGGCCAAGGATTAGAGATGTAGTTTGAGATGTTTAAGAGCTGAATAAAGTAAAAGTCTCAAACCCATGAATCTGAGTTAACAACCCATGGATAGAAAGCCAACTAAGGCCAAGAACATGAAGCTGAAACAGTCTGAATATTAAGTACACAAATGTCTAATACCATTTGTTGACTTCCTCACTATCTACATGACCTCTCTATTTGGATGTCACAGAAACATCCCAAACTCATTGTCCCAAACAAAGTTCTTTATCTTTCTCTCCAGGGTCTTTCCCACCCCTTTCATCTGGCATTTTCCATCTCTGTAAATGAAACCCTTTGAGATTCATTCTAAGCACCTCCCTGCCTCCCCCCACCACATACAATTCTATCAGTTTTATCTCCTAAATACCTTGTGACTCAGTTTCCTAATTCAAAACCCTTGAAGACCCTTCTTACTTATGCCTCTGACTCCTTCCTCTCTCTTCACTGTACCTAGAAAGATCTTTTGTCAATGTCAGTCTAAACACGATTTGTACATTCTGGTTTAAACTCATCACTGCTCCCCATGGCACCCAAGACAAAATACAAACTCTTTAACAAAGCTCTCTCCTTAGCCCCTCCCCATTCTCACTCCAAGTTCAGGTCTCTCTGCCTGAGCCAAGGACCACCCTCTCTCCCATCTGGCCTTCACACTTGCCCTTTCCTCTCCCCAGTCCCTACCTCTGCTTCACCCCCTATACATCCCTTAGGACTTGGCTTAGCTGCTTGCTTCCTTCAAGAAGCCTTCCCTGATCCTCAAAGTCTGAGATGGATGCCCAAGACATGAGCTCTCATCATGCCTCGTGCCTCCCCTATTGCAGCTCCTTTCATATGGGACCATCATCAGCGGTTCACTTGTCTCCAACCCCTACTAGATTGTAAGCTCCAAGTAGCTGCCCTGTCACTCTCCTGTTCACCCTTCCATCCTCAGTGCTTGTACAGAATAGGCAATAAACAAGTAATTGAGGAAAACTGAATGCTTGTGGAGAACACCAAATATCACTTATTCCCATTTTCCCCCAACTCAAAACTTTGTGAACCTCCATTAAAGTTTGGCAAATATTTCTGGAAAAGCAAATAGTCAATCCAACAAGATCTGCCTTCCCATATCTAAATGAGAACTCAGTGGGACAGTGCAGGGTCATCGTGAAATGCCACGAGGTTTGAGTTAGTGCAATGTGGGGCCCACGTGTAGGGGTGTGGACTCACCCAGACAACAAGCAGTTCTGGAAGCATTAGGCCCAGGGAGCAGGGTCAGCACCCACTTCCCCGTTATCTTCTTTCCCATCACAGGACACTAAACCTGATGGCTTCCACCCCCTACCAATATGAACAGGTTCCCCCATGTGAGTGGTCAGGCAGGGCACATATCTGCTTCTTGGAACTCCTCGGCACCTTGGTCTGTTTGGCTGAGTTTTATGACTAACTTCAATTACTTGGAAAGGAAAAAACATTTTCCTTCTTTGCAGCTTGAAATATCTCATCAAAGAAATGTGGAGACTATGGAAATCAGATTTGACTGGCAGCCAGCTCTTCGCTTCGATCACTTCTGCTATTCTGTAGCTCTCTTTGGAAAAAGGAGTTTGGGCTTTTCTGACAGCCTGATGGGCAATGACATAATTTTAATAATCCTCTCCCCTCAGGGGCAAAAGTAAAGAAGGAAATTTCATAATGAAATTACTGTGCCTTAAATATGTGGTCGCTAGGTTCATCCTTTCTGCATTGTTCATGTCCAGGACTCTGGAAACGAGATGCGTATTTCAGGCATGCCTGACACTGCTGTTGATGCTCTGTTTTCTACACTGCCTTGAAGACCGGTGAGGCCTGCAAAAGACTGAGCCTGTGAAGCTTTAGAAGTACTATCAGAACACACACACCACAATTCAACTCTGTTCATCACGTAAAGATCATGGATCTAACTCTTCAAAAAATTACAAGGCCCTTGTATTTTTAGACTCCAATTTCCAATGTTATGATTGGGGTTAGTTGGGAGGAAGGGATGCTTATCTCCCATTCTCACTTGTCTGTAGTGGGCAAGAGGAGAGAATGGATAGAACAATTCAGCCCTCTGTCTCTGTACTCCACACTTCCACCCTCTGTCTCTTTTCTGATCCAATGATGAGATTGGGAAATAAACAAGGTGGCTCAGCATCCTGGAGGTTTAGAGTTCAGGTAGATTTATCACTTGGGATGGTTTTGGCTGCAAATAACAAGCCACTGAAGGTGCCATAAGCATACTTGAGCTTAAGTAACAAGAAACCCGGAGTCAGGACGATCCGGCGTTGGTGTGGTTGCTCAACAGTGTCATCAAGGACCCAGGTGCTGCTCATTTGTCTCGTCTGCGATCCCCAGCGTGTTGACATGCCTCCCTTCATGACCTGCCGCAGCTCCAAACTTAGTGTCCTTAAGCAACAGTGTCCGAAAGCAAAAAGGAAGGAAGGAGGGAAGGAAGGGAGGAAGGGAGGGAGAGGGAGAGGGGGAGTGAGGGAAACAGGAAGGAAGGAAGGAAGGAAAGAAAGGGAATAAGGAGAGGAAAGTACGACACCTTGTCACAGCACTTCTCTTTTAAGAGAGAAAACGTCTTCCAGAAGTTTCCTCCGATTTCCTCTTTAATCACGTTGGCCAGAATCAGGCCACACAATCATGTGCTAGCTGTAAGGAAGGCTGGGAATGGGAGTACCTTGTCTGCAGCTGGAAGACCAGCTTTGCTCACAAGGGAGAAAGGCACCTACTGATGTGTCAGGTAGACAACCACCAGTGCCTGTCACATGTGTTGGTTTGAGTGAGAGCAAAGGCCATGTCAAGTTGTGCTCTCTAATTTAACCTCATTCAGTAGGAAAGCCAATATTTGTACCTCCTCCTGTCAGATTCCTGTGTCCTATCTTTCTATTAGTTCCAAGCTCAGAGCAAGGAGAGAGTCATGATAACTTATTACCCTCAAACACTAACAGTTACTGCCAGGAGCACAGCTGACCATAGAAAAATAAAGCACCACCCTCAGTTTCTTTATCTGCAAAGCAAGAGGTTTGGATGAGAGCATCTCCAAAGCCCCTTCCAGCCCTGACAGTCTGTGGTTCTATGACTGTGCATTCAAATGTCTCCAAGCAGTGAATCAAATCACAATCAGCCTAAGAAATGCTATGAAAGGAAACAATTTTACTCACATTGACTTACATTGGCCTTAAGGAATCAAAACTAGTAAATAATGATGAAGTTTGAAGCCAGTGTCAGCTTAATACAAATAGGAACTTGTGAATTGCCCCAAGCCTGTTGTTCAGAGTAGCCATGTAATGGGCTTACGAGAGTTTAGGAAAATTGTTATTCCCTTGAAACTGAGTTTTGTTAAGACAAGCAGAATGACAAGGCACTAAAAATGGATCTCTCCTTCATCTCTGCATTGCAACGATCTCTAATGTCTACAGGCTACAGCCCAAATGCCTTGACACAGCTTATGAAAGGTCCTAGCGTCAGCTTCCATTCACAGCTAATGTTTTTAGTCTTACTCTGTGCTCAATACATATGAAGCACTTTACGTGTCATTGTCTCTTTTAACCCTCACAACAAGAATATTGTTATAATGTTGTTATCTCCATTTTACATATGAAAAAAACTGGAGTTAAGTAACTTGCCCAAGGTCACACAGCTAAAAGTAATAGAGTCAGGATTTGAATTTAGGCAGTCTGTATCCAGAGCCCATGCCCTTGACCACTATGTTATATTCCTCTACAGTATTTAAATATTTTTTTTTAATTTTGTTTACATTTCTATTTCTACCACTAATCCATAAGGGCCATTGTCTTCCCACCCCTTAGTATTGTATCTGACAGTAAACAGACACTCAATGAAGATTTAAAGAATGAATGAATGACTTCCTGCGCAGACTTTTCACTGTTCTTCAAACGTTCTTACTCTATTATACAACCAAGCTGCTGTGCTCTACCTTACACAGCTCCTTCTTCCCAGCAGACTCCAACTCCTCCTTCAGGCATGTTCTCAGATGTCATATCCATGCTGTGCTCTTCCCATCCGTCTTCCAAAGAGAAAAATAGGTCACATGGAAAACAAGTCACATAAGAAGGCACTAGAATCAGAATGGCATAGGACTTACTTATTAATCAGGATCAGCTAAGAAAAGTGCCCAAACTCAATGGCTTACCAAATAAAATCACTCACAGTCAGCAGAAGCAGAGGGCAGGGCTCTGCCATCATTAAGGGACAGAGGGTCCATCTTACGATAACACCATCTTCAAGGTGTGGCCTGGAGGACCACCATGGAAGGGGAAGAGAGAGCCTGGAGGACAGTGCAGCCTGAAGTGGGCACATCACGTCCACCCACATCCCACTGGCCATAACTCAATCTTATGGCTCTGACCTAACTGCAAATAAGGCTGAGGAACAAGGCCGTCCTGCACGCCCAAGAAGAAAATGAAATAAATTGGGTGAACACATAATATTGTTTTCACCAGAGCTTCTTCACAGTAATATGGAAAAAATGCCTTCAAAATTCTAATGAAAAGTATTTTCATCTTAGGAAATTCTACACCTAGACAAATTTTCAATCAAGCATTAAAGTAGAATAAAGAAATATTCAGGTATGCAACATCTCAAAAAGTATACACCCCATGTACCCTTTCTCAGGAAGCTAGCAAAGAACATAAACAAGGAAGTAAATAAAGGAAGAAGAAAACATAAAATCCAGGAATCAGGGATCCAAGGCAGGAGAGAGTTGAAGAGAAGTCCAGAAATAATAGCCATACAGAAGGCCCAGAGAACAACAAACTCAAACTGGAGAAGGGTGTATAGTGACCCCATTTGAAGGTGGGGAAAGGGAAAGGGGGCTGGTGATATAAGTGTGCTCTATTATACCACCCTGCTCCTTCATCTTCATTATATGAAGTCAACAAAATAACATCTAAAATTTATAAATCTAGAAATTACAGTATAGGCATATTATTTAGAAATGGAGAAGTAAGTTACAAAAGAAACAGTTAAAAAGAGTTGAAAAGTGTTGCTCTAGGGTAGCTGAACTTGGAAGTGGGGTGGGGTAGAGCAAGGGAATGCCATTTTTCATTCTAACTCTTGGTATAGTATTTGAGTTTTTAACCATATAATGTATTTCTTGGCTAAAACTTACATATTTTTTAAACAAAGAGGAAAGAGAGATAAAGAAGTTTTCATAATCTTTTCCTTCATCCTACCCAAAGGTCCCCCCAAGGACCTTATGATGGCCTCAAAATGTCAAGAAGGGAAGAATGGGACAGGGCAAATGTGCATTAATATGACAACTTCTTTGAACCCGCTAGCAGAGTATTTTCCCTTTCATCCAATTCTTTTTAAAATACTGGTCAGTGGTCCCATCTGCCTGAGTAGGTTCAAGGGAAGAGGGGAAAACAGATGAGGCCATGAACAGAGGCCCTGTAATAGCACTAGTGACCACCACCCATATTGGACCTCTCCTCCATCTTGCCAAAAAAGGAAAAATAACACATTCTAGGCATTTTTCTGAAATCATTATGCTCTATATCCTCCTTATCTAGTTTGACATGACTGTTTGGTGAGCTCATGATGGTCACCCATAAGTATTGCCTTCAAAAGTGCTGGTACACCTGTCAGTCTTACCCGTCTAATTTCAATAATTCACCTTTTGATTTTTTTCAGGCAACATTTGTTCATTTCTTGGCTCTCTTGCTGGAAGGCAGCAAGAGAGCCAAGAAACTTCCAAACGTTCTCTAGCAATGGTTCTGCTGTTAGTTCTGTAAGATCTATTAGAATGTCATTTACTTGGTCCTAAATATTTGACCACGTTTTTTGGATGTGGGAGTTTCAGTTGTCTCTTCAACAACATTCATCCTGTTGTCATCTATTGGGCACCATTAGGTATGGGGGGCGGGGACAGACATGAAGAACGTATTAACAGTTCTTGCCATTGAGGAGCTCTTAGTCTAGAGGAATAGAATGAAAAATAAGTCAGTAATTTCAACAGTGATAAGGGCTATGATATGCATAGGGGGCTACAGGTTTGGAGGGACACTTAAGTCATCCTGGAGGAAGGAGGATAGGCTTCCTGGGAAGAGGCATCCTTTGATCATGTGAAGGACACAGGAGTGAACATGTTAAGGGAAAGGAAACGGCATTCTGGGTAGAAGAAAGAGCATGAAAAAGCTCAGAAGTGAAAGAGAACGCAGAAGGGTCAGGGAATCGAAAGTCATTTGGGCATAGGGAGGAGTGACAGGAGACGGAGGACACAGCCAGAGGGGAGCAAGGGCCAGGTTCTGCTGGGCAGACACTGGAGGATTTTAATCAGAGGAGTGATATGATCAGATATGAGTTTCAAATAGATCCCTCTGACCCAGGGAATTAAAGTGTGTGTGGTAGGGGAGGGAGGGTGAGATTGGAGAAAGAAGACTCTGACCAGACATGAGACCATTGAGGTAATGAGGGGAGAATCCCGAGTGTGGACTAAGACAATGAAAGTATAGATAAAAAAGGAGAGCAACTGAAATCTATTTGAGAGGTTAATTCAACAGGATTTAGGTATAAAGGATGAAGGAGGGGAAGCATCTCAGATGGCCCAAGTGTCTGCCTTGTGACTCGGTAGATGGTGGTAGCATTGGCTAGCAGGGTACTGTGTGGGAATGGGTTTGGGGGCAGGTGAGTTCACTTTGGGTTGACTTTGAAATATCTGCCAGACACTTGTATGGAGACATCTACTCGCAGATAGACACATAGGTCTGCAATCTAGAGAAAGATCAGGGCAAGAGAGAAAACAATTGAATCATCTGCACACAAGCGGTGGTGGAAGCACTTGGGGGTGAACAAGATCTTCCAGAAAAGATATGTAGCAAAGATAAGGGACAAGATTGGGATTAACATACAAGCACTACTATATATGAAATAGCTAACCAATGAGGACCTACTGTATAACACAGAGAACTCTACTCAATATTCTGTAATAACTTATATGAGAAAAGAATCTGAAAAAGAATGAATATATGTATATGTATAACTGAATCACTATGCTGTACACCTGAAACTAACACAACATTGTAAATCAACTATACTCCAATAAAATTTAAAACAAAAACAAAACATAAGGGGCAAGAAGTCAAATAAGGAGCCTCAGAGCTTAATACTTGGCTCATTTGAACCAAAGTATTTATCTCCTCATGGTTCCCACAGCACCTTGACCTAACATCCATCATTATTATGACTGTGTACTTTTTTTTTTTTTTTAATTTTAGGGAAGGCTCTTTTATTTATTTATTTAATATTTATTTTTGGCTGTGTTGGGTCTTCGTTTCTGTGCGAGGGCTTCCTCTAGTTGGGGCAAGCGGGGGCCACTCTTCATCGCGGTGTGCAGGCCTCTTCACTATCGTGGCCTCTCTTGTTGCGGAGCACAGGCTCCAGACGCGCAGGCTCAGTTAATTGTGGCTCACGGGCCTAGTTGCTCCGCGGCATGTGGGATCTTCCCAGACCAGGGCTCGAACCCATGTCCCCTGCATTAGCAGGCAGATTTTCAACCACTGCGCCACCAGGGAAGCCCGACTGTGTACTTTTTTCCCCTGTGCTAGACACAATCAGCTTGAAGGTAAGGACAAAATCTTATTTGATTTCATATCCCTAGGATTAAATACATACATAATTAAGAATATTCTACATGGGGGCTTCCCTGGTGGCGCAGTGGTTGAGAATCTGCCTGCCGATGCAGGGGACACGGGTTCGAGCCCTGGTCTGGGAGGATCCCACATGCCGCGGAGCAACTAGGCCCGTGAGCCACAATTGCTGAGCCTGCGCGTCTGGAGCCTGTGCTCCGCAACAAGAGAGGCCGCGATAGTGAGAGGCCCGCGCACCGCGATGAAGAGTGGCCCCCACTTGCCGCAACTAGAGAAAGCCCTCGCACAGGAACGAAGACCCAACACAGCCAAAAATAAATAAATAAATAAACCCAAAGTTTAAAAAAAAAAAAGAATATTCTACATGTTCAATAAGTTTATTAAACAATGATTGTATACTCATAGTTTATGGAAGAGGCAAAAAATAGCCAGTCTGATGTGCTTCAAATTCAGGAAAGCACCAGGCTTTAGCATGTCACTCAAGAAGAATTTTAATCTAAGAGCACACCTCTTCTCTCTGCCCCCTCATTCTCTTTACTCACTTAAGAGCAGAAATCTGGTTTCTAGATTCTACCACTTGCTTTTCTCCAATCATCATGAAAACAGGAGTATTCTCTTTTTCTGAATTGCCTGGGCTCACTTTTAAAACTAAATTTAAATACCATAGAAATGGTCTTAATTGGTTTCTGCTCTTCAGTTAATCCTTCTCTAAGGCTCTGGCAGGCACGGTGAGATCAGACTCCTTCCTGGGGCCAGCACCCGTGTGACAATTCCAGCAGCATGGTTATTATATGTGAGGCTTTTGTAATCAGAACCTCTCTCTGGGGACAGTTTACTGACATCGGAAGTTCGTCATGGTTACAAAGTACTTTGATTTCACAAAAATAAGAGGTCTTCTCTGCCGAGGTGGCAAGTGGTGTTTTGTTTTATACAGAGTAACTGGGGAAGAACCTCAAGTTCAGTGTCAAAGAGCCAAGATTTTTCTCCCTTCCCTGAGCCAGCTACCAGCCTGCTCAGAAGACAGCGATTTGTGTTTATAGTCACTAAATTGAGTTTGAGGGAAAGTAAAGCTGGAAGGCATTTTGTCTTTGAAAAGAGGCCACCAGAGGCAGCTGCTGCTCCATCTGCCCGCAGAAGTCCTCATGTTTAACACATGGACACCAAGGCGGGAAAGTGGTGGGGGAGGGGTGGTGGGGGGGGGATGAATTGGGAGATTGGGATTGACATGTATACACTAATATGTATAAAATGGATAACTAATAAGAACCTGCTGTATAAAAAATAAATAAAATAAAATTCAAAAAATAAATAAAAATTTAAAATATGAAAAAAAAAAAAGAAGTCCTCATGTTCTCCAGCCATGTGTCCTGGTTGGTAATAAGAAAACGCAGTTAAGACTTTGTGCTTGGCATAGTAAGAGCTCAATCAATGTTAACTAAAAAGCAAAACAAATAAAAACAAAAAGGTGACCAGGTCTGAATACTGGACCTTGGCTTCAGTCAGTACAATGCAGCCAAGAGCTGGGGTCCTGGTCTCAGACAAAGCTAAGGACTAACTCTTATTACACCCAAGAAACGACAGCAACTAAATCAACCCTGGAATCTCAGTGGGAAGGTCAGCATTTAATGGAAAGTACTCTCCTCATTCTCCTGCCCCTGAGACTGGAGACTAGATTTTTATGATGCTATTTCATACCTGACAACAGAAAAAGTATATATAAATAACATCCAAAGCTGACAAAAATGTTGTGCAAATAACGCATCAAAATTCTGGAGACCTTGTAAATTTGTACAATATTTTTGGAAAATAATTTGCCCAGAGGTCTTAAAAGTCATAGAAAGTTTTCTACCTTCTCATTCCTGGGAATTTATCCTAATGGGGAAAAAAATCTAAAATTAGAATACAACTTTGCAAAGTGCCTTTATTGCAGCATTATTTTACAAAAATAGCAACGTGAGATATCTTAATCATGCAAGGATAGGAAAGTGTTAAATTATGGTCCATCCACACAATGGAATAATATTTATCAATTAAAATTATTATAAAGACTGTAGCATGTGGAAAAGCATTTGAAACAAAGTTAAGGGGAAAAAATCAGAATGCAAAATTGTACAAAATAAATATTAGTATAACTATATCTGTTTAACAATTATGCCAGCCTGTGGACAAAAACTGGAAAGTCATATTAAGAATAATTTTTAAGTTGAGTAGATTGTGTTCACCATAAAAGTCAAATTATTTCAAATCTTCAAGGAAAGAAAATTCTGAAACTATTTAAATAATCCAAGAGAGAGAAGAAAAACAAAGTGCCTTTACAAAGGCCCTAATACAAAAACCAGGATAAGAGAGCACCAGAAAAGAAAGCTATAATCTTATTTTTCTTATGAATACTGATATGAAAATGATAAACAAAATATCAACAAATTGAATCCAGCAACATATTAAACAAATAATATACCATGGCCAAGATGGCTTTATTCCAGAAATGCAAGGATGATTCAGTAACAGGAAATCTGTTCATATAATTCTCCATATTAATAGATCAAAAGAGGAAAAACACATGATGTCATCTCAACAGAGACTGCCTGTAACAAAACAAATACAACAGTTATTCCTAATTTAAACTAATATTTAAATTCTAAGTAAAATAGGAAAGATAGGTATTTTCTCAATGTCATCTGTATATCTACACATATGTGCATAGTTATATTGAATTTTGGTTATTAGACCTATAAAAATGCAACAACAGTTAGTTGATCTGATGAATTCCTTGAAGACTAAATGGGTGCAATGACTATTCAAAGGTTCAAAGGCAAATCCTGCTATCAGTGTGCCCTGATCTTTGCAGACTGTATATTCAGGTCCAAGTTACTTTACCTCTTTACCCATTAGGATGCTTTGAGCTGCAAATTACTCCCATTCTCAATATTTTCCAATAGCTTTGCTTCATGTAGACAGGCAGTTCCAAGTCTATCAACCACATGTTCTCACCACTGCTTCCTTCTTACCACCAATCTCCATCTCATTCAGCTGTACCAATGCTTTGGGTTTTTCCTAAAACATACCAAGTGCATTCCTGCCTTGGGACCTTTGAACTTACTGTTCCCCCTGCCTAGAAAGTTCTTTCCTCAAATGTTTTAATGGCTCACTCCCTCACTTTATTCACTTCCCTGACCAAATATCATACCTCTCAGATATATGACCCCCAATCAACACTCCCTACCTCCTTACCCTGCTTGATTACCTGATATCATATTATGTATAAATGTGTGTATTGTTTTTTCTGTTAACAGAAGGCATGTTTCATGAAGGTAGCCACTTTGACCATACTTTTCACCAGTACCTGGGACAGCGCCTGGCTCGCGGTAGCTGCTAAGTAGGTAATATGTTAAATACATTGTTGAAAAAAATAGGAAAATCTGACTCACACAGATTTAAAAAATTAAGGAATTTATTTTCTCACAAAGCTAAATCCCCAAGGTAGGACAAGCTCCAGGAAAAAGTAAGGCTTTTTTTTCTCTTTCTCTGCAGTTCTCTATGGTCTTCCCTCTTTAGTAAGCCTGCTTTATCCTCAGAAGGATCCTGCCCTCGTGGTCACAAGATGGCTGCAGCAGCACCTGGAACAATGTGCTTTCTCTTTCATGTCCATTTGAGAAAGAGCAAGACTCTCCCCCTATACTAGTCAGAGTTTTCTCAAGTTGACACATAAAATTAACTATGATCCCTCCCCCCCATCATGAAATAAAAGTCATTCCCTTCAGTCTGATTGAGCCCCCTTAGTTCACATGCCCACCCCTGAACCAATCACTGAAAAGGAGGATTGAATTCCAATTTTGGCTCACATGAATTAGGACCCATCCCTGGAGAAGGGCTGGAGTCAGCCTCCACTGCCTCACATGGGTTGCAGGAGGAAGGAGTGGGTGGATCTTTGTCTTAGACAACCAGCCATGACCAATACAATCTCTGACTTCAGAGAATTCCTCAAGCCCAGGGAACCCTTTCTGATAGAGTAACTAGCCTCTTGGGGTCTTAAAACACAATCATTTTGGGGGGGGAGGGTGCTACGTCTTGAATAAAGTACCACTCTTAGGGGAGCTGCCTCAAAATTTTTCCTCCTGGGAGAAACTGAGCACTGGGAGAAAGAGAGCCAAATACACCCCTTTCTTGGGAGGGAGAAGGAGATGGAAACTGCAGTGCAAAACACATTTCACCAGAGAGCATTTTTTGCAAATCAGTATCAAAACATGAAGCATCTACAAAATACAATATTCTCCCACAGAAATTAAAGGTCATTTAATTCATATGCAGGCAACGTGAAGAACGGCAGCAATTCAACACAGGAGAAAATATTTTGTCAGCAAAATGAGCCCGGCTGTAAGTTATGGAGAACACATCACCAGCCAGATACCCTAAACTGGTAAACCAATAGTTTGATTAAAAGTTGCTCCAGGCACAACTCTTGCATTAGGGTGATCTCCTAGGAAAGAGAGCCTCAAAGAGACATTGAAAACCATCTGAAGTACTGCCTACCATTTGAACAGTGTCACAATATCCTATTTAACCTGAGGCAAAAGCACAAACCAACTTCTAATGTATCCTTCCTGAAAAATATTTGATCATTTTTTTACATTGTGACTCCTTCACTGAGATACTTTAAATCCCATATAATTATTTTCTTTTTAATTAGCTGTAAGCTGTCACTAACTATATTAAGACATTTTGGGGTGACTATTTCACATGTCTTGAAAATGCTGTTTTTCTCAACATCAGGTATGTCCAAACTATTGTAAGTTGGCCTCCTTCTTGACCCCCAGTGCTGGGGGCTGCAAACAACCATAGCAAAGGCAAGCTTTTTGTTTCTAACACAGAAAAGGTAAGACTTTGAGTAAAACTTTCTTGCTTCTTTCTAATTGTCTTGCAAGGGTGTCTTCTTCAAAAAGGCTATTGTTTACTCACATGACATGAGCCTGAACATTATCCAGTATCTATAAGCTCTTTCATGATAAACATCCAAAACTGATTTTGTAATGAATGAGAGGGAACAGTAGAAGATTTGAAGATGCACAATATTGCATTACTAGCCAGGAAATTTGATACGAGTTGCCGCAGAACACAACCAGCAAGGGACAGAACTGGACCACCCTCTAGGGTGCCTACTCCCAGCCCAGGGCTCCTTCCGCTATAACGCTCCTGCCGTGGGAAGGTTCTCCCCTCAGCCAGGCAGCCGAGTCCCTCTCCAGTGTGTCTCTCTGTACACACGGTGAGCTCCTGCTCGTGTGCTACAGTAAAGCACAAATTCAGCTCTAAGTTTTCTTTCATCCAAAGCAAAGGTGTAAGGAAGATTTAAACATCCATAAGGACATACTTGTATATATCCCTAAGGATCTATATAGATATATCCGAACTAAAGTTGCTCCAAAGAATCACAGCTATTCCTAGTTCAGATAGGACTGAAAATACACATTAGTAGAGACACTAATCCCTAGGTCTGCATGATTTTATTCAGCAGAAATCAGTGACCAAGGTCAGCCAAACTGCAGAAAGCAGAGAGTCAAATTGAGGCAAGATTGGGAGGTTTCCAGGACTGCTAAAAGGCAGGGGCTTGAGAGGTTGTCAACAAATTGGATGAGGAAATGAAGCAGGAGTCTGAACTGGGTGAGTGAGTAGGGACAAGGGAGAGCTGACAGGCCATGGAGTCCTTGCATCAAGGGCTGTTTCATATTTGTCTCTGAATCCCAGCAAACAGCATAGTCAATGCGCAGTACATATTGAATTTATGTATGAATGAAAGAAACGGATGAATGAATTCATACACACCCATGAGTGTACACACAAACAGATGCACACAGAGAATGAGAAAGAGAGAGAGTCTTATACACTAGAAGACCAGGGCCATCATTAGACAAAATTCACCATTATTATTCATCCTTGTTAATTCTTGTTGCCTCAGATGGGTACTTCTTTGCTTCCCTTGCTCTACCCTTTAAGATCGAATACTTTGACGCTCAGACTCTGCATTCTGGGGGACACAAGCAAAGGCAGGTAAGTCTCCTGGGAGGCTTCTAGGGAAGAATGTCCCCTCTAATGAAAAGAGACCTATAAGGAGAAATTGTTCTTCCTTCTTCTGGGTGCAGTAACATGAGGACACAATGCCTGGAGCTGAGGCAGCCCTCTAGTAAACAGGAGGAGACAAGCTTGTGAACAAAAGCCAGTGTGATGAGGACAGCAGTGTGATGATGGAAGTCCCTGCCTCCCATTGTTCCACTAAAGTAACCAATCTTCAGACTTCTTATTATGTGAATTTATAAGTATTTTCATTATTTAAGCCACTGTTAATCCAATTTTCTGTTCTTTGCAGCCCCATCTCACCTGATACAATGAAACCAACAGAGTAGAATCACTCAACTGCAGGCTGTAACTCACATGACACTGCTGTAACAAGGAGGTAGCACTGAATTCACTTAAATTGAAATATTCATTTATATAAGTCAGAAAGTTCAGAAGCACAATAACTTAGGTGAGTTCATAAGTATACTGTTGATAATATTTCTGACCAGCTAATTCACGAGAAACTGATGGAAACATAGATAAAATCTAAGCCTCATTTCAGCCAATAATTTGACCCCCTCTTCCCCTCAATCTATAAAACTAATTCACATAAAATGATTTGCAATTCATATGTGTTGATCTTCCTTGTACCAGCCGCTATGTTAGCACTCTACACATATTAACTCTTTAATCTTTAGAACAACACTATGAGGTAGGGAATATTATCATTCTCATTTTATAAATGAGGAAAGGCAAGCTGAAAGTAACCATCAGACTTCCATCTTGCTGTAAATTTCTTCTTTGTTATAATCTCATCCTTTGGTGTAAATGTTTATGAGTAATGAAATACACAAATATCAGAAAGTAAGAGAAAGACAGAAAAGCAAGAGACTTCAATAATCCAATGTTAGAATAAATTAGTCAGTGCTTAGGCAAACAAAGCCAACGTATCCAGAACTTATAATAAGCTAATATGGAAAAATATTAGCTTATTTTAAGCTAATATTTACTTAAACTTTACGTAAGTTTCTTCCAATTCCGTTATCCAGTTTCTCTCCAGCAGGCTCTGAGTGGGTTTCTATCTCACCTCTCCCATGACTAGATACTGAGAAGGTTTCCTTCAGAAAGGATACCTACCTGTTAACAAAATACTCTCAAGTCATTTCCAAAATTTCCCCTAGAGAACTAATCTTCTTCCAACTCATGTTCGTAAGCTGCCAATCAGATGTCATCAATGGTAATGAAATCCATACCATTAAAATATAAAACTTTTTAAAATCCATCTGTAAAAAGACAACAAAAGACACATTTGTTTACTTTAGAATAACATAGTAACTCTGTGCTATTTAGTCAACTTTCCAACTAAACCAGGATTTCTATTATTCATGACTATGACATTTGATCAAAGGAAAATACTAGAAGAACTACATATGGCTTATTTCTCCATGCTCTTTTCCCTGGTAGTTAAGCCAAACATAAATTTCATTATCTGGTTTCCAGCCACAATAATGAGCCAGACTGTTCTGAAATCTCAGGCATCACAGCCAAGGATTTTTGAGAGGGGTTGTAGGTGAATCAGAAAATAGTAGTAATGGCAATGGTTTATAGGAATAATTTGTCAAGTGGAAGGAAAAAGAAAAGGTTATGAGTAGGGATTTTTCAATGCAATAATAGAATTGCATAATCTCTCCTCTTAAGAACTCGTCACTCAAATTCACGAAGGTTCCAAGATGGCTTTAGAATAAGGTGGTGTCTTAGCAGGTTTTCCAGTTCTCCATAAGGAATATTCTGTAGCAGGCTTCATCACTTTTTCTGTTTAGAAAAGCAACAATTGTTGCTCAGAGGTTACCACTTGGACTCATTTTCCTTATAGGGCATGAAGAAAAATATCTAGAGTTTTCCTTATATGGAATTTTCATTTGATGATGAGGGGAGAGCTGCAGGACAACAGATACCACACAGGAATGTGCCAGCAAAGCCATCAAAGAGGAATATAATACCCAGATAAAGTCAACATACTTAAGCATATTTAGACATCTACTTGAAAAATGATAATCAAGAACACTGAGAGGCAAGTGGAATCATGCCAAGCATTTTACATACAACAACCTAACAACAACCCCATAAAACTGGTGATGTTAACCCCATTTTACAGGAAGAGAGAATAATAAACTACCAAGAGTGATATTTAAAATTTTAAATATCTCAATTATTGTCTATTCTATGTACATATTAGTTTGTGCTTCACTTCAACTGAGGATATTGAAATTAAAGACTTTCTCACTTGAAATCATTGAGCACAAGAGTAATATTGGATATGCACATGAAGGAACATAGGCTTTTTCTAGACCACAAATTCTCAAACTCTTTCATCTCGGGATCCCTTTATTCTCTTAAAAATATTGAAGACTCTCAAGAGCTTTTGTTTATTTAAGCTCTATCCATTAAATCCTTAGTTTCATTTCTACCATGGTAAATATCCATAGATTTTTTGTAATATCTAGCTACTAATTCATTTTAAAATAACAATTGTAAGCTCATTACAGGTTAACATAAATAACACATTTTGTGGAAAAAAAAATATATTTTCCAAAAAAAAGTAGTAACAGAAACTGCTCTGTTTCACACATTTACAAATTGCTATAATAGCTGGAATATAGAAACATCTGGATTCTCATAAGTATTTTTACATTCAATCTGTTGTGATACGTTGTTTCTGTTGATGTATGTGAAGACAGTCTAGTCTCATAATGATACATAGTTGGGAATGAGAGGAATATTTTATTACTCTTTTCAAATAATGTGTATTTTTTAAACTTTTTTATTGAAGTATAGTTAATTTACAATATTGTGTTAATTTCAGGTGTACACCCAAATGATTCAGTTATACAGATGTGCATATAGCTATCTTTTTTCAGATTCTTTTCCATTATGTTATTACAAGATATTGACTATAGTTCCCTGTGCTATACAGTAGGTCCTTGATTATCTATTCCCTATATAGCAGTGTGTATATGTTAATCCCAAACTCCTAATTTATCCTTCCCCTCCCCCACGCCCCACCCCTGCTATCCCTTTTGATAACTATAAGTTTGTTTTCTATGTCTGTGAGTCTATTTCTGTTTTGTAAATAAGTTCATTTGTATAGTTTTTTTAGATTCCACATATAAGTGATATCATATGATATTTGTCTTTCTCTGTCTGACTTACTTCACTTAATATGATAATCCCTAGGTCCATCCATGTTGTTGCAAATGGCATTATTTCATTCTTTTTTATGGCTGAGTAATATTCCATTGTGTGTGTGCACGCATGTGTGTGTGTGTTTGTGTGTTAGCCATTCATCTGTCAATGGACATTTAGGTTGTTTCCATGTCTTGCTGGTCTTGGCTATTATAAATAGAACTACTATGAACATTGGGGTGCACATATATTTTCAAGTTAGAGTTTTCTTCAGATATATGCTCAGGAGTGGGATTGCAGGATCATATGGTAGCTCTACCTTCAGTTTTTAAGAAACCTCCATACTGTTCTCCATAGTGGCTACACCAATTTACATTCCCACCAACAGTGTAGGAGGGTTCCTTTTTCTCCACACCCTGTTCAGCAGTTATTATTTGTAGACCTTTTAATGATGGCCATTCTGACTGGTGTGTGGTGATATCTCACTGTAGTTTTGATTTGCATTTCTCTAATAATTAGCAAAAGCTTTTACGTTTAATTAGGTCCCACTTGCTTATTTTTGTTTTTACTTCCATTACTCTAGAAGACGGATCCAAAAACATATTGCTGTGATGATAATGTGTATTCTTTGATACGAAACCAAAACTCAACAAGTGGTAGTTCCTTAAGGGCTGGTTATAATGTAGAATCTGAAATCACGTCAATGAACTTTCCATAATGACTTACATTAAAATCCACTTGTCTCTCTTGCACTTTAAATGGATCGTTTACCCAGGCATGATATTGTCACATACTGCACTGGTCATGTAGAAAACATTAGTTGACTAAATTGTGCAAATGTTTCAAGTGTTCATACATTTCATCATACAATATCGAAATATCACATTCATTAATTTCACCAGCACTCTCATCAGAAAAGTCTTTACATTTTTTTTTTTGGAAACTGACAAGCTCACAGTGGTAGATACAAGTTTTTCAAAATTCTAATTTTCCCTTAAAATCTCAAATTTCATTTTGCCAACAAATACTGTCAGTTATTTTCCTTGAAGTGACAGGTTCACTTGAAATTTTTGGCAGAAAATATCTGTCACGTACCCAATTCTAAATAAGCACAGACTGAACTGCCCAGGAGCCCGAGGAGAGGGCGGCCTCACTGAGGCTGCCGGCTCTGGAGCGGACCCATCAGCCGAAACCGCGACAGTCCTTGGGACTGCGGGCCAGATTCTTACTAGAGAGGAGCTTCAAGATGGCGGAAGAGTAAGACATGGAGATCACCTTCTTCCCCACAAATACATCATAAATACATCTACATATGGAACAACTCCTACAGAACACCTACTGAACGCTGGCAGAAGACCTCAGACCTCCCAAAAGGCAAGAAACTCCCCACGTACCTGGATAGGGTACGTTTTTTGGTGGTGGGGAAGCTTCGGAGCCACGGAGGAGAGCGCAGCCACAGGGGTGCGGAGGGCAAAGCGGAGAGATTCCCGCACGGAGGATCAGTGCCAACCAGCACTCACCAGCCCGAGAGGCTTGTCTGCTCACCCGCCAGGGTGGGCGGGGGCTGGGAGCTGAGGCTCGGGCTTTGGTCGGATCCCAGGGAGAGGACTGGGGTTGGCAGCAAGAACACAGCCTGAAGGGGTTAACGCACCACAGCTAGCCAGGAGGGAGTCCGGGAAAAAGTCTGCAGCTGCCGAAGAGACAAGCGACTTTTTCCTGACTCTTTGTTTCCTGGTGCGCGAGGAGAGGGGATTCAGAGCGCCGCCTAAACGAGCTCCAGAGACGCGCGCGAGCTGCGGCTATCAGCGCGGACCCCAGAGACGGGCATGAGACGCTAAGTCTGCTGCTGCTGCCGCCACCAAGAAGCCTGTGTGCGAGCACAGGTCACTCTCCACACTGCCCCTCCCGGGAGCCGGTGCAGCCCGACACGGCCAGGGTCCCGTGATCCGGGGACAACTTCCCCGGGAGAACTCACGGCGCGCCTCAGGCTGGTGCAACGTCACGCCGGCCTCTGCCACCGCAGGCTCGCCCCGCCTCCTCCGTACCGCTCCCTCCCCCCGGCCTGAGTGAGCCAGAGCCCCCGAATCAGCTGCTCCTTTAACCCCGTCCTGTCTGAGCGAAGAACAGATGCCCTCAGGCGACCTACACTCAGAGGTGGGTCCAAATCCAAAACTGAACCCCAGGAGCTGTGCGAACAAAGAAGAGAAAGGGAAATCTCTCCCAACAGCCTCAGGAGCAGCGGATTAAATCTCCACAATCAACTTGATGTACCTGCATCTGTGGAATACCTGAATAGACAACGAATCATCCCAAATTGAGGAGGTGAACTTTGGGAGGAACAATATATTTTTTTTTCCCTTTTTCTCTTTTTGTGAGTGTGTATGTGTATGCTTCAGTGTGTGATTTTGTCTCTATAGCTTTCTTTTACCATTTGTCCTAGGGTTCTGTCTGTCTGCTTTTTTTTTTTTTTTTACTTAAAAAAATTTTTTTCTTAATAATTATTTTTTATTTTAATAACTTTATTTTATCTTCTTCTTTCTTTCTTTCTTTTTCTCCCTTTTATTCTGAGCCATGTGGAGGACAGGCTCTTGGTGCTCCAGCCAGCGTCAGGGCTGTGCCACTGAGGTGGGAGAGCCAAGTTCAGGACACTGGTCCACAAGAGACCTCCCATCTCCATGTAATATCAAATGGTGAAAATCTCCCAGAGATCTCCATCTCAACGCTATGACCCAGCTCCACTCAATGACCAGCAAGCTACAATGCTGGACACCCTATGCCAAACAACTAGCAAGACAGGAACACAACCCCATCCATTAGCACAGAGGCTGCCTAAAATCATAATAAGGCCACAGACACCACAAAACACACCACCAGACGTGGACCTGCCCACCAGAAACACAAGATCCAGCCTCATCCACCAGAACACAGGCACTAGTCCCCTCCACCAGGAAGTCTACACAACCCACTGAACCAACCTTAGCCACTGGGGAGAGACACCAAAAACAACAGAAACTATGAACCTGCAGCCTGCAAAAAGGGGACCCCCAAACACAGTAAGTTAAGCAAAATGAGAAGACAGAGAAACACACAACAGATGAAGGAGCAAGGCAAAAACCCACCAGACCTAACAAATGAAGAGGAAATAGGCAGTCTACCTGAAAAAGAATTCAGAATAATGATAGTAAACATGATCCAAACTCTTGGAAACAGAATGGAGAAAATACAAGAAACGTTTAACAAGGACCTAGAAGAACTAAAGAGCAAACAAACACTAATGAACAACACAATAAATGAAATTAAAAATTCTCTAGAAGGGATCAATAGCAGAATAACTGAGGCAGAAAAACGGATAAGTGACCTGGAAGATAAAATAGTGGAAATAACTACTGCAGAGCAGAATAAAGAAAAAAGAATGAAAAAAATTGAGGACAGTCTCAGATACCCCTGGAACAACATTAAACGCACCAACATTCGAATGATAAGGGTCCCAGAAGACGAAGAGAAAAAGACAGGGACTAAGAAAATATTTGAAGAGATTATACTTGAAAACTTCCCTAATACGGGAAAGGAAACAGTTAATCAAGTCCAGGAAGCACAGAGAGTCCCATACAGGATAAATCCAAGGAGAAACACACCAAGACACATATTAATCAAACTATCAAAAATTAAATACAAAGAAAACATATTAAAAGCAACAAGGGAAAAACAACAAATAACACACAAAGGAATCCCCATGAGGTTAACAGCTGATTTCTCAGCAGAAACTCTGCAAGCCAGAAGGGAGTGGCAGGACATATTTAAAGTGATGAAAGAGAAAAACCTACAACCAAGAGTACTCTACCCAGCAAGGATCTCATTCAGATTTGACGGAGAAATTAAAAGCTTTACAGACAAGCAAAAGCTAAGCGAATTCAGCACCACCAAAGCAGCTTTACAACAAATGCTAAAGGAACTTCTCTACGCAGGAAACACAAGAGAAGGAAAAGACCTACAATAATAAACCCAAAACAATTAAGAAAATGGTAATAGGAACATACATATCAATAATTACCTTAAATGTAAATGGATTAAGTGCTCTGACCAAAAGACATAGACTGGCTGAATGGATGCAAAAACAAGACCCGTATATATGCTGTCTACAAGAGACCCACTTCAGACCTAGGGACACATACAGACTGAAAGTCAAGGGATGGAAAAAGATATTCCATGCGAATGGAAATCAAAAGAAAGCTGGAGTAGCAATTCTCATATCAGAAAAAATAGACTTTAAAACAAAGACTATTACAAGAGACAAAGAAGGACACTACATAATGATCAAGGGATCAATCCAAGAAGAAGATATAACAATTGTAAATATGTATGCACCCAACATAGGAGCACCTCAATACATAAGGAAAATACTAACAGCCATAAAAGGAGAAATCGACAGTAACACAATCATAGTAGGGGACTGTAACACCCCACTTTCACCAATGGACAGATCATCCAAAATGAAAATAAGTAAGGAAACACAAGCTTTAAATGATACATTAAACAAGATGGACTTAATTGATATTTATAGGACATTCCATCCAAAAACAACAGAATACACATTCTTCTCAAGTGCTCATGGAACATTCTCCAGGATAGATCATATCTTGGGTCACAAATCAAGCCTTGGTAAAGTTAAGAAAATTGAAATCGTATCAAATATCTTTTCTGACCACAACGTTATGAGACTAGATATCAATTACAGGAAAAAAGTCTGTAAGAAGTTCAAACACATGGAGGCTAAACAACACATTACTTAATAACTGAGAGATCACTGAAGAAATCAAAGAGGAAATCAACAAATACCTAGAAACAAATGACAATGAAAACACAGCAACCCAAAACCTATGGGAGGCACTAAAAGCAGTTCTAAGAGGAAAGTTTATAGGAATACAATCCTACCTCAAGCAACAAGAAACATCTCAAATAAACAACCTAACCTTACATCTAAAGCAATTAGAGAAAGAAGAACAAAAAAACCCCAAAGTTAGCAGAAGGAAAGAAACCATAAAGATCAGATCAGAAATAAATGAAAAAGAAATGAAGGACACGATAGCAAAGATCAATAAAACTAAAAGCTGGTTCTTTGAGAAGATAAGCAAAATTGATAAACCATTAGCCAGACTTATCAAGAAAAAAAGGGAGAAGACTCAAATCAATACAATTAGAAATGAAAAAGGAGAAGTAACAACTGACACTGCAGAAATACAAAGGATCGTGAGAGATTACTACAAGCAACTATATGCCAATAAAATGGACAACCTGGAAAAAATGGACAAATTCTTAGAAAAGCACAACCTTCTGAGACTGAACCAGGAAGAAATAGAAAATATGAACAGACCAATCACAAGCACTGAAATTGAAACTATGATTAAAAATCTTCCAACAAACAAAAGGCCAGGACCATAAGCCTTCACAGGCGAATTCTATCAAACATTTAGAGAAGAGCTAACACCAATAAAGAAATGGAAATAAAAACAAAAATAAACAAATGGGAACTAATGAAACCTATCCTTCTCAAACTCTTCCAAAATATTGCAGAGGGAGGAACACTCCCAAACTCATTCTACAAGGCCACCATCACTCTGATACCAAAACCAGACAAAGATGTCACAAAGAAAGAAAAATACAGACCAATATCACTGATGAACATAGATGCAAAAATCCTCAATAAAATACTAGCAAACAGAATCTGACAGCACATTAAAAGGATCATACACAAGTGGGGTTTATCCCAGGAATGCAAGGATTCTTCAATATATGCAAATCAATCAACGTGATACACCATATTAACAAATTTTAGGAGAAAAACCATATGATCATCTCAATAGATGCAGAGAAAGCTTTTGACAAAATTCAACACCCATTTATGATAAAAACCCTACAGAAAGTAGGCATAGAGTGAAGTTTCCTCAACATAATAAAGACCATATATGACAAACCCACAGCCAACATCATCCTCAATGGTGAAAAACCGAAACCATTTCCACTAAGATCAGGAACAAGAAAAGGTTGCCCACTCTCACCACTATTATTCAAAATAGTTTTGGAAGTTTTAGCCACAGCAATCAGAGAAGAAAAAGAAATAAAAGGAACCCAAATCAGAAAAGAAGAAGTAAAGCTGTCACTGTTTGCAGATGACATGATACTATACATAGAGAATCCTAAAGATGCTACCAGAAAACTACTAGAGCTAATCAATGAATTTGGTAAAGTAGCAGGATACAAAATTAATGCACAGAAATCTCTTGCATTCCTATACACTAATGATGAAAAATCTGAAAGTGAAATTTAAAAAACACTCCCATTTACCACTACAACAAAAAGAATAACATATCTAGGAATAAACCTACCTAAGGAGACAAAAGACCTGTATGCAGAAAATTATAAGACACTGATGAAAGAAATTAAAGATGATACAAATATTTGGAGAGATATACCATGTTCTTGGATTGGAAGAATCAACATTGTGAAAATGATTCTACTACCCAAAGCAATCTACAGATTCAATGCAATCCCTATCAAACTACCACTGGCATTTTTCACAGAACTAGAACAAAAAATTTCACAATTTGTGTGGAAACACAAAAGACCCTGAATAGCCAAAGCAATCTTCAGAAAGAAACAACGGAGCTGGAGGAATCAGGCTCCCTGACTTCAGACTATACTACAAAGCTACAGTAATCAAGACAGTATGGTACTGGCACAAAAACAGAAATATAGATCAACAGAACAGGATAGAAAGCCCAGAGATAAACCCACACACATATGGTCACCTTATCTTTGATAAAGGAGGCAAGAATATACAGTGGAGAAAAGACAGCCTCTTCACTAACTGTTGCTGGGAAAACTGGACAGCTACATGTGAAAGAATGAAATTAGAACACTCCCTAACACTGTACACAAAACTAAACTCAAAATGGATTAAAGACCTAAATGTAAGGCCAGACACAGTCAAACTCTTAGAGGAAAACATAGGCAGAACACTCTATGACATAAATCACAGCAAGATCCTTTTTGACCCAGCTCCTAGAGAAATGGAAATAAAAACAAAAATAAACAAATGGGAACTAATGAAACTTAAAAGCTTTTGCACAGCAAAGGAAACCATAAACAAGACGAAAAGACAACCTTCAGAATGGGAGAAAATATTTGCAAATGAAGCAACTGACAAAGGATTAATCTCCAAAACATACAAGCAACTCATGCAGCTCAATATCAAAAAAACAAACAACCCAATCCAAAAATGGGCAGAAGACCTAAATAGACATTTCTCCAAAGAAGATATACAGATTGCCAACAAACACATGAAAGGATGCTCAACATCATTAATCATTAGAGAAATGCAAATCAAAACTACAATGAGGTATCACCTCACACCAGTCAGAACGGCCATCATCAAAAAATCTAGAAACAATAAATGCTGGAGAGGGTGTGGAGAAAAGGTAATCCTCTTGCACTGTTGGTGGGAATGTAAATTGATACAGCCACTGTGGAGAACAGTATGGAGGTTCCTTAAAAAACTAAAAATAGAACTACTATTCGACCCAGCAATCCCACTACTGTGCATATACCCTGAGAAAACCATAATTCAAAAAGAGTCATGTACCAAAATGTTCATTGCAGCTCTATTTACAATAGCCAGGACATGGAAACAACCTAAGTGTTCATCAACAGATGAACGGATAAAGAAGATGTGGCACATATATACAATGGAATATTACTCAGCCATAAAAGGGAACAAAACTGAGTTATTTGTAGTGAGGTGGATGGACCTAGAGACTGTTGTACAGAGTGAAGTAAGTCAGAAAGAGGAAAAACAAATACAGTATGCTAACACATATATATGGAATCTAAAAAGAAAAAAAAAGAAAAGAAAATGGTCAGAAAAACCAGGGGCAAGCCGGGAATAAAGATGCAGACCTACTAGAGATTGGACCTGAGGATACAGGGAGGGGGAATGGTAAGCTGGGACAACGTGAGAGAGTGGCATGGACATATATACACTACCAAACGTAAAATAGATAGCTAGTGGGAAGCAGCCACATAGCAGCAGGATATCAGCTCAGTGTTTTGTGACCATCTAGAGGGGTGGGATAGGGAGGGTGGGAAGGCGGGAGATGCAAGAGGGAAGAGTTATGGGGACATATGTATATGTATAACTGATTCACTTTGTTATAAAGCAGAAACTAACACACCATTGTAAAGCAATTATACTCTAATAAAATGTTAAATAAATAAATAAATAAATAAATAAATAAATAACCACAGTTTGTCTGTCATTCTTTCAAGTACAAATGGTGCACCATGAAAAACAATCAGCTAATTCAGCTCCCATCCCAGTCACACAAGTGCTTTTCCTCAGAATAACCATCATATTTCAATATGCAGCAGAAGTGTTTTATGCACACTTTCCATATCATCATCACACAAACATTAAATTCATTCAAGGACTGAGATTTAGTAAAATTAATAATTTTTACTGCTTTATTAAGGACATTCTTAATTGAAACTAGCATCATTTTTTTAAGTGAGAATGTGTGGTAATGAAAATTTCAATTACTTTTATTATGGTTTGGTGTCCACTACCTTAATTCAGCACTCTTATCTGCCAGCACTTTTATCTTTCATTGATTTTACACTACCAGTGGAAATATCTACACAGTGAAAAGAGCAAATGACATCTTAATATTGTTCTGAAAATAGTTTTAACCTTTCAGATTCCTAAAAGGGTCTCAGTGTCCAAAGGCCACACCCTGAGAAGCACTGCCCTACGTAAAAGATAGACTAAACTTAGACTAGAAAGCTGGGTTGAGGGAGAAAGAGAGAGAGAGAAATTTGATTTTTGGTTAATTCTTTCTGGAAATCACTATCATTTTTTACCTAAACTTATTCATGGTAGAACTAAAATAAATCTCAATACATTTTCAATGAGGTGATCACCAACTTTCATTAATGTTTATGAAATCAGTAACATATTGACTGGCACCAATTACCAAGATTTCTTCCTGAATCTCAAAATCAAATTCCTATAGTTTTTAGGCAAAGCTGTTTTAATTGAAAGAATTGTCTGTATATTTGATGATTAATCTGTTAATGGCACTGAATTTTATTTAAGTTTCAAAAGTGTTTTGCCCTGCAATATGGTCAATTCATAATGATTTGTGAGATGGTATTGGGAGTTGCAAAGAACTTCAATTTACTCTATCAGTGAAATGGCCAAAAAATTGAGCAGCCAAGGTGATACATAGAAATTGTATTCAGCACTACCAACTGTAAAATAGCTAGCTAGTGGGAAGCAGCCGCATAGCACAGGGAGATCAGCTCGGTGCTTTGTAACCACCTAGAGGGGTGGGATAGGGAGGGTGGGAGGGGCATGCAAGAGGGAGGGGATATGGGGATATATGTATACGTATAGCTGATTCACTTTGTGATACAGCAGAAACTAACACACCATTGTAAAGAAATTATACTCCAATAAAGATATTTTAAAAATAAAGAAATTGTATTCAGTCCTTCCCTGTCTTAAACCCCTTCAGTAGCTTTGGATAGCTTTGGGGATAAAATCCGAATGCTTTAATACAACTTGCAAAGCTGTGTGTGATCTAGCCCTCACCTCCCTCACCAGCCTTGCTCCTTGCTCTCTCTTCACTCTGGACACCCGTCTTCTCAAGGCCTTTACTCTAAGTGAAAGACTAAATTGTCAGGATAAATTTTTAAATTCTGGATGGATAAATGATAGGCTATATATATATGTGTATATATACACATTTATATAGTTTTATATATAATATATTATCATATATTATTATATATCATAGATTTTATATGTTATATTTGAAGAAAGAGAACCTAAATCTTTTTAATCCTTTCCTTTTCTTGAGAAAGTAACATATTTACATTATTTTAAAAGCAAATCAATGTTAGAAGTCTAACTCCCACACTGTCCCCATCCACCGAGTTCTGCCCTCACCCCCTACAGGTGATCATTTATATTAATGTCTTACATAACCCTCCAGTATTTCATTAGGCAAATACAGAGAAATACTCCCGAAATCTTATTCCCCCCCCCCTTTTTTTTAAGAATACAGGTTTTTTAAAAAAATTGATTAATTAATTAATTTATTTTTGGCTGCGTTAGGTCTTCGTTGCTGCACGCAGGCTTTCTCTAGTTGCGGTGAGCAGGGACTACTCTTCGTTGCCGTGTGTGGATTTCTCATTGCGGTGGCTTCTCTTGTTGCCGAGCATGGGCTCTAGGCATGCAGGCTTCAGTAGTTGTGGATCATGAGTTCTAGAGCACAGGCTCAGTAGTTGTGGCTCACGGGCTTAGTTGCTCCATGGCATGTGCGATCTTCCTGGACCAGGGCTTGAACTCGTGTCCCCTACATTAGCAGGCGGATTCTTAACCACTGTGCCACCAGGGAAGCCCTCCCCTCTTTTTTAAAAAGTGTAAGCATACTGTGTAAACTCTTCTCAATACTGCTTTTTTAACCCAATGGTATATCTTGGAGATCTCACCTTATCAGTTCATAGAGATCTCCCTCATCCTTTATTACTAGCTGCATGGTATGCCATAGTATAGTCCTTCAGTCCCCTATTGCTTCATTGTCTCCAATCTTCTGCTACCACAAACCATGCTCTAATGAATAACTGAGCACATATATGACTGCTTCTTTTTTTTTTTTTTTAAGGTTTTCACACGTGGTTTATTTCACTTGTATTTCAACAGTGTGGTTAGCATTTAAATTTTGCTTTTAGTACTTATTTACATTCACGTACACTGAACCTAAGAATACCATCTTTTTGTGTTATGTGTGATTTCTTTTTTTTTAATTAATTTTCATTAGAGTATAGTTGCTTTACAATGTTGTGTTAGTTTCTGCTGCTTTCACAGCAAAGTGAATCAGCCATATGTATACATATATTCCCTCTTTTTTGGATTTCCTTCCCATTTAGGTCACCACAGATCACTGAGTAGAGTTCCCCATGCTATACAGTAGGTTCTCATTAGTTATCTATTTTATACATAGTAGGGCATATATGTCAATCCCAATCTCCCAGTTCGCCCCCCACTTCCCCCCTTGGAAACCATAAATTTGTTCTCTACATCTGTGACTCTATTTCTGCTTTGCAAATAAGTTCATCTGTACCATTTTTTCTAGATTCCACATATAAGCAATATTATATGATATTTGTTTTTCTCCTTCTGACTTACTTCACTCTGTATGACAATCTCTAGGTCCATCCACGTCTCTGCAAATGGCACTATTTCTTTCCATTTTATGGCTGAGTAATATTCCGTTGTATATATGTACCACATCTTCTTTACCCATTCCTCTGTTGATGGACAATAGCTTCCATGTCCTGGCTGTTGTAAATAGTGCTGCAATAAACATCGTGGTGCATGCATCCTTTCGACTTATGGTTTTCTCCAGATATATGCCTAGGAGTGGGATTGCTGGGTCATATGGTAGCTCTATTTTTAGTTTTTTAAGGAACCTCCATACTGTTCTCTATAGTGGCTGCTTCTTAAACCTAGCTTTTCACCTCCTGATCAGGAGGAAAGTATAAGCATACTTGTATTCTAACCCCATGGCTAACAACTTGATCCCTTTAGCTTCCAGTCTTTCATCCTAGAACTCCAAGGAGCTTAATTGGTGTCTCTATCTCCCTTTGCCTTTCTCTTCTAAGGGCACCTGACATTGGTTTCAGAACCCACCCTAAATCCAGGATGATCTCACTGAGGATCCTTAACTTAATTACCTCTGCGAAGATCCATTCCATGTAGGGTCACATTCACAGGTTCTGGTTGGACATATCTTTGAGGGGGGGTATAATACAACTCACTACACGCTAGGAAAAGAGAAGCGAGAAGGGCTAACTTCTCTTGAAGGGAGGCGGGCAGGGATGAAGAAATGGTACACTTGCCTCTGCTTAAAACAGCTTATCCTTTGCTTCTGGACAAGTGACACTCCAAGCTTGATGATCAAAAATAATGTGATATAACTTGACCTGAATAGGAACTTACGCCAACAGAGATAATAAAACAAAAAGTACCTTTGTCTTTTTTTTTTTTTTTTTTTAAGAATTGGCATTTTCTACTTAGCAAGAGACTCTAAGACTGCTTGTTTCCCACATCAGCTGAAATTATTGTAAACCATACAACCCTGTCCCTGGGAACCCTGCCTCCCATCCACCCAGAAAAGTAAAACAGACAATGAGTTTTAATTAGAGTTTATCAGAAAGTTGGACAAAGGCTCTTAGGAATAATTACAAGGCAGGACCACCCATGATTGAGGGCACTTGCCTAATAGAGAAGAAGTAAAAATGAATCTTTCAAAAGAGAAAGAATATATTTACACGACAGCGGAGAATAGGATCCTGGCTGGAACTGAGGAATATATTGACCTAGATGAAATGGAAACATGTGTACGGATGGATGCTGCACATGCAGTAGCAATTTCCCATGCAGAAGAATGAGTCACTCGGTCAACTGAAATGTTAAGACACTGTGATATAAGGCATGCCCATGGCATTCATGAGATCATGCTGAATTAAGCTCATGTGATACGTAACAAGTTAGACAGGCATGATCCTTAAGGCACTCAAATGTCTATATATTTGTCATCCTGGTATTTGCTATAGAGAAACACTCCAGATTAGTAGGGACCAAGCATGAATGCCAAGCAGCACTCTTGAGCTGTGGGAGACCCCCAGCTGGGATCCCAAGGCTCACCTTCAGGGTGTATCCCCAGAAGTGGACAAAGTCACGGAGTCCCACTGCCAGCTTGGCTTGTTAGCAGCAGAACAGGGTTGCCAGTAGGGTCTTCTAGCCTGAAGCATCTTTATCATGTGTCAGGATGCTGGGGTACCCTGGCTGCCACCCCTGGGGACAGCCATCATAGGAAGTGTTCATCCTCGCGAAGGTCAGACTGCTGGAGGAAACATGCAGGCAGGGGCCCAATAGCCTGCTGGGGAATCCACGTTTTCAAATGGGTTGAAGATCACAAAGCACAAACCCACCACCAAACGGTCCATCCCTAATACCCCTCTAAGCCACTCTCACCTAGCTGTGTCCTCCTTGCTGCTAATATTTCCCGGAAACCCCAAGCCCGTATCTACACCCAGTGGTTTGGCTTCAATTTGCTCTACTCACTCAGCAGAGAGAGACAGACTGAACCCCACAGGCATATAAATGTGCAGAGAAATCTATCCACGATGATGGAATAACAGAGTCAGGACAACAGTATCAACCTTGC
This sequence comes from Balaenoptera borealis, assembly GCF_965194805.1. Lineage (NCBI taxonomy): Eukaryota > Metazoa > Chordata > Mammalia > Artiodactyla > Balaenopteridae > Balaenoptera > Balaenoptera borealis. The sequence continues at coordinate 37,691,266 of NC_138866.1, read as the reverse complement.
CCAAAGAGGTAACTGCCACCAAGTAGTTTTTCTTGCACCTCACATGCTGCTGGGAGTATGGTAGGCTTTCCTCAGCTCTTGGGGAATCAAAGTGAGTCAACTGTCATCTTCCATTAACTCAGGTTGGTGAGAGTCATACACAAAACTTATCAATATAGATTTTGGTCTTTGGAAGTGGGGTGCTGTTGTGACAAATACCTGACAATATGAGCATGCCTTTGGAGCTGTGTGGAGCCTGGAAAAATTTTGAGGCACATGAGAGAGAAAACCTAAACTGACTTGGCTTTTATTCCATGCCACATTTTCCTGACAGTGCAAGGAAAACATTTCTTAATTTTAGCATCTTTTGACATATAAGAAGTCTAATAATTTTCAAAATCATTAAGTCTTATTTCTTGGTTTAACAGTTTCCACCCAATTCACCTGTCTCCTCATACATTTTACTACAGGAGTAAAAAAAAGAAGGATCATTCCGAGGATGAAAGCAAGAACCCAAAGGACAGAGCCAATGAGGATTATTCCCAGCACTCCTTTCTACCTCCCGTTTCCCTCTTTTTGAACAGGAATATCTGTAGCTATTATTCTATGCCTATATTCCACCGTTGTAGGGGGTAGGGGCAAGAGGTGGATAAAGTTATCTCTCTCATTTTTTTAATTAATTTTTATTGGGTATAGTTGATTTATAATGTTGTGTTAGTTTCTGCTGTACAGCAAAGTGCATCAGTTACATGTATACATGTATCCACTCTTTTTTAGATTCTATTCCCATATTGTTTCTTTAGTTTTAAAAATTGATAAACGTAGAGGAATTTTACCCAGAGTGCAGTTTCTGATTTGGATAATGAGATGCTGGACTTTGAACAGATGCTGTAATGGGTGAGACTCGTGGCTCTTCTTGGTAGGAGGTGAATGTATTTTGTGCGGGGGAGGGCTGGGCGGGAGGGTGTGAACCGTTGGGAGCCAGAAGTTGGAGAGTGACAAGCAGATTCTAAGATGGCCCAGGGATCCCTGCTTCCTGGCATTCACATTCTGGGTCATCTCCTCCCCTAGCATGCAGCCTGGACCTGTGAGTTGCTTTAGACTAGAAGATGGCAACAGAAACGAGCTGTCATTTCTGCGATTACATGACGTAAGATCGTAATGTCCATCTTGTAGCAGACTCTCTCTCCCTCACTGTCTTCGCCGTAGCGAGCAGCCAGGTTGGGGAGGCCCTCATAACAAGGAACCGAGGAGAATCTCTGGCCAACAACCAACTAGAAACTGAGGACAGCACCAGCCGATGGCCAGCCAGAAACTGAGGTCCTCAGCCTTACAATTGCAAGGAACTGAATTCTGCCAACAACCATGTGAACCTGGAAGCAGTTCCTTTCCCAGTCAGTCCTTGAGAACAGACCACAACCCAGGCCCACACCCTGATTGCAGCCTGATGAGAAATCCCGAGCAGCAGACCCAGTTAAGCCATGCCCAGACTCTTAATCCAAAGGAACTATGAGCTAATAAATGTGATTCAAGTTTCTAAAGTTTCTAAGTTTGTGGTAAATTGTTACACAGCAATAGATAACTAATACAGAGTTTAGTAACTTAGCCTAGACGTTCCAGAATTCTACATGTAGAGCACAGCACTCAGACCTCTATGCTCAGCACCCCGGCGGGGGGGGGGGGGGGGCTTCCAAAGATAAGAAGAGCATTGGCTCATTCCTTGCAAATACCTTAGCCTAATATGTTTATTACGCATATTGTTCACTATTCATTTACTCATTCATTCAATACAGGCTTAGCACCAGCTACGTGCCAGGCACTGTTATTCTAGGGGCTACTTTATAGCCATCGGTGAAGCAGATAAAGCCTGCCCTTATGGAACTGACATTCTAGAAAGGGGCAATAAAAATAAGAAGCAAGTGAAAAAATAAACAAATAAACAAAAGGTAGTTTCAAGCTGTGGTAAGCTATTCAGTAAATAAAGAGGATGATGAGATGGGAGTGATTCGGAAGAAGGGACTCCTTCATTTACATAGACCATCAGGGGAGTCCACTGATGAGGTAACATCTAAGCAAAGAACTAAAAAGTGAGAAGCAGCCAACAACACAAAGTTCCTAGGGCAGAGGAAACAGCAAGTACAAAGGCCCTGAGGCAGAACCAAGGAACAGGATGGCAACCAGTGGAGTTAGGATCGGTGAGTAAAGACGGGGAGTAGCAGGTGAGAAGGTCAGAGAGCTGGGTAGTGCCAGATAACTTGGCACCTTGTAGACCACTCCTGGGAGTCTAGATTTTATTCCTAATGTATCAAGCAGTCATGGAAAGGTTTTTCTGGAAGCGGATCGACATGATCTGATATTCAGAGCAATCCACTGCCTTTTCGTCAGCTTCCACTGCCTTTTCTTCCACTGCCTTTTCTTTCATTTATCTGAATCAGTGATGTGTCATGGGATGGAAACAAACCATGAGGCTCCTGGAAAAACCATAGCAGGGACTTTGTATTTATTCCCTTAATCACTCATAGTCCTATTTCTTTTATAGCCTATACATGAAGACTTACTGTCTTCCCAGGTGTTGCTGGGTGCAGCCACGAAGTTGGCAGGACTACCGTTGCTGTGGGTATCCTCACAGGGGGTCATGCCTGAGGCAATCCTGATTGGTCCTTAGAGGAGTGGAGACAATTCCAGGGAGATGCAGCCACACCTGGCCATCAGGTATACATCAGAGCATCAAGCCACTTGTCCCTAGATGGTGCCAGCAGAATATAGTCTCTCCCAACCTGTCTTCTACTTCTCACTTTGGTTTCTTGTTTTTAATCTCTAAAAAGAAATCAGTAAAAATGCAGTGAGTTGTTCATGTGTGACAAGTACACTTTTCTGCAAGGATATTATACCTCAATAAATAGTAAAAATGAAAGGGTACATAAAATTTCATAATGAAAATAAAGCCTGCAAAATTGATATGCTTTTTACTTGTGAGCTTTTGAAATGATTCTTCCTAGCACTTCCCTTCCCTCTCCCACTGCTGTAATTTAGCTAAACTGTTCATGTGGTGTTTTGTGGATCTTCAGATGTTTCTCCCTGTGATGATTCCCCATCAAATTACCAATAAGAAGAGTAAAGGACTCCACTCCCACAAGGATGCCTCATGACCTTTGCACCCTCAGATTTTCAGAGTCTGCAGAAGCAATAATGAAAGTTCTTCTCCCTCTCCTGACTGGCCCCTCTCAGGCCCCTCCAGGTGGCCCCCTCCTGGATTGCTGGAGCTTCTGGAACCAGAAGTAGGCTTTCTAAAGTGACAGTGCTATTCCAGAGTTCTAACAAGGAAATGAACCTGCCTTTGAGATTCCACAAGCCCTATTTTTTCAATCATAATCACTTACCATTTCAGATTGCTCGTTATGTGAATTCACTATTGTCTGAGACAATCCAGGTGCTGAAGTGCAAGGGGGAACAGCGATAATATCCTTTTTGTGTCAGTGAAATAGCCTGTAAATGCCTAACTAATTAACGCCATCTGATGTTCACATTTCCTCATTCAAGCAAACTAGAAGTCTATCTGTGCCAGGTTTTTTTCTAATCTGGGATAGAGTAAACAGTGGCAGAGGTCAATTCCTGACCCCTGCATTCTCAAAAGCTCAAAAAAATAATTATGTGTCTTGGGGGATATCAGCTCGGCCTGTTACTTCCTAATGCTTGACCTGGACCTGCTTTATCTATACATATGTAATCATCCTGGCCTGAAGAAAGCCCCTTTTATACCAACAGGCATGTCTCAATTTGCTGGGGAGGTTTTCTAAGGTCTGCTCCACTGAGCTTTTGAAAAAAGAATGCACACTATTTATTTGACCTATTTCTCAGGCATTGAGACTCTGGTAAAAGACAGTTATGCCTCTTCTTCATGATGTCTCTTCTCTCTCTCCCCTTGACTACTTTTAGCCAGTTTTACCTCTGTAAGCTATCAGTAAAATAGCTTCCACATTTCCAATTGCTTATGCTGCTATTTCTTGATTTGGAAATTCTATAGACATTGTCAAGGATTTAGCTCAGTTTTGCACAACCTGTGTCTCCCCTCTCCCATCCTCCCAATATATCACTATTTTAATCAATAATCAAAAATCAATCAATCAATAATCAGGGACTGCATTAATATGAGTAGGTAAATATTCTCTGTAGTCTAATAATAAACAGTGACATCATGTGTTCCCTGATCTCATGCACTGAGGGAGGAGCATCATCTCCGAATCATCCTATCAATATCCTGAAATCATACATATAACTTCAACCTTGCCATAAGAAAGCATCAGAAAACCCAAACTGAGGGACATTCTAAGAAACAACTGACCAGTGCTGTTCAAAACTGTCGGTAATGAGAGATCAGGAAAGACTGGGGAAGTGTCACAGGGTCGAAGAGACTAAGGAGACGTAACCACTAAATATAATATGGAGTCCTGGATTGGATGCTAGAAGAGAAAAGGGACATTAATGGGAAAACTGGTGAAATCTGAATAAATTCTGTATTTTAGTTGATAGTGTTATACCTAGGATACTTGTACCAAGGATAAATGTTTTATGGTTATAGAAGATGTTAACATAAGGGGAAGCTGCGAGAAGGGTATCCAGGAATTCACAGTAATATTTTGCAACTCTTGTATACAAGTCTACAGTTATCTCAAAAATAAAAAATTTAAAAAGCAAATAAATAAATAAAATTGAATGAAAATATGATTCATTTAAAAATAGCTGACAAATCACAAGGGTAGGGAGCTCCCTGGCGGCCTAGTGGTTAGGATGCCAGGCTTTCACTGCCATGGCCCAGGTTCAATCCCTGGTCAGGGAGCTGAGATCCCACAAGCCACACGGCGTGGTAAAAAAAAAAAAAATTGCAAGTGTAATGTTACAAGTGGCAAAATTCATGGCAGTGATATATAAATCACTGATGTGTGGGAAATACTAATCTTGGCTTAGTACACTGCCTGATATGCAGAATATGTTGGGGTGGGGGAGGAAGGGAATCATGTGTCCCCCTATGATAGCCCTTGAGTGAAGATCTGCTTTAAGAATATCTGATTAAAATTCTGCTAGACCTCCTCATGCAGATTAAAATGGGAAAATGTAGCCAAAATACAGAGAGAGCGAGAGCAAGAGGAAAACAATTGGAAAGCACTAAAAGGCATATTCTGGAGGAAAGTCAACACTTGGGAAAAAGGATGACACTGGGTAAATCTTCCTTTTAATGTGTTTTAGCCTGAGAGTCAATACTAGGTGAAGCAGGAGAACACAAATTAAAAAACTGTTTTTCTTCCCTGAAGAACAAGAGGACAGAGTTCAGGGCAACCACAGCCATTGGAAAGTGAGGGTAATATCACAGAAAGGAGAGCACTAGACAGTAGGAGCCCAAATCTTGTGTATAACTCAACCCAAATCTATGACTAATGCCTGACCCTCACATGCATGGGACAAACTCCGGAGAAGGAAAAAAGAATTGAACTAAGATTTGAGCTACTGCCCAAGAGTTGGAGTTTGTAGTTTGAGTCCTTTCAAATTAGTCTTTGCTAAAATAAAATAATTAATACTCTTCAGAGAAATATTACATAATCCAGAGTTCCCATAACATAATATTCAAAATATCCAGGACAAAAATTCAAATTTACTCAACATATGAAGAATCAGAAAACTGTGACAGAGTCTCAAGAAAAAGACCATTAAAAGAGACAGGTCCTGAGATGGCCCAGATATTAGAATTAGCAAACAAGAATTTTATGATGGCTCCTATAATTATGCTCAATGATATTAATAAAAACATACTCATTGGGACTTCCCTGGTGGCTCAGTGGTTAAGAATCCATCTGCTAATGCAGGGGACATGGGTTTGATCCCTGGTCCAGGAAGATCCCACATGCCACTGAGCAACAAAGCCCATGAGCCACAACTACTGAGCCCACATGCCACAACTACTGAAGCCTGTGCACCTAGAGCCTGTGCTCCACAACAAGAGAAGCCACCACAATGAGAAGCCTGTGCACTGCAAAGAAGAGTAGCCCCTGCTCACCGCAACTAGAGAAAGCCCGTGCACAGCAATGAAGACCCAACACAGCCATAAATAAATAAATAAATAAATTTTTTAAAAAAAGAAAAACATATTCACAATGAATGAAAAGATAGAAATCTCAACAGAGGAATAGAATCTAATAGAAAAATGAACTAAGAGAAAATTCTAAAACTAAAATAATACAGTATCTAAAAGAAAAATATTTGTTATAGGAGCATAACAGTTAATAGAGATGACAGAGGAAAAAGCCAGTGAACCTGAAGTAGATCAATAAGTTATTCAATTTAAAGAACATTGAAAAAAGATATTTTTAAGAGATGAACAGACCATCCACTAGGGTCACTATAATAAAGAATAATAACAGAAAATAACTAGCATTAGCAAGGACGTGAAGGAATCAGAACCCTCATACATTGCTGGCAGGAATGTAAAACAGTGCAGCTGCTGTGGAAAACAGCTTGACAGTTCCTCAAAAAGTTAAACATAGTGTTACCATATGACCCAGCAATTCCACTCCTACCTACTTACCAAAAGAATTGAAAACACATATTTAACAAAACTCATAATGTTCATCACAGCACTATACCCAATAGCCATAAGGTGGAAACAACCTAAATGTCCATCAACTGACGATGGATAAACAAAATGTGGTATATCATACAATGAAATATTATTCAGCAATAAAAAGGAATGAAGTACTGATACATGTAACAACATGAACTTCAAAAAGAATATGCTAAGTGAAAGAAGCCAGACACAAAGGTTACATATTATATGATCCCATTTATATGAAATATCTAGAATAGGTAAATACATAAAGACAGAAAGCTAATTTGTGGTTGTGGGATTGGGAGGGAGGAATGGGAAAGTGGTTGCTTAATGAGTACAGAGTTTCCTTTTGGGGTGGTGAAAAAATTTGGAACGAAATAGAAATGAAGGTTGTACAGTATTTTTAATGTACAAAATGTCAGTAAAACGTATACTTTAAAATGGTTAATTTTATGTGAATTCTATCTTAATAAAATATAATTTAAAAACTGAACAGTACCACTGTGACTTATAATATAATAACAAAGATTTAAGTACATATTAATTAGCGTCACAGAAGAAAAAAAATAGAGAATGGGACAGAAAAAATATCTGAAAAATAACGACCAAAATATTTACCAAATCTGATGACAGATATAAATGTAGAGATTTAAGCAACTCAGTGATCTCCAAGCATGATAATTATGAAGCAAACCATTAGGCATATCAGAAACAAATAGAGAACAAAAGATAAAGGAAATCCTGAAAATAGCCAGAAGAAATGACACATTATATTTAGAGAAATATCAACTTGAATAAACACTGCATTGTCATCAGAAATTAACATGTATACATATAACTACAGTCATCCCTCAGTATCTGCAGGGGGTTGGTTCCAGGACCCACCATGGATACCCAAATCCACTAGTCCTATAGTCAGCCCTCCATATCTGCAGATCATATAGTATTGTATTTTTTATTGAAAAAAAAATCTGTTTATAAGTGGACCTGTGCAGTTCAAACCCAGGTTGTTCAAGGGTCACTATATAGATGTATAAACTATATATATATCTTTAATCCCAGAAATGCAATGCAATTCACCATGTTAATAGAATAAAGGAAAAAATTATAGGATCATTTCAATAGATGCAGGAAAATCATATGACAAATTTCAGCACTCATTCATGATAAAAACTCTCAGTAATGTAGAAATAGAAGAGAACTTTCTCAATCTGATAAAGGGCATCTACAAAAAACCTACAGTGAACACTATATTTAATGGAGAAATAATGAACACTTTCCCTCTAAGATCAGGTAAGGATGCCCAGTCTCAACACTTCTATTCAATATTATACTAGAAGTCTGAACCATTGCAACAAGGCAAGAAAAAGGAAATAAAACAAATAGAAATTTAGTGACCATTAATAAAGAAGTAAAACTTGCTATTTGCAGATAACATGATTGTTTACATAGAGATTCTAAACAATCTATAAAAACTAATTGAACTAATAACTGCTTTTAGCAAAGTTTAATGATGGCAGTTAATCTACAAAAACCAACTGTGTTTTTATATACTAACAGCAAACAATTGAAAAATGAAATTTAAAAAACAATTCAATTCATAACAGCTTCAAAAAACATAAAATACTTAGTAATAAATTTAACAAAAGATGTACAGGATATCTGTGCTGAAAATAATTTAAAAAGTGCTGAGAGAAATTAAAGACTAAATAAATGAAGAATAATACCATGTTCCTGAATTATAATACTCAATATTATGAAGATGTCAATTCTTCCCAAAATTATCTACTTTAATCATAATCTCACAAGGTTTTTTTTTTCTTTTGTAGAAATTGACATGTTTCTTCTAAATTTTATATGAAAATACAAAGGATCTATAATAGGCAATCTTGAAAATGAAATAAAAAATTGAAGTACTTAGACAACTTGATTCAAGACTATTTTAAAGCTACAGTAATCATGACTGTGGTACTGGTATAAAAATCAATAAGTCAACCATTGAAATAGAATAGAGAACCTAAATTTAGATCCACACTTTTATGGTAGCCTTATTTTTTTTTTATTTTTATTTTTTTACAAAGGCACCAAAGCAATTATTTGGGGAGAATTTTCAATAATTGATGCTGCAATAATATGCTATCCATACAGAAAAAAAGAATCTAGATTTTTATATTAAAACCTATGCACAAAAAAATAATTCAAGGTGATTCATGAACCTACACATAAAAGTAAAAACTATAAAGTTCTTAAAGGGAATACATAAGAGAGTATAATTTGGTCTGGCAGGTAGGGAGGAAAGGAAGCAGGGGAAGAGAAAGATTTCATACGTCACAAAAAACAATAATCATAAAAAGAAAAAAATGTTAAGTTAGGTCTCATCAAAATTTAAACCTTTTGCTCATCAGGTAGGGAGTAAATTTCACAAAACATTGTGATATATTCACAAAACATCTATCTGAAAAGAATTATTACCCAGGCTATATAAAGATCCCCTACAATTCAATAATAAAAAGATCAACAACACAATAAAGCAAAATGGGCAAAAGATTTGAGCAGACACTTCACAAAAGGAGATACACAAATTGCCAAAAAACACATGAAAAAATAGTGTTCAATATAATTAGTCATCAGAATACAAATTAGAACCACAATAAGGCATCTCTATATGCATACACCAGAATGTCTAAAATAATAAAAAGTGACACCACCAAATGTTGGGAAGAATGTGAAGCAACTGGAATTCACATACACTGTTGGTGAGAGTGTGAAATGTCATGTCCACTGTAGAAAGTGGTTTGGTAGTATTTTTTTAATTATTGAGGTAAAACACACATAAAATTAAGTTACCATTTTGACCATTTTTAAGTCATTTGTATTAAATACATTCACATTGTTGGGCAACCATCACCACCATCTATCCTCATAACTCTTTTCATCTTATAATACTGAAACTCTATACCTATTAAAATATGACTCCCCATTCTCTCTTACTCTCAGCCCCTGGCAACCACCATTACACTTTCTGTAATTTTTGACTTGTTTAAGGACCTCATGTAAGTGGAATCAAACAGTATTTGTCTTTTTAAGACTGGCTTATTTCATTTAGCATAAAGTCCTCAAGGTTCATCCATGTTGTAGCATATCTCAGAATTTCCTTCCTTTTTGAAGCTGAATACTATTCCATTTTATGTATATACCACATTTTGCTCATCCATTCATCTGTTGATGGACACTTGGGTTTCTTCCACATTTTAGCTATTGTGAATAATGATGCTATGAACATGAGTGTACAAATATCTCATTGAGACCCTGATTTCTCTTCTTTTGGGTATATATTCAGAAGTGCAATTGCCAGATCATATGGTATTTCTATTTTTAATCTTTTGAGGAACTGCCATACTGTTTTCCACAGCAGCTGCATCATTTTACATTCCCACCAACAGTGCACAGAAGTTCCAGTTTCTCCACATCCTCACCAACTCTTGTTGTTTTCTGATTTTTGATAGTAGCCATCCTAATGGGTGTGAGGAGTTTTCTCACTGAAGTTTTGATTTGCATTTTCCTAATGATTAGTGATGTTGAGCATTTTTTCATGTGCTTATTGGTCACTCATTTATCTTCTTTGGAGGAATATCTATTTAAATCCTTCTCCATTTTTGAATTGGGTTGTTTGGTATTTATATCATTGAGTTTTTGAAAATTCTCTATATATTCTCGATATTAACACTTTATCAGATATATAATGTACAAATATTGTCTGCCTTTCTGTGGATTGCTTTTTTACTGTGGATAGTGTCCTAGGATGCACAAGTTTTTTTAAATTTTCATGAAGTCTAATTTGTCTATTTTTTTTCTTTTGTTACCTGTGTTTTTGATGTTATATCCAAGAAGTCATTGCCAAATACAATGTTGTGAAGCTTTTGTCCTATGTTTCTAAGAGTTTTATTGTTTTAGATCATACATTTAGGTCCTTTATTATTTGGTGTTAATTTTTGTATATGGTGTCAGATAAGGGTCCAACATCATTCTTTGGCATGTGGATATCCAGTTTTCACAGCACTATTTTTTGAATATGCTATCCTTTTCAAAAGGTCTTGGAAACCTTATTAAAAGTCTTTTGACCATATATATGAGTTTCTTTCTGGACTCTCTATTTTATTCCGTTGGTCTATATATCTATCTTTATGCCAAAACCATCACACTGTTTTGATTAATGTAGCTTTATAGTAAATTTTGAAATCAAGAAGTGTGTATCCTCCAGTTTTGTTCTTTTTCAAGATTGTTTTGGCTATTCAGGCTCCCTTGAGATTCCATATGAATTTTAGAATGGATTTTTTTTAATTCCTGCAAAAAAAACTTCATGGGGATTTTGATAGTGATTGCATTCTCTCTGTAGATCATGTTGGGTAGTACTGACATTTTAACAATAATAAGTATTCCAATCCATAAACATGGAATATGTTCCCATTTATTTATGTCTTAATTTCTTTCAGCAATGTTTTATAGTTTTCATTGTACAAGTCTTTCACCTCTTTGGTTAATTCCTAAGGAGTTTATTCTTTTTGATGCTATTGGTATGTGAAATTGTTTTTGTAATTTCCTTTTCAAATTATTCATTGTGTATAGAGATGAAACTGATTTTTTTCTTTAAATGCTGAATTTTATTTGCAAATATTTTATTAAGCATTTTTGTATTAACATTTATGAGAGTTAACGGTTTGTAGTATTCTGTACTATTAGTGTTCTAATACATTTGACTAGTTTTAGTATCAGGGTAATGATACCTTCATCAAATAAGTTGGGAATAATTTTTTAAAAATCTATTTTCTGAAAAAAACTTAAGATTCCAAACATTTTTTTGAGATGAAACTGATTCTTGTGTGTTGACTTAGTATTCTACTACTTTGCTGAATTCATTTATTAGTTCTAACTACTTTTTGTGGAGTCCTTAGGATTTTCTATACCATCATACCATCTGCAAACAAATAATTTTACTTCTTCCTTTCCAATCTGGATGCTTTTTATTTCTTTTCCTTGCCTAATTGCTCAGGATAGAACTTCCACTATGTTGGAATACAAGTAGTTAAAGTGGGCATCCTCACCTTCTTCCTGATCTTAGAGGAAAAGCTTTCAGTCTTTCACCATTGAATATGATGTTTGTTGTGGATTTTTCACACACGGCTTTTATTGGGTGGGCCAAAAATTGCCTTCGGTTTTTTAAGTAAAAATAAAAGACACATTTTTCATTTTCACCAAGAATTTTATTGAACAACATATTCACCCTTTTGTTCCACTACCTTCTGCCATTTTTCAGGCAACTTCATAATTCCATCTTCCCAAAACTTTTATCTTTTTGAGCAAAGAACTGTTCCAGGTGCCTTTTACAGTCTTCCAGGGAATTAAAATTTTTTCCATTAAGAAAATTTTGTAAAGACCTACATAACTGGAAATCCTAAAGTGCAATGTCTGGTGAATACAGCGGATAAATCAGAACTTCCCAGCCAAGCTGTAACAGTTTTTGCCTGGTCATCAAAGAAATATGCGGTCTTGTGTTATCCTGATGGAAGATTATGTGTTTTCTGTTGACAACGCCTGTATGCTTTTCATCGAGTGCCACTTTCAGTTGGTCTAATTGAGAGCAGTACTTGTTGGAATTAATCATTTGGTTTTCGGAAGGAGCTCATAATAGAGGACTCCCTTCCAATCCCACCATATACACAACATCACCTTTTTTGGATGAAAACCAGACTTTGGTGTGGTTGGTGGTGGTTCATTTCGCTTGCCCCACGATCTCTTCCATTCCACATTGTTGTACACTGTCCACTTTTCATCTCCCGTCACAATTTGTTTCAAAAACGCAACGTTTTCCTTTCGTTTCAGTAGAGAACTGCAGGCGAAAACATGGTCAAGAAGGTTTTTTTCGCTTAACGTGAAACACAAACATCAAAGTGATTCACATAACCAAGATGGTGCAAATGATTTTCAACACTTGATTTGGATATTTTGAGTATGTCAGCTATCTCCCACATGGTATAAAGCTGACTGTTCTCAATTAATGTCTCAATTTGATCGCTATCAACTTCAAGGGGTCTACCCAACCATGGAGCATCGTCCAGCGAGAAATCTCCAGCACGAAATTTCACAAACCACTTTTGACATGTTTGATCAGTCACAGCACCTTCTCCATATACTGCACAAATCTTTTTGTATGTTTCAGTTGCATTTTTACCTTTCTTGAAATAATAAAGCATAATATGTCAAAAATGTTGCTTTTTTCTTCCATCTTCAATACTAAAATGGCTACACAAAAATTCACCAATATTTATGACTTTTTTTAAATGCACACTGATATGATAGCTGTCACACACAATCTAACAAATTGTTTTGAATGAAGCTAAAGAGCACTAAGTGCTACTGGAGCCATCTTACAGGGAAAAAAAAGGAACGAAACTTTTGGCCCACCCAATATTATGTTGAGGTAGTTTCCTTCTATTCCTGTTGAGTGTTTTTATCATGAAAAGGTGTTGAATTTTCTCAAATGCTTTTGCTGCATAAATTGAGATGATTGTGTGGGTTGTTTTTCATTTTCCCCCTTCATTTTGTTGATGTGGTGTATTACATTGATTGATTTTTGTAGGTTGTACCACCCTTGCATTCCAGGAATAAATCCCAGTTGCTCATGGTGCATAATCCTTTTAAATATGCTGCTGAATTCTGTTTGCTAGTAATTTGCTGAAGATTTTTGCATCGATGTTTATAAGGTATATTGGCCTTTAGTTTTCTTTTCTTGTAGTATCTTTTTCTATTTTTGGTGTCAGGGTTATGCTTATCTGACAGAATGAGTTAGGAAGTGTCCCCTCCTCTTCAATTTTTTGGAAACATTTGAGAGGGATTGGTATTAATTCTTTTTTAAATGTTTGTTTGGTAGAATTTACCAGTGAAGCCATCAGGACCAGGACTTTTCTTTATTGGGAGATTTTTGATTACTGACTCAATCCCCTTACTACCTACATGTCTATTCAGATTTTCTATTTCACTGTGATTTAATCATTTCATCTAGGCTATCCAATTTTTTTTTGCATACAATCATTCATACTACTCTCTTATACTCTTTTTTATTTCTGTAGAAACAGCAGTGATACCTCCACTTTCATTTCTGATTTTAGTAACTTGAGTCATCTTTTACTTAGCCCATCTAGCTAAAGCCTTGTTCATTTTGCTGATCTTTTCAAAGTACCAACTTTTGGTATCATTGATTTCTATTCTCTATTTTGTTTATCTCTGCTCTAATCTTTATTACTTCTATCCTTTTGTTAACTTTGGGTTTAACTTTTGGATTTAATAAAATAAGCATTTATTAAAGGTAATAATTAATATTTTTTCAGGTTACCATGTGCCAAGCATTATGCTAACTACTTTACATATAATACTTAATGGAATATAACAACACTATAAGTACCATTTTACCTGCATTTTACAAAGGAAACTGGGGCTTAGATCAAGTGATTTCCCCAAAGTCACACAGCTGATAAATGTCAGAAGCCAAATGATTCCAAGAATCTCTGATTCCCAAGTCCACGGCCGTCACCTTGGGTGACTCTAGACAGAGACATCTCGCCTGAAGAGCTTTGGGGAGGACAAAGGGGGCCGTGGCTGATATCCATCCTGGTTCTGAGGCCTCATATCATCTGGTAGCAGCAAAATGTGACTCACATTGTACGACTAATTCAGCCTTTGATTGCAAGAGGTGAAATAAATTAAATGAGACATTAAAGAGGCAGGAAATCTGCACATCAGAGAATGGGCAAGACTATGGACAGAGGTAATCAAGAAATACTGCTCCAATCAATCAATGAATGCACATGACTTGCAGTGGACTTTTAGGTATGGGGCACAGCCATGTAGCTATTAAACTTGGTTTTTAAAATCTTCCTTTTCAAGAATAAATTATACATTGAACATGTATCATAATCAGAAAAAAAATCTAATTTTAATTCCCCTTATCCTATAGTTAGTCTTGGTTAACTATCCCATAGTTAGTCTCTGTTAAAACAAAAAATCTAATGTGAATTTGATCTAAGAGAAACCACCAGGACACAATATTATATAGAACTCCAGGAAATAGGAATTGGACTGTACATTAACTTTGCCTCCATTATAATATAGTGTTTACAGGCAGGAGGCAATGTTATAGAAAGGATTAGATATTCCATGAAAATCAACTCTTAAATTTCTTTGAACCCTAAATTTCTTTGAACCCTTCTTTGTTACAAGTTTCTTCTTGGTAAATAACTTACAACCTTCAGATGTTAAAATGGTCATGCTTTGAAATACAAAACTGCTAAGTTTACCAAGATTTTTCCCTCCCCAAGTCAGAGTTTAACTGAACATGAAACAGTAATTGGTTAACTCTACATGGTTCCAAATCTGATATGATTTAATTAGCCAAGAGAGGAAAGCACACCTAAATCAAATGCTTTACAAAGAAAGTATCCCATGGTTGGCTACAGATGACACTCCTCTCATCACATCATGATGAGGCCTACGTCCCCTCCACTTGTATCTGAGCAGACCTTGTCATTGTTTGACCAAGAAAATATTACAGAAGTGATGCCATGACAATTTCTGGACCCAGGCCTTAAAGTATTAGCAGTGTCCACTTCCTGTCTCTTAAAACACTCATTCCTAGTTGTCATGCTGTGAGGAAGCCCAAGAAGGCATCCCCATAAGGAGGCCCATGTCAAGAAGAACTGAGGCCTCTGGCTGAACCCCAAGCCAACAGCCAGCACCAACTTGCCAACAGCCAAATGAGTGAGCCATGTTGGAAATGAATTCTCCTACCCCACTTGATAAACCCAAGTTGATACTTGAATAGCACAGACAAGACATTATTGCCAAGTCCTGCCCACACCTTACATTTGTGAACAAATGTTCTGTCACCAAGTTTTGGGGGTAGTTTGTGATCCAGCAATAGACATTGGACCGCTCCCTAATCACAAACTGATTTTCTCAAGTTGAAAGCCTGAACATACCAACCCCACTGCCTCACAGCTACATTGATCAAATCTACCATTAGTATGGTTCAAAAAGGCCATGGATGTCAGAAACAGACAAACAAACAAATACACACAGCCAGGCACCTGAAAACTCTTCACTGCTTCTTTATTAGGATGCACCCACAGTACAGAACCTCTCACACACCTGTGAAAGGGGAAGGTTACATTTCCCTTTGGGAGCACCTTCATTTTTGTTTCTGTTACCACTTTGAAGAAAGTAAATCATTTTCAAAGAAAGACATTTTAAAACTCCAAATGTTTTAAGACTCGGCTTGCATTTTGTTGTGTTTGAAAAGGAAGTAGCACATTTTAGCCAGCGCTGGAAGATTGCTTTGTGGCATTTTAACTTTAATGTGGATCAGAAATCTTCACTGTCTGGTTGACCCAGTCTATAATTTTCATATGCAACTTCTCATAGCAAAAATGTTTCATTTTTACCTCTACCCACAAACAGATGCTGTTTAAAAAAACACACACACGACTAAATTTAAAACCAATCATGAACCACAGCATTTCTAACAGGGAAAATGAACTTTTGCTGCCCTCTCCTGCTAAAACAATGAAATACTAAAATACCAAAAGATTTATGAAGCTAAAGCGAAATCCTCAAACCAAAAGCAATGGACATGTCATTCTCATTATACCTCAATCAAAACTCAGACAACAACCAGAAAATGTATTGGTAATATTTATATTTGAAAGTTCCCCATTGATACATGAGGTCTGGATTACAACTTATATACAATAAGTGATTTCCAAAAAAGTAAAGAAAGAGAAGGGAAGGAAGGAAGGAAAGAAAGGAGGGAGGGAGGGAAGGAAGGAGGGAGGGAGGGAGGGAGGGTAGAAAAGGAAACCTATATTCATAGACATCATAATATGGGATGTTTATTTCCAAGAGAGATACTACTGCTGCTATCGTGCACAAGAAGCAGCACAAATTAACACTAGATTAAAATTTGCTCAACTTTCTCTCAAGATGCACAATCCTTTTAGAGTTTCAAAATTAAATACTGAGAAATATAAAATGCATTGCCAATATAGCTACTACAAAAATCCTTTGTGGCTCGTTCCTTAACTCCACTCAGAGAAGCAGCTGAGCCAGAATATAAAAATAAAAATATTGATGTGCAAATAAAATATCACTGATCATGTCTGGTGCCACCTTTTTGCTATAGGTGACTGTCACTTTGTTATAGCATTGGTAATAGCATCAAAAGAGAGAATCTCTTCATTTCTTGGGCCAGGTCAGTGCATCCAATTAAAGGGAAGAAAAAACAAAACAGAAGAAACAAAACAAAACAAACAAAACAAAAACCTCTGAACATTTAAAAATGCCAATAACATCCATACATCTTCCCTTTCCCACCCCCCAATCCCCACAAAAAAATAAAAAAGCTTTTAAAGCTCTAAATATACTTTTTTTTTTTTCTTTCCATAGTGTGATTGAGCCTAGGGCTATACATTTAAGTATAGCAGGTGCAATTATAAGCAATTCCTAGCTCTGCACCCTGGACTGTCCCACGCATAGAAGGAGGTACAAAATAAATTAAACCCTTCCATCTAGGCAAGCAAGCCCAAGACGAAGGAGCGTAACCCTGCTTGTGAGTATCCAGAGGCATTGAGGGTATTATCTATGTCTTACTTTTTTTATTTTTTATTTTATAAAAAACAGATGTCAGGGAGAGCAAAATATAATAAAATTTAAAAGGACGAAAACACTGAAGGAAAACTGGAGACACCTGCACAATGAGAAAAGGAATGCATGCTTGATTCAAAGTATGAGATGGGTCAATTCACTCACATGGTTGTTCTAGGCCCACAGCCTAAGGCCTCAGCATCCTTCTAAACCACAGGGTTCTGTTTTTGTTTTTTGTTTTTTCTTCCAAAGACACGCTTAATCCTACCCCTGAAACCAATATGGTAGGGATAAGGTTGGAGCGATCATCACTCACTAACTACAATATTTGCTATTTAAAAAATATATTTATATATAGTTCTGGAAATTAGGAAGCAAACAAAATATAACACAAAGATGCATTTGTCACAATTAACTCAAGTTGCAGCAACAGCAGAAATGTGGGAAAGGACAAAGAGAGGGCTGCTGCAAATGCAGCAAGTACGTCCTTAAATATGTCACATAGTGCAACAGTCAGATTACCTCAGTTACTGTGCATCACTGGACACAACATGACAAATGCCACATTGTCACTTTCAGTTAAAAAAGAAAAGACAGTGTTTCTTCTCAGAAGTTGCTCTATGAATTTTAGACATATATCTATAATAACTTCTTTAAATACGTCTAAAATTTGGCTTTATTCTTCTCAGTTTGGAATGATCAACATATGAAATTGACATCAAGGATATCGGTGTAGCTCTCACCTTAACTCTGAGGACAGGGTGAGGTGCAAAAAAGGATCCTGGTCTTTCTCATTTCAAATGACTGCATTTCATTCTAATGGGCAGAGATATTTCATAAACCTGTGATTGTAATGTCCTCAATCTAAAAAGATGAATTAATGGCAAACAAAAGTTTATATTGTCAAAATTAAATGTAAAGCAGAGTTAAAACTAACAGGCTAAAATCAAAGGGCTAAAGGAGATGATTTGTTACAAATTTATTTTTATCTTTAGCATTTGAACTTGCACCTTTGCTCCAGTACTTTTAAAGTAAGTTGTTTTCATCTTTGGCAGCCTCTGCCAGCTTTACATTGAATTCCCATTAATGTTCTATAAAAAAAAAAAAAAAATCTATTAATTCCATTAAACCATGTTGTGTTTGGTATTGCATATGACTCTTTTACTGCTGTTTCTTTTTCAGAATTAACAATGCCAAATTTTGTTTTTGTTTTACAAAGTTATTGAGATGACAATATCCATAATCAGCTGACTTTTACGCACAAACTGTGACCTGATAATCCTGAAACACTTAATAGGGGAGAAAGGTCAGTGGCTTCTTTTTTTTCCTTTTTTCTTGTAAAGAATAAAATTGCATATTTTACCTTATATTTTAAATGGAAGGAAGAAAATATACAAGCCCATATTGATACCATATTTCTATTAAGAGCAACAACAGTTCATATGTTCCTGTTTGCTACTATCACAATTCAACACAGGAACGCAGAATCAGCTCTATACCACGAATACTGCTGGAAGGGATTGTTTAGGATTATCAACTCACTGCTGCCAAGTCCATAACAAGCAAAAGCATCCTGGAAATAAATCCCAAAACACATATCTTTCAGTACACAATAATGCAACTGCTTTAGGTAAGTACATAATGTACACAAGTTTTATCAGCATTTTAACTCCCCAAGATGTAAGCTTCCTCTTTTAAATACAAAGCAGAGAGCCAATAAGATAGATCTATAATACAGCCTTAGATTTTGTTTTTTGTTTTTCTTAAACAATTTGGTCACAATGCACCTTTGATATAAAAGCATTTTTAAACTTTATTATTAATACTCAGGACATTAGGAATTTCCAGATTTTTTCAGTAGCATTTGTAGAACCACTTTTGGTAACAAATACAGTAGTTAGGAATACGCATTCAATTCAGAATGCATAATAATGTTTATCCTGAATCCTTTCTGGCTAAAAACAGGGCTGGCGCTGTGATGGGATATAGAATGAGAATCTACAAAAAACACTGTAATACGTTTGTTTTTTTCCCAGAGGCTTCATCCTCTTTTGCTGGAATACTTTATAAATACATATTAAAAAGTAAGGCAACAACTCCAAACAGTCCAAGCTGTTTGCTCAACTCTATTCCCAATTAGGTTCGCAATCCTGGTGATCAGTTTCATGGTTGTACTGTTTAGTGTTTGTCTTTCTTATTTCAAAATGGTCCAAAAGGATGTCTTCTGACATTTCTAAAACATCTCTGGTTTGTGTGTTCAATGACGTACATAACTAATACTGGTCAGGTACTGAACCCTATGATGTCCCAGTGCCTGCTTTCAAAGGATTCAAGACATTGATTTGGAGTCACCATAAACTGATGCGTGAATCCAAAATTCCCTTCCCTACTATGTTTATCACCTGCTCTCTTTTACTCCTAATTTTAAAACTAAAGGAGTACCAGGACTACCTGCTTACTGGAAAGATGTTCGCTCCAGTGAACAAAACTTTGATCAGGGACCTTTATAATTCACGGCCCCATTCCACGTGGACATTCAACTCATGAAGATGTGCAAAAGGAAAAGATGTCAAATTACAGTCAAGTTACCCAGAGGAGGATGTTATACAAACTTATAAGGAAATGACAGTCTTTTTTTTTCCCTTCCTTTACTATAAATACACTTAACAGCTTAGCAGAAAGACAAGCTAAATTTAAGATTGTTCACATTTGAAAATTGTTTCATACTCTCTGCTAATGATAAATAAGGAACTCCCAATAATGGAATTTTAATATACAAATTTCATTGACAGATCTTCGAAGACTGCTTTTTTTTTTTTTTTTTAAAGAGGGTTAGAACAATGATTATGTTTGCCAAGTTCTGAGAAGTCCATCTACTGTCCAAACTTTGGACTGAAGTCCTTATTTTTTTTTCCTTTACTTAGAGACAGGTATATACAGTGCTGTTGTAATAATGAAACAAATGTGAAATCTACTGTAAAGTTGCACAATACAGAAAACTGCTGCTCCATCTTCTACTACATAAATGTGTGACTCCACAGGTTAGTAAGGTTGTTGTCATTATTTTTGTTAAGTTGGAATTATCCCATCACGTCTAAGACCTCTCTTTAACTCCAGATCCTCCAGTTTTTTCCACAATTCTTCACGCTCCTTTTCTTTCTTTTTCTCACTGGGGAAAAAATAGAATACAAGGTAAACAACTGAGAAAGTGTAAAGAGATTATCTAACAATAACTGCCCCTTTGACATACTTTTCCCCAGACTTTTTAAAAGGTCTCTGAAAAGTTTGGCATTTTTGGTTTTTCTCTCTCTTGCTTTTTATTTTTTCTTGACACATATATAGACATAAAATAGAGTAGGAGATGACAAGAATATTTTAATATTTCACATTAATATCCCTTTATACTTAGCTTAATAAAGAAAATTAACTTCAAAATTACCAAGAAAGAAAAATGATGATCATTTTTATGTATCTGTTAGCCTAAAACCAATGGTACATTATTCATTTTTACTTTGGGTCTAGTTCAAATCTGATTTCCTTTTTGTCTCTAAATAGTTTCTCAAAAGGGTTGCTAGAGATGACACTGATACAAAGAATGTAGTAGGTCAAGAAAATATACTTCCTCTTTATTATTACTCATTTTTCTTACATTATGTATATGTAAACTCTTTAGCAGAATCTTGTTCTTACAAGTATTAAACCACAAAATCCACATTACTAACTTATTTTATACCTATATATATGGACAAATTAAACATTCTTCTGTGATTTCAGTTTTAATTCTGGACAGAACTTTGTTGATATTATTGGGTATTAAATTTTTAATGTTCCAAGCCTTCAAATTTGGCTCAATATCAATTTGACTAATGACTTCCAGACTTTTCAGATTTCACTGTTTGGAAAAATTTACCAAAAAACTAGATGTTCAAAATAGGGTAGGGACTCCCCTGGTGGCACAGTGGTTAAGAATCCACCTGCCAATGCAGGGGACACAGGTTCGAGCCCTGGTCCAGGAAGATCTCACATGCCGCGGAGCAACTAAGCCTGAGCGCCACAACTACTGAGCCTGCGCTCTAGAGCCACAGAAGCCCGTGTGCCCAGAGCCCGTGCTCTGCAACAAGAGAAATCACCGCAATGAGAAGCCTGGGTGCCTCAACGAAGAGTAGCCCCCACTCACCGCAACTAGAGAAAGCCTGTACACAGCAACGAAGACCCAACACAGCCAAAAATAAATAGATAGATAGATAGATAGATAGATAGATAGATAGATAGATAGATAGATAGGGTAAACAAATTTTATTTTGCCAAGGACATTTTTAGATTACCATATTTTTATAAAATAAAGAATGTTAACTTTAACATCAATGAAGTAGTAAGTCCACAAACCAGGAATACATGGCTATACTATACATTAAATAATTTCATACTTATTAAAAATAATTCACTACACTGTCCCTAGTTTCTTCATGTTGTGATGAACCAGTAAACAGCAGACCCAGATAACATTTGTGAATCCATAAATTCAGATAAATCCTGAAAACAGGGGCTCTGCCACCCCAGGCATGGCAGATTATGGTCCTTGTGCAACTTCACTTGGTAAGAATTTAACTTCACTTAAGTAAGAATTTTGTACTTCACTACAGTACAATATGTACTCAGGGAAGGAAATCCACATAGGTTAAGTGAAATGTGTATATAATTCCATTGCCTCATATTTTTTATTGTCACCAATTTTTTTAAAGTTATATTGATATCTACAGCAACAGAAATTAATCTTCATCCCCCCCGCCAAAATGTCTCTAGAAATATCTAAGGAATTTTATAACCTCATTCCACTACAGTATTGAGGGAACATTTAATTATATAATACGGTAATTAATATTATCATTTTATAATTATTATTTCGGTAATTTAAGCCTTGTTTACTACAACTAGTTCCAACCAGCTCAAATACAATCTGCACAATATGAATTTCAATGAGTGTAATAGTTTTTCAAACAATTACCTATTTGGTAATTTTAATCCTGAAAATTTTTATTTATAGGGTAACAAGGGCAAGATTAGATAATTCTCCAACCATTATGGATACTAGATTCTTAACTGTAAAGCAAGCTGTGTGGTAAATTACCACTTTTGGTTTCTCAGTACAGTCTGGGGATAATATTAGGTCTAAATAAATGTTATCACAGAACACTGATTTAAAAGTAAATTCTACAGATCCTGCTGAGTTTCAATGCATATTGATCTTCCTGTTTGGAGGAGGAAGAAGATGGTAAGCAAGGGCTTAGAGACCTTATCCAACTAAAAAACAGCTTAAACATATGTTAGGTTCTCACTGCCCTAATCTGCAGTTGAAATTAAGTGCTGACATGATTAAAACACTCATCTTGTTACTGAAGCATTTCACGAGCCTTTGATCAAGAGTTGCATGGCAATCATCGCCGTCTATCCCGTGGGCCTTTTCTTCCAGATGAACTTCTTGCTGAGTTATCATACATCTTTTACACTGACAACTTTATCTTCAAAAATCCTAAATATTTCTGAGATAGCTTCTGTCACCCCCATTCTTTCCCACTTTTCTCTCTCCCTGTAGGTGGCAATTTAAAACTCCACCAAGTTGTCATACTAGGGATAATGTCAAACTCTCTTCCAATTTCAATTTCACAGAGCACTAATGTTGGCATATGTATCAATATCTATCAGTGTTACTTACTCCACCCACCTGTTTTCAGATTTGTAATACTTAAAAAATTTTGATCTGAACTGAAACAGTTAGTTACTTCTTGCCTTCCGGAAGTGAAATCCTCCTTTCATTTCTTGTCTAACAATACCAAATAAATCTCTTTAGTCTCTTTTTCTCTTCCCACATCCATGGAAAAACCAGTATTTCCAACTATTCAGTACAACCTTCTATTGCTCACTTGACAAAATATTACCCTGGCTTTAAAAAAACCCTTCTGTCATTAAGAAAGTCCACTCACTATAAGTCGCTTTAATATACCAGATTATCAGAATCAGCTTCATAGTGTCTATTCCTGGTCCCCTTGGTTCATTCCTATCCTTTTCAAGAGTTTGGCCTATTTAGTTTAAATGATAAATGATCAGAAAACAGTTCTGAAATTCAACAGAAATGAATGAATTTAATTCAATCGATTTGAATATTTTAGAAATAAGGTCTTTAATAGTCTTAATGGAATTCTACATATTTAATCCTTATTCAACTAGGACAATAAAAATGGGTTTTTACTTACCATAAAAGAAAGGATATTATGTACAATGCACTCCTTAATTGTATGTCACAATATAAAAATGTGTCCTGTATCTCCTTTACTTAAATAACATTTTTTTAAAGATTTTAATTTAAGTTTGGAACATGGAGGGTTACTATAAATTTAATGATTTGCAGCAACTATAAATACTGTATAGTAAATTAAAAGTTCTTTAGGTATGGTACAACATATCCAATAACTGGTATTTATTTCAATGTGGCATAAAAAACCTCAGTCTCTTCCCTCTACCATTAAACACTTGCCATATTCCATAATTAAGTCGCTTTTCTATACTGCATCCTGGTAATTAAAAAAAAAAATCACTGTGAAGGTCCTTTGTCCCTGCCACCAAACCTTTCCTTTCATTGCTCTTTTTATCTAAAATCCAAGTAACACATTAAAAATTGGGCAAAGATGCAAGGGAACCACAGAAAGTTTTGCTCAGGAGGTTCAGCCAGGTCTTGAGTATGAAAACTCTGGGATCCTTGCAGGTCCGTGGTTTTATGATATACACAAAGCTGACATTTTCTTCTGGATGAGAAAAGCCAACCCAGAGGCTCAACTACTAACAAGCTCTCCAGACTTTCCTCAATCTCTCCAAGTATATCAAACCAGGGTCTGAATATCTGTGTGCCCCCAAAATTCATATGCTGAAATCCTAACCCACAGAGGTGACGGTAT
The DNA here is from genome assembly GCF_965194805.1 of Balaenoptera borealis. NCBI lineage: Eukaryota > Metazoa > Chordata > Mammalia > Artiodactyla > Balaenopteridae > Balaenoptera > Balaenoptera borealis. Next base: position 37,667,047 of record NC_138866.1, on the reverse strand, counting down.
TAGTAGGTGGGGCTTTGGGGAAGTGATTAGGTCATGAGGGTGGAGCCCTCATGGATGGGATTAGTGCTCTTTTATAAAAGAGACCCCACAGAGATCCCTCGTCCCTTCCACCATGTGAAGACATAGTGAGACCAGCTATGAACCAGAAAGAGGTCCCTCATCCAACCATGCTGGTGCCATGCTCTTGGACTTCTAGACTCCAGAACTGTAAGCAATACATTTTTGTTCTTTATAAGCTACCCATAAAATACCCATAATGTGGTCTTTTGTCATAGCAGCCCAAACGGACTAAGACAACATCTTTTGGAAAGTGAACACATTGAACAAGAAATAACAAAATTGAAGAATCATGTAAACGAACTCAAGGAAGGCCTACTAAACCAGAGCATTTACTATAAAGAGTTCAACTGGTTTCTGCTCCCCTTTGATCTTAAACATTTCAAGATTTGTATAATACACTTTACCTCCTTGTTCTTTTCACTGCTCTCTAAATCGTAAGGAGTTTGTTGGCTTCTAGTATAGAAAGTAAGTTCTGGGCCAAAGAGCTAAACAAAAACGGTGCCTCATCTTTCCTGCTGCTGGAGTGAAGTACAAATCAGCCCCATTCTAGTTCAGAATGGGAGCGACTCCAGGTGGCAAACTACCTGATGGTCCCCTTAAGTGGACCTGAAATACCAGTTATGTGCCAGGCTCTTAACCCTGAGGCAGAAGAGAAACATTATGGAAGGGAAGAAGGAAAGCAGCCTTTTTCAAAATGACACTTTGTTACCCAGTGGCAGACTAATAAAGTCGCAGCTAATGAGCATGCGAAAATGAATATGGAAATAAATAAAATTTGCTGCTTAGGATTTCAGGTACAATTAGGCAACTTCAGCAAAGAGCCAAAAAAAGAACTCAACAGTATTATGCACGGCTGACAAAAAAGCTTTAAAAAGTTACCGCTGACGATCTGACTTGTATGTGGCTGTCAGCTCATCAAACATGGTGCTGTTCATTTCCATAAACGCCTTCAACACATTGTACACTAACGCCACGATAGCCCTGGAAGCACAGAGAGGAGGGAATGTATTGGTTAGTCCCACATAATGGGATGCTGAATGAAGAAAGCAGGTGTACAGCCTTTACCTGAACGAGCGCCTCACACTGCATAGTCTCCATCCCTTTTTAGTTGGAACAACTAGAAATGACCTACAATTCACTTCCACATCAAGAGAGCTACATTCTTTAGGTAAGATATCTTTCTGAGGGGTTGGCAGGATTAGAAAAACAAAATCTAATTTTGCCCTCCTAATTATGGGCACCCAGAATAGACTTGCCTGTGGGCACTTGTTAATTTCATTTAATAAAAAGGCAAGCATAAAAATAAAGCAACTTCACCCTAAAAATGAGCACCTGTGGTAGGACCAACCTTTGAGACCTGAATTTGCATAGAATTTTATTTTTAAAGTGATAATATACATAATTCATCAAAATCAAAGGCTGTTCCCATGGTAACAAATTTTATATATCTATAATTCATATTCAAAGATGATACCAAGCCTCTGTAAGCTGGGCAGTTTACTACGAGTTATGTCTCTAGTTGGGATTTGCATCAGTCCATCCACTCCTTAGTCCCCTTGCTGACCCAATACACAGGCTGGTAAGGTAACTGGCAAGCTGGTGATGGCTGCTACTAGCTGTGGAATACTAAACAGCTAAAGAGCCAAACGGCTGCCTATGCTTATCCAGTGGAAGAATAAGCTCTTGGCAATGTGAGGACTCTGCCATGACGGGCTTGGTATCTTCAGACTAGAGTCTAAATAACATTGCCCTTTGCAAAACTACACGACATTACTTCCCTTTAATGTGTTTCGAATACCACTGAAAAAGGCATTGGTAAAAGTTAGGCCATATAATAAACCCTGGGTTTGATGTTTCTAAAACATTCATAAGAAAGTGGACTTGCTGTGTTGCTTCTGCCCTGTGTCCATTAAAAGGGAAACTTATGGGGAACGACCTTCTCAAATAGGATGGGCAGTGATGGAGAAGAGCCAAATACAATCTACTGAGCAGTTACAGACACTTGCTGGAAGCACTCTCTAGGTTCTCCAGAGGCTATCTACATAATGAGATTTGTCTGCTAGCTCTTTATTTTTATAAGTTTTAGTCATAAAATTTGACAAATGTGAAAAGTAAGAAATATGGTATTTTATAGCTGTATGTAAAACTTTTAGACAAACATACTACGAATATACTAAATTATCTCTAATTTTTAATGCCACATTAAATTTTCTTTCTATTCCACAGAGAAATATGTAAAGCTCTTCAAATACAGAATGCTTTAACTTCCATAAGACTAGATGATAAAATCCTCTTTGAACATTTTAAAATGTTTCTCCCCCTAGAGAACCCATATAGTGACTGAACTGGTTTTTAAGAAATGGATCTTGTTAAAATGCAAATCAGTTCAGAGCACTTCCCTTCTTACAACTCTTTAGTGTTTCCTTATCATCCACTTGGTGAAGACTCACGTGGGCACCACTCCACTTTCTAACCCTATCTTCCAGCAACCTCCCCAAAAGCCCTTGTGCTTCAGCCCTCCCAAATTCACAGGTCTCAGAACATGACAGGTGCTTCTTACCGTTTTGTGACTTTTTTCTGTGATGGGTAGACCCACTATCTGAATGGACTTCTCCATCCCATCCACCTGCCAAATTCTTTTAAGGTTCCGTTTGAGCATCATCACCCTATCAATATCCACAAACTTCTCCTCTTGACCCAGAGCATCCCCAAAATACCTCTGCTACATTCACAGACAGGTCAAGAAGCCCTCAAGTAAACAGATATCTGAATATAACGGCACTTAAAACACTGTTTTATAAAATATCTGTTTATTTGTGGGTCTCCCCAACCAGTCAGTGAATGTCTAAATTGTAGGGATTTTATCTTTTCACATATCTATCTTCAGCATCAAGCACAACATCTGACACATAGCATACATACAAGACATTTTATTAATAAGCAAAAGAGAAGGAGGGAGGAAGAGAGGCCAAAGGAGGGGGAGAGAGAGAAAGAGGGAAGAAGGGATGGAGGGTGGGGGGAGGGAAGAAGGAAGGAAGCAAGGAAGGAAGGAAGGAAGGAAGGGGAGGAGGGAGGGACAGAGGGGGAAAACTGTGAAAACCTACGGATTCCAATGTTCTTTTGAAATCCTATAAAGACTGGAAAACATGATGGGAAGGATGACATTAGAGTTTTCTTCTATCAAACTCATGATGTATTCATTATTCCAATAATAGAGTGCCCTTTCCGCCACCTTTGAGAAAATAAAAATAAAATGTTAAGAGAGAGAGAAAGACAAAGATAAAACAAAATTATAATCTCTTTAAACAAAAGTATTTTAAGACTATCTTAATATCATTCAATCAAGTATAAAATTAAATATTAATCACACTTTACATTTTTGGGGGTTTAAAATCTTTCAGAAAGTTCCAAAGTGGTTCATCAATTTGGGGAAGAAAAAGAAGTTTTCCTACCTACTTATTTATATTCTCCTTTAACAATGCCCATTTCATCTGATTCCACATTTTCCCTACACAGCTCGCAAGCTCCAGACACCCTCACCCTACTTCTATATGCTACACTGTTTTCCCCATCACTTTAATCCCCTTCCTGGCTCACCTCTTTCATCCCGCACACTGTAGATCAACCACAAGGCGCAGCGCGTGGCTGGCCTTCAGTCAGTAGCTGCTGAAGAAAACCCAGCTGCCCATCCCTGCAGAGCAGGCGCATTTGCTAAGCACCTCCTATGGCCAGGCACTGTGCCCACCCTGCAGGCAGAATGTGTCATCCTTACCACCATGCAAGGAGTGGGAACCACTGTACAGAAGAGGGCACTGAGGGTCAGAGAGAACGGGAACCTGGCCACAGTCACACTGCTAGTCAATGATAAACTGGGATGTGAGTCTAGTGCCCAGACTCTTTCCAGAGTTCATTTCTGGTCCCTTCCTTTGAACTGGGTAAGCCAGGAGGAAGTCACTCAGTTTAGGACTCAGGGATACTGGCTGTACGTACATTCGCTTGCTATCTCAGACCCCTCTTTTCTGACTGCCACATTTATCAACTGACTCTCTGAATTCAGAGGAAGGCCTCAAAAAAAAAATCTAAAAAGTAATCTAAAATAACAATAATAATTCCAATAAACCAAAGTATCAAAAAAAAAAATCTAAAAGCCTCTAAAAAGAGTAGTTATATGGGGAAAGGGAAAAAAGAGTGGCTTCTTTTATTCATACAGATTAAGAAATTATGTTTTAATTAAATAAATTTAACTTAAATGTAATCATTTAATTTAATAAAATGGTACAACCTGTGCCCACCAATAGACTCTGAGAAATTAGAACCTTTCCATTTACATTATTCAATTTGGTTCACAAAAAAATCCTGGGTCTCATAAGGCACTAGACACTGAGAGTACAAAGAAAATAATTCACAAATATTGAATGTTTACTATATGCCAGGCACTGTGGTAAGTGTTTCACTTACATATTTTCTCATTTAATCCTCACAACCAACACACAGAGTAGATACCATTATTTCTATTTTGCAAATGAGGAAACTGAGGCTCAGAGGAGATAAGCCATAGCCTCAAGGTCACATGGCTAGCAAGTGACAGACCCCTAAGTCCCTGCTTCACCTCTTCACTCCATTATCCCTATGGAGCTCGTGTGCTGGTAGGGAAAGGGGGTTCCACGATCCCCAATCCAACATGAACTGTGATAGATGCCGTATCAGATCTAGAAATAAAGTGCCAGAGGAAAGAGCAGAAAGAGCAATCCAGATGACTCAGGGGAGAGGAAGAGTGGCAGAAGTGTACCGTAGGCCATAGCGTCTAAGCTGGGCTTTGAAGGATGAAGGAAAGAAGCAAAGGGCATTCCAGGCCAAAGGAATTACAGGAAAGGGGGGCAGAGGCACCAACATGGACAACGTGTCTCGAAACACGAAGCACACGTGTGGCTGAGGCAGGCAGAGCACAAGGCAAGGGAAGGGCGGGGCGAAGAGAAGGAACAGGGATGAGGCTGCTCTGAAAACAGCCCACAGGAGAAACTGCTAAAGAGGCCACAAGGGGATGCTGGTAAAGGAAGAGAGACCTAGGCTTCTCCTGTATCCAACTAGGAGTCTAGTATTTACCTGCTACTTAATGCTAATAAGTATCCTAAATTCTATGTATCTATTTATCAATATGTAAAATCACTTACAGAAAGAAAGTCAGTATCCAGCAAAGCCCTTTAAAGAGGAAAGGTACTGTTTATGCAAAGTGAAAATTAGCATGTCTGACAGCAGGACAGAACCACTACTTTCCTGGGACCCACTGTCCTCCCGCACACACACAGTGCAGTGTCTCTAGCTCAGAGCCTTCTAACCCCAGTGCCACACCTGGGCAAGTAGTGAGCGGCATCTGACTACACAGAGTGACACTCGATAAATGTTTGCTGGATGAACCAATGAACACTCAATGAATGAACAAAGAACTTCTTTACTCTCCTTCTTTCTTTTGTTCTCAGTTTTGCTTCTGTCAAGGAATTTAAAATTCTTTTTCCTTCTGCTATGGACTGAATTGTGTCCCCAACCCCCCTACCTCCATCCCCGTCTCCCCCTCCTGCAGGAAATCCAAATGCTGAAGCCCTAACCCCTAGTGTGAGTGCATTTGGAGATAGGAGTTAATTAAGGTTAAATGAGGTCATATGGGTGGGGCCCTAATACGATAGGCTTGGTGGCCTTATACGGAGAGGAAGAGAGAGATTTCCTTCTCTTTCCTGAAGCATGCAGGAGGGAAAGGCCATGTGAGGACACAGTGAGAAGATGTGCAAGCCAGAAAGAGCCCTCACAGAAGCATACCACGCTGGCACTCGGATCTCAGACTTCCAGCCTACAGAACTATGAGAAATCAATTCCTGTTGTTTAGGCCACACAGTGTGGGGTGTTTTGTTATGGAAGCCTGCTGCAGTCTAAATGTCTGTGTTCCCCCAAAACTCCTATGTTGAGACCCTAACCTCCAAAGATGATGAGATTGGTGCCTTTTAAAAGAGGCTCCCAAGAGCTCCCTAGCCCCTTCCACCATGTGAGGATACAGCGAGAAGTCTGTGACCCAGAAGAGAGCCCTCACCCAACTGTGTTGCCACCCTGATTTCAGACTGCCAGCCTCCAGGACTGTGAGAAAAAATTTCTGTTGTTTATAAGCCACCAGAGTCTGTGGTATTTCGTTAGAGTAGCCCTAAGACACAGCCCTAGCTAATTACGACACTCTGTCTCCTTTCTAAGCTTCATTTAAGGCTCCCTGGTGGTTCTCATCTGAAAAGAGAGTCCTGCTCTTTGCCCTCCATTACCACAAACACATGATACAAACTGAAAAATAAGGTAAACAATCCAGATATTTGAGCACCACAGGCCATGTGTAACATGTAAAACATCTACATAGTGTCCCGCATTTTTAAAAAAATCTAGACGTGTCATATCATCTGAAGGTAATGGTTCATGTAATGGTTTCTACTCTTTTTTTGTTTGTTTGTTTTGGCTTTGTGGTACAATTGCAAGGTTGTCATAAGATCACTGACTTGACATACTAAGATGTCTTTAGGTCAAAAATTAAAACAACAACTACAGCCAGTGTCTCTAACTATGCAGGATAATGACAGCTCAGAGAAAAGTCCACCATCAAGTCCCCCATGTTAGCAATGGGGTTCTGTGCTGCCAACTACAATCTGAACAGTGTCTTCAAATCAACAGGCAGTATATAAAGAGTCAATTCTCTAGGTCTGTGACTTGGACCTTTAGTGAGACAGCCAAAGTATAAAACCTAACGTGTTTCACCCAAGATCACCTTCTTCTCTCCAGTGTGGGTCCCACAGCACTGCTAAAATGTCCCCAGTCGAGAAAAGGGTTGCCCAGGCTCACCCTCCCTGTGTTCTCCCAGAGCGGCCACAAGGAGGCAGAGTGGTGCCACAGGAAGGGCACGGGCTTTCACCAGAAGCTACGCCTATGGGACTCCCCACTCCCTGTTAACTGGGGAACTTGAGCAAATCATTCTCTGAGCCTCATTTTTCTCATCTAGAAAGTGGGGGTGGGGGGGGAAGCCTCAGAGGATAATCTGAAGTTTAGGAGTAACGTATGTAAAACATCTGGCACAGTATAGAATGTCAGCATTCTCTTTTTCTTTTAAGCTTTATTCAGCATTCTCTCCTACACACTATAGGAGCCCTAACAGTTCACCTCTTATTCAGCCCTTTTACTTGAGACATGTTATTTTACCACTTTGAGGGTCAGTGTTTACATCTGTAAAAATCATAATGCCCTCCTTGCAGAGTGGTCCTGAGAATTCAAGTTACTGGGCAGAAAGCACCATCACAGTGGCTGTCATGTAGCAAGTGTTAAGATGAAGGTGGTGATTACCAAAAGCATTGTCATCGTGTGAAAAAACAGCCAATAAAAACAACAGGTAGCTAGTGTCCGTTACACTTCTTTCAATACCAATGAAACTTTACCAAAATAATACGTGTTGTATAAGCCCCTCTGGCTCATGCCCTCTTATTACTAACCTGAAAATGGGGGCTAGAGACACACTTGGCAATTTGTTTAAACAAAGGTTCTTGGATTTTAACAAACTGTGAAGGTTCAATCACATCCAATATTTCTTCCAGCTCCCCAAGGAACATGACCTGGAAGTACATGCAAAACACAAAGTGTCAGGTGTTTGATTAAAAAATCCATATGGACAATGAGGATTAATGAGGGTTTTGCACAGTTTTAATATAATGAAAATTTATACATAAAACCAAACATGAACAAAACAAATCAGGGTTTAACTTATGTTAGATGTTCATTTCACAAGGAATTCACCAGAGAGTACTTGTTAAGAACAAATTCCCTATGGCACTGAAAATGTGATTCTATTTACTTTGGAAAAAATACTCTATGTGCTACATCTATTATACAGAATGAGGGGTACTTACACACTGCCACAGGGGCCTGGGAAATGGGACTATCCCTTTGGGGCTCTCCTCCTCTCCTCCATATTTTTAAAACAGTGGGCAAGTGGCCCTCCTGCACAATGGACAAAGCTCACGGCAGCAGCACATGCAGATATTTGCCAAACATTTACAGCCCCTGCTATGTGTTAGGCGCTCCTCTAAGAGACACCAGTTCGCAGAACACACAAAGTCGGAGAGACACAAATGAGGAGGTTCAGCCACACACACACGCCACTCTAAAGCCCTCAGCACACACGGACCCAATCTCCACACTTACACACATATACATACGAACGCACTCACTCGCTACAGAGCACAATGAATCTTGTGACCTCAGTACCATCTGCCTCCAAAACCAGAGCTTTTAGATCACAAAATGGAGTCAAATCAATAGTAGGGTCACTTGTTTTAAATAAAATGGAAAACTGACAGAGAAATAAAAACCACTTTCCTATTTAGGTATGAAGAAATAACTGCCTAGAAAAAAAATTAAGCCTGCAATTAAAGTACGAAAAATGACGTTTTCATATCTTGAGATGCATCTGGGTAGCAATGCATAGTTTAATCTTACCTAACAGGTATTAAGAAATTAGATGATTTTCTGAAAATGTGTAAAGTAGGGTTCTGGAGAATCGTAGCTGATTTGAGAAGGAGGGTGTTTCCATTAAAAGCGAAATAGAGTCGAGCCTTGCCATTTGTTAAGAAACATCCTGAAGTTCTTCCAAAATACTCTCCAAATGAAAAACTAACAGCTGACTTTTGTTTCTGGGCCATTTTCCATATGGTTTCTAACCTTTCAGAAAAGTGGGTGCAGATCTGGGGCCCAGCTAGGCTCACCGCGAAGCTAAGAGCCTCACTTTCTCCACAGCAACCTCACACAGCACATGCCCACTTAGGTCTTGGCAAAAGTACAAATGATTGTAGATCAGAGATTTCCAGGGCCACCTGTGAACAGCTGAAACTAAAGGTCTGTAATATATTTTAAGATTGTACATAGTAAGATCCCACCTACATGATGCTTTAAAGTAGGTATTGGGGCAGCTTGCTGTAGCATCTATCAACAGTGACAGCAAAACCTTCATATTATGTAGGTGGTCACTAGGAAGGGGACATCACCAGAGCTAGACAGTTGGACACATGACTGGGGTCTGCCTTGGGCTTACCCAGGGCTGAGCAGCCCAGGGTGAAAGCCCAGGGTTCAGGAATCAGGGAGGCAGGTTGTGGCCTAATCACCTGTACTTAGCACACCCAGGCAGGCTACTTAACCTCTAAATAGCAATTTCATAACTAGTAAAATGAGAATATTTACAGTCCTGCCTTGCTGAGTTACAATGAGGATTAGAGGAGATAATGCATTTTTACACATGCTTATTATCTCAGTGCTCGAGTAAGCTATTAACACACTGACATTGAACACTTACCTCTTTTTGACTACATGTTTTGGGCCAAAATTTCATTAATCCCCTAATAACCTAAAATGAAAAGGAGAAAAACAAATTGCAGTTAATTTTCTTATATACGCCATGAAAAGTGGTCTTTCTGAAGTTTTTTGAAATTATGGAAAAAATACTTACTGGTTCTGTGAGTGAAGGATCTTTCTCCAGAAACTGTACTATGCAATATGCCAGCTGGAGAAAGAAACAGACAAAAGACAAAATTGGAAATTCTATATACTCAGGGCTCAAAGATGTATTATTAAAAAGCCCTAAAAAGTTTCCAGAGTCTGGTTTTAATAACTTGACATTCAATTCATTTTTAAAATAAAGTATATATAAAGCAAAATATGAAGCTACTTTTTCAAGCCAAAGATTGACACTAACAAGGCTCCAGGGAAATTTTTTTAAAAAGAATATTGGGACATGAAATATTCAGCTAATGAAAAGCAGAGGTGAAACAGCACATCCAGCATATTCTGAAAGTATCTCATCTACATATAGTTTGAGCTACATCTCATGGGCTTCTTTTCTCTTTGCTGGAACATCAACAGTATTGGGTCTTACTGTGGTTCCAGAAGAGTCCTACATGAGAAGCAGGCACTTACTAAAAACATTGCTGGTGGCATGAAATGGCACGCGCAAACTGAAGCAGCTTCATGGAAAGATAAAAGGTTGTACCTGCCACAGGTAGAGCCCTGGACAAACACGAAGAGTTCTACATCTGATGCTAACTCATCGAGGTAAGAATTTGTAAATGATCGTAAAGTGTGATATCCTATTTCAAAAACTAGAGACAAGATCTGCAAAAGGGCTCGTAAAGATTCTTGGACAAGAAATCCACTCTTGCGAAACAACATTTTGATGGTGTTCTAAATTAGAAGCATATGGACTAATTTTTCCTCGAAACACAGCATTTCACATTTAAAGAGGAACACCACTCTGAAAAATGTGTTACATTTTTACGCAAACTCAAAAACATTCCCATTGCAAGGAGGAGGGCGTCAGAGGTTTGAACTGGTAAAATTAAAACGCCACTAGATCATTTATCTACCTCCTAGTGACATGCTTACCATGCAAGTTAGTGTTAGCAGGGAAATTAGAGTGGGGACTAGACAGGGGATGCTTTTTAAAGTAATGGAGGCTAAAAATAAAAGTAAGTGAAAACACTGATTGATTTGTTTACTTGTGAGAGTGTTATTTGTATATAGAAAGTGAGAAAGGAATGGTGAATGAACTAGAAGAGGGGGCAAAGGGCAAGGAGAGACTAATGCAAAATGAGGATGAGCTAAAAGATTCAAGAACATCCCAAAATGATTACACATGTACAAAGGTCCAAATCTGAAAAGCCCATTACATTTTATTATATGCAACCTGTTCAGTATATAATTGTGTGAACTGGGGCAAGTATCTAAGTTCTCTCTGTAAAATGATATGATTAAACAAATGCTCCTCCCACTTGAAAAATATTCCCATGACACTCCTATACATAGGAAAATATATACACATTTTTATTTGCCTTGGGGAATATTTTAAACTTTAAGAAGCGTTTTATTTGTGTAAATTAAGTAAATAACAATATCAACGAAACACTGGGTTTGCAAACTTTATTTTGCTTCCAAAAGTAGTTGTACAAAATTCTACCTGGGCATGGAAGAGTGATAAGCTCCTGACAGTGTGTAAAGGGATCAACACTTTCACCAGAAACTGTTTGTGTTCTGCCTTAAGAGGTAAAGCAAAGCCATTGATAATACTAGGAAAAAGAAAAGAGACATGAATTAGCAATGTTACTACAACAAGCTAAATTGAGACACTGTTCTTGTGAGATTAGGTTAAATCTTAATCAGTTTATGTTGAGTCCAGAACAACCCAAAACCCACCCCAGTGGCATTCAAGACTTCTTAGTTGCTTTAAAGAATATCTTTAAGTAGGAAGGAAATTTAAAAGAAGGAAATTTGCTTCTGATCTCCCAGCAAAGGCTCCTGAGCTCTTACACCTAGTTGGATAGTTCCCAAAAGCTTTTGTATCAACAACTCTTTATTTTTCCTTCCCTCTTTTCCTTCCCCAAATAATCGCCTGCCTTGCTCACTGATGACCCTTTCCATTTCCAGACATCATTCCTTCCCGTTCCTGAAATTGGCTCAGACCAAGAATACCCCTGGGTAAAGAGCCCAACTATGGGAAGTCCCAGAGAGAACCGTGTGACTCCACCTTCCCTCTCTCCTCATATTAGGAGGAGAGACTAAGTAATCACATCATCCAGTTACATTAGCTCTCTTGTGTGTAGAAACCCACACAACAGCTGTCTCTTTCCAATTCATTCCACTACTCCAGGCAGCAGCTGTTCAAGAACTTCACCTGGGTACATGGACCCTTTGAAAATGGCAATCTTTCTAACTTATTATAAACTTAACTTTCAAAAATTATGGCAGAGGATAGGTAGCCTAGAAACGAAACTGACAAGAATAAGATGCTTTGGAGTAACTGGCCTGACTGCAATTAGATGAATAATGAATAAACTGTTAGCTCTTTCAGTCATTCCAAAAAAATAGCAATTCATAATTATGGAACAAGGGAAACACAAAACTGTGTCTTGTACAGTCAGCTGGGAAACACACTATAAGCACAGATGAGACCCGATGTACATACAAGCAAGGGATTTGGGGTAGCATCTCCCTGTGCCACCTGAACCTGTCACAACGACATTCACCTGAGAGTAGCAATTAGATAAAAATGTGCTTACCTTCCTAATATTTCCAGCAGTTCAGCTACACCATTGAAGTGTTCTGTTTCATAAACAAACCTAAAAAGAGAGAGAAAAGAAGAGGGGATGGGGAGGGGAGGAGAGGAGAGAAAAGAAAAAGAGAAAAAGTCAGTACACTATGGTCAAATATTTGAGGTTTACTTAATACTTCTATAAAACCACCAACTTTGCTTCTCCTTCTCCCCCCCACCCTCCACTTACCTTAGAAAAATATTGTTAATCTGTTTTCGGATAAATGCTCTAAGACCAAGAAACTTGCCATAAATTCTGTGTAAGACTGTTTTTAAGTAGTCCCGTTCCCGAGGGTCTTCGCTGTCAAACAGCTCCAAAAGCTGTTGTAAATAAAAGACAGTGTAGCTGTCAAAAGCAGTTTCAGAAAAGGATTTAGGAATTCTGCCACTCATTATTTAAAATCCCTTCCTTCCTTCCTTCCCTCCTCCCTCCCTCCCTCTCTTCCTTTCTTCCTTCCTTCCTTTCTCCCTCCCTCCCTTCCTTCCTTCCTCAAAAAATGACTGAAAATCTATTATGTGCCAGGCACAGTGCTAGTCTTTGGGAATACAGTGATAAATAAGTCAGACAAGGGTAGCTTATACTCTAGAGAAGATATACACAATAATAACAATCATAACAATAATCATAATAATGGGTAACACATATACAGCACTTAGTATGATCATCAGGCAACTTTCTAAGCAATCTACTTATATTAATACTCCCTATGAGGTAGTCTTATTCCCATTTTTCAGAAGAGGAAATTGGGGCACAGAGATGCTAAGTAACTTGTCCATGGTCTCAAGTGGCAGAGCTGGGATTTGAACCCAAGCAGTTGAGTCCCTAGAGTCCATTACCTCAATCACCGCAATTCTATACAATAAGCCATCTACTGAGCTTATGTTCCAAATATATAGTTAAGCTTTCAGCTCTGCCAGAGCATTCAAGTAAATTTAGATAACCCACACCAAAGCAAACATCAAAGTTCCCAACAATACTGGCAATGTTCTCTTTCTAGATCCTGGCTCTTATCACATGGGTGTGTTCACCACTGAAGTAAACACTTAAGATTTCCGTATGTATGTTATACATGAATAACATTATTTTTAAGTTCCCAATCATTTGTAATCTAAAGGCAATAACTGAATCCTGATAAGATCACATCTTATCAGAATTGAAAACATATGTCAACACAAAAACTTGTACATGAATGTTCACTGCAGCATGATTCATAATAGCCAAAAAGTGGAAATAACCCAAATGCCCATCAACTGCTGTGAAGTGTGCTTAGAGTGGAATATTATTCAGCCATAAAAAGGAATGAAGTACAAAAATATGTTACCACATGGATGAACCTCTCAAACATCATGCCAAGCGAAAGAAGCCAGACACAAAAAGGCCACATATTGTATGATGACATTTATATGAAATAGCCAGAATAGGCAAATCCATAGAGACAGAAAGCAGAATGAGGAGTGGCTGCTAACGAGTATGGTGTGTCTTTGGGAAATGATAAGTGTTCTGCAATTATATACCCGTGATGGTTACACAACTCTGTGGAATATATTAAAAAACATCAAATTGTAAACTTTAAAAGGCTGAATTTTATGGTATATGAATTATATCTCAATAAGGCTGCTATTTTTTTTTTAAACAATAGTGGGCAGATTCCTCTAGCTGAAGAACAAACTTGGAGACTGGTTTGAATTTTACTGAGTTCTTCATACCTTCGTTATCATTGCAATAAAACAAAACTCATAGTTCTAATATTGACTTTATAGTGAAACATTTCAAGAGCATATAGACAGCATACAAATGAATAGACTACCCTAATTACCAAAAAAAGCTATCATGACAGACTAAAGCATGATTTCAGGTGATTAAGACTGAGGCTGAGACCGACAGCAGAAGAACTCAGTGGGCAGTAATCAAATAAATCATCTACTTTGGTGCTTTTCTTTGAACAAAAGACAGAGTTACAGACAATGATGAGCAACACTGCTTTTACAGAGCCTAACGCGATGAGGGATACAGGGAAGTAAGCAGCATGGTAAGTGGCTCAGGGTACTATATAAATACATAGCAGACACATCTACTCTATTTGGGAGAAGTGGAGTGATCAGGGAAGGCTCCTATGGGAAGTGACATCCATGAAGAAATTAGGAGTTAGAGGTGAAGGAAGTGTTCACGGCAGATTCAATAACACATACTTTCACCAGCAGCCTATCTAAACAGAAGATGTGGTTAAAATACCTGCCATCTCTCTGCCTACTTAGTCATGCAATCAATCAACCAGCCAATCAGTCAATCTCTGCACGCACCAGGGATTGTCCTCTTTGCTGCGCGCATGCACACGTGCACACACACACACAAACAAACTTGGAGTCCACAGGAAAGCAATGAGCAAGTCAACTACACATTTCCACAAGAAACGGTCTAAGAAAGAAAGATGTGAACCCTAAGGGCAAAAAAGGCCCCACCGGCTCGGTATCTTTTACTTAATGCCTGCATAAAATGACAGAAAAGTTCTAACCTACTCATTCCATTCCTTGTTAATAGAAATAATTAACCTTTGAGTTCTATTTTTTTAGTTGGTTTCTATTTTCAAGTGTTGTAAAAGGGCTTAATGAGTAATTTGCAACTAACGTAGGAGAAGGTTTGAGGGGGTGTACTTTAAGCAAAACTTGAATCAACCATGCTTATGTACTGTTAATCTTTAAGAGTTTAATGAACACATAATAATTAAACAAAAATTATTTAACTAATGTTTCCATTAGGCCCTCAAAGAAAATGTATTACCAGGCACCTAACCTGAATGAGTTTTAAAGCCACAAATATTATATATTCTATGTTCTTTGAGAAAGATGAATTGCAGTACATAAACTACTTTTCTGCTGCTCTACAGAACACACTCTTGATGATTTCATGATGTATGAGACAAAAGAAAAGGTAGAACAGTGCACAGGCCCAAAAAGAGGAGAGAGTGGGATGAGCTCTAATTTCCAAAACAAAGTAATATTTGTGTGCTTAGTCATAGATACACTTCAAACACTCCCCATAAAAAAAAAGCAATGAAAAATATAATCCAGTATCTGTAAATGCCTAGGTAGACTATGCTCCCTACAATGTAACAGGCAACTTGTTGTCAAAGAAGTGAAGCTGGAGAGTTTCCAGGGTGATTACAGAGCAAAGACAGACCTGTCAACATGCTGTCTCCTAGTTTACAAAATCGGCCTTCCTGAAGCTAACAGACAGAGGTGAACTGCCTAGTGATTTAGCCAAAGAACCTCCCCTGAACCTCATAATAAATCTACAGTGAAATTAAAAGGGCAAAATGAAAAAGGTAGTTAGGGTCTTTCAGTTAGACTTGGGGGATTGAACCTCTCTCCTCTTGAACACTCCCTGAAGTGAGAGTAAAAAGAATAAAAATGGAAGAAATCCATGGGGCAGAAAGGATTGGAGAGCAGATTAGACGCACATCTCTCAAAGATGGAAAGTAGATGGCAAGGGGTAACTATCTTAGGTTTCCTCTTTCTCCACTCTGCTAAATGTTTTTCAATTCTGCCAGCAGGGAGGGACGCCAAGAAGAAGCAAGCCAATTCACACCAGAGAACCCTTAACAGGCATAAGAACTGAAGGTACCAGATATATTTGATGTCAAGGGTGTGAAGAGCTAGAAACAGGAGAACTGGTTGAAAGCTTGGAGAAAGAGTAACAAGACCTCCCAGATCCTCTGTCCCATGCAGTGTACCTGAAGATCTAAAATCAAGGTCTGGAGGGAATAAATAAGTAAGTCTCTAGTCTTGGGGACATCAGATATAGCTAAAGTAAAACAGTTATTGAAAATAATGGGATTTAATAAAATTCTGCATGCTGAAGAACATGACCTTTGCCAGGCCCTTCCCTGACTAAGCTCTCAATTCTGACTGAGGCAGGAGATTAGACGGTCCCTTTTTGGGGAAATTGACAGCCTCAAGAGGAAAACACCTGCAGATACACTAATATTTGAAGGTTTCTCAATGAAATGGCAAGGCCTCTGCCTAATGTGCCAAGTATCTCCCACTTATGCGTACACACACACATACACACACACATATACTAATACTCACACACACACACACACTCACACTCACACACACACACACTCACACTCACAGACACAGGTTCTAGGAGGCTTTTTTTGGACTAACGTATAACTATGAATATTGTCAAAGATCACCAAACACTCTAACATAAAAAATAGAGACCAAAACAAACAATCATAAAGAACTCAGAGGTAACAGCCATACTGCAAGGAGCAGAAAAAAACTGCAAAAAAAGAACCTATAACATCCCCAGAAATAAATGAATCTACTAGATACTTGAAACAAAATCAGAATGCTATTACAGATGAATATTCAGAAAATAAAATAGAGCTTTTGGAAATTCAAGATGTAACAGAAATAAAAGTTTCAGAAGGACTGGCGCATTAAAATGAGCAAATCTACACTGAAAGTATAACCAAACGATGAAGATTGTAACAGAAGAAAGAAGATAAGAAAACTAAAGGATCAATTCAAAAGGTCCAACACATGACTAACATTTTAAATGGGTACAGAGACAGAAAAACAGAGAAAATAAAGAGAAGGAAATTATCTGAGAAATAATTCAATGTAATTTTCCAGGAAAAAAGGACATGAGTACATGAGTTTCAATATAGATGAGGGCCATTATGTCCTCTGCACAATAAATGAACAAAGACTCACAACAAAGCACAACACTTTGAAGTTTCCGGACATTGTGGACAAAGAGTAGATCACAAAAGCTTACAGAAAAAACAGGTCACTATAAAGGATAAGGAATTCAGCTGGCACAGGCCTTCTCAACACCAACACTGAAAGCTAGAAGACAATAGAGCAATTCCTTAAAACTGCTGAGGGAGGATGGGCTCCAACCTAGAAATGCAAACCTAGCCAAAACATCAATCAAGTATGTGGGTAGAATAAAGCCATTTTCAGAGAAGCAGGGCTCAAAAAATTTACATCCCATTCATGCTTTCTTAGGAAGCATTTAGAGTATGTATCCCACCAAAACGAAAGAGAGGAAACCAAGGAAATAAAGACATAGTCCAGAAAAGGTAAATCCCAGGATGGCCACTGCAGATACAGCCTAGAGAAAGCAACCAGTACCAACTAGAGCAGGATGACTGGAGCTCCAGAAAAAAGGCCTCCAAGAGAAAAGAAAAAAGACTAGTTATCAGCGTGGGCCAGACTGGGAAGAGTTGTATGGTGCTCTCAGAGAACTAAGGGATGAACTAATGACGACTACATAAGAAAGCAAGCAAGTGAAAAATAAGGCAACTACTAATTCTAGGGGTTAAAAAAAAAAAGCCCTACAAGAAAAGAAATGTAATTATAGCATAATGTGTGCCTTGGCTCTGAACAACATATACACAGTCATACTAATGCAAACACTACAATTTGATTGAATTAAATATTGTGCCATAACTGCATTGGAAAGACGTAAAGGAGGGAGATATAGAGGGAGACATGTAATGGCTTATAGTAGGAACAGATGAAAAAAATCAACAAATGGCAGTAAGAGTGCTATTTAGAAGTATGGAGATACATATGAGGAAACAGCTAGAAGATTTGAATGTGGTTACCTATAGGGAATGAGACTCTGGGTTGGGGAAGGATCAGGCAGGGCTTGCTATTTTTCTTTATAAACCGTATGAGCAAAAGACTTGAAACAAAAACCCCATTATCCTCCTCTACATAAAGAAGCAACTGCCCAGCGCTACTTCATGTAAAGAAAGAGTAAATAATCAATGAAATTAGTATTCTCAATGTTTTAAACCAAACTAAAATCAGATCTCTACATGTCTGGCTTTGTTTTTCACTTAAGCTACTCTGCTAGGTGAAAAAGAAAATATCTTCCTAATACCTTCACCTCGATCAAGTAATAAAGCACCTGGAGAAAATAGCCCAGAACCAAGAAAGAAGAGCCAGCGGCAGCCTGACTCCCGTGAATTGTAACAACTCAAGAGGACCAGCATATGAAATGAACTGACCTATGGGCAACCACTGAGCAAGCACAGCATGGACACGGGATCAAACGGTTGCACATTATAAGCTTCTAGCAATTCTGACTTCAGGACCCCTATAACGCAGTATAAAAATTTCAAAGGTGTCAGTCATACAAACGTGAACAACTCTGCCAAGTCACAAGCTTTTATTTCTCTCCTAATTTCAGCATTTTTCCTACAAAGTAGAGAAGTCCATTCTATTCTCCTTCAAGCATTTATTCCAACTGATTCAAGAAAACCCTGCGATTTAAAATTTTAAGACAACCAATTCGGTCAGCATTTCAAGAAAGAGTTGCTATGGTACATAATGATGCACTTAGTGGGATACAGGCAGGGACTAGCTACATAATTTGTGGGCCCAGCGCAAAACGAAAACGTACTGCTCCTTGTTCAAAAAGTACTAAGAATTTCAAGACAGCAACAGCAAAGCATTAAACTATGAACAAGGTCCTTCTAAGCACAGGGCCCTCCGCCCCTGCACAAGTTGCTTGCCTACCAAGCTGGCTCTGGATGCAGAAGTCAGAGCAGTACAGACCTTTTTTAAGGTTTCTGAGTTATAGGTTGGACAGGATGGGATGGGGTGATTTATTGTTAACTGGTAATGGCTATCTGATAAAATTCCTGGTAGAAATAAACTCTCTAAAGTTTTATCTGCTATAGACTCTGAGAGAGAAATGTAAGCATTTTGACATATTCAAGGAACTTGTTTGGAAAATAGTTCTTTGTATTAGAGCTGAGATTCAAGGCCTCGTGAATTTTATTTCAGTTAAGAACCTAACATTTTTTCACGGGTTGGTTTTGTGTCATGTCCAATTTGTCTTCAGTTTTTAAAACACAATAACAAAAGGTCACTTTTAAGGACAGGCTGGATGACTTGCATAATTTGCATGATAATTACAGTACCTTTCAGCTAAATATAACCGCAAATGTGAAGTACAAATTACTAACTAGCTATCTCCAGCAGTACATATGTTTATGGAGATACTTGAACAGTACATCTCTTAGCAACCACTGACTACTTTTCAGACTTGCAGAATGGTTGAAAGCAGTCTTTAGAGATATGCTACTAAACTCTTACTACGACAATTCACCCATTGACATAATTCAAGGTTTGGCAATTCATTTTTGGTCTTGGGGGAGGGAAGTGTCATAAAGAAACCATTTTCCCAACCACCCTAATGCAGATGAAAATTATCTTTACTGGGAATAGACAAGGTTGTTTCCAAAGCCTAGGCAAGCCAACACACTTATAGCTGAGTTACCTAAGTCTAAAATCAACAACATTACCATGGACACAAGGGCACTATTTAATCAATCGACTATCTTTGATAAGTCTCTGACAGCTTCCTTATGTAAAGACTTAGATTAAGTACATAAGAAATGCTAAAGGTTATGTAAATCTAGATTTAACAAAAATTACTACGAAATTTAAACAAACTAGTCCATTCTGAAATAAAAAAGAGCAAACCCTTCAAAGGTACAAGTCACTGACGATTTTGACTGGCCCATACAAAAATCTAGATTTCCAGGTTCTCTTAAAAAATCAGAAGAATCTAGCAACACTTGGCCCACTTAGCAATCAGCCAACAGTTAACAGAAACAGATTGGCAGCAGGGTCCGAGCTCTCTAGGTCACCACTGTTTCCATCAACTCCTTTCTGTTACACCCAGACTACTTCATTATGTATCACTTGTCTGGCCTCTGTAAAGATTTGAATGTGCTTTCCCTGGTTCTTACACACTAAAAAGTACATGCTCCTGGCACTAAGTAAACATTTACTTCTAACACTGATTGGAAGAAATCAGTTGGTGAAGTGGAACTGATGAGAATTCAAGGACAAGAGACCACATTTAACATCTTTAAAAATCCCAACAGCCCACGAAGAACCATATAAGCAGAGTCCAAAGGGCTTTTTGATTTTTTAGAATGGTAAAAGTTAAATTTCAAAAAATTAATAACATGCTAGGTAAGACATGACAGACTAACATCATGTAACTTCCTGGATTGAGGCTGTTCTAGAAAATAATGGTAAAGAAAGTTTTAAAAACAAGAACTGATCCTAATAAAAATAGTAGTGACAGCAGCAGTGTAACATTTACTGAACAGTTACTATCATCAGGAATTGTTCTTAGTGTTTACATATGTATACACTTATTAAATCTGCACAAGAACCTTACAACATAATTACTATCATATAATGGATATTTTGCATCTACTTTCCAGAAGAGGAAACTGAGGCATACAGCAGTTATATAACTTGCCCAAGGTCATGCACTAAAAAATGGTAGAGTCTGAATCCAAACCAGTCTATACACTTAACCACTAATCTATATTGCTTCCTGCTGAGGAATTAAAACGAGAGGTATTGAAAGAGGCCCTTGAGGCAACACAGGAAGCTTGCCACCGAGCTTCAGACTTTAAAAGGACATGCACAAATGATAAAAGGAAGGAAATACAAAGAAATGTTAAGTATAAAAGAATGGCATAGTCTTATAAAAAATAGTCTTAGGAAGATTAATGCACAGAATCAGCTGAGTTTTACAAAAAAATGCAAGGCAACAAAATGATAATGTAGCTGTAATTGAAATATTTTGACTATTCTTATTGATTATAACATACATGTTCACTATTTTTTAAGTGCAAAAAATAGAAATTAGAAAGTAAAGATCATCACACATAATCTTACACCCTACCACACAATTAATAAAAACGTGGTGTATCTCCGTCCAAAATTTTTAGTGCAGAGACAAACATTCCTTTTCCCTAAAATAACAGACTCAGGTTCAAAATATCATACTGTTCCATAATGTGCATGTTTCACTTAAAAACACATCATGTGTAGCTCTATCTCATTCCTTTTATAGACTGATGAATATTTCATTAAATGAATGTCCACAGTTTATTCAACCAACCCCTACTGAAGAACTTTTAAATTGTTTCCAATTTTCTAATAATCATTAACAATGAAACATTCAATATCCTTGTACATATTGCTTGGTGTACACATCTACTTCTCATGGAATTGCTCAGTCACAATCTGAGTCAATAGAATTCTATCAGATCTCCTCTTCAGAGCATTATACCAATTTAATATATATGTATGTAGGTAGGTATCTATCTTATCTATTTATTCATATATTTTTTATGAGTTTTATAGCATACTAAAAAGGGTCTTTTCCACCCAAGCCTCTACTATGTTGCAGTCTCCTGTACCCATACCATGCTGTTTTAATTAATGTACCTTTACAGTATGTTTTAATGTCTAAGTATCACTAGTTTTCTTTTTCAAAAACTTTTTATTTCATGAACTCTGAAATTTTCAAATAGAGAAACTACTGAAATTTTAATTAGAATTGCACTAAATGTACAGATTAATTTGGAGAGTCTATGGGCATTTTTATGATGGCAAGTCTTCCCACCTAGGATTATGTTACATTTCTGTATTTATTCAAGCCTTCTTTGCAAAATTTTTATTGTAAGTTTCACATAAATTTTAAAATTTTGTTTCAAAAGGTAGAAGTTTTAAAACTAATATTGGAATCAAGAAAAATAAGACATCCTACCAATGTGGACAGGTAATATAATATGAGGATGTGAAAAGAGGAATTGATATTTAATGAGCAACTATTAGGCCCCATATATGCTACCAGCAGACATTTATACAAGTCATATTATTTTATCATAACAGCCTATTTTTTTGTAACTTGTAAGAAAGACGACTGTTATTGTCATTTTACAGAAGAAAACACTGAGGCTCAAAATAGTCAATTATCTGCCCAAGTTTTCAGTACCTGTTTAAGACTGAAGGTAGGGAGCCTGTGTTTGTATCCATAGTGCCAATTCAATTAAGAAGATTTAACAGTTGTCAGTTTGGGGGTATATCTTATTTTATTGAACAGTATCTCACTTATTCTGTTATCTACCTGTCATGAATGAGGAAACTCGTGCTTGGTAGCACGTGTATTAACTTGCTGAAAGTCACATTGCAAGTAAGCAGAAAAGCCAGGGTTTGAATGCAGTTTCTTCTTATCCCACAGCTCATATTCTTAGCTCCTAAAATATACTTACAGTACATAGGGGAGTAAGGATTCCAATCCAGAGCCTTCTAAGTTTCTCTCCACTACATCCTGTTAAAATAGCCCAATTCTTATTTTGCTTTTGGGGATGCAGGAATCAGAGTCAGAACAGACTGTAAAGAATACAGCTAGCTGCTACAGAAAGTAAGTGTAAATCTTGTGGCTAGAATAAATTATGTCTTACTAAATAAAAGAGTTCTGAGTTGAAAACTCTTTTTGAGATCTTTGAGAATCCACAGAGAATAAGAAATCTGCTCAAAGAAAAGGAATAAGGTGAATGTCATCCTGATTTGCAAAAGGGAAAAGTATGAGGGTTCCCATGGCACAAGAAAACCAGGCTAGGACCAGGTAGCACCCTGGGAGTCCATGGGGTAGAGAAAAAAGAGGGAAAACTGAGGGTGTGCAAAATGAATGAGCTGACTAGGCGGTACAGACATACGAAGGACCTGCCAGCTCAAGGACAGTTAAGGCATGGTGGTCAGAGGAAGAGGACGGTAGGGTGGGATGGGGGATAACAGAATAGAATCTCAGCAATAACGCTCAAGCTCCAAAAGGCTCACCCATTGCCATCAGGTCTCAAGTTGGGACCAAAGCTCTTGAGGAAGGAAGCTTAGGAGAAGCAGGCAGGGGATTGAGTCTCCACTCCTAGAAGGTGTTGGGGCAAACTTAGGGAAGGAAAAGGAATAGGAGGCCAACTTTACAGGTTACGAACATGAATGAACAGGGTAATTTGGAAGATGGCAGCTGATAGGCAACCAGAGCTTATCCCCAACATGAAAATTAGTGCACTGGTTAGTCACATGATTACATTCAAGTACCACTCAGTGGTGACATTAATTCCACCAATACCCTGACTGACTCCTTCATAACTGATGCAGGCGCTGAGGTGAGCCCTGGTCTAAAGGCTGAGTTCATCAACAGATCCAGCAGAGGGAAGATAAAGAAGGCAAAAAAGTTGAAAAAATGAGGCAGGGACTGAAAACATAAAGCATAAGTAGATGAGCTTCACTATTTACACTTTATTACTTGTCTCTCACAAAACTTGGGGACAGATGATCAATGCCATGATTTGCAAGTACTTAGGGCAACATTACCAGTAAACCAACAGTAGCCGCCAGAAGTTCACTAATGCCCCGTGGCAGACAAATGGCGTTCCTTTTTATTTCTTTTTCTTTTCATTTATTATTATTATTCTTTTTGGCCGTGCCCGCAGCTTGAGGGATCTTAGTTCCCTGACCAGGGGTCAAACTCGGGCCCTTGGCAGTGAGAGTGCAGAGTCCTAACCACTGGAAAGCCAGGGAATTCTGGCATTCCTTTTATGATAAAGTTCCAAGGTCCACAGAGGAGGGGAATGCTGTAAACATGAAGTCCTGGCTTCTACCATCACATCTGACGAAGTCTCCACACTCTCCTTATAAACAAAATTTTTAAACGTGAGGATGAGGACATCCTAGGGTAAATTTCTTTTTCTTTTTTTTTTAAGATACTTCTTTAAAAAAGTAAATTTATTTATTTAATTTTTGGCTGCGTTGGGTCTTCGTTGCTGCACGCAGGCTTTCTCTAGTTGCTGTGAGTGGGGGGCTACTCTTCATTGTGCTGCACGGGCTTCTTACCGCGGTGGCTTCTCTTGTTGCAGAGCAAGGGCTCTAGGTGCGCGGGCTTCAGTAGTTGTGGCACGTGGGCTCAGCAGTTGTGGCTAGTGGGCTCCAGAGTGCAGGCTCAGTAGTTGTGGTGCATGGGCTTAGTTGCTCCGCAGCATGTGAGATCCTCCTGGACCAGGGCTCGAACCCGTGTCCCCTGCATTGGCAGGCGGATTCTTAACCACTGTGCCACCAGGGAAGCCCCCATCCTAGGGTAAATATCTAACCGGCTTAAGGAGGGAATCCAAACACTGTTATTAGTGAATCTGTGCTAAAATAAAGGGAAGTTGCTAAAGGCATGCCACAGGCCTCTATCCTGAGTCCTGGTTAGTTTAACAATTTTAATCAATGAGACCAATTGCTAGTAATCACAGATGTGATTGGAAGGCACAGTGAGTAAGGTGGATGACAGAATCAAGATCCAGAAAGATTTCAGAAGGCTGGGGAGATAAGATATTCCATAGGAATACATGTCAGATCCTACACCTAGATAAAAAAGCAAACTGTAAAATGAACAAGGAAAAACGAAAACGGGTTTATGACAACATGCATAAAACTAAATTAGAAGTCAGTTAAGATCACAAGCTTATTAACCTAAGTTAGCAGTGTCATGGAACAGCAAGAAGAGCTAATGAGACTTCCCCTTTAAGAACCCTAGCATCCAGACAAGGGAATGGAGACCCTCAACTCTAAGCTGCATTGGATTCACCAGGCTCAGGGCACCATGTTCAGACATGTCATAGATGTCATCCTTGAAGACAAATTGGACACATGTCGAAGACCAAAAACTGACAAATGAGACAGGGTTGACAGAACTAAGGACTCAGTCTAGAGCAGAGAACACACACTGACAGCTGGTAGGCTAGATCCAGAAGACAGATGGCTTTAATTCATTCTGAACAGGATTTTAAAACTATCAGAAAATTTCACAAAAAAACTGAATTTGGGAGAAAAAAATTTCTCTTGGGAAAAAAAAAAATGTCTGGCAATAACTGAAGAAAGAGGTATAGTCAAAGCTCCCTTCAGTAGGAGCTGGTCTGCCTCCTATTGGCTGACATCTGGCCACCAGACTATTATAAATGAGTCTATAGGCATTTGAGTTGTAACTGCTGTTTTAGAGAAAAAGAGGCAAGAGGTAAATACAAAAGCTGTGTTCTAAGACCTGAAAGGTTATGCCTGGGCTAGTGATATACTAAGGGACTCTTCTGAAGAAATAAGGACAAAAGGTATCAGGTATAGGGAGATTCAACATAAAAAATAACTTTCTAACAAAAACGGAACAATCTACCTGAGTATGTGGCCCTTCCTCACTGAAAAAGGGCAAGGAGAGGTCACCCCTCATCAGGGTCTCAAAGAAAACTGATTCACGGCGTAAAGAACTAGAAGAGACAACCCAGAATGTCCCTTCCAAGTCTGGGTTTCTCTGTTGTTTTAATTTTAGGAGCTTTATCGGTACCCATCGACCACGGAGAGCACACTGACTGGGCCCTTTGCAGGATTTCCTGTTTCCATGTCAACTAAACACAGTGTATACTGTTGAATCATTATCTGATCCTCTCGGGCACTTTAATTTACCATAAATGTAAGAGAACCTTGTTTTTCATCAGTGTTGAGAGATGGGGGCTACTCCTGTGTTGAAGTCATTCCAAGTTATGGTAAAGGGAATCACAAGGAGGCATCATGGTTTAATGGACAGAAAACCAGAATAGGAAATGTGCTGGGGAAACCTGGATAACTTTTCTACACCTCAGATTTATTCATCTATAAAATGGGCACAAAACTTAGCCATGTCTCCTCTAGATCGCTGTATAAATCAAATTAAATAATGCATGTAAAAGTGCTCTGACAACTATACAGTGCTACAGAAATGCAAGGACTTTCCAATACAAACACAGACCTGTTATGTCTTGCTTTTGTTTTGCCTGAAATGCATTTTACCTACTTGGGATAAGGGTCTGGATCAATCTATTTCCAAGTGATCCATGAATCTACCTATTTATCTACTACCTCTCTAGCTATATATCAAATCTCACTTTTACAAGGCTTCTCAACCTAGTATGTCCAGAATTCTAAATGTATTAATTTAAGGAGGGGGAATGAGGTCATCAATGAGGTTATCAACCTTTATCCAAGTAAGGCATAGGAGATCAATTTTCTCCAAAGTAATGCTTTAAATTTGAAGTTCTGCATATTGGCTCACTAGGAGATATTTATTCATTTCCACATAAGGCATCTCATTAATCACTCAGAAAGGAGTTACAACAATCCATACGTCAGTTGGCTCAAGTACGCAGTTTTATAGATGAATGTTAACAAGAGCAAGGAGATACTACCTAAATATTCAGGGCCATGAAAGTACCCAATTCCAGGGTAAAAATATATGATTTACAGTTATAAAATGTAAAACGACAAATCAAGAAAAGTACGTAGGTACCCTGAAAAGTTCCAAACAGATAGGTGAGAGTTAATCTCTTCAAGGGAATCTTAAGGTGTTAAGCTGTGCTACTTCCTAGTTGTGAAAGCTCACCAGTACCCTGACTTTGATTATTTATTAAAGCTTACCTATGCTCTAGACCATGCCTACTCAGTTTTAACAGATGTATGAAATAGTTTAAAATCCTCATGCAAATAGAAGTTTTCAAGCTTACATAAAGATTCACACAAACTAGGGTTATACAAATGAAATTCCTTTATAATTAAACTTTAAGAAAGAAAACTGCAGGGATTTAGGCATTAGCATTCCTTGTTGTTTAAAATGTAATTAATTTCCAACACAATAAATTAAAGAGGTACCTATTACTTTTAATGGGCAATAATGAAAACTAACTTATGTGTATATATTTGTTTACAGGGTGATATAACTGTCACTGTAAGATTTTGTAACAAACATCAAGAGAAAATGAGATAAATTGTTATCAACTGAAAAACAAATACATGCAACCACAATAATGTGCTTACCTGTAATACAAATTTCTGATCTATGTATTTTTTGGCAATGCTGGGTTGGAATTCTTGGCTTTCCAAAAATCGTATGAAAAACTCATATACAAGCTGCAACAAATAGGTTATCGTTAATTTCAAAATATAATTCACTGAGAATAGTATCAAAAACCTTAAAAAGCTCTAATACTAAAACTGACAAGGGGTTTAGTAGGTTTTAATATCATTCAACTAGCAGTGCTAGCCTTTCTTGTAGCTCACAGCTGCTGTTACGATTTTTAACTTTTTAAATTTAAAATC
Organism: Balaenoptera borealis; assembly: GCF_965194805.1. Classification (NCBI taxonomy): domain Eukaryota; kingdom Metazoa; phylum Chordata; class Mammalia; order Artiodactyla; family Balaenopteridae; genus Balaenoptera; species Balaenoptera borealis. The sequence goes on along the minus strand of NC_138866.1, from coordinate 37,639,836 downwards.
TGGAAACATAGCCAAAGAGAGCAAATAAAAATCTCCCATAATCTCACCATTAAGAGTTAACCACTGTTAACACTTTAATGTATAAAACTCCCAATTTTTCTCTATACTTCTACAATATACCAATGTACTATAAATATATAGATATATAAATAATACAGTTTTAAAACTACTTTTACAATCTAAACAATATATTGTGGACAATTTATGCCAACAATATCTAAGCCATCATTCTTAAACTACAAGCAGTCCATTATACATATTTATAATGAATAATTCCAATACTCATAATTAATTTAACCAATATCCTATGCTTAGACACTTAAGTAGTTTTTAAATTACTTCTCTATTAAATTATGCCAGAATGTACATTATATAACATGCATCAGTGTGCACGTGTTCAATTATTTCATGAGGAAATATTTCTAAAAGTAGAATTGTTAGATCAAAAGATATCCAAACATGTCAGGATTTTCAACATTCATTACCAATTTCCTTTTAGAGAGTTTATGGCAATTTTCACTCCTCTAAGCAATATATGATGGTGTATCAGGATATTCTCATCTGCAAAGAGTAAGAATAGTCTCATCTGCAGAGTCAACCTCAAATAACCGTTTTGATAAACCGTGGGGGATCACTGTTTATGCTCTTTGCAAAATAAATCTATGTTAAAGTATACATTAAATCCTGGTGTAGTATACAACAGTATATCAAAACCAGGACTTTCAGGAGACAGGTAGACACTGCGTTGAAAGTCTAGCTCTACCCCTTACTAACTGTGTGACCCTAGGCAAGTTAATTTCTCTAAAAGTCTGTTGTTTCAACTGTATAATGGGGATGATAATCCCTGAGATTAAATGTGATTTTATATATATATATATTGCCCTCTGCACAGTGATTAACACATATCACCACTGTCATTACTGTCATTATTGCCTAAAACAGCATTCTCAAACTTTTTAGTCTCACTCCTTTACACTGAAAAATTATTGAAGACTCAAAAAAGCTTTCTGTTTACGTGAGATATATATATGAAAGTAGAAATAAAAATTGAGAAAATTTAATATATTTATTATTTTAGAACAATAAAATATATCGCATGTTAACATAACTAACATATTTTTGTGAAAAACAAATTTATTTTCCAAAAAAGTTACTAGGAAGAGAAGCACTGTTTTTTATTTTTGTAAATCTCTTTAACAGCATATGAAAAGACAGAATCTTATCTGCCTCCATATTCAAGCTGTCGTAATATACTGTTTTGGTTAAAGTATATAAAGAAAATCGAGCTTCACACAAATCTACTAGCATGAAAAAGGGAAAGTATGTTCATAGTCTTTTCACGTAATTGTGGATACTTTTCTTTGATACTACACCAGAACTCGACAGTCATTTCTTGAAGAAAAGTTGCAGTTGTAGAATCTGAAACTGTATCAATGAATTTTTCATACCATTAAACTAAATTCCAATCATCTATCTTGCACTTTGGATGATCTTTACCCATGCATGATTGCCTGACATCATTCATTGGCCAACTGGAAAATATTGGTTCACTGAGTTATGGAGATTTTTCAAATGTTGACACATTTCATTACATAGTATCAATAAAAGTCACATTCCTTAATATCTCCAACTTTATAAAAAAAAAAAAAGTCTTTAAGCTTTGGGGAGCTGTAAAGCTCAAGGTAACAGATAAAGGAAAGATAGTTTTTCCAAAATTCTAATTCTAAATTTTTCTTCAATGCTTTAATTTTATCAGTAGTAAAACAATTGTTTATTTGTTTTAGAGAAAACATACACCAAATACCCAAGTCAGAACAACCATAGTTTGTCAGGTATTCTTTCAAGTAAAAATGACACTTCATGAAAAAACAGCTAGTCTAGCTTGCAGTTCAAACAATCACAGAAATGCTTTAGCACAAGATAACTATTCAGTATGCAGCAGATGTGCTTTATGCATACTTCCCATTTCATCATGAAGAATATTATCTTTAATGTGTACTCAAAGGTCAAGATTTAATAAAATTAATAATTTTTGCTGCTTCTTCAAGGACATTCTTGATTGAAATTGGCTTTTTTTTTTAAATTGTAAGTGCATGGCAGTGAAGAATATGACTACTAGACCAGTTGGGCGCAACTGCCTTATTTGTGTTAATACAACAGCAATTTCAACCACCATTGCTTTTACAAATATTAGTGCAAATGTCAACACAGTGAAAGGAGCAAATAATACAGTATTATTATAAAACTACTTTTGACCTTGCAGGCCACTGACAATTAGATCTCAGGCCCCCCCTAAGGGTTTACAGATACCACTAACCTAAATGTGTCACATGGTGACCTTGTGACTTCAGACTCTTAACACTTACATTAGGTATTCACGTTAGGATTTTACTTCTTTATAAAACTATGTTTTTCTCTCTGGAACTCTGAATTCAGAAGAAACTTCTTTCCCAGTGGTCTGAACATTGCCAAGTTGTACTTCTAGTCATAATAATGCCTGAGTTCAAACACCCCCTAGAAGAATTGTTCTTTTTTCAATACACTAATCTTTCAACTCTTGGTTTTACAAACAGAACATCAACCTTGTTCAAATAACCCATAAAAAGGGGTTTCATCTCTCTTTTGATTCCCACAAAGTGGAGAGATTCTCATCTTCCAGGCCTGACTTGTGGGCAAGCAGGGCTTTCCGGTGGGATTGGCAAAATGTCCTCTCCCCTCTGGTCCCTTGAAAGCAGTATGGTTTAAAAAAGTTTGATGGAAACACTTCAGACATATTAATTAATAAGCATAAATGTTCTCTACTTTAACAGACAGATTTTACCTCAGAATCAAAAATCTCCCTTAAGTTTCTAAAGGGAAAGACTAGGGACTGGGGAGGATAAATTACTTTTCAAGGTCACATAAGTGAATTCTTCAAGGAACATGAGTAAAAAGACTTTAGCATTCTGGTTTTTCAGTCCCCAGTGTAAAGCATTAAAAACAATCCCTTAGGTGTAAATGGAAGTCCGACAAAATCGTATTCTACTAGAAAAACAGACCCAATTTCAAAAAATATGCAAAAAATAACCATGGTAACCATGGGATACCAGTTTAAAAGATACCAATGCAGATAATAGAAAAGATCAAATGACACACATACAGTAGACCTTTTGACATATGTCAACTAAAAATTTGTAGATTTAATACTTTTTCTTATTTTTAAATATCCTCAAAGATCCGATTTGTTGTAATGAGTAATTCTATACAAGCCACAGTTAAAATCAGAGTGTGCAGGAGCAGACAACTAGTGAGGCAATGAGCCTAGCCAACCACCCAACAACCATAATGTGATTCTGTTGTTCTCTACTATTGTCAGAGATTTGGTAATAAACACCGTGCTTCCTTGCAAAATGTGGGCCAGAATCAGCAGCACACTGCGAATGCTGGAGTTAAGAAAAAGTGAAAAGGCTGAAGAAAGTGCTGTTTGGGTCTGGAAAAATCGATTGTTGGATCAATCATAAAGTAAAATGTTGAATTTAGTGATGGGTCACCACGACATGAATGACCTATCACGAACAATAAAGAAGTTTTCTTAAACATCCAACAAGGGCTCTTGTCAGTACTAAAACCACTTATTAGTGAAAATGGAAAGGTGACTGATTTGTGGAGTCAGAATATACAAAGAAAACACAGAATTCGTGAGATAAGTCAGGAGCCAGTACAAACACTTCCATAAAGCAAAAGATAGTGCCTTCTGACTTGGCCTTTGCTATGAATGAAGGTTGATTCGTGAATTTTAAGAGTAGATTTCTTTTTTTTTTTATTTATTTTAATTTTATTGGAGTATAGTTGATTTATAATGTTATGTTAGTTTCAGGTGTACAGCAAAGTGATTGTTATACATATACATATATTCATTCTTTTCTCATACAGGCTTCTTTACCTGATCCAGCCTATGTCATGTTTCCCCCTGAGCTAAAGAAGGGGAGAGAGGACTACAGGCTGAAACAAGATGTCAACACAGATGAAACCAGCCTGTTTTGGAATACAGTTTGTGACTTTAGATCCATTAAGGGTACAGGTCTCAGCATCACTCCTCACTGTTGCTTTGGTTTTAAGCGTTGCAGATGACTAATGGTTAATGTTCCTGTAGTAAAGACAGTGTAAGCTCAAGATTTTTGGTGGCAGAATTCTGCTTAATAGCTTTAGAAATTAATTTAGACCCATATTTTATAGAGTCATTAAGCTTAGGAAGGATTAACTGAAATATTGAGTTAAATATTGAGTATGATAAAGTTTATCATACTTTAGGAGAAATTTAGATCTATGGCGATCATGATTTAGAGCATTCAAAAAGCTCCTGCAAATGGCAAGAATGGTCTACTCTCTCTTCTTTGGGATGTAGACAAGACAACAAGTTGAAGCTTTGAAGACATCTCCTTCCCTGTCTTTTCAACCACAAGATGCAGGACTTTTCTGAGAAAAGTATCTTTTTTGTTTGCTTTGTTTTTTAAATTTCTTCCAGACTACACTGCACTTCTGTGAACTGGTGCCAAGCATCAAGAATAAGACATGACAAAAAGTCCATCCATTCAAAACAGTAATTCCATTTTTTGGGGTTTTTTTGGATTTTTTGTCACAATCTGGGATACACCATGAAAAGCACAAGTAGTTTTGCAAATTTCTTAGATTACAGATAGTATGTCTGGCACCTTATTAAAAAAATCAAGCATCTAAGATAGTAAATCAACTACAATGTTTTAACTAATTTACTCTGTATTTTGGCATTGGTAGCAGGAATACATATGTATAACATGCCTAGGTAAGAGTTGAGAAAACACAGCCCCTGAAAGCTCTCCACATAACTAGGGGAAAGAGCATTACATGTACATCTGCAGCAACCTTGAGCTGCCAAAGCAGGACAGGGAAAGCTGCAAATTTATGTCAAAAATTCTGAAGTAGGGAAAAAAATAAACCCTTAGAATATCTCTAGGCCTTATCTCCCTGCTGCATAGTTTTCTGCCCTTCAGAAAGTCAACTAATAACCATGAGCACACTTCTACCAAGATGCAGTGACTTCTGCCTTAGGGTGAAAATGGACAAGGTCATATTCCTTCTCTACCACCCTTTCCCTCCTCACTAGTTGTCACCCAGCCTCTGAGGACATTCTAACTGAATGGAAAAATGGCTTTGAGGTTCATTACACTCACATTTCCTTGTTCTACTCATTTGAGAAATGCTGGCCTTGAAAGAAGGCAGCCAGGAAAGGAGGATGGAAAAGGGCTAGTATGGATAAGTAAATACAATACAAATGGGCCTGGTGCTGGAAAAGGAGATGCAGGGGCGGTCCTAATCTGTCCTGGCACATGAGGATGATTGGAAAACATGGCCTTCTCAGTGCAAGAGTGCAAAATTGGCCTTTGCACAAGATTTTTTTCAGCTATTGCTCTTCCTTACAACACTGTGAAATAGCTATTGCAATTTGATTTTGCCCTTCCAGGATAAAGAAACACATTCGTGGTTATCATGAAGACAGGCATTCAAAGTCCCCCGGGTACCTAACTGCTGAAAATGAGGTACGTACTCTGTGACCTAATCACATCTAACTAATATTAATGTGAAAATAGTTCTGTTCTTGTTTGAGCCTCCAGCAGGAAGGATCACATAGAAGCTCTAATAAAACTGCTGGCTGAGCATGCAACCCAGGAGGGCCCACACTAAAGCCTTATAATGCTTATCATTTTATTCTTTTGGCATCCTAATTATCAACAGTAAGAAACATAAAAAGCATTCTCTAGCTTTCCAGTAATGTACTCTAACTTGATTTCTTGGTGAATAAGGCCTTCAAGGAATTCCCATGCTAATCAGCTAATGAGTTAATGGATCTTTCTTTTATAACAAATGGTAGTTCAAAGTACCTGTAAGTGTGGCCACGATGCCTCAAGGGTAGGTTCATCTTCTTCTGGATCAAATTCATTGCTGTCACTAGGAGGGAGAGTTCTGAATATATTGCAAGACACCTAAAAATAAACAAGCAGCAGAGTTAGCTGGAATGGAATCACCTCCTCAGCAGCCTTACACAAGGTCTTTGCGGCCAGCAGAAGGGAACCCAGACGACAGATGACAGGAACACCACCAGACTGGAAGGAGAACTCTTTCTATAGGCTTTGAGGCCAGAACCACCTCCAGGAAAAGATGGAAGATAGCAGAGCAGCACCCTCTTGAACAGTACTTGTAGCCCTTATAAGGCCTTCCCCACCCCAGGTCCCTGTGATCTTATGCCTTCTATCAAAGCTTGTGCTTCGTTACGTACCAGTCAAGCGTGCTCCTAATTAATCAGTTTACACTAAAACATAAATAACTGCTAATGGGCTTCATGTATTTCCCTTCTCAGGCTTATTCACGATTTGCAAATTTACAGTTATACTAATAGAAAAATTTCAGGCATCTACAAAAAGCAAATCAGAAAAGATATTTCAGAACCTGAAGTTCTTTTTTAATTTTATTTATTTATTTATCTAGTTGCGGCAAGTGGGGGCCACTCTTCATCAAGGTGCACGGGCCTCTCACTATCGCGGCCTCTCTTGTTGCGGAGCACAGGCTCCAGATGCGCAGGCTCAGCAATTGTGGCTCACGGGCCTAGTCGCTCTGCGGCATGTGGGATCATCCCAGACCAGGGCTCGAACCCGTGTCCCCTGCATTGGCAGGCAGATTCTCAACCACTGCGCCACCAGGGAAGCCAGAACCTGAAGTTCTTAAAATCGTATCTAATCTGTTCTCAGTTGGTTTACAAAATAGTAACAATGTCCAGGGTAAGATACATCTGTAATACAAATGTCTATAGACCAGGTATTCCTTTACCATGGGAAATTTCCAGATTAAATCCTGGATGCTCAAAGAATGGCCATGAGTTGATAACTGTTGAAACTGGGCTATGAAGAGATGAGGATTCATTTTACTATTCTACTATTTCTGCATATATTCCAAGATTTCTATGGTAAAATGCTTATTTTTAAAATGCTATTGCTACTATTTTGCAGTAACCTACCCAGGGTTCCTTCCAATTTCTATTCTGTTTCTTGTTCTATTACTTATCTATCCTCTCCTAATGACCTAAATGTATCCTCAGATCTAAAAAATAAAACAGGGGTGGGGAGGGAATTCCCTGGTGGTCCAGTGGTTAGGACTCCGAGCTTTCACTGCGGAGGGCCCGGGTTCAATCCCTGGTTGGGGAACTAAGATCCTGCAAGCCGCCGCTGCGGCCCAGAAAAAAAAAGGGGGGGGGGGCGGGGGGGGACAGATTGCACCAGAAGCCTTTGCTGGACTTTCTGTATAAAGTAGAAAATACGAAGCTATAATATGTTGCTCTGGAAGAGGGAAAAAGAAAGGCTTCTGGAGGCCCATATAATCTGAATGTGTTTACTCATTTAACAAATAATTATTAAGTGCCCATTATGTGCACACACTGTTCTGGGCACTGGGACAATAGCAATGAACAAAGCAGATAAAAATCTGTGCCTTCCAGGAGTTCATATTCTAGTTAAAGTCATGATTATCCCTATTTTCTAGATATGGAAACTGAACCCAGATGTGTAAGCTATGGAAAGAAGATTTGATTTTATTCTAAGCGCAATGGGAAGCCACCAGTGGATCTAAACAGAGAAGTGACGTGGTTTGATTTTTACTTAAAAAAAAAATCACTCTGGCAGCTATGTATAGAACAGACAGGAAGGGGACAAGTTAGAAGTCTGTGGAAGTGGCAAGACATGATGATGGCTAGCAGAGAAGACAGAAATAGACTGATTCAAAATATATTCTGGAGGTAGTATTTGCTGCTGGCTTGGATGTATGGGGTGAACGAAAGGAAAGATTCAAGGATGAGTCACAGATATAAGGTCGTTTACCAAAGATGGAGATGACTGGGAAAGGGAAGTTTTCTTTGTTTCCTTGCCTTGGTGGGGAGATCCAGAGATCCAGTTAGAAATATGTTAAAGGAGCAATATCCAGGAGCCAATCAGGCACATGAATCTGTACCTCAGAGCTGGATAGGTCAGGACTGGAGACATACAGGGATTCATCAGCATGTAGGTGATATTTAAAGCCATGGGACTAAGGGATCTCCTTGGAAAGGAATGAATAGAAAGAAGGGAAAGGACCCCGAGGTATCCAACATTTAGAAACCAGACAGGGAAAAAAAAAAAAAAAAAAAAAGGCCAAGAAAGGCAAATGAAAAGGAGTAGGAGGTAGGAGAAAAAAACAGTAGAGTTTGGGGGTCTTAGGAGCTAGGAGAGAAGAGTGTCTTAAGAAGGAAAAAGAGGACATCAGCAGCAAATGTTGCTCTGAGGTGGACAAAGATGAGCATAGAGCAGCACTGAAGTGGGTACTATCACTCCCCAATTTACCACTGAGGAACTAGCAGCATGGATGCTGAGATCTGAGGTTGCCATTAGGAACCAGCAGTTATGACTGAACCCAAGCTGTCAGGCTCCACTATAGTGTTCTAGAAAAGTGGGCAGACTACCTCTTTTGCTCTCCTTTAGCTTAGATGACTGAAAAAAAAAAATTATCATATTAGAATATTTTTGCTATGGCTAATTACAGCATGCACAGTTATATTATTTTACTTTTGTCCCTTCCAATGATTATTAAAAATTATGTTTACAAAGAAACTGGTGACTTTTCAAATAACCATCAACCAATGACTTCTCTTCAACCAGCCAGTCATACTGTAATCAAAAGAGCGAAAATCTTTTAATTACTTGTTTTTGAATCTTCATTAAACTATACGTGTATTTCAGAAACTGAGTTGAGTTTTCATCCCAAGCGTGTCATTTATATTTACTGTACTCTGTAACAAGTTTTATTTTCCTCTCCCAAGATGTGAAAGTAAATCAAGGAAGGAAGGGAGGCAGGGAGGGAGGGAGGAAGGACAACTATACTTCAATAAAAATTAATAAAAAAAAAAGAGAGAGAGAGAGAGAGAGATAAAAGAGGAGAGAAGAGGGAGAGGGAGAGGGTGAGGGGAAGAGAGGAGAGGAGGGGAAGGGAGGGGAGGGGAGGGGAGGAGAGGAGAAGAGAGGGGAGGAGAGGAGAAGAATGTTTTCTGTAATAAAAAATCTGGGTAAAAGGACACAAACTTCTGTTCCTCTGAACTCTCTGACACATAAACACTTATGGTGCCCACCATGGGCTGCAGCAAGTATTTGTTTACATATTTGTCTCTTCCCACTAATTACTAATATGCAATGTCATATTCACATTTGTTTTCTTGGCACATATGGGGCATCCAATAAATGTTCACAAAATAAAGGTTTGGATATATAATAAAACTGTATGTTTTGGTTTTGTTTTAACCAAATTTAAATTTAAATTTTTGAGTGATTTAAATAAACCTAGGTTATTTAACCTAAGATGTTTAACTCTGCACAGTGTTCTAAAACCTCTCTTTTGGTCAAAGCTTCATCTCTCAATTATCATCCCATCAAAAGAATGTTGAATTGTGTAAATAATCCAAACGGCAAATAGTTCTAAAGGCATGTACATCTCACTTAGCTACACACTGCCATTTCTTCAGATCTGCCTTCCTTACAACGCTTTAGTATACTTCTAAACATTTAGTGTACTTCTAAACATTCACCATGAGTAATGAGGAAGCAAGGATCTATTAGGCTGGACAATTAATAGTCAACTCAACTGGTTAAGTAGTTCTCTAGCACGAATGGAAAGAATGTCAAAGCAAATCAAGTGTCATGGAAAAGGCCAAGCCTTTGACCCTGCCTAGCACATAACAGGTGCTTAATAAAAATGTCATGAATGAATGAACCATTGCTCTCATCCTTGAGAATCTATCCTAAGAAACTAATCTAAGACAAGACTGAAAAAACTACTTAAAGCAGTCATTTGCAACATTCTCCAAAGAGTGTAAAATTGGAAATAACCTTTATGTACAACATTAGAGACGTACATCTATTTAGTAGAACACTGTGTAGCACTGAAGATGATTGCTATATTGAAGCACAAAGAAATGTCAGAAATAAAGATTTAGGGGGAAAGATGATGTGACTATAATGGTGTGACTATAATTATAAAGATAAGAATGAAAATGGATAACTAAAGGGAAATTAAGAAAAGCTGTATTAAAGCAAGAGAAATATGGATGAAACTCAGTAGTTGCTGTTTATCCTCTTGGGACACACCAAATTAGTCCTAAATCCATAAAAAGCATAAGTTATCGACATGCAGTATGTGAGTTATGCTTTTAATTTCAAGATGAAAATGCACTCTTGAATTTGAACAAGATTATTACCATCAGGAGAGTTAAAAAATCAGTGCCTCTCACAATGCCTAGAGTCTAGCTCATGAATGAATGGTTGAAGGACTGAATGACTGGACCACTTTAACTATACATTTGAGCTCCAGAATCATGAGTTTAAATTTGGGTCATCCTTGAATGGGCTGGGGGAAAGGGGCGGGGGAGAGGGGAGTCCTCTAAATCCCCTGAATTTTCTGCAACACTTTGTATGTGTGAGCCCAATTGGGGAAAAGAGCCAGCTGACTTCACAAGATTTTCAAAAGACTTCCAAGATCTAAAAATGGTTAAAAACCACTGTGCAAAATAATAAATTTGCTTCCATTAAATCTTCCTTTATCATGGCAGCCACTTCTGATTTATAGCCCAGGTTTTAAATGGATTATTAAGTAGATAACATTATTAAATAGGTAATGGCAGTTGCATGCTATGCAAATGTGTCATGACCACAAGTAACCACCAGCATCACTCCTCACCACAGAGCAGTATTGTAAAGAGTCTATGTAGCTAGAAGAAAATGCATCCAGGTACTTATAAAGTCACAAACTACCTCTATTAATATATTTAAATATATGAGGCTCTAGCCCTAAGCCTTCTACTTTATTCCTTCAAAAACAAACTATCGAAAATGAACAATAGAAACAACCCAATTGAAAAAGGGCAGAAGACCTAAATAGACATTTCTCCAAAGAAGATATAAAGATTGCCAACAAACACATGAAAAGATGCTCAACATCACTAATCATTAGAGAAATGCAAATCAAAACTACAATGAGGTATCACCTCACTCCTGTTAGAATGGCCACCATCAAAAAATCTATTAACGATAAATGCTGGAGAGGGTGTGGAGAAAAGGGAACCCTCCTACACTGTTGGTGGGAATGTAAATTGCTATAGCCACTATGGAGAACAGTATGGAGGTTCCTTAAAAAACTAAAAATAGAACTACCATATGACCCAGCAATCCCACTACTGGGCATATACCCAGAGAAAACCATAATTCAAAAAGAAACATGTGAGGGAGACCTTCAAGATGGCATTAGAGTAAGACGTGGAGATCACCTTCCTCCCCACAAATACATCAGAAATACATCTACATGTGGAACAGCTCCTACAGAATACCTACTGAATGCTACCAGAAGACCTCAGACTTCCCAAAATGCAAGAAACTCCTCACGTACCTGGGTAGGGCAAGAGAAAAAAGAAAAAACAGAGACAAGAGAATAGGGACAGGACCTGCACCTCTGGGAGGGAGCTGTGAAGGAGGAAAGGTTTCCACACACTAGGAAGCCCCTTCACTGGCAGAGACGGAGGGGGAAGCTTCAGAGCCACGGAGGAGAGCGCAGCAACAGGGGTGCGGAGGGCAAAGCGGAGAGATTCCCACACAGAGGACCGGTGCCGGCCAGCACTCACCAGCCCAAGAAGCTTGTCTGCTCACCTGCTGGGGCGGGCGGGGGTTGGCGGCGTGAACACAGCCTGAAGGGGGCTAGTGCGCCACAGCTAGATGGGAGGGAGTCTGGGAAAAAGTCTGGAGCTGCCGAAGAGGCAAGAGACTTTTTCTTGCCTCTTTGTTTCCTGGTGCGCGAGGAGAGGGGATTCAGGGGCTGCTTAAAGGAGCTACAGAGACGGGCACGAGCCGCGGCTACCAGCGCGGACCCCAGAGACAGGCATGAGATGCTAAGGCTGCTGCTGCTGCCACCAAGAAGCCTGTGTGCGAGCACAGGTCACTCTCCTCCCCTCCCCTCCCGGGAGTCTGTGCAGCCCGCCACTGCCAGGGTCCCATGATCCAGGGACAACTTCCCCGGGAGAACACATGGCACGCCTCAGGCTGTTGCAACATCATGTCAGCCTCTGCCGCCGCAGGCTCGCCCCGCATTCCGTACCCCTCCCTCCCCCCGGCATGAGTGAGCCAGAGCCCCCGAATCAGCTGCTCCTTTAACCCCATCCTGTCTGGGTGAAGAATAGATGCCCTCAGGCGACCTACATGCAGAGGCGGAGCCAAATCCAAAGCTGAACCCCGGGAGATGTGCGAACAAAGAAGAGAAAGGGAAATCTCTCCCAGCAGCATCAGGAGCAGTGGATTGAATCTCCACAATGAATTTGATGTACCCTGAATCTGTGGAATACCTGAATAGACAACGAATCATCCCAAAATTGAAGCGGTGGACTTCGGGAGCAACAATATTTTTTTTTTTCCTTTTTCTCTTTTTGTGAGTGTGTATGTGTATGCTTCTTTGTGTGATTTTCTCTGTACAGCTTTGCTTTTTCCATTTGTCCTAGGGTTCTGTCTGTCCGTTTGTTTTTTTGTTTGTTTTTTTTAGTACAGTTTTTAGCACTTGCTATCACTGGTGGATTTGTTTTTTGGTTTGGTTGCTCTCTCCTTTCTTATTTTTTTCTTTTTTTTAATTACTTTTAAACTTTTTAATAATTTTTTTTATTTTTTATTTTAATTATTTTATTTATTTTTTCTTTCTTTCTTTCTTTCTTTTTTTTCTCCCTTTTCTTCCAAGCCGTGTGGCTGACAGGGTCTTGGTGCTCCAGCTGGGTGTCAGGCCTGTCCCTTTGAGGTGGCAGAGCCGAGTCCAGGACATTGGTCCGCCAGAGAACTCCCAGCTCCACATAATATCAAACGGCGAAAGTTCCCCCAGAGATCTCCATCTCAACGCTATGACCCAGCTCCACTCAATGACCAGCAAGCTACAGTGCTGGACACCCCATGCCAAACAATTAGCAGGACAGGAACACAACCCCAACCATTAGCAGAAAGGCTATCTAAAATCATAATAAGGTCACAGACACCCCCAAAACACACCACCGGATGCAGTGCTGCCCAGCAGAAAGAAAAGATCCAGCCTCATCCACCAGAACACAGGCACTAGTCCCCTCCACCAGGGAGCCTACACAACCCACTGAACCAACACTGGGGGCAGACACCAAAAACAATGGGAACTATGAACCTGCAGTCTGCAGAAAGGAGACCCAAAACATAGTAAGTTAAGCAAAATGAGAAGACAGAGAAACACACAGCAGATGAAGGAGCAAGGTAAAAACCCACCAGACCAAACAAATGAAGAGGAAACAGGCAGTCTACCTGAGAAACAATTCAGAGTAACGATAGTACAGATGATGCAAAATCTTGGAAATAGAATGGAGAAAATACAGGAAACGTTTAACAAGGACCTAGAAGAACTAAAGAGCAAACAAACAATGATGAACAACACAATAAATGAAATTAAAAATTCTCTAGAAGGAATCAATAGCAGAATAACTGAGGCATAAGAACGGATAAGTGACCTGGAAGATAAAGTAGTGGAATAAACTGCTGCAGAGCAGAATAAAGAAAAAAGAACGAAAAGAATTGAGGACAGTCTCAGAGACCTGTGGGATGACATTAAACACACCAACATTCGAAATATAGGGGTCCCAGAAGATGAGAAAAAGAAAGGGATGGAGAAAATATTTGAAGAGATTATAGTTGAAAACTTCCCTAATATGGGAAAGGAAATAGTTAATCAAGTCCAGGAAGCACAGAGAGTCCCATACAGGATAAATCCAAGGAGAAACACACCAAGACACATATTAATCAAACTATCAAAAATTAAATACAAAGAAAACATATTAAAAGCAGCAAGGGAAAAACAACAAATAACATACAAGGGAATCCCCGTAAGGTTAACAGCTGATCTTTCAGCAGAAACTCTGCAAGACAGAAGGGAGTGGCAGGAATATTTAGTGATGAAAGGGAAAAACCTACAACCAATATTACTCTACCTAGAAAAGATCTCATTCAGATTCGACAGAGACATTAAAACCCTTACAGACAAGCAAAAGCTAAGAGAATTCATCACCACCACACCAGCGTTACAACAAATGCTAAAGGAACTTCTCTAGGCAGGAAACGCAAGAGAAGGAAAAGACCTACAATAACAAACCCAAAACAATTAAGAAAATGGTAATAGGAACATATATATCAATAATTACCTTAAATGTAAATGGATTAAATGCTTCCACCAAAAGACACAGACTGGCTGAATGGATACAAAAACAAGACCCGTATATATGCTGTCTACAAGAGACCCACTTAAGACCTAGGGACACCTACAGACAGAAAGTGAGGGGATGGAAAAAGATATTCCATGAAAACAGAAATCAAAAGAAAGCTGGAGTAGCAATTCTCATATCAGACAAAATAGACTTTAAAATAAAGACTATAGGGCTTCCCTGGTGGCGCAGTGGTTGAGAATCTGCCTGCCAATGCAGGGGACACGGGTTCCAGCCCTGGTCTGGGAAGATCCCACATGCCACGGAGCAACTGGGCCCGTGAGCCACAATTACTGAGCCTGCGCGTCTGGAGCCTGTGCTCCGCAACAAGAGAGGCCGCGATGGTGAGAGGCCCGCGCACCGCGATGAAGAGTGGTCCCCACTTGCCGCAACTAGAGAAAGCCCTTGCACAGAAACGAAGACTCAACACAGTCATAAATAAATAAATAAATAAATAAATAAAACGTGAATTTCTTAAAAAAAATAAATAAATAAATAAAGACTATAACAAGAGACAAAGAAGGACACTAAATAATGATCAAGGGATCAATCCAAGAAGAAGATATAACAATTGTAAATATTTATGCACCCAACATAGGAGCACCTCAATACATAAGGCAAATGCTAACAGCCATAAAAGGGGAAATAAACACTAACACATAGTAGGGGACCTTAGCACCCCACTTTCACCAATGGGCAGATCATCCAAAATGAAAATAAATAAGGAAGCACAAGCTTTAAAATGATACATTAAACAAGATGGATTTAATTGATATTTATATGACTTTCCATCCAAAAACAACAGAATACACTTTCTTATCAAGTGCTCATGGAACATTCTCCAGGATAGATCATATCTTGGCTCACAAATCAAGCCTTGGTAAATTTAAGAAAATTTAAATCGTACCAAGTATCTTTTCTGACCAAAACGCTATGAGACTAGGTTTCAATTACAGGAAAAAACCTGTAAAAAATACAAACACATGGAGGCTAAACAACACACTACTTAATAACCAAGAGATCACTGAAGAAATCAAAGGGGAAATCAAAAAATACCTAGAAACAAATGACAATGAAAACACGACGACCCAAAACCTATGGGATGCAGTAAAAGCAGTTCTAAGAGGGAAGTTTATAGCAATACAATCCTACCTCAAGAAACAAGAAACATCTCAAATAAACAACCTAACCTTACACCTAAAGCAATTAGAGAAAGAAGAACAAAAAAACCCCAAAGTTAGCAGAAGGAAAGAAATCATAAAGATCAGATCAGAAATAAAAGAAATGAAGGAAACGATAGCAAAGATCAATAAAACTAAAAGCTGGTTCTTTGAGAAGATAAACAAAATTGATAAACCATTAGCCAGACTCATCAAAAAAAAAAAGGGAGAAGACTCAAATCAATAGAATTAGAAATGAAAAAGTAACAACTGACACTGCAGAAATACAAAGGATCATGAGAGATTACTACAAGCAACTATATGCCAATAAAATGGACAACCTGGAAAAAATGGACAAATTCTTAGAAAAGCACAACCTTCCGAGACTGAACCAGGAAGAAATAGAAAATATGAACAGACCAATCACAAGCACTGAAATTGAAACTGTGATTAAAAATCTGCCAACAAACAAAAGTCCAGGACCAGATGGCTTCACAGGCAAATTCTATGAAACATTTAGAGAAGAGCTAACACCTATCCTTCTCAAACTCTTCCAAAATATAGCAGAGGGAGGAACACCCCCAAACTCATTCTATGAGGCCACTATCACCCTGACACCAAAACCAGACAAAGATGTCACAGAAAAAGAAAACTACAGGCCAATATCACTGATGAACATAGATGCAAAAATCCTCAACAAGATACTAGCAAACAGAATCCAACAGCACATTAAAAGGATCACACACCATGATCAAGTGGGGTTTATCCCAGGAATGCAAGGATTCTTCAATATACGCAAATCAATCAATGTGATAAACCATATTAACAAATTGAAGGAGAAAAACCATATGATCATCTCAGTAGATGCAGAAGAAGCTTTCGACAAAATTCAACACCCATTTATGATAAAAACCCTCCAGAAAGTAGGCATAGAGGGAACTTACCTCAACATAATAAAGGCCATATATGACAAACCCACAGCCAACATCGTTCTCAATGGTGAAAAACTGAAACCATTTCCTCTAAGATCAGAAACAAGACAAGGTTGCCCACTCTCACCACTATTATTCAACATAGTTTTGAAAGTTTTAGCCACAGCAATCAGAGAAGAAAAAGAAATAAAAGGAATCCAAATTGGAAAAGAAGAAGTAAAGCTGTCACTGTTTGCAGATGACACAATACTATACATAGAGCATCCTAAAGACTCTACCAGAAAACTACTAGAGCTAATCAATGAATTTGGTAAAGTAGCAGGATACAAAATTAATGCACAGAAATCTCTTGCATTCCTATGCACTAATGATGAAAAACCTGGAAGAGAAATTAAGAAAACACTCCCATTTACGATTGCAACAAAAAGAATAAAATACCTAGGAATAAACCTACCTAAGGAGACAAAAGACCTGTATGCAGAAAACTATAAGACACTGATGAAAGAAATTAAAGAGGATACAAACAAATGCAGAGATATACCATATTCTTGGATTGGAAGAATCAACATTGTGAAAATGACTATACTACCTAAAGCAATCTACAGATTCAATGCAACCCTTATCAAACCACCACTGGCATTTTTCACAGAACTAGAACAAAAAATTTCACAATTTCTATGGAAACACAAAAGACCCCGAATAACCAAAGCAATCTTGAGAAAGAAAAACGGAGCTGGAGGAATCAGGCTTCCGGACTTCAGACAATACTACAAGGCTATAGTAATCAAGACAGTATGGTACTGGCACAAGAACAGAAATATAGGTCAATGGAACAGGATAGAAAGCCCAGAGATAAACCTACACACATATGGTCACCTTATTTTTGATAAAGGAGGCAAGAATATACAATGGAGAAAAGACAGCCTCTTCAATAAGTGGTGCTGGGAAAACTAGATAGCTACATGTAAAAGAATGAAATTAGAACACTCCCTAACACCATACACAAAAATAAACTCAAAATGGATTAAAGACCTAAATGTAAGGCCAGACACTATAAAACTCTTAGAGGAAAACATAGGCAGAACACTCTGTGTCATAAATCACAGGAAGATCGTTTTTGACCCACCTCCTAGAGAAATGGAAATAAAAACCAAAATAAACAAATGGGACCTAATGAAACTTAAAAGCTTTTGCACAGCAAAGGAAACCATAAACAAGAGAAAAGACAACCCTCAGAATGGGAGAAAATATTTGCAAATGAAGCAACTGACAAAGGATTAATCTCCAAAATTTACAAGCAGCTCATGTAGCTCAATATCAAAAAAACAAACAACCCAATCCAAAAATGGGCAGAAGACCTAAATAGACATTTCTCCAAAGAAGATATACAGATTGCCAACAGACACATGAAAGAATGCTCAACATCATTAATCATTAGAGAAATGCAAATCAAAACTACAATGAGGTATCACCTCACACCAGTCAGAATGGCCATCATCAAAAAATCTACAAACAATAAATGCTGGAGAGGGTGTGGAGAAAAGGGGACCCTCTTGCTCTGTTGGTGGGAATGTAAACTGATACAGCCACTATGGAAAACAGTATGGAGGTTCCTTAAAAAACTACAAATAGAACTACCATTCGACCCAGTAATCCCACTACTGGGCATATACCCTGGGAAAACCATAATTCAAAAGGAGTCATGTACCACAATGTTCACTGCAGCACTATTTACAATAGCCAGGACATGGAAGCAACCTAAGTGTCCATCAACAGATGAATGGATAAAGAAGATGTGGCACATATATACAATGGAATATTACTCAGCCATAAAAAGAAACGAAACTGAGTTATTTGTAGTGAGGTGGATGGACCTAGAGTCTGTCATACTGAGTGAAGTAAGTCAGAAAGAGAAAAACAAATACCGTATCCAAACACATATATATGGAATCAAAAAAAAAAAAAAAGGGTTATGAAGAACCTAGGGGCAGGACAGGAAGAAAGACACAGACGTAGAGAATGGACTTGAGGACATGGGGAGGGGGAAGGATAAGCTGAGACGAAGTGAGAGAGTGTCATGGACTTACATATATTACCAAATGTAAAATAGATAGCTAGTGGGAACAGCTGCATAGCACAGGGAGATCAGCTCAGTGCTTTGTGACTACCTAGAGGGGTGGGATAGGGAGGGTGGGAGGGAGACGCAAGAGGGATGAGATATGGGGATATATGTATATGTATAGCTGATTCACTTTGTTATAAAGCAGAAACTAACAGCCCATTGGAAAGCAATTATACTCCAATAAAGATGTTTAAAAAAAAAAGACACATGCACCCCAATGTTCACCGCAGCACTATTTACAATAGCCAGGACATGGAAGCAACCTAAATGTCCATCAACAGAGGAATGGATAAAGATGTGGTACATATATACAATGGAATATTACTCAGCCATTAAAAGGAATGAAATTGGGTCATTTGCAGAGATGTGGATGCACCCAGAGACTATCATACAGAGTGAAGCAAGTCAGAAAGAGAAAAACAAGTATCATATACTAACACGTGTATGTGGAATCTAAAAAAATGGTATAGATGATCTTATTTGCAAAGCAGACACGGACGAAGAGAACAAATGTATGGATACAAAGGGGGAAGGGGGGGTGGGATGAATTGGGAGATGGGGATTGACATATAAAGACTATTGATATACTATGTATAAAATAGATAACTAATGAGAACCTACTGTATAGCACAGGGAACTCTACTCAATGCTCTGCAGTGACCTAAATGGGAAGGAAATCCAAAAAAGAGGGGATATATGTATACTATAGCTGATTCACTTGGCTGTACAGTAGAAAGTAAAAACACAACACTGTAAAGAAACTATATTCCAATTTTTTTAAAAATGAACAAAATAAGTTGTTAAAGTATGTTAGAAGAATTTATTTTTCAACTATTTTATTTTAATCTACACTGGGGTCAACGCAAAGAAAAAAAAAAAATTAAGAAATAAGTGTCCCTTCCCCGTGGTTCCCAGTTCACACATATGGGCACATAGTTCACAGTGTAAAATGATATATTGGTCTTCCAAATGATTATTTAAGAACCATCCATTTAAACTTGAACCGTTTAAATTTTTTTCCTTCACATTCAACAACAATAAAAAGTAATAAAAATCTTTCTGTGATGCCAGAAAAAACAAACAAAAAAAAGAATGAAAGAAGTGTCCTTGAGGTAGTCTAATTCATTTTCATTTCAACGATATTCCAATAAACACTGAATGTTGGAATCAAACTAAAGGCTTGAAGGCACTGGCCTGGCCTCCAGAAAGTGACGATGAGGACAGAAAGCAAAGCTGGGGGAATGGGAGGAATGGGTATTAAAATCTGGAATGTTAAAAGCCCTCCTCAAAGACAGCAAACCTAGGATTAAGGATTCCACTGAGTTGCTTCTAGAATCAGATCATGTTAGAGACTATCTAATCCAGCTCCATTTGTATGAAATGAGAAAAGTGACGTCCAAAGAGCTTGTGAGTTTTTCAAGGTAACACAGCGCCGTGATCTGCACAGAGAGTTCTTGGGGTTCTTTCCTTGACACATCACCTCCACCCCAACCCCTGAAGACCATGTATGGACCCGACTTCTTTATATCTCTCTCTCTTTTTCCTCTGATTCCCCCCACCATTTCTTTTTATCATTTTTATTACTCTCTCATTTTCCCACCCCTCCTTTCCCATCACCCCCTTCTTAGGTTTTTGGCCTGTCAGTGGCCCTCAGTGGCATCCATGGGCACTGTTTACCTGAGAGCATTCAGGCCTAAGCTGATGACCTTGCCCGGCACTAACAGAGAAACAAAACAAGCTCTGCACCCCTGTTGTCTGGTTCAGCTCCCCATCATCAAACACTGTGATGACCGCAATGGTTTCCTCTCTGGTGTTCTGCTCCTCGCATCCCTACTTCTCACCTTGCGCAATTAGATTTTGAGCCCCTCAAGGGCTCTTTACTAATTTCTGAATGCCTAGAGCCTGATATACAATGAATGGAAATAAATAGGGTTTCCAGATAAAACACAGTGTACCAGTTGAGTCTAAGTTTCACATAAACAAATAGTTTTTCGCTCAAGTATGTCCCACATACTGCAAGGGGACTGAAAAAAAAATTATTCATTGTTTATCTGAAATTCAAATTTAACTAGGCGCCCTATATTTTTATTTCCTAAATCCGACAACCCTAAGATAACACCAATATTAATTAAGAACCTCTACTGGTTACAACTCAGTTGTGACTCAGAACTGGCACTGTAACACACGAGGGAAGAGGAGGAGAGGGGGATATTGCTGCGGGCAAGGCCTAGGACCTAACAGCTGCTTGCTTTGAAGGACTGGCTGCTCTCTTATTTTTCAGTTCTTTAGTTTCCTGCTGATTACTGTTAACTATGGCGTAAAAAAAATAAATTACGAAGTCTTGGCCAAACGTGAAAGAGAAGATTAAAAGGTTCCTAAGTGCATGGCCCGAGAAGCAAAAGAAGAAGGCATACTTTTAGGCATACTTTTTTCATCAGTTTTTGATTAAACAACTTATTACTTTTTAACTTGCAATATTAAAATACAACTACTAGGGCTTCCCTGGTGGCGCAGTGGTTGAGAGTCTGCCTGCCAATGCAGGGGACGCGGGTTCGAGCCCTGGTCTGGGAAGATCCCACATGCCGCGGAGCGACTAGGCCCGTGAGCCACAATTGCTGAGCCTGCGCGTCTGGAGCCTGTGCTCCGCAACAAGAGAGGCCGCGACAGTGAGAGGCCCGCGCACCGCGATGAAGAGTGGCCCCCGCTCGCCACAACTAGAGAAAGCCCTCGCACAGAAACGAAGACCCAACACAGCCATAAATAAATAAATAAACAAACACTTAAAAAAAAAAAAAACTAATATTTTAGTTATTTAACACACTGCAGAAAAATAAATAAATAAATAAAAACTCACTGTCCTCAGTCCCTTCCTCTCCATAGAAACTACTAACTTTACACCATGATTTTGGTCAACATCTTGCTGTTGTTATTGCTTAAGGAAAATAACTAGCACGTTATAAAAGAACAGAATGTGTTAGCACCTAGTAGCTAGTCACTAAGTATCTGCCAGGATTAATAAAGAACAAAACAGAAGGTAAGGACAATAGAATGAGTATTACTTTAAAAAAAAAAACAACTATTTAACTTAAAGGACTATTAAAAAGTATTTTTAAAAGGTATTAAAGGAATACTTTTTATTTCCTTTAGTTATATATTTGTTAGCACTATTAATACTTAAGGCTTGGGAAAACCAGGCATGTAATGTAATCAGGGACCACTTTCACCACAGCATAACAAGGCAACTTAAATCATCTTCCCTGTGCTTTAAAAAATTTTCTAGATGATTAAGTATCATCTTTCTTTGATAAAAGCAGGTGAACTTGTTGATATCAAAAAGATTTCTCCCTCTTTCATCTGTGAAACTATAATTTCATACACTTATGCAATACTGCAAGTATACCAACTGTAAATATAAAAATGACATCATAGCTATAAAATACATTTTCTTGGGATTACATCTAAGAAGCAAATTTTCTAACAAAAAAGAACTATATGAAGAATGTTAAATAGAGAACCTTCAAGCAAAATTCAAAGTGCCATTATTCCTCTAGCACGATTTGTATTAAGACCTCATGCAAGTAACTATTTCAATGATATCCTTGAGTTTTTCACCCAGTTCTCCATTCATTCATTCCATAATCCATCATCTATTGAAAAGAAACAAATGACTTAATCCAGCATTTATAATCAGAGGGAGGACCCAGTAAATGCAATGTTGAAGCTAGGTCATCGTGCATTATTTTCATAGTAATTTGTGTTAGCCCAATAGATGCATCTAAATAGATACAGTAAAACTAAATCTTGAAAGAAAATAGGAAAATCTCATAAGTAGTTCATCAACATTTACCATGGATGCAATTTTCAAAAACAATTACATCTAAAACAAAAGTGTGAACATAAACAAAACTTACTTTAAATCTCTAACTCAGACGTTTGAACAGAGAAGACTATTTCCAAACATACTAGGATTTGTATTAAATATTCAAACTCTAAGAATAAGAACTAAAATTCCAATAAAATTTGCCTAGATACCCTGCTATGTTATGTATGTTTTATAACATCAAAGTAATAAATAGCATATACACATAATGTCAAGTTACTTTTGGTAGCACCAAATTTAAGAATTCTTAATGGTCCCAATGATAAAGAACCTTTCAAACCTGACTCTCAACCTCTTTAAAGTAATTATAGATAAATAATTATTCATAAATAAAAACAAGGGGAAAAATCCCAAAGCACTTGTAATTACGCTCAAGGAGTTTAGAGCAGATAAATATCTTTTAAGCTGATGCTCTGATTAGGAAACAAATGGCAACGTTTTCAAACTTTCAATTAGCACTTAATTTAATTCACTGGCAATTTGTTCAATCAATAATTTGTTTCTGAAGCCAAACTATGTCTTTTAATTACCGCAATAAATCTACCGTAGTCTTCACTTCAGACTAGGTATAAATTCTCTTTTTAAACCTCACTGTCTACGTGAATGGCTGAAGCTGTTTAAAAGTTGTGGAACCATTAAAATCCCGTATTCTAGCATAAAGACAAGTCCTTAGCACTAACTCTAAAAAGCAGAAATTTAATTAAATCAGTATGACAACTTCCTAGACTATAAGCCATCCACTGCAGGTGTCACTTTATTCTCTAATATATTAAATATGTAACTGTCATCGCTATGTAATATTATCAATACAATTAAAATGTTCAGACAGGCGTTTCCACAAGTTATTATTCAAACATGCTCACTTGAGTTAAATATGATTCCTTGAACCAAAACCACCTCGGCAATGCTGGTGTGTGCCACCAGCACAGGTCCTCGCGACACAATAAGCACTAAAATATTGTGATACATAGGTGTGTCAAGCTACTGCAGCAAGGTTGTTCACGTTTTTATCATAAAACCACTTTTGTGGACAAAGCTCTATACCTTTCAGAAAACATTCACCGAACCAGAACCAAAGACAGAGAGCACTGTTTCCACGTGACTAAGAAACATGTACTTGTGACAGTTGTGAGGTTTGTTTTACAACTCGGAAATTTAGACGAGGATTTAAAAGATTTCTAAAGTCAGTGATTACAACCTAATTATTGTTACCCCATTCATTGTCATACCTTAAATCTGTATTAACAGGGCTTTCTAGGACATAGCAGCCATTCTATTAAACCTGATTTCTGAAATGAGGCAGAAAGAACATCTTAAAATGATGAAAAGCTTAGCAGTCAGTTGAAGAAAGAGAGGAACAAACAACAAAAAAGGAAGTTTAAAAATTTATGTTGCCCAATTAGAATTTTTAAATACATAGCCAAATTCAAAAGACAAGATTAAAGTAATAGAAATTTTGGTCATGTACTATTTTCCTAACTCACAAGGATACCATCATTTTTACTTATATTTCCTTCATTAAGTATTTCTTTCAAAAAAAAAAACCAAAAACCTGTTTTCATTGATGTTATTACTGTTGCTGTTGGTGGTAGCAGTATTTAGTTGATAATTGTTATGATCAATTGGTGTAACTGGATTTTTCTGAAAATAATTTGATCCCTTTAGACAATCAGTTTCTAGAAGGATCAGAGCACTGACCACTGCATGGGAAGAAAGGGATCTGTCCATGAGAGATTAAGACCAGAGAATCAATAGAATTTGAACACAGATCAAATGTAAATACTAGGTACACTTTTGAGGAATAACATCAACATTTAGTTACAAGGAGACAAAAGGGAGAAAGTGCGTGAAGGAAAGGTCTCTGTCTTTTGTTCCATTCTGTCTGACCTACCACATGCCCATCAGAAGACAGCAACGCGCCAATAGCAGGAAAAGAGATCGGGAGGGTAGGGAGATGCAAGGGAAAGAGGAGAATGTCTGAGCAGAGCCCCCTCCATGTGCACTTACATAAAATTCAAAATCTCACAAAGCTAACTAATAGCATTAATGCCAGTACAGAGCAAGGAGAGAGGACTCAAACCCACAAAATCAGTGCTCTTACTCACAGTGCCACATCCGGGCAGATTAAAATGGGAGCCCTGTATGAGAGGGTGGCATTGAGACCGGCTGGGCCATTTCCTTACCACAACCCCCCTTTCGTCCTCCCAGGAACTCTCCTCTTATTGGTGCCTTTGGGTCTTTTCTCTTGGGCTTGTCTGATTCTCCAGAAAAGAATCATCCATCTCCAGAGTAGCGGCAAAAGGGATCTGGGAGCTGGGATGGGGAAGAGCGTTAAGGATCTTTCCACTCAACATGATTCCCTGCTTTCAGAAAGGTACCATTGTTCTGAACTGTGCCTAATATCCCTGAGTCTAGATTCCCTCCAGTTTAGCCTCTCCAGAGAGCAGCCCTTCAGTCTTCTGCTGGGAGTTGGGAGGCACAGTCATCTGGCTGCCTGGTTTGGGGGGAGTGGGTAGGATCAGGAGTTCCAGCTACTTCTTACACAGACCTTCCACCAAGTCTCCTATTTTTGCCCCCATGCACCCTTACTTTGAAAAGCATCTTTCTGCACCTTCCAGGGGTTAATATGGTATGAGTTGGCTACTTCTGAACTGTCCTTGCTGTTGCTTAGGGTTCAACTGTCTCTTTTCAGCCAGGGTAGTGACCACCAGTTCATTTGCTTTCTGGTTTCCAAAATGTTGAGTCTGAGATGTCCTCTCCATTTTGCTTTGTTCCTGTGGGCTTTATTTCCTTTCAGTAATTTTTGTGTGGGTTCGGAGATAAAGGAAGTAAACATTCGCATGTATGTGTTCAATTCCCACTATTTACTCAAAAGTTAGCAATTGTTTCCTATTAAATTATTTCTTCCATTCTCCAGTAACTTCTGCTAATTCAGGCAATTTAATTTTCTTATGCAAAAATGTCAATCCCCCATAAGCGGGAAAGAATCCAGTAGAACGACAAGAAAACTAAATGGCAGCTGCTCTAACCTCAGCCAAGGTAAAGTGAGAGATGCCCACATCAAGCTTTCTTTCTCAGAATTAGCACCAACCACAGTAAAAGGTCTTAGTGTGAAGCAAAATAGAAAGCAAAGCACGTTCTGGATCTTGGAATACTGAATAAAGAAGTCAAATGAATGCCTCAAAGTCATCAATTTCACCCAATGAACAAGTACACAAATCTCAAAAGAAAAATCAGCACTACAACTCAAGGTCGAGCAAAGCTGAATCCTTGGCATGATGCTCTTGTCTCAATACTCAGTTCTCTGTCATCTCTTCTACTATAACTTCTGTTTCCAGGGCACTAGGATGTCCTTAACTCCATTATTTCAAGTTATGTACAGAGCAATCCTGACATCTCACTAGATCTCAAATTCATTCTAGTCAAAACCAATCACATCCTCTACTTCCCCCTGAAAGAGAATTCTCTTCTCACCTTTCTCATCTGTCTAACCCTTTGGAATTTTCTTTAACTCTTCCTCTCCGCTACCTGCTTTATGCAACTTATCAACAAGTCATTTTATTTATTCCTTCACAATGTCTCTTGGGGCTAATGGTGGTGTTACTTTTATTTTTTTAAAAAATTTTTTTTGACGTGGACCATTTTTAAAGTCTTTACTGAATTTCTTACAATATTGCTTCTGTTTTATGTTTTGGTTTTTCGGCCGCGAGGCATGTGGGATCTTAGCTCCCAGACCAGGGATGGAACCCGCACCCCTTGCAATGGAAGGCGAAGTCTTAACCACTGGACCACCAGGGAAGTCCCGGTGTTACTTTTAATAGTGGAACTTGAGAACAGTTTAAATGTCCCCAAATGGGAAAACCGTTAAGTAAACAATGGTATATCCACATGATGGAGTATAAGGCAGACACTAGAACGATGTTTTTAAAATATATTTAATTACATGAAAGCATGTCTACGTCATAATTCTAAAGAAATTTTTAATGCAAAATTAAATATATAGTAAGATTAGAAAAAAAAATTTAACAAGGGAAAACAGGAAAGGGAACAAGGAAATTTTCTTAAGTGACGGCAATGTTCTAGATCTGGCGTTATGGTTACACGAGTGTATAGAATTGCTAAATTCATTGAACATTCACTGCCTAAGCCCTGTTCTTAAAATTGTATTCCATGTAAGCATATCTAAAAATTTTTTATTTAAGGGAAAAATCTCATTTTAAAACAGTGACTAGGAGGAAACTGGCCAAAATGTGGACAATGATTGAATTTAAATAATGAAACTATGGATCATTTTTTTCTCTGGCTTCCAAACTTTCTTTGATGAGCACAGGAAAAAAGAGAGAAGATGGGGAAGTTCCTTTACATATTCTTTTCCAATTCCTCTTCCTTTGCTACCATCTGACAAGATTAGGACAACAGCCTTCTGCCATCGGCCATCCTGGGTTAAATCTGCCAGCCAAAAATCTCTGTAAAGGAGCTGGCAGGAAGCTTTTTTTTGTGGGGCAGGAGAAAGAAAAATAAGAATATCGTTTACATTTCACCTCCTATTCAAAACCTTAGCAACTCCCTGCTTGCTGTCCACAAGATTAAGTCTAACCTCTTCTACTTAGCTTGCCAAGACCTCTGTAATCTAGACCCATCCCTGCCACTCCATCTTATTACCCACAAGTTCCAACCACGAGCCCTCCACTCCCGTTCGTCTTCTATTTCAAGACTAAACTTTGCTCAAAGTAAGAGGCAACTTTTTACCTGCTGAAATGCTGACAGTAACGTTAAATTAATTCTCTCTAGAGTCTATTATCCCCACACGAACCATCACCGGGAAATGTTTCCCACAGAGAGACAACTATATTGCACTGTCTCCAAAACTGGAAATGTAGCAGTGAATCCAAAAGTGAAGATTGTTGATATTAAATCTTGGAATCCAAAAATAGAGGTGTAAACACTGCAATAGTCATAGTGCTTAACTGTGTATAAATACGGAGCAGGCCACCTTGCTGCTGGCAGTCAAGCACTCACGTCCCACACACAGGCTAGCCCTGTGATACCAGGTTTTTGCTACACATCATAATGCATGCACTGCGGATCCTACATCCCAGAAAGGTACTAAAGCTGGTAAATTAAGTCATTTTGGTAAGAGCCAAAGCGCACAAGTTGATAAAACAATAACAACACGGGGCTTTTTTGAGAACACGTATAGTCCTTTAACATCTGCTTTGAACACTTTATGGTTCAAAATCAGCTAATGCTAAAACAAAATTTAAACCTCTTGAATTTTGAATTAAAAAAACGCACACAACACTTGAGGCTCCTGAGGCAGAGTTTCCGGCTATTGAGTATGTGTTCTTATATGAAATCACTGAAAATAAACAGGAAACTGTCAAAACTGTCACTGCCCCTTACTCTGTGTCTGTGTGTAAGTCTCTGTCTCTGTGACCCTTCATTAGTAAAATAAAGCCCTGAGCTAAAGGGTGAGCAGTGAAAACAAAACACACCTGACCTACATTTGACCAGAGATTAACATCACCCTTTACCAGATACTACTGCTTCATAATAAATTGAGTAAGATACGCCCCTCCAGACAGACAGCTCTCCCTCGCCAGCCTCACTGAGGCACGCTGGCCTCATCTTGGAGGGGGAGACAGGAGAGTGGGTGTAAGTTCCTGGGAAAGAAACCAAGACAGGGTTCTAGGGGCAAGTACTGCCCACCAACCCTTTTAGCTTCCTTTTTCTGGGGGGGCCACACCGCGAGGCATGCGGGATCTTAGTTCCCCATGCCCTCTGCAGTGGAAGCATAGTCTTAACCACTGCACCGCCAGGGAAGTCCCTAGGTTCCATTTTCAATGTGCTTTTAAAGACCATTGCCTTCCAATTATTTCACCCTTCAAATAACTACACTTACTTTCCAGAATAGGGCATGACAAACTCCCCACTTTATACCTGATGGCAGCACAAATACAAAACTCAATTTTCTAGCACCTTATCTACTAAGCTTAACAAATTTTTCCAACTTCTAAGAGAAAAAGCCAAATGTCCCGCAAAAGGAAGAGGCCTGCATTATTCCAGAATGTTCTACCCTATTCTCATAAACGCCTTAACTTCTTCAGGAAGGGAAATTCCATGGTATTTCAAGGTAGCCCATGGAGCACCGGCCCAGCCCCCGCTCTCTGTTTGTAACTCACCTTTCTGTAGGGCCAGGAAACATTATACTCTCCAGAATACCTTGCTTATCAATTTTATTAAAAAATAAACTCACTCTCCAACCTACCAAATAGTTATAACAGGTCCTATTTTTATTCAGAAACATCCTCTCTTCTGTATGTCACCCTCTGCCCTCCTGGCACTGCTCCTCCTGCCCGGGACCTGCACGCTGCCTTAGGCTCTGGTCTTTCCCGTTCTCCCTCTTCCACTGCCACGTTAACCCGCACCTTTGTCTATTCATCATTGTAACTGCATTTTTACTCTAAAGTCCCTCATCTTACCCTCACTCTCCAGAGGCAACTTCCTCTGCAGAAGTCACCAGAGAGCATATTTCTTCTTGTTTTCATCTACAGATCAAGTTTGGCTTTTAATATTGGTCAGAAGCCACCCACCTCCTGGAAATGACCTGCATTGTTTTCTTGCCAAATTCTTGCCTCAAGCATTACTGTCTCTGAGAATGCCACATGGAGGACACTCATTTTCTCCGTTTCTTCCTGCTAATAATGCACCACTGTGGTGTAACCGGCTTTCCCCTTAGAGAATCAACCAATAAATACCTCTCTCTCATTTCTGTCTCTCCTCAGTAAAGAGAAGACTAAGCCATATAAACTAACATCAATTCCTATGCTAGAGGTTAAGACCCACTTATATATACCACAGGCAGTATTTCCCAATCATTATATCATCCATTTTCTTGGCAGATTTTTCCAGAAGTATTGCTTACAGCGCTAACCATATTTTCAGTTTCAAGGTTAAATTAAAAGGTGGGATAAAAGAGGAATCAAAACTTGAATGCAATACTCTAACTTATCCTGCAAAACTCTGCTGCCAGCTTGGGGGCGTGGGGGGAGGAGAAAGAGGGGGAATATTCTCATCTCAGTGAAATGATAGTATTGGATAGATCAGTGCTAGACAAGTCACAGCTGTCAAACCATTTTAAGTATATTGAAAACTCTGAACAATCTGTAAAGCAGTTAAGCCAGAGGGACTACAGCTTGTAAATGAAGCAAACAGCAATCATGAGTAGCTCATTGCTTCCTGAGTAAAAATCTGCTCCTTAAAATGTTTAAATTAAAACTAAACCCGTTAAAATCCCTATCTGATATTTTAAGAGAGAATGTTTGCAGGAGAGAAGTGGTAAATTATTAATACAGTGTAGACATTACTATGCAAGTAATACCAGGAAAAATTTTATGTAGGTGAACTAAGGGCAGCATATATACACATGTATATATAGTTATACACACACGGGCACCTGCAGATTTACAGGGCTCTTCCCACACCCTCAAAAAAAGACTTGAAAATAAAATTTCCCAGAGAGAATTAAAGTTTAAAATCAACAGTCAAAGATATGGAAAGTCATCTTAAAGAGACAAAAAAGCTTCCAGGCTAGCAAGACTTCTAGAAAAACTAGTTTTTCCAGAAAAACTGATTAATCCATCCAAACAAAAAAGGTTAAGTCTATCAGAGGTGGCAAAGGTGGTACTACGAATAATGATAACAGTAACAACATCACAACAACCTTTATAAAGTTACAGTGGGTAACAACTTTAAGAGGATTAAGACTCATCTAAGATCACACAGCTAGGTAAGTGGCCCAGGTCATTCCGTCTATATCACAGACCCAGAGAGGACCACAAAAAGGAAAAGCAGGCTGTACAAATGTTAAGTGCTTCCAAGGATTAGGGGCCATCATAGAGGTGGAGGGACATTTAAATCATCTAACTCCCTTGCTCCAAATCCAAGCTAACCAAGCAATTTAGGGATCCCTTGGCTGCTGACATAGCTTGCCTGCTTCTAACGGTGGGGCAGAGAGAGAAGTAGCATGGCGGGAGCACATGAACTTAAGGGATACAACCATCTCGAGGATGGAACAGAGGAGAGTTCTGAACTACACAGCTTTCCTCCTGGGCTGCTCCTTACCCCCAATCACCATGTACTCCTGCCTACTGGGAAGGAGTGGTAGGGCAGAGAAAAAATGTTAATTTGAGAATAACGCAAAGGCAATGTAGTTATTATATATAGGGTAGTGAGGTGGTGGGGGGAGAGGGAGTGAAAGGGAAGCTGTTTCTTAAGCAAAAACAAACATTTAACCCCAGAGCCTATTATTTGATAAAATAGACAAGCAAGGAAAAGGT
Source organism: Balaenoptera borealis (assembly GCF_965194805.1). Lineage (NCBI taxonomy): Eukaryota > Metazoa > Chordata > Mammalia > Artiodactyla > Balaenopteridae > Balaenoptera > Balaenoptera borealis. The sequence continues at coordinate 37,609,074 of NC_138866.1, read as the reverse complement.
AGAGGGAAAGCATCAAGGCCTTATGACCTATTTAGAGGGACTCAAGGAAGAGAACATAGTACTGAGGCAAGAGTCCAAATTTAGAGATTTTAGTCTTCATTCCTATTAGAAAGACTGATCCCAGGAGAGGATTATGGCACAGCAGTTAAGAGGATGGGCCCTGTAGCCAGACAGACTGGGTTCAAACCTCAGTTCTGCCAGTTACCCAGGTGAGTAGCTTTGGGCAAGTTTCTTAACCTCTCTCTACTTCCTTTACATCATCTATAAAATAATATATAATAATACTATAACAAAATATAATATAAAATAAAATAATATAATTATATAATATATAATACAAAACAAGGTTGTTGTTAAGACTGAATTCATCCACACAGTAGGTGCTGCAGATTATTATGCTGCTAACAATGGAAGGTCTACAGGTGCTGGTGACCTTCTTTTGTTAGTGCACACCTTTATGAAGAACCTCTAAGGATTAAGTATTCAACCACAATTCTAAACTGTATAACCATTATAAAAACCTACAAAAACTGACACAAGGTAAAACAAAAAATCTGAATAGTCAGACATGTATTTTAGAAATTGAGGGGGTCTGGGAGGGATGGATTGGGAGCTTGGGATTGGCAGATGCAAACTATTATATATAGAATGGATAAACAACAAGGTCCTACTGTATAGCACAGGGAACTATATTCAATATCCTGTGATAAACCGTAATGGAGAAGAATATAGAAAAGAATGTATATATATATAGATGTATAACTGAATCACTTTGCTGTACAGCAAAAATTAACAGAACATTGTAAATCAACTATACTGCAATAAAATAAAAAAATAAAAAAAAAAAGAATTCACTGCCAGAAACCTTCCCATAAAGAAAACTCCAGGCCCGGATGGTTTCATTGGTGAAATCGTTCTTACAACTTCATTTTTAATCTTCAGTTACTGCCATAAATGGGAAGACCCTGCTCCTTTCCAATCTCATCCTACATTTTCCAACAGAGCAGCATCAAGCAGAGCACTGCATATGTAAAAATCGAGCTTAAACCATTTTGGAGTCAGATTATATCTTTGAAAATTTAATAATCAAAAGCTACAGATCTTCTCCCACAAAAATAGGCAAAACACACAAAATTTTGCACTCAACATCAGGAGGTCCACTGACCCCCATGAAACCAATTGATGGACACCCAAAGATGCTAAATGAATAGTGTTAAATGAGCATTAACTGAAGTAGCACAGAGTGATAGTTTAAGGAAAGGACAGAGCGCCTGACAGTTTCTCTACCCTCTGATAAATTACAAATGGTAACAATCTGTTCCTAACCTTGAGCAGCAATTCTTCCTGACCTCATTCTAAAAATATCTTTTGGTAATCTTCATCATCATAACCTTAAAGTCTTTTCAAAGCACCAAGGAATTCTTTTTCTAATTTAATTCTTAGGTCCTATCTTTTAGATTTATCCTATCCTTAAAAACTCCCCAATAAGTTCATCACTTCCTAAATGACTTTCCCAGATGTCACTCAACTCTTTCCCATTATTTATATTTCCAATCTTGTAAGCAGCCCACCTTCCCCCATCCCACATCCAATGGCTCACACCAAAAGATCTTATCTCCTTTGGGCCTAAAGAATTGCCTCCAAGGCAAATTCTGGCCGGGATGTATAGCTATATTCCTTATCAGATGCAGGAGGATGAAAAATGGAAACTTCATATTCCCCCCTGGTAGTTATCATTCCCAAGGCTACCTTTAGATAGATGTTATTTTATGAAAAGAAATCCTCCATCCTTTAGCCAAGAGAGGATGCAATGAAATTAACAAAGCATTCCTAAGAGTCTGTGTAGGTAGACTCTGAGACCTTTAATTGCGACTTCATATTTTTCTACAAAACCATATTGTCCTATTAAGAGGCTAACCAGAGCTGTGATTTTCAGTTAACTCACAGAATGTATAAAAGATAAAGCACTTAGATAACCAAGTGACAGGATATAATTTGAGAGTGGGAAAAGAACGAAGCTAATGTGTGGCCAAGAAACAATATAAAGGACTCAAGGAAAGATTTCAATAGAAAAAAGAAGAAAAAGTTGTACAACATATTTTATCTTAAAACTACATTTGCTTTGGAAAATCATATATTCTACAGTTTGAGATATACAGAGATTTAACCACAGATGAGGTAGGAGTAGGGCAGACTCTGAAATCAAGAAAAGCCAAGATATAAAGAGAAAATATGAAAATAATAACAGCAAATGACCAATGCAACAAGATATACTTTGTGCAGGAAAGAAGTGATAGGGTTTTACTCTAATGAGGACAGTACACCCAAGATTCCACCACTGTACATGCAATCATTATCTACAGCCGTCATTTCAACTTCCTCATATTTCACATACAACCCACTACCTCCCCCGAAACACTGCACTGAAGCACAACGATTCTCTGCATCACCTGGGGTCCCAGTATTGTTCTCTTTCTCCCCTGCTCTACTCTCATGCTGATAATTACCAATCTCAGTCTCCAACTTTCCCATCTAGGACTCCTGTAACCTCAAAGTTAACACATCAAAAATCAACTCAGCTTCCACCCAAAAAACCTGCCCCCCCTCCTGCTGTACCTTTCTCAAATAGGAGCACCATGACTACCTAATCCCCAAAGCTATCCTAGACTCCTTCCTCTCTCTCTCACTCCAAACATCAATGCAAATGCTAAGTGCCTTCAATTTTACCTCCTAGTGAGTCTTAAATGCCATCCTTTCCTCATCTTCTCTACTTTCACCCCGTGCTTGGTTTAGGCCCTCTACAACTTCTCTAATACAACAGGCCCCTAATCAATTCCTCTCTGCCTTCAAGTTCAGCCCCCTCCAATCTACCTGGCTCACTGCCATTACAGTACAAATCTGACTGTGTCACTCCCCTGCTTACAACTTTTCAATGATTATCCACTGTCTGTGAGGTTCTTTCAGGATCTTCTGGTCCACATCTGAATCTTCAACTGCCATCATTCACCTCCTCTCACTCCCCAACACACACACGCGCACTTAATGCTGTAACAACACAGCACTGCTTGTGTTCCTCTGAATACATCATGCGGTTTGGGAATTCCTTTGCATCATGTAATTCTCTTTTTCATTTCAACACTATTTCGGCCCCTGGAAAACATGTTTTCACCTTTTAATACTTGGGCTTTCCTCACTTTGTAAAGCCTTCCTTGACCACCCCGACCTTCCTCGGATTAACCCCCCTTTTGCTCTACTCCTTCCCTGCCTTCTACATACTTCTATTAATGCACATATGACATATTTTATTATTTGTTCACATGAGTGCCCTCTCTACCAGACTGTGAGTTTGTTGACAGAGCAGGGCCCTGTCTTTTTTTAATTATCAAAATGTAAAAACATGGCTCTAAATCACTCAATAAACATTACTTATTAATTAAAATGATGTCTTCACCCGTTAAGATCTCCTCTCACATTTGAACTGTCCCCCAAAGAGATGGCTTTGAAAAGGAAGATGTGTGAATATAAAGAGTATAAAATACAGTTTAAGTTTGAGTAAAAAAAAAAAAAAAAAAAAAAAAAAATTAACCCAAGATTACTTGGAGAGCTAGAAATTCTAAGAAATCTTTTAAAGGGATGCATGGCAACAGAACCAGAAGCAAAACACGAGCGTAATGTGGTAAAAATACTGCCGCAAGGAAAGAAGCCTGACACTTGAGATGATACACGGCAACATGTGCCAAAGCCTAAGGAACTAACAGTCCTGGTTCTCATTTTTCCATCAGATGTGACCCCATGAGAAAGAAACACATGGAAGAAACCACTTACGGAGTAGAGGCAACTACTTTGGACAGTGTTCTGTAAACTTTAAGAATGGCAGAATCCAGGGACTTCCCTGGCGGTCCAGTGGTTAAGACTCCATGCTTCCACTGCAGGGGGCATGGGTTCGATCCCTGGTCGGAGAACTAAGATCCCGCATGCCATGCAGCACGGCCAAAAGTAATAATAATAATAGAAAAGAAAAGAAAAGAAAAAAAGAATGGCAGAATTCATTCTAAATTTCTTACACTGTGTTGACGAAGGAGCTGGTATTTTTCAGAGCTGGAAGGATGTGAGAGACCACCACCAACTCCCTCCATTTACAAGAGGAAACTTGGGGCTTAGAGAGGAACCCAAGTCTCACCACTAGTTAAGTGGAAGATGAGAAATGAGGACAGTGGCTTCTACTTTCTCTATCTGGGGCTCTTTCCACTACCCCACACTACCCTTCTGCAGGTGAGTTAGGTGCTATATTGTTTTTTTTATTTTGTTTACACATAAAGAGTTATTTGTCTTTCTTAATTCTAAGAGTCTGTAGGTGGTATCCAGACTTTATTTAAATGCTAAAAATGGTTTCCACACTCATAGATTACTTTCATCTTCTACTCTTTTCTTACCCTAACAGGCATAGCAACTCTCAAAGTACAGTCCCATCAGGTTTTGGTAATAATGCTGACATCAGAACATGCCATCTTAAGTCATCACTCATCCTGGTTTGCAAAACCTAGCTATCGCTTCATTGATATTTCATTAAAAGCACTACCATTTCCCTCACTAATCCTAGTGAAGCAGTTTCATTTTACAGTAATAAGAAAGAGGAATAGGTGGGGACAGTGACTGTTCAACAGGCAGGATTGGAATTACAGAATTTGAGGACCACTGAGGCAATGGGATATAGCATATCGAGCCAACAGAGCATTTCAAGTCCACAAACAGGAACTCTGGGTTCCCCCAATGATTATAAAGTCAAGTATCTAATAATGAAATCACAAAATATAGTACCAGTATCATTGATTAAATGCTTGCCATGTGTTAGGGACTGTTCTAAGAGCTTTACACGCATCATCGCCAATCCTCATAAAATACCCAAAAGGTAGGTGCGTTACAGATGAGGAAAGTGAGCAGTAATAGCACGAGGGTTTCTACACGCAGGGGGCTCACAGGTGGCAAAACAGAAGGGAGTAGAGGGCAAGTAGGGACTTGGCGCCATCCCTTCTTAAAGAGACATAAACCCCCGTTTCCTAGGTTGTATGTGTATCTGAGGTGGTGAGAACCTTGATGTACAAGCAAAGCACGAGTTTCCTCAGGTGAACTATTCATGGAGCAGGGCAGGAGGGACAGTGGCTGCCCTTCCCCCAATGCCACATGCCTCTTAGCACCTCATGGAAACTGAGGACTCCAAAGATGGAGGGCTCTGTCCGGAGTGATGAAGCTGGTAAGTATGGCCGGAGTTGGCATCTGAACCCAGGTTTGTGTGGTTTCAAAGCCCTTTCTCTTCCTACTCTGCCACGCTACTTCCTTCTCTATAAATGCCAGATTGTCTAAGAACCATGCAAAATTAGTAGGTAGCAATTTCACAAATCACAAAATATGAAAAATAAATTACACCTCTGAGAACCCTAAACTATCATCCAGAAAGTCAATTATCTAATGCCCTAGAATAGCATGCATGCTACAGATTCAATACTTCCTAAAGTAGGGCTTAAGTACATTTTAAAGTACACATTCACACACGAATGACAGGAGTCTTTTTTTAAAAGTTTTTTTGTTGGGGTAGAGGGGCATGGGGGGAGGTGGTAAGAAGAGAAAATGGTCTCCTTTGAGAGACTCAAGCTGGTTTAGGACCAAGTTGGTTCACAGGAATGAATGGGTTTTTGGATTATGCCAACTACTGGGTTTAAAGCTGAATATAATCCAATGACATCCAATATCTTCATCCTAATTTGAGAGCCTAAAATGCCCCTATTTTAAGAGGGAATTCATCTATTCATTCAACAATCTCCAGGTAGACCCGGGCTAGGAGGTATTACAGAGGCCACAGAGATGTGCAGGACAACTCCGAAACAGTTCCTGCTTAGGAGTACTTACAGCCTAATTAGAAAAATCAGATAAACGTGTGCAAGGATTAAATACCAGCAAATGAACAAATTCTAAAAGGGTGAGTTGCCAAGAAGTGGTAGAAGTGAAGGAAGGAGAAAACTCTGGGCTTTTCAGGAACCAGTGGTATCACTGTAAGCCAGATCTTGAAAGGAAGGGCGGAATCAGAATTAAAGGCAGGAGGGCAGGGAGTTCACAAAGGTCCAGGAACAGGGAAAAGGGCTATTACAAAACAAATCCACAAATACCCAGAAGTTCTCGCACAAGGGCAAACTGAGGTGTGTACAAGGATATTCATGGGGTCATGGTTAAATAAATTATGGCACATCCACACAACGAAATGCAGCTATAAAAATGAATGAGGCAGCTTTATATGTACTGATGTACATTATATACTGCTAAGTAAAAAAAGCAAGGTACAGAGAGTGAGTATACTCTGCTACCATTTGTGTGTTTACAAAAAACAATATTTATACATATATGCTTGTATATGCTTCAATATTCATGGACTATCCATGGAAAGATATAGAAGAAATTTATAAACGGTGGATACCTCTGTCAGCTGAGGACATGGGTAGGTTAAAACCAAGGAACTGTGCTCTGCAGAAGGCAGGTGGGCTAGAGAAGATCCTAAGTGTCAGGGTAAGAGGTTTAGAGAACACGCAAACTCTAGAGCATGGTTTCTCAACAGTGGCATCATTGACATTTGGGGCCAGATAATTCTTTGTTGTAGAATTATCTACAATTCTTTGCTGTAGAACAATCTACAAAATTGTTGTACAGTGCTGTCCTGTGCATTGTAAGATGCTTAACAGCATTCCTGGCCTCTACCCACTAGATGCTGGTAGCACCCCACCTCCCACCCCTGGTTGTGACTCCCAAAAATGTCTCCAGACAATGCCAAGGAGCCCTGGCAGGGAAAATCGCCCCTGGTTGAGAACCACTGCTCAAGAACCACAATATAAACAGTTAACATACAAAACCCTGTTTTACGTTCCTATAAATTAACAAATGCAACATACACTCCCATATGGATCTGAGGAATATATTGGACATTGTTTTGAAATGACCTTCATATATCTGTCATAGTTTCTCAAGTTGTGATAATTCAGGTCCCTTCCCAAATCTGAACTATTCATTTTTAACCATAACTACCCCATCACAGATGTCTCTTTTCTGCATTTGTTGAATACAAGTGATAAAAGTGGAAAAGAAAGGCTAAGTACATTTTCAGCAGTACACAGAGGGTGGGCGAGATTCCCCAGTGGGCTTCCCATGATGCACTGACCCCCTTGGATCTCTTCAGCATAACTTCTCAAGTTAGTAGACCAGCCCCACCCCCTCCAGATATCATGTGCTCTCTAGATCCAAGATCCTCTAGGATGTCAAGGAAGGCAACCCTCCCACAGAAATCTAACAGAAAACTACATTTTGGCTCAGCTTCTGAAAAACTAATATAATTATTGACACAATAAGAACATAATTACTCGTATTATGCTAATAATGTTTCTTCTCATAACTCTTAATGACCACACAAATTACAAGACGCTGTTCAAAAATAATGAAAGACATCACTCCTGTTTTTAAGATTATAAAGAGAAGGATTAGTTTATAAAGCCAAGAGAGGCTTTACCTAGATTCTACATATCATGATTTCATTAAGCTTAAAGCCATTTCTAACATACCACAATGAATAGGGAGAAAAAAAAAAATCAAGACATCCAACAGGCTTGAATATTTTTCAAACACAGATCTAAAACTTGTTGATTCTCCTGTGTCTTTTCTTTTCCCAATGCCAGAAATCCAGTTAACACCCTGGCAATCTTTGCTTTGTACTTTGAAGTCACTGATTCCTCCAATACTGTTGTAGGTGAAAAGTTCTGGATTTCATTCTCATGAAATCATGCTCTTCAAATTTTAGTATTGTGCCGACTACTTGTGCTTAGCTCTCAGAAGGTTGGCTCTCATTTGTGGAGGTGACCTCCAGTGACCTGACCCTGCAGTAAATACACCTGTGAGTCCCTATGGAAGGTGCTTAAATGTGTCCGCGGCGAAAAAAAGAAACTCACCATTCTAACTACTTCAGGGTAAGTCTGCTCTGTCAAACAGCCTCTGCTTATTGTAATGTAGTCCACCAGTTCATTAAGAGTGGAGCGCTTGTATTCTTTCATTTTAAGATCAGATAGCGTGTCCATGAAGTCAAAAATGACACAGCACTGCTGAAGTTTCTTTAGGAACAGTTCAGGCTGCTCTGAGGATGGAACGTCTAAGAAAAAAAAAGGAAATGGTGTAAGTCTGTCATCAATTTCTAGGTAACAGGAATTCTCTGTGAAAGTTAACTTCAAAAGCAAGCTCAAAAAAATAAGAATTCACATGACAACAGTGTTCTTTTAAACAGTTACACATGGGCAGGAGGGGATACCATATCCACTACTTCAGAGACCTTGTCTTTGGAAACTACATGGTACCAACACAATTGACAGCATTTGCTATTCAGCCACCAAAGATTGACCAAAATCCCAAGAGCTGTTAAAGTTGAAGCAAATTTTAACCAAAAACACCCCAGTGTCAACACCCTTAAGCCAAAAACACTGAAAAAGGTCAAACTTTCCATTATAAGGTAGACACAGAAGTTTTCACTGTTGGTTTAAATTAATTTCACTAAAAAAATTTCAAAGCAGAAATGTCAGTTGATTCATTTTAATTTCATGCTGACATCCTTGGTATTTAAAGCAACTGTTGGGTGTGTGAGTTTATATTTCTTGTTTTGTTTTGGCTTGATATCTATGAAGCTTCTTTGTCAAAGAAACTCGAAAAATCAACAAAATCGAGCAATACCAACTCTCTCAAAAAGGGCACATCAGTAATGGGACAATGCGAGCAAACTCTATTAAAATCTAGGCTCTCCCTTTTGACCCATCTTCTTCCTTTATGGTGGGAGAAAACCACTAACATTTTTATTAATATGTTCTCAGAATAAACATCTGTTCTTTTCCTACAGGCAGCAGGTCAGACATTTGGTTTGGTGTCGTTTCTAAAAAATATGTAGAAATTTTACACTAAAATTCCCCAGAGAGAATGGAAACCTGACCTACAGTTAGACTTGAAAGACACCAACTAACTTGTCGATAGCTCTTTCCACTCCTATCTTCTTTCCACTACTTTATTCCACCAAACTGGAGCTTCTCTGGAAAGGCGATGAAATTATAACAGGAGAACCTCTGCTGCCTTCATCCAAGGCGATTAACTCATTAATCCTCAGAACACTCTTTGAGGTAAGCAGGTGGCATCATATTATTCTTCTCTATTTTTCACAAAGAAAATTAGAGACAATCATGGAGGTCCCACAATGAATGAGTTATGAAGCTGGGCTCAGCACCTGGGTCTCTAACCACACTCCCCCATTCCTTCTGTACGACTCAAGAAGGACTTGAACAATGTTTGGCCTGTCACTTGCTACCATCCTCAGTTGCCAGCCTCCCAGTAAATGCTTTACAGTGGCCTCACAGCGTGGGCCACCTGCTCCCTGGAGGTAAGTGCAACGGCTAACAGCACCCGTCTTACAGCCACCAGCAGCAGGGAGAGAAGGCTAGATTCCTAGTCACGGGATCCACATGACTCCTCTCCACAACCCCCTTGCCTCCTCACAGCCCACAACCCAAGTGCCAGCCCATGGACCCAGGACCTCATGGATAATTCCCCCCAAACACCACCTACTGACATCAACTTTGGGGTAAGCCTAGATGAGGTGCAATGGGCATCTGAAAGTATAGGATTTCCCTACCAGATATAAGGAAACAAGAAGTAGTCAATGTTTTTAAAGGTATATAGCACCACTGCTACTCTCAGCAAAAACAAGTTACATATTTAGAAATTATTCTCAACCAATGAGTTGCCCCTTCCATCACCACCCCATAAATCCCCAAAGGCCTAATGTATCTTATAGTCAAAGAATTGGGGATTTGAGTTCAGCCATGACATATGTCTTATTCTGTGACCCTAGACTTAATCACTTCCGAAACATTTAAGCTTTATAAGAACTAAATTTAGACAAACCAAGCTTTCCCTTTAATTGCTATTTGCTTCAGGTATTTATATAAACAAACAAAAACTAAACCAGGCTGCTTATCAACATGACTGTATATCGTTAACCAATGGCTAATTATATGTACACGACCATCATGGTTAATTACTGAAGTCTTCTAAGTTCTAAATCAGATTCCATACCTCAAGTCTGAAGGGGAGTTTTGACACTGCACAGGGAACAAGAAAAGGCTTATAAATGTAACATTAAAGTCTTCAGGACAAATTTTAATTAATCCTATTTTTGATACAGTAACTTTAATAATGCTTAAAAAATCAGACCAGGTACATGGAGAACTCCTTAACTCAGCATACATAAAAGCATCTATAAATGATAGCTTTTCCTCCAAAAAGCAAACTGTCATTTAAGCAGTGACAACAATGATTACTCTTTGTGGTCACTGCAATGATACTCAAGAGATTCACATTTGGCTACTTAAAAAAATTCAGGCAGTTAACATTTAGTTCTTTTTCTTAATGTTAGACAGTTGAAATTTATTCTTTATTTATCCAAATTGATATAATGTCATAGACAAATGTGAGGCAGGCTATCTACCTAACCAATGGAATAATGATAATAGCTTACATTTACTGAGCACTATTACTGGGTACTATTCTAAGCACTTTACATATATTATATCTTATTTAGTCCCGACAACAACCCTGTGCATAGGTACTATTTTCAATTTAACAGATGAGAAAACCAAGACACAGAGAGAGTCAGTGACCTGCGCAGAGTCTTAGAACTAATAAGCAGTGGAGACAGGATTCCAACTCAGGCAAACTGGCTCCAGAGCCTGAACTCTTCACTACTGTGCAACAATCAAACTCAGTGAAACACAGGAGTAATACCATATTCCATAAAAAGAGGGTATGTACAAAGAGAAAAGAGGAAGAACACAGAAAGAAATCAGCCAATTAATTTCCAACATGCCCTCATTATAAAGTATCATGCTGAACCCCTCTAGCCCATTCCCCAGAAATTAACACACACAGCAACAAGCTATGCTTTATCCTTTATCACAGACTAAATTCCTCTAAAATAACTTCCTTCACCTAAATTAAAGAATTTAAGTAATCAAGACTGACCAAAAAAAAAAGGGGAATGGTGTCCTCAAAGAGCCAATTCCATTATAACAACTTTTTTAAATTGTGTTTTCATTCGTACTGAAAGATGACCTAATTCACAACAGTCCAAGCATAGGGCTCTTCCTATAATGTTTGGCCCTCAGACTGCCCCACATAGCTGTGCTGCTCCCACCCTCCTTGCCCTCATTTCCCTAGACCCAGTGGGATACAAAAAAAGTAGAATGTGAAAAGGTAGGACCAGCCAGGATCAGAGAAGGAACACTCTGAGTAGTGCAGAAGGTTCCAGTGATACAAGTTTAATGTCTATGGAACCAGTCCCAGTAGCAATACAAATATTCTTTTTAAAGAAACATTTGTGTATAGCTGATTCACTCTGTTATAAAGCGGAAACTAACACACCATTGTAAAGCAATTATACTCCAATAAAGATGTTAAAAAAAAAAAGAAACATTTGTAAAACGTATCAGGTACTAGGCCATAAAGAAAATCTCATAAATGACAAAAAGAAATCAGACAAGCAGTACATTTTGACCACATGCAGTAACACTAGATTTTAACAACTCAAAGCTACCCACCTCCCAAATCCAAGCCACCTGAAAATCTAAATGTTTAGTAACTTAGATGAAGGAAAAAAATATATAGACATTCAAAATAAATGTAAACTAGAAAAATTAAGGGTCATCGCAGAATCCCAAAGCAAACCAGGCAATGGATGCTTGTGTCATCTCTCTTCCAATGTAAACCTCTGTCCTGCACAGGCCGTCCCTAACAGCAGGAGAGGGATCCCACAGAATCATAACCATAAATAATGAGGAATCAGTAAGTGGTTATATAATACCATGCAGGTCATTAGCACAACAACCCATCCATCCAATGTTAGTATTCATTTAAAGGGGAGAGTAACTGACCTAATGATCACAGCTTGATAAGATTCCATAAGGTCAGATTCCACTGCTCTGGAAAAACTCTGAGAATTAATTTAATTTCCAGAGTATGTTTCTCACCCAAGGAAATAATGTACTGACCAGCTAAATGGTCAATGCTCTTGGCAGTTGCAGTTCTCACTGTATTGTCCTTCTCTTTCCTTTTCAGCATTAGTCATTTTCTCACACGTGCTTTTCTATCACCATCTCTCAGCCTCCTATCAATTTCCATTAGTAAGTTGGGGAAATGATTACTCTCACCTCCAAGGTGTTCATACCCAAATAATTTTAAAATTTACAAGTGCAAAAGGTAATGGAAAAATGGGCACAGAATTCAACAGTAGAGGGAGGATTAAGGGACAAAGATTCTCCTGTGTCTAAAGAACAGTCAACAGGCGTTATACACATTTAGTTACACAAGCACACATGTGCGCACGCGTGCACACGCACACACACACACACACACACACACACACCCGTCCCCTCACCCTCATTATGATTTTAAGGGCTGGTTGTTTATTTATTATTTATTTGTTTATAACTGGCAGAAGCTCCTTCCTCCCTAATCAAGAGCTTTCATTGTTCCATCCCATCTAAAGTTTGGGGCATATAGTCAGGGATCCAATATCAGCCCATCTTCCCTTGGGGACTGACTCAGTCAAGACTTTGCAAAGCAGAAAGTAGCAAAGGTACAAGAAATAAAACATGAGCCCAATGTCCTTTGGGTTTGGTGCTCTGGGATTCCAGTCAAATGAAATTGTTGAAAATCATTGCAACCTGCAAATGTGCCAACCGAGGAAATAAAGAAGGCCCACAACATTAAATTGATTAGCCACAATATCACAGGAAGCAAGCAGATTGGTTTAAAAAAAAAAAAAATGTGGGCTGATAACTTATTTACACATAAGCTGTTTAAATGTATATAGATAAATATTTCCATAAAATGGTCATGTTTGCATTGGAAGCTAAGCAGTAACCTTGAGCTCCTGATGAACAATATTTGTAGCTGGTTATTCCCATTCAAAAGAAATGGAAAAAATATTCTTCTAAATTAACAATGCTTTTCACCTGAAAATGCCCTAAGATATTACACACTTAGCCCTTCTACATCCATTTCCCCTACTCTCACAAAAAATAAAGGTACCTGCAGAGATTCAGCATGTAAATGTGGTCTTTGATCCCTTCCACCTCATCCTTTAGAACTTCCCTTAAGGTGAACACATCCCCATCCAAGTATGCGATCAGTCCCTCACAAATGACCCTCCAAAACTTCAACAAAGTCAATGAAAATTGTACCTGCATATGCATATGAGAATATATTTACAGAAAATTAGTCTCACAGCACTGAGAAGAGCTTAGCACTAAAATATTAAGTTGACTTAGCCTTGAGGGACTAAAGTGTGGTATGTTAGCACATGTGGTAAAATGCCTAATAGCCTGTCCATGTGGTCTGTCTAAACCCTTGCCACCAACTTTACTTCTAAACATAGATACAACAAGTAGCATTCCCTTTTTGTCATACCTATTTCAAAAAACCTAAAAAGAATCCTATTTTATTCATGGAACTATGCTTCCATTAGGAACTGCTTTTGACACTTGAGAAAAAAAATCACAGACATAGTCAACAATATTTCATTAAAACAAGAAGACCACTATAAATCCTTACAATGAATCAGATAAGAAAATTAGGCTTCATGTACTATGAACTGAACCCAAGTACACCATGTTGGTTACACAAGATCGTTCCACGTTAATAAGCAAATAAGATACTGACATGTGAGCTAAAATAAGTATTTTAGCTGACCATTCCAATTACTTTATTACTGTATTCAAAATAGGGGTTCCAAAAAAGTTTGTTGTTGATGATAGTGGTGGTAGTGGTGGTGTGTTTCCACTACAAGGTATTTGTATTTTATAGAAGCGGCTCATGTGATTTCAATGTGTGACCACAGCTGAAAACCACTGTTTTTAAAGTAATAACTTTTAAAATCCTTCTTTCATCTCCTTCACCTTTGAAATTCTCTTTCTCAGTTTATTTAAAGCTAACAGTGAAAATTTTTGGTTTTCAAGCAAAGGCAGGTCCCTGGCAACACCTACAACAGTGAAAGCATTCCTTCTTTGCCTTGGCTATAAATATGTGAATGTAGAATTGGCTGCTTTTAGAACTCTTCACAGTCTATTAGGAAGATCAAAAAACACTTTGCTGATTATTAGCATACACCTTTTTTTTTTCGGGTCAAAACATGTCTCATAGAACTACTACACCAATAAAAATAGTATCAAAAGAAGGAAATCAAGGTGTATTAATTAAACAACAAACCGTAAAGCAGATAAGGCCAGTACTGATATTTCAAGGTAAAAAGAATGATAACAATGTTAACGAACATTTACTATTGCAAAGCACTGTGCTAAGCTCCTGACACACATTATCCCTTTTAATCCTCAGAAGACCTTATGAGTGGCCACTATTAATATCCCAGTTTTTCAGATGAAAAAAAAGGGGCCCAGACGGCTAAGTCACTTACCCAACATCACCCACTACTAAGGACCGCAGCTAGAATCTGAACCCAGGTAGTCTAACTCCAGTGCCCTCACCAATAACAATAATGATGATGATGATGATAATGACTGTGATAAATAGTAGCAGCTAACAACCACCACCACCACTGGAGCAGTGGGTAAACTGTCATGGCTGGTTATTTGTTTAAGAAAAGATGTAATCTGAAACTACAGGAAAATTTGATTGACTTTTCTGCCAAGTATTTACACATTTTAAAACTTAAACAGCACAAAATTAGCCTTAAATGAGTGAACAATAGTAGGTGGGTAAATTAAAGTTTTAAATAATAATAATATATTAATGATTCCTCCCAGCTTGGACAATCAACATGTATTATTATTCTTTCATGGATCTCTCCAGTTATCCTTTCCCAAAAGCTGACAAATATGTACACTCCAGTTTATAAGCAAAACCCAAAGGTGACCACTAACGCAGAATAGTGGCCTCAGCGTCAAAATCACAGGATTCAGAGCTTTCACATTGTTTTGACACTATGTTCTAATCAGAATAAATAGGAAACACACACATGCACACACACATACACATTTCTAATAAATATTTCTGTTTCCAACCTTTCATAATTATCCCTCGTGCTTTACCTTCTAATGCCAAGGTGGTCATTGAAACTTGTCAGGACAAGAAAAACAAAACATTTAAAAATTGATCAATGCCTAGGGGCTTCCCTGGTGGCGCAGTGATTAAGAATCTGCCTGCAAATGCAGCGGACACGGGTTCGAGCCCTGGCCCGGGAAGATCCCACATGCCGCGGAGCAACTAAGCCCATGCGCCACAACTACTGAGTCTGAGCTCTAGAGCCCGCGAGCAACAACTACTGAGCCCACATGCCACAACTACTGAAGACTGTGCGCCTAGAGCCCGTGCTCCGCAACAAGAGAAGCCACCGCAATAAGAAGGCTGCGCACCGCAACGAAGAGCAGCCCCCGCTCGCCGCAACTAGAGAAAGCCTGTGCAGAGCAACAAAGATACAACGCAGCCAAAAATAAATAAAATAAAAAATAAATAAATTTTTAAAAAATTCTGTGAATTCAGAACACAATGATAAAAATAATTTATTAAAAAAAAACCCTCAGATAACCACAATTTGTCTTCTCTCCCACATTTGGCTTTTAAGATAAGGAGTAAATCATAAAATCATAATCTGATTAAAAAGTAATTAATAGAACAAACTTCTGGGATGTGCCCAAGAGTCAGCACTATTAAAGCCCAATTTTCAGCCAGGTTCAAAAGTATGAGCAACAAAAATCTTCAAAAAGACTACTTTCACTTGTGCAATGATTATAAGGTAAGAAATAAATTAATGGGATTACAGATTTTTCAGCAAGCACTTACCCTTCAGTTGACCCTCCCCCACCAAAAAAAAAAAAACTGCAATAAAAGAACACATTATTTTCGAGTATTCAGCTAGTTGACCCGCCTCCACCCAAACCCCTTCCCAAGGGATTACTTCTACAAGGGATAAAAATGGCCTATCTACTTTCCATTTGTTTTGAGGATTAACATCAGGAGGAATCAGTTCAGAAAGAGATGAACCTCAGCTATTTTAACAGTATGATATGAGGTTTAAAAACAAATTAAATAGATATATATCACATTAACATCAATTAAGCCCATGTCTGGTATTTCACAACTTATAGCTGACACCAAAGATATTAAACTTTTTTTAGAAAAAGATTTAAAGTACAAAAAAGAGTCAATCCAATGTTGCAATGCCAGCTTAGAGATGCTATTTCTGAACCTCAGCTGGGAGTTTTAAACATGAGACCTTAAGCTCCTGAGAGTGACACAGGACTGAGTGAGTACATTGGAATGGCCTCTAATCCCAAGAGTAAGAAAGAGTGTATATGTACAATTAAAGTCATAATCTGGGCAATAAAATCCAGTGATGGCATGTAGTACACCATACTAATTGTGGAATATGCCTATGCTTCATACAAATTAACAGAAATTAAATATAAATGTAAAGCCCATATATAAGATTTGAGGAAATCCAAAATTCAGATTTGAAATATCATACTAAGAAAAATGAAATCTATTTTGAAACCTTATTTCTTATTATGTATAAAAACAGTACTGTCAAGTATAAAACAACAGAGAGACAGGAACTTACATGTATGTACTCATGTATTATGTACATATGTATGCAAAATTGTGGGTGCCTGACTCCAAAATGGAAACTTAGAGAAAAGTAGTACAGAAATTTTGTGAAAGACAAAGAATGTACCTGGAAAGCTTAACACCTTCAGAGCAGAGAAGCATTTTAAAACACTAAATAGTAAGATATGATACCAGTTAGAACCAGAATATTTATGACAGAAGTCCCTTCTTTGCTACTGACTTCCTGGCTACAAATATCTGTCACCAAAGGTAGGAAGAGTCATTGAAACCTGAAGATAAGCATGCAAATGAGGCAATTCTAAGCACAAGCCTCTTTACTGAATCTAGATATAGTTCAGCATTCTATACCCAATGTGGTATCCCAGGGCTTAGCTAAACATGCCACTGGGTAGTACAAACATTTTTTCTTCAGTTATACTAAAAATGACTTTTAGGAAACATATTCTACAACTGTATCTTCCACTTAAGGAGCCAGACCAAATATGAAAAATAAGATCTGGCGTTAATAAGAGTAATAAAATTAACACTAAGCAGGGCACCTAAGTCTACTATCTCGAAAGTTTGTCAGTTGTAATTCTGGAGGAACATCACAGAAATGTTTACAATGCCAAATTAAGTTGATTTCTTTCAGCACAATTTCTTTCACAATTAAAAATTGGAAACTTGAAAAAAATATAAACTCATTCTGAATTCTTCCAAATGGCTGAGATTATTCTTCAGGTCCCACACTTTGAAGTCGGGGGCCTGGGTTCTAATCAGGCTCCACCGTGTACCACCTTGGCAATTTGGGGAGTAGGATGGCAGTTAAGACAATGGGCTACAAAATCAGACTGCCAGAATGCTGGATTCCAAGCCTGGCTTTGCCACTTCCTAGGTGGAAAACCAGAGGTGAGACTGAGCACATTCGTTTCCTCATGTAAATGAAGGCATAAGAGTAGTACCTACCTCATATGATTGACTTAAGGATTAAGTGAGTGAATAAAAATAGAACAATGTCTGGAACACTTTAGGTGCCTAATAAACTTTAGCTGCTACATTGTTGTTGTTAAAAAGCACTGCTGAGCCTATCCTTTGCAAAATGAATCTAAGAAGAGTAGCTCTGTCACAGTGACAGCTCAAGCATTTCATAAGATAATACGTAAAATGCTTCACACAATGCCTGGCACATGGAAAATGTTCCATAAATGTCAGCTTTCTAAAAAATACCTAACAAATGAACAACATAAATTGATGACACACGTAGGGTTTCTTTCCTCCCCTTTTGTGTGTGTGTGTCCAATTGTGTAAGCCATATTTGAAGAAAATAATATTGAGCTTTTGACCTACTAATATCCAGTGAGATTACTTTGAAATAAAATTGTAATTTGATTAGAGGAAAGGTGAAGATGCTGACTCAATTCAATACGTGAAATGATTCCGCCGTCAGGACATGCATCAGCAATGTGTCAAAATCCTGAAGGGTGAAGAGAGTCAGCATTTGGATGAACGAATGATGGCCTAACAGAGCACTGGGAACAGAAAAGCAAGAATTTATGAGAAGTACAACAAACTGGAGGAGCACTGCCAAGACCGGGACACACCAGGTTCTCACACATTCTCAAAGATCCCTTCAGATACAATCAGGTTTATGCAAAGTTCGCAAAGGAAAGAAAAATAAACAGTGTTTCACAGCTTTGCCCTTCAAGCCTAAATTTTAAAATAATATTAGTATTCACAGATGTTAATACTTACAAATTTTAGCTAAAAGTAATAACAGTAATTTACACTTAAAGCGTTCTTTACAATAACATATTTATAACAAACATTACTGACCTCCCACTAAAATAACATCAAGTACTGAACCACTTCAAAGTATTTTGTAAACCTTTTTTCTTTTCCACACACTCTGTTATTTAAAGATCTAAAGTATTAGTTAAAATTCTGCAAACTTTTTATAGCCTCCTACAAGGCTTCAGGCTAAGTCTGGAAGGAATATGATAGGTAGTTTCAGCCTTCCCAGAACAAGTATTCACTTAGAATCTACTATGTTTAACTTAATAATCAATCATTCATTCACTCATTCCACAAATATTTACAGAACACTTTTTACATGCCAGGCACTAGTTTAGGCCTTAAGTACACATTTCTGAGCAAGATCAAACAAGATTCTAGCCTTCATGAAGCTTACAGACTGAAAAGGAAGAAAACCTAATTAAATGGTCATATACATAAATATAAAACAGGCTGCACTATGAAGAAAAGGTACAAGGTACTATAAGAGCATATACTGCAGAGAATAAAAAAAGAAATGATGCTTATCCTCAAAAAAATTCAGTCTGGTGGGAAGCAAGATTAACATATGTAAATAAGAGCAAAAAATAAAGAAAAATACAATTAAGTACCTAAATTTCATGGACTAAAATACAGGAAAGTAAAAGTATTTAGCGAGGACCTAAAATATTCCAGCCAGGGTCCTTCCATGTGTTCTTTCATGGAGGTCTTGCAAAAATCCTGAAAGGTAGGCATTAATATTCCCATTTTACAGATAAGAAAACTGAGGCTGCAAGATATTCAGTTTTATTAGTATGGGCCAATAACCATGGTGTAGAAGCAGTTTCATTATGCAGAACCAGAAGGTATGATAACTTTACATCAAAATGGAATCTTTCTTTGACATTAATTTGGACAGATATATGTGGCAACAGGAATGTGGAGACCAGAGCAATGAATCTGTCCTCCTCATCCTCTACTTCCCTTATTACAGCCCACCTCCAACTCTCCAAGGCACATGGTATTTTCACAATCATACCCTGTGCTCATGACCTTTCCACACTTACAAATATCTGCCTTGTCCTCTGAAAATATGGTTGATTACCCTGAATGCTAAAGGGCTAATGGGTTTAACCCCACAAAGAAACATATTTATACTATTGCAAAGACTTCATAAACAATAACAAAATGGCTTCATCCAATGGTCTAATTTGAACAATGGAAATTTCAAACAAAATGGGCAAGTTACTTGGAGCCCCTCCAGCGACATCTGTATTACTTTCACGTCATCATAAGGCAAGCCTTATCAACAGATCTTGGGCAGGAATAAAAGAGCACATCTTGATAAAAAGAGAAAATATCTTTCTTTTCTTCCAGTTTTATTGAGATATATAATTGACATACTGTATGTGTGTAAGGTGTACAGCATAATGATTTGATTTACACACATCATGAAGTGATCATCATAATAAGTTTAGTGAACATCCATCATCTAATATAGATACAAAGTTAAAGAAATAGAAAAAAAATTTCTTTTCTTGTGATGAGAACTCTTAGGATTTACTCTCTTAACAACTTTCACATATAACACACAGCAGGGCTAATTATATTTATCATGTTGTACATGACATCCCTAGTACTTATTTATCTTATAACTGGAAGTTTGCATCTTTTGGCTGCCTTCACCCAATTCCCCCTTCCCTCACCCTCACTCACCTCAGCCTTAAAAAGATGAAATATCTATTCTGAAGTTTAAAAAATGTACATTGTTCGTTCATACCATTAGTGCACACTGAGTTCACAAAGTTAACTAAGCAATAGCTTCTGAGCCATTGCCCCTCCCTGAAGTCCAAAGTCTTGAGAGTTACCAAGCACTGCATGCAAACGACAACGTCTCTTTGAAAGGGTAAAGTGCAGCAAGCTCAGCAGAGTTTTGAATGACATTCATCCAGAGCTCGGAAATTCTCATACTACCTAAACTGGAAAAAAAAATATATGCACCAGATTCTCTGTGGGAATAGAAAGCACATGCTAAAATGTGTATGTTTCCAACTTCCAATAAAACCAGATGCTTTATCTATATAGATTGTTCATAGATCCAGATGGGCCAGGAGAACCTCATTCACACAACTCTCATTAGAGTATTTTTCAAAATCCATCCTCTATTGAAAATACCATGATCTCCTACAGACAATCTGCTCTTTTAGGATCTGCAACACTATAAACAATGTCAAAATATATTAGTTCATGAATGAATAAATCAAAATAAACAAGAGTCACCAAGGACAGATCAGGTATGAAAAAAAAGAAACACATTTTCAAGAGCCATTTCCTGTTTCACAATAAATAGTTCTTTCTGAAAATCTTGAATGAGTCACCCTTTCCCAGCCATATCATGTATATATAATAATAGTAATAACTTAGTAAGCACTTACTCTGAGACAGTCACTATTCTAAGCAGTTTACATGTATTAACTCATGTAATTCTTTCTACAGTATTGTGCAGGAGGCATTATTATCCTTATTTTACATACAGGAAATTGAGTCCCAGAGAGATTTAGTAACTTGCTCTCGGTCACACAGCTGGAAAGGAGCCCTGCTGAGCCTCAGACTCAGGCAATCTGGCACCTATACATTGTATCACTTCTGCTAGAGAGTAACATGAGTTGGCTTATCAATAACCACTTTTGTTTTTTCATCTCATACCTACAACATACACTAGAGGGACTATCTGAAAAGGTTAATCCTCTTAATAGATTCTTTAATATAGACTGTGGCAGGCATGAGCTCAGTGATCTATCTCCACTTTGACCAAACAAAATGCAAGTACCAGGGGTTATACAGATTCTCTAGCTGGCTTGTTATTTCTGTTAATATTTAAAGGACCTCTTTATGTTGGTGTTAAGTCTCTCAAATGATGATTACAAGTCTTCTCTGGCCTTCCAACATTCTCCTTTGTGCCTAAGCTGCCTTACCTTAAAGACTTCAACATTCTTTCTGTTTGGCTTAATTTACTTTTCAGGGAAATGTAATGACACAGAGGTTTAGCTGTTGCATTTTGTTCTGGAACACCTGACATTTGTTGATCCTTCATATGTTTTCATAAGATGAGTCAAACTGAGTGTTCAACCCTTTGTTATCACTGGCAGGGCCTAAGGTCAAGAAGACATCCAGCAGGTAGATGGCAATGCGACTTAAGGGAAGCACGAATAGGACAAGGAATAAACAAAGGAAAGGTAAGAAGACATTTTAGGCAGGAAGAAAATGGAGGTTAAGAGTGAGCACACTGGGGCTTCCCTGGTGGCACAGTGGTTAAGAGTCCGCCTGCCAATGCAGGGGACACGGGTTCGAGCCCTGGTCCAGGAAGATCCCACATGCCGCAGAGCAACTAAGCCCGTGAGCCACAGCTACTGAGCCCACATGCCACAACTACTGAAGCCCGCGCACCTAGAGCCCATGCTCCGCAACAAGAGAAGCCACTGCAATAAGAAGCCCACACACCGCAAGGAAGAGTAGCCCCCACTCGCTGCAACTAGAGAAAGCCAGCGTGCAGCAGCAAAGACCCAACGGAGCCAAAATAAATAAATTTTCTTTTAAAAAAAGAAAAGAGTGAGCACATTATATGGGAAATATGAGAAGATATGCAAGACTGACTGGATAGAGGAGATAGTTGATTGGGAAGAGTAGGAAACCAGAATGAAGAATTAGAACAGATCTGGCCTCGAAGGATAGTAATCTACATGGTAATCTGGGTTTCATGCAGCTGACTACAGAGATCTGTTGGGCAGAAGCAAACACGATAAGTGTTTTAGAGAGGTTTGGACAGAGGCAATTAAATTAGCCAAAACTCTGTCACCAAAACCAAGCATGAAGAGTTATGATGGCCTACACTACAGTGATGGCAATGGAGGAATGGAAGAAAAGGAAGTCTGAGATACATTTAAAAGATGGGAACAAAGGGATTTTTTTTTTTTTTTTTGGTCATACTAGATATAATGAAAAGGAAAGACAGTCAAAGATTACTAATGTTTCCAGGTTGAGAGAATGATGATACTGTTGATAAAAATGGAATCACCAGAGAGGGTTTATAAAGGAAGCTCATGTATTTCAGTGTTGGGGACAATGGAGTGTGAGGTTAACTCCAGGGCATGCAAGGGAGGAGAAATTCATGACAGTATTGGAAACATGGGGCTAAACTAGAGAATAGAGATTCCAGAATTTTCGCATAAAGGTGAAAGTTAGAGAAACAGATAAGCTCAATGACAAAGCAAATGGA
Organism: Balaenoptera borealis; assembly: GCF_965194805.1. Taxonomy (NCBI): domain Eukaryota; kingdom Metazoa; phylum Chordata; class Mammalia; order Artiodactyla; family Balaenopteridae; genus Balaenoptera; species Balaenoptera borealis. The sequence goes on along the minus strand of NC_138866.1, from coordinate 37,586,345 downwards.
GAACTAAGAACAGAAGGTTAAAAATAGAACCATAATGGAGAGATATACCATGTTCTTGGATTGGAAGAATCAACACTGTGAAAATGACTATACTACCCAAAGCAATCTACAGATTCAATGTAATCCCTATCAAACTACCACTGGCATTTTTCACAGAACTAGAACAAAAAATTTCACAATTTGTATGGAAACACAAAAGACCCCGAATAGCCAAAGCAATCTTGAGAACAAAAAATGGAGCTGGAGGAATCAGGCTCCCTGACTTCAGACTATATTACAAAGCTACAGTAATCAAGACAGTTTGGTACTGGCACAAAAACAGAAATATAGATCAATGGAACAGGATAGAAAGCCCAGAGATAAACCCACGCACATATGGTCACCTTATCTTTGATAAAGGAGGCAAGCATATACAGTGGAGAAAAGACAGCCTCTTCAATAAGTGGTGCTGGGAAAATTGGACAGGTACATGTAAAAGTATGAAATTAGAACACTCCCTGACACCATACACAAAAATAAACTCAAAATGGATTAAAGACCTAAGTGTAAGGCCAGACACTATCAAACTCTTAGAGGAAAACATAGGCAGAACACTCTATGACATAAATCACAGCAAGATCGTTTTTGACCCAGCTCCTAGAGAAATGGAAATAAAAACAAAAATAAACAAATGGGACCTAATGAAACTTAAAAGCTTTTGAACAGCAAAGGAAACCATAAACAAGACAAAAAGACAACCCTCAGAATGGGAGAAAATATTTGCAAATGAAGCAACTGACAAAGGATTAATCTCCAAGATTTACAAGCAGCTCATGCAGCTCAATAACAAAAAAACAAACAACCCAATCCACAAATGGGCAGAAGACCTAAACAGACATTTCTCCAAAGAAGATATACAGATTGCCAACAGACACATGAAAGAATGCTCAACATCATTAATCATTAGAGAAATGCAAATCAAAACCACAATGAGGTATCATCTCATACCGGTCAGAATGGCCATCATCAAAAAATCTACAAACAATAAATGCTGGAGAGGGTGTGGAGAAAAGGGAACCCTCTTGCACTGTTGGTGGGACTGTAAACTGATACAGCCACTATGGAAAACAGTACGGAGGTTCCTTAAAAAACTACAAATAGAACTACCATACGACCCAGCAATCCCACTACTGGGCATATACCCTGAGAAAACCATAATTCAAAAAGAGTCATGTACCAAAATGTTCATTGCAGCTCTATTTACAATAGCCAGGACATGGAAGCAACCTAAGTGTCCATCACCAGATGAATGGATAAAGAAGATGTGGCACATATATACAATGGAATATTACTCAGCCATAAAAAGAAATGAAATGGAAGTATTTGTAATGAGGTGGATGGAGTTAGAGTCTGTCATACAGAGTGAAGTAAGTCAGAAAGAGAAAAACAAATACAGTATGCTAACACATATATATGGAATCTAAGGGGAAAAAAAAGGTCATGAAGAACCTAGTGGCAAGACGGGAATAAAGACACAGACCTACTAGAGAATGGACTTGAGCATATGGGGAGGGGGAGGAGTGAGATGTGACAGGGTGAGAGAGTGTCATGGACATATATACACTACCAAATGTAAAATAGATAGCTAGTGAGAAGCAGCCGCATAGCACAGGGAGATCAGCTCAGTGCTTTGTGACCACCTAGAGGGGTGGGATAGGGAGGGTGGGAGGGAGGGAGATGCAAGAGGGAAGAGATATGGGAACATAGGTATATGTATAACTGATACACTTTGTTATAAAGCAGAAACTAACACACCATTGTAAAGCAATTATACTTCAATAAAGATGTTTAAAAAAAAAAAATAGAACCATAAAGTGGCTAGAAACAAGATAAAGAAAACTTAACAACGAGGCAGAAAGCTCAGTGTGGGATGGGACAGAGAACCAAGAAGATGAAGTGTCAACCAAAAACAGTAAGTAGAGCTTCTAATCCACATCCAATGCTAACAGTGTATGACAGACATACAAGTGGAAAAAACGTCCTCTGTAGTCTTAAAGAAATTCTCCTGATGCTAATGAAACAAACAAAACAAGTTCCCAAAGAGGTCTGAGAGATACCCAATGAAATCAAAGACTTGGGAGACTGGGACAGGGCTAGTTGTAATTTGGCTTTGATGTGGTTTTTATCAAATTAAGAGAAGAAACAAGAGGGAAACAAGAAGACGAAAGAGGAAAAAAATCAAGTCCATTCAAGCTCTTAGACACTCAGGAGTTTTAACCTACATGCTTTTGATTTCAATATTAAATTTTAATTCGTAATGTAAAAAAAAATTGCATGAAAAAAGCCAAGGTGAAGAGAGAAGAGCAAAAGGTGAAGGTAAGGAATTTGGATTTAATTCCAGATGCAGTGAAAACCCATGGCAATGTTAAAGCCTGAGGGAGAGACATAGCATACGATTTCTACTTTTAAAAAGATTACTCTGGTCACTATGAGCTGAATGAATGGAAAAGGGGCAAGAGAAGAAGTAGGAAAACCAATTAGACCACTGGTATATAAAAGGCTACTGCTATGAGTCGCTATAATGACTGGAGACAAAGTGGACAAATTAGAGATATATATTGGACGTGGCATCAAAAGTACTTGCTGATAGTAACCGTTCTGGGGGGAGGGTATGAAGGTGACTTGAAAGTTAGAAACAGAGAGGAATCAAAGATGACTAGTGGTTGTCTGCTTGGAATAGCTGGGTGAACAGAGGAGTCGTTAAGTAAAAAAGAAATAGTTTGGTGGGGGAAATCAAGTGTTCCACTGAGACTGCGTTAAGTTAGAGATGTTTAGGAGACACATAGCTGAAGATGTCCAGTCAGTAACTGTATATACAAGACCAAAGTTTGAAGTAAAGTCGGAGCTGGAGATAGAAATGTGGAAGCCAACAGTACATAAATGGTCTTAAAGCCAATGGCATAGATGATATCACCTATGGTAAGAGTGCAGAAAGTGAAGTACAAGGAGCCCTGAAAAATATAACACATACAAGTGGAGTAGAGAAGGAAGAACCAGCAAAGAAAATGAGAAAAAACAGAGAGAGGTAGGAAGAAAATGTGAGGAGTGTCACAGAAGCCAAAGAAGAGTAGGTTTCCCCAAGGAGGATGTGGACAAGTGTCAGGTGTTGCGGATAGACATGTGTTCATCAGGATTTGGAGGTGGCCTTGACAAGAAATTTCAATAAAGCAACAATAAAGGCAGAACCACACAACAGCAAGAATTTATGGAATCCTACCCTATGGCCCCACTGTAAACATAACTGTTTTTTCTTGTGTTTTCAGCTTCTATTCCTGCCTTCAACTGCTCTGTGCCAAGTTCAAACTTAGGGGTTCTGATTGGTACAACACATCACTCTCATCGTTGGGTAGACACTTTGGGTAGGATTACTGCCTGGGTCAAAGGCCTGCCTATCCATTGGATGGTCTTGCGTCAGGTGGCCACTGATCCAATCATCTGAGACCAGACCACAAGGTTCTACATGACATCCTTTAGAAGAGGGTCTGTGGATATAATGGGTATGCTAAGTCTTGGCCTGTCTCTAATATACTTTACTCAAATTTAAAACAAAGATCAATGAATATTTTTACTGATGAAGGTCTAAGAAAGTTTATATATTATAAGCAGTTTACTTTTTCTTAACTTGAGATAAGTATCCAGGTGTTCAAGATATCATTGTTTTTAGATCTTATCATAAGTTTATAAAAACGATTTACACTCCTTTACCTTGGATAATACATTGAAGACAGTGATCATTTTAAGTGGAAAAACTACGACAGCCAAGAAAAACTATTTATGAATATGGAGTGAAATTATCTAATACATTTTTTAATCATTAAAGAAAAAATATGTACATGTGTTTTTAAAACTTGTACGATAAAATGTTATAAAGTGCAAGAAAAAGTTTTTTAATAGCATGCATTCATTCCCTATTTTAAAAAGGAAAAAAAAAAGTTTCCAACCAAAAACATTCGGGCCCTATAATTTCATCCCACAGGAAAGCTAAGCTAAAATGATGGAAAAAAAGGAAAAAAAAACATCTAAAGGGAAGTTTACAGTGGAAACTCTGACAAATGCTTAACTATAGTGTCATGAACAGCACTGCTGTCATGTACTTATGTCTGTCTATATAGCCAGACACAAATGCCTACATCCTTCATTTCAATTAGTGGTCAAAAAAATAGAGGATCATGATACTTGAAGCTTACACTTCCCACTGATGAACCTAAACAAAAAATTAAAACCATAAACACAAGCTGGAGCCAGAACACTCCTCAAACAATGCCTTTGCATTTGAAAGTAGAGCTGATATTAATTCACATTTGTATAGTACTCAAAAGATTTTCAAGGCATCCTTAAAATATATTACTTCATTTAGTGATCCTAACAAATCTATGAGTTAGACTGGCTAGGTTTGATACTAATTTTGCAATTGAGGAACCTGAGTTGCACCAAAGATGCACAATTTGCTCAAAATTATACACATAGGAGGTAAGAGGGACCACATTCAAATCTATGTCTTGTAGGCTTCAAGAGGTCCACTTCTCCCTATACCAAAATTTACATTAATATAGCCTTTAATTAAAGGGTTTCAAATCCCTGCTGGAATTGGTTCAAATATCACATAAAATACTGTGACTTCTAAAACAGACTCAACTATTCACCCAAGTAATAATATTAACCAGGCTTTGATTATCAGTTCTGAGGTATTAGATGCCCTCCTATACCAGTATATTACCAGAAAGCCAATTTTGACAGTTCATTCATTATGCTATTATTTTTCCTAATGAACTCATTATAAGACTGCTGGTGTTCACTGTGTTTCCATCCTTTCTTAGAAGTTCCACTGATTCAAACCCATTAACAATCAGTAGTCATAAAGTAATCTATAAATTACTCATTCATGACATTCACGCATAAGATCATATCAATATATTTAACACAAACTTAACTAAGAGTCCAATAATAGCTGAAAATTAAAGAATGAGGTGAATCATTTAGATTGTAAAGTATCAGAGGGTCTGTTTTGTGACTTATACATACACCAAAAAGAAAAAAAATCAAATAGATCTCTACTTTTTAAAATGCTTATTTACAAGTATCAAATCTTTTTTTTTAAATTTTAATAGGACATTTTATTTAACCCAATATATCTAAATATTATCATTCACCATGTAATCAATATAAAAATATTAATGAGATATTTTGCATTCTTTTTTCATATTAAGTCTGCAAAATCCAGTGTGCATTTTATACTTCCCAGCACATCTCAATTTGTATTAGCCTCATTTCAAGTGCTCAATAGTACCATGCACGCAGTGGCTACCACAATAGACAGAGCATATCTAAAGGAATCAAGGAAGGCTCCAGGCAAAATGAGCAGGTGCCAGAACTTTGTCCTTAATGCTCCTCTTCTCCCTTTCTCCACTGAGACACCTTCCTGCTTCCCCTTTCAGGACCCCAGTGTTTTGCTATTCACACTCTTGCTCTAGGAAAATAAGACAGCACAGGGCATGGAAATACATTATGATTCAAATTGCCCTAGATTTGCAACCTAAAATGCCATTTTACCAGTATCAAATCTTCTCCCTACTTCTCATTTAGTTTAATGGCTGTTCTCAGGAGTATCCTTTATGAAGTCCACAATATCTACTAAACATGTTTGGATCATAGCCATGATCCGGCATCTGCATCATTTCCTAAGAAAAAAAAAATCTCATTTAGAAATTAAGACAGCATATAAAACTACTACTACTTCATATCTGCCTCAGCCAAACTCGATGCACCATCTAAAAGCAAATATGCAATGCAATAATATTAAATAATATGAATAACTACTATTTACTGAGCACTTGATACACTCCAGGAACTGTCAATCTGCTTTAACAATAACAAAAAAATAATAGCAGCTAACATTTACTGAGCCTTTAAAGAGAGCCAAGCAATGTTCTCTGTGGTTTACAGAAATGACCTCCTTACACCACACTTTACAAGCGGAGAAACTAAGATCCCCAGAGACTAAGCATTTTGCCCAAGGTCACACTGGCAGTCAGGGAGAAACCCATCACCAGAGCCTCTGTTCCTTCTTCATCATGTGCAGGTGAAATGGGCTAATTTAAGTAAAGTGCTCAGAACAATGTCTGGCACATGATAAACACTCCATAAATGCTAATAATTGTTACCAATATTACTCAATCTTCATAACAATCAAGTAAAATAAAAACAGTAGAAGAAAAGAATAAGGAAAGCAAAAGGAAACTGGGAAGAGAGAAGGAAATAGATCCATAGGTAACACCTCCAGAAGAAACAAGTCAAAGCTTTCAGAAAGAATGGCCAAGTTCAATGATGACTGTCCAAAGGTTTATCTCTTTGTAATAAAATGTGTTTTTCTTTCATTTTACTGATTTGTTTATGTAAAAAAAAAAAAATTCAGTAATAGAAAAAGGAAATGGAAAGGGGAGAAGAAGGAATAAGGAAAATGAGGGAAAGAGAAGTTAGGTACATTATCTGTAAAAATTAACTGCCAAATAAATACAAATCCTCATTTTAAGGCAGGCGCTTTCAAAGAAAGTGTAAGTGTAGAATAGCCGTAAGGTTAAGTATCTAATCTATCCACTACTGGATCCTACAGAAAAAGCACTTAATTAACGTGTATAATAGAGTTAAAAGCCCAAAAATCTACATGAGAGAAACAATGAATTCCAACTGGTACTGCTCTTAAGCAAAACATGGGCAAATGAATCAATCTGATTTAGCTTTGAGATTCTTCCAATACTCACTTGAGGCTGCTTTCCCGCCTCAAATGTGGAAATTGTAACAACAAAAAAAGACATAGCTCAATTTCATTTAATACGTGGTTCATTTAATACTTGGTCATCTGTTGAAACAATAATAAGGAAACCAAAGAAGGGAAAATCAAATAAAGATTTTTATGATGTGGACACCGACCCTGTATAATTGAACACTGAGACTACTGTTTTCAACTGCTAAACATCAAATGACAACTTCTGGTCTTCAGCAACCTAATATCCAACATCCAACCCTTTTTTTTTAAAAAAAAAAAAAAAAAAAGAATAAGGAAATTGAAACCCAGAGCAGTTAAGTCTCACAAAAAAGCCAAACAGTCCAGTGGAAAGCAAGTACATACTGGAATAAGACATACTTGGAGTAGAATCCTGGTTCCCTCACTGACTAAATGTTGCCTCACTTTCCTCATCCAACGGGAGAATTATACCACTCTCCCAGCAAGCTGTGATGAGAAATAAAGAAAACAGAATGTACAACATTTAGCAAGTAATAGGCACTCAGTAAGTGGTAGCTATTGGTTTTAATGTTACTCCAATCTCCTTGCAGGTGGCTCAGAAGATGGCAGTTATCATTGTTATCATTATGAATACAATCTTCTAGGGGGAGAGGACTGTATCTGCCTTAGACAGTTGGTATTGTACAGGGCCTGGAATAGAGTAGCCATTAAATACTGGAGGCAGGGAGGAAAGAAAGAAAGATTACACAAATAATGAACAGAAGAATTGATATTCAATACAGTTCTTCAAAATTCCTTCTAGAAGGCACTTATACCATATGTACAGTAACAATATGTACCATTTCATTGTTTTTTTCAAAATCAACTTAGGGAATTGCCACACCATGTATTTTTAAATGAAGTGGAACAGAAACAACATAATATAAACAAATGCATCTAACATAGTAAGTATAAGTTCTATTTCATTTAACTTTTATATTGGTTACATGTACACTGTTGCATTAATTGGGGGGGGATGTGTATATATTGCGGTCAAACTGTAAAATGAATTCTTTACTGCAGGTAGCAAAAAATCAGAAAAACACCATCTTAGATTTTCTAGGATAGTTCCACTTTTATGTGATCTTGTATTTTTCAGTAAAGGTGAAATGAAGTATATTAACTAAATAGAATCTGAGTTTTATACATATGTGTATCAAAAATCATGAAGAAAAATTAAATCTTTGCCAGACCCTAAGCTCCAACTATTGGTTTTGAAAATACAAACATGGTACCTACATGAAACCTAGAACTTGAAACATACATCCAAAACTGCACCAAGGAAGTCACCCTACAAAACTCAGGTGACACTAAAATCATACGGCTTAGCAGTTCTAAACCATAGTAACTTTTTTTTCCCGTCCAAAACACAAAAGTACTTTACTATAAACTCAAGATAATTTCTGAGCATTATTATTTTTTTGTGAGATAACACAAAATCATCATATGATATGCCTGAGATTCTCTACAGTGAGGCTAAAGTATCGAAGCAAATTGTACTGTGGGCAAAGCTCTCTGCTGAGCTTTCTAAAAAGAAAACTCAGGGAACTCCCCTGGTGGTCCAGTGGTTAAGACTCCGTGCTTCCAATGCAGGGTGTTTGGGTTCGATCCCTGGTTGGGGAAATAGGATCCCACATGCCGTGCAGTGTGGCCAAAAAGAAAAAAAATAAATAAAAGAAAATAAAAAGAAAATTCAGAGTCTAAATCTATATATCACAAAAGCCAGAGTTTTGTTGTAATTTATGCCATATGATACCTAACTAGGCAAAAAAAAAAAAAAAAATGCATTAAATGCTTAATATTTATCCTCTATTAAGTTAAAAAGTATAAAAGTAACACATTTAACTAGAGAGTCAGGAAACTCTTGGGTGACAATGACCAAGCTGGCTAACGCAGCATACTCTGAGTACAACTAGTCTAGGGTATGGAGCATACAACCCTGCGAATCCATGCGAAGCTGACTCTATCCCTGATTTACCATGACAGCACACTAAATCACTTACCTTCTCTAGATCCCAATCTCCTTCTGGCTAAAGAAAACATTAAGAACGGTATCTATCTCCAGTCTGTTATTCCCATACTTCACAACAAAGACAAAAACACAGAGACACACACTCTGAGCTCTTTAGGAGATTAATTTCTCTCTAAAGTCAACTTTTCAGGTACTATTCAGGTGACAGCTCCATCTGTCTGGCCCGGAACATTCTCTTCTGTTTACTTAACACCTCACTAAATGAACTGACCCATTTGTTTGCCCACACTTAGGAATAAAGACCTGAACAAAACGTAACTTAAGTATTTGGTACATAGAGGTAAGACAAGGCTACATGTTTAACTCAAGCTATATAGTACCTAGCACCATACTGACAGCAAATTAAGAATCTTTTTGACAAATTTTAACTGAAAAAATTGTCTATAAGGATTAAAGACCCTGAAAAAAAATTCTCCCTGAGCCATCAAGCTCTGTTCCAATTAGTGAAATGAAAGTGGTATGGAGAGAAAACCAATACATACGATCAAATATTGTTATGTCGAAATATATAAAACTATCATTTTTATAAGTCAAAAGTGGTCCTAGGCCTATATGAAATATAGGCAATTTCATTTGGTTCAACCTAAGAGAACGCCTTACTTTGTTAACAGCACTAAGACTAATGGTGTTAGTAGCATCAAAGGACAGTGGTCTCACACCAGAATACACATGCTTTGTCTTGTTTTACTTTTTGTTTTCTATTAAAATATACTCAAAAGGAAAAACAATATAATAAACCCCCATGTACCCATCATCCAGCTTCTCTTTCTGACATTCTCTAAATGTCAATATTTACAATATCCTGGAAATTACACACTATGTAATTATCTAAACATACAAGATAAACTTGTCAGAATCAATTCAAAAATTCAACGTTCTACAAAATTCTATCAGGTTTATATGACTAAAAATGTTTGAAAACTGTCTCCATGGGGTATGTGTGATTTTGGACTCTATATAGATGGTATTCTGAAAGTATGAGTTTTGGTGAAATATTTTCTTAGTTGTTGAGTTCTGGCTTATATAAGAAACGGGGGTAAATATAAGTTGGCATGAAACACATCTCACCAACTAGGACATCTGAAACTAACAGAGAGTAAGCCAGCTTTTTACAAAAGAGCAAATTTATTTGAACGCATAAAAATCCTAAAAAGTATTTAATTATAGTTACTTCTACGTACCAGACAAGGGCACAGGCATACACCTCTTGACAAGCATAACAGAATAAACTATTCATCAACAGTTTAACGTATCAAATGCCTGCTGTGAGTTGGGCCCCGACATATTTCCTTCAACACATATTTCTTGAGTATTTTCTGTGTATCAGACACTGCTCTATGCACTGATGATACAGCAGTGAACAAAAGAGATGAAGAGCCCCGCCCTGGTGGGGTTTATGTTCTAGCATCGGGCACAGATACTATTATAAATAAGAACGTTAGCTAGTATGTTAAAAGGGGATAAGTGCAATAAGAAAAAGAAAAAGAAAGCAAGGAAAGAGCAATGGGGAGGGCGGCGTGGTTACAATTTTAAGTAGGGTGAGCTCACAGACTTGTGGCCAAGACAGACATTTACCTAATTATGACATCAATGTGATAGATAACACATGAGATTTGATCAAGGCTCAGAGGGAAGGAGGAGGAGGAGGCACTTAATTCTGCCTCCCAGAGGAAGGAACATCTGAGCCAATTTTTGAGAGAGCAAGAGAAGTTGGCCAGAAGCACAAGAGGACAACAGGCTCCCCTTGCCCAGAGAACAGCATGTGCCACGGCCCAGAGAGAAGCAACAGCCCAGGGCACTGGGAGCAGGTGGCCTCCCGGGGATGAAGCCTAGTGTACATGATGGGGAAGAGGCAGCCCAGAGAGGCAGGCAGGGGTCAGAGCAGGGGGGGTTCCATCTTCTGGGGCAGGGGGGCTTTCTACCACCAAGCTGTGCTACAGAAAGCTCATACAGGCAGCTCTGAAAGGTAGCTTCACATGGGACCAGGCAAGAAATGAAAGAGCAGAGGCAGTGATGGGGAAAGGAGAGGACAGGACAGACTCAAACATCTACTGAGCAGCTAGAAGTAGAAGAGTCGGAGCCCAAATAGATGCAGCGAGGCCCACAATGGAGATGAAGGTGCCACTTCCTAAAATGGGGAAACTCAGAAGAGACCCTAGAGAGATTTGGGGCACGCTCAATGTGAGGTACCTGTGAAAGGGACCACAGAGTAGCTAGAAATGCAGATCTGGATTAGGGAAAATTCTAGCCTGGGAGGGGCAGCTGAAGGCATCAGAATGGATCTCTCTCTCTCTTTCTCCGCCTCCCTCCTTCTTCCCCTCCCTCTCTTCCTTTCTCTCCCTCCCTCCCTCCCTCCCTCTCCCTCTCTCTCTCTCTCTCTCTCTCTCACACACACACACACACACACACACACACACACACACACACACGATTATATCAATTATAAAGACAGCACCAACGACTTCTAATCGTTTCCTTTTTCAGAAGGAAGTAGCCTGCAACAACACTACTCTTAATATTTTTTTCATTTGTCCTAAGCATGCACTGTCTCAAACACCCACAATTACCCCAAAGCAAAAAGCAACTTCTTAAGAATGAGGCAATAACAAGAATGAGGCTATTACAGACAGTTTTCAGAACCACAAGAAACAATGTTATAATTCAAACCAAAGAAAAGTATTCAGAACCCACTCAAAAGATCAGGAAAGCCAGACACAACAAGGTTCTAAATCTAGGCCAAGTATATTTGCTGAGTCCTTCACAGTATTCTCAGGCTAGTCAAAGACACAAGAAGTTTAAAAACACTACCAGGGCACCGTGAAGTTCAACTTTTATGGCCTAATATCTCAATAATTCACAATGAAAACAGATAAGCCAACAAATTATTTTACATTTGCAGGCGACCAAGGAAGCAAAGAAGAGCTGCCCGCAGCAAACTGGGCAGGTTTGCTCATCTCTCCTCAGAGGGGGCACTCCTGACAACACTCTTGTAGGAAGGGACAATGGAACCCCACCTCTTATTTTAAAAACTACTTATCAGCACTTCAAGAGAAGGGGGGAAAAAATCTTTCTCTTAAAGCCATTATTATATCCAAACTCAACCATTCATGTCTTTAAATAGCCTTTTCACATGCTTTGTTTTCACAAAAGTAAATGTTCTATCCAAAAGAAGCATCAATTCCTTTTGTAGGGTTTTGGCCTGCTATCTCTCTGACTCACAGAAGAGCTGGTGCTGCTACGGTATTCAAGTAAAAACATACTTTTTACATACATAGTTCAACAAGAGGAACTATGAAATATGAATGCTCTCTTCCATGTTTCTCTTACCTTTTTTTTAAGGTAGTTAAAAAAAGGCTACAGTTGTTTCCATTTTTAGTAACATATAACTTGTAATTAATTTGCAATCTGTGTGTATACTGACAAACTTTTGTGGTAGAGAAGCCTTCCAAAGGCATTTCCTCTAAAAAAATGTGTCCTCGTTACATTTAGTACTAGCTACACTCCCCAACCGCTCTTTTCACTTCTCTCCTCTCCTCCTCACCTTTCTCCCCCTCACCCTCTCCTAACTTCTGACTCCTCCAATCTCTTTCTCACACACACACAAACACACACACACATACACATTCTTTAACATTTTCACCATGAAGCAATATTTTTTCCATGATGCTTATAAGTGGAAACATTTGCACAAATGAGAGGTTCTCTAACAAATCCAAAGGACACACTTTTCCTCAAGTTTCCCTCTCTCTCTCCTCTCTCTCTCTCAAACAGAAAGATCTATTATATATATATGCCAGTATTTTACATTTTGCCAATATTATTTTGAAATGTACATACTAAGTTACACACTGTAAATTCTCATCACAAACTGTTTACCAACACCATCATTTGGGATATAACAGAATATAAAACTGGAAAAGTCATGAGATCCACCATGCTCCACCATTTCCTTCCCCTCCCATTTTCTTTCCTATCCCTCCTCTGCTTTCCCGCCTCCTCCTTCCCCATCATCCCATATAAACTCCAAGCCCCATTCAAATTGTTATCTGTGTTTCAGTTAAAAGACCCCCAGCAAGTCTTCACTCTCCCTGTTCTGGCCCCTTCCCCCTCCAGGCTCTATCTCCATGCATCTGCAAATGTCACTTGCACAATGTTCTGTGATGAAGCCATTCCTGGTGATTCCCTCAACCTGATGTGATCTTTCCCCTCCTTTGAACTGCAGGGACCCCTTGCTTGTACCTCTCTTACTGCACTCAACTAGATTACAGGACGAAATAATATCCGCCCTCTTGGAATTATATTTAATTATATTTGTACCCTGTAGCCCCTATGAGACTAACACATAACATGAATAGAGCTGACCTGTCTGAAACCCATGTGTTTCTGAAGCAAATAATTTATTTTAAATACAGCTACCCATAAAGCTGCACGGGTACCCCGGCTCTTTGAGAAGCAAGTTATTCATTCAGAAAAGTAATACAAAACCAGTATCCTAAGTACTTTAACATATTGCCTCAGTTTCCATAATGCCACCAACTAAATATATGACTTGAAAGTGAAAATAAATATTAGCTCAAGTTGTTAAGACATTTTAAAATAAAAGTTATATATTCCACTAGGAAATCAGTCTTGGAATTAAAATAATTAAACAATTAAAACCATTTATCCTGCCTCTCTCAAATGTTTGGTCTTTCTCCAGAGCAACAGATGAATTTCTTCTTCAGCTTAGCCATTTGGAGAAGAAAAGGGGCTTGAAAATGGTTAAAAAGCAGAAGGGGGACTTCCCTGGTGGCACAGTGGTAAAGAATCCACCTGCCAATGCAGGGGACGCGGGTTCGAGCCCTGGTCCGGGAAGATCCCACAGACCGCAGAGCAACTAAGCCCATGCGCCACAACTACTGAGCCTGTGCTCTAGAGCCTGTGAGCCACAACTACTGAGCCCGTGTGCCACAACTACTGAAGCCCGCGCACCTAGAGCCCGTGTTCCACAACGAGAAACCACCATAATGAGAAGCCCACGCACCGCAATGAAGAGTAGCCCCTGCTCGCCACAACTAGAGAAAGCCCGCTCACAGCAACGAAGACCCAACACAGCCATAAATAAATAAATAAACAAACTTTAAAAAATTAATTAATTTGAAAAAAAAAGCAGAAGGGAAGCACAGTGGTTAAATGTGTATAAGTGGACAGGGTCGGTGCCAAGGATATGGGCGTTTAGAAATCAATCCAGTGGTTTCTGAAAAGCATTTCAGAGACTACTATATGAACCTGGGAGGAATGTTTTGAGGTTCTTAACAAACTTGTAATTTTAATCCTTTCTACTTCACCAGTTGGTCATTCAGCTTTCAAAACTCTTTAAACTCAGTAATAGACTCAACTGTGTACTCTCTCTATATTTACTATCCCGAAGAACCCTTCCTGTTATTTCTAAAACTCAACAACACTTAATTTCAGGGTTCCATCCTCACACTTGTCAGCTCAACACAATCATTTTTTCTTAATTCTTCTCTCAGATTCATTCAAAATACTCTTTTCTCAGATTATTACAAATACTGCTTTATTATAGTACTCAAGGTTTTCTTAATAATTTCCTCTTATTTATTTACCTTTTACACAGTCCCAACTACTTCCGTATATTCTCCCACATCTCCAAAACATTAAATGGTGTTAAATGAGATACTAAACAAAAAAGTACTTTTTAATTTATACAATACTATGTACATACTCACTTTTTTTCTATTATTTGTTCTCATTTTTGTGCTTCATTCCTCCTTTCTACCCCCGTCTCAACCATCACCACTACTACTTAGGACAATGTTTTCCAAATTCTTTAGAGCTAAAGGACACTGCATGGCACTTAGGAGGCACTGAATAAATATTCATTCAGTGTATGACTTCAGAAGGAGTTCTCAAGACTCTCTTCAGGCTACATATTCCTTCTAAAAATGTTCTCAAAAGTCTTACGCGAAAACTGCCATGGAATTATATTACTCTATGACCAAAGACCTAAAGAACCTAATCAACTTAATTTCTGGTTTTACAGGTGAAGAAATAGAGACTCAAAGACGTTAACCGACTTGCCCCAAATGATACAGATGATTAACAACAAAACCAGGATTAGAACCAGGTCTTCAAACCTCCTCACTTTTGTGTACAACTGGTGGTTTTGGTTTTTTGTTTTTGTGCTGCTTTTCCCTTCTAGGTTTTTTTCCCCTTTTTTGGCAGGGAGGGTGTTTCTGATTATAAAAATAGTAAAAGCTCACTGTAGAATATTCGGAAAGTAAAAGATGAGCATAAAATATTGTTGATTCACTTTTAAAGTGTCACTGCCTTTCACATACCCTTATCCAGGACAAATTATATGTCTCAAAACTCAGAGTTTCATTTACAGAAGTGTAAGTTTAAATCCAACTGAGTCCTATCTTCAATTTGTAAAGTCTTAATGAAGGCAGAATCCATTATCTTTCTATGGATTTGTACTACAGTACAACACTCAATGCTGGTTACCAAATACCAAAATTCTTAATTTTAATTATCAACAAGTTCCTGAGGACACTGAGGTTTAGAATGTTTCTATCACAGTACATTAAAATTTAATTCAGGCTTCCCTGGTGGCGCAGTGGTTGAGAATCTGCCTGCTAATGCAGGGGACACGGGTTCGAGCCCTGGTCTGGGAAGATCCCACATGCCGCGGAGCAACTGGGCCCGTGAGCCACAACTACTGAGCCTGCGCGTCTGGAGCCTGTGCTCCGCAACTAAGAGAGGCTGCCATAGTGAGAGGCCCACGCACCGCGATGAAGAGTGGCCCCCGCTTGCTGCAACTAGAGAAAGCCCTTGCACAGAAATGAAGACCCAACACAGCCAAAAATAAATAAATAAATAAATTTAAAATTTAATTCAAGTAGAAGTCATTTTTTCCTTAGATGACGCTTTTCTCAGCTTTACAACTGGTTTTAAAGACTACCCGTCACAGGAAAACTGCACAGCCACAAACACAGTGAAATCCAGGCCAATTCATGCCATCAACTACAATGCTGAAACGTGACAGACACATTTGGAGTATCCTAAACAAGAATGGTTAAAGTTTTTTTTCCTTAAATTATATGTGTTAGTATATGACTGCCTTTGTCTGAATGCCCTGTAACTAATAAGTAATAAAAATTCTTACAGAGTTGAAACAGATAAACTAAAACTGCGCTGTCCAGGGGGTGGAAGAAATGGCGAGATGTTGGTCAAAGAGAACAAACTTCCAGCTATAAGATGAATAAGTTCTTGGAGGCCTAATATATGTAATATAGTGACTACAGTTAATAATAATGTATGCCTGAAATTTTCTAAAAGAATAGATCTCAAGTGTTCTCATCTCTCTCTCTCTCTCACACACACACACACACACACACACACACACACACTCACACATACACACAAAACCAGTAACTATGTGAGGTGAGGAATATGTTAATTAGCCTGACTGGTAATTCCACAATGCATACATGTATCAAAATAGCACACTGTACACTTTAATGATGCATATAACTTTTATTTGTCAATCATACTTCAGTTAAAAAAAAAAAAACTGTTCAGTCCAATCCAGTAGCCCACATGTAGCTATTGAGCATTTGAAATATGACTAGTCCTAAGTGAGGTGTGCTATAAATATAAAATACACGTGAGATTTCAAAGACTGAGTATGAAGAAAGAAATAACTCATTTTTATATCAGCTACATATTAAAATGATAATATTTTAGATAACTTGAGTTAAAACATTATTAAAATTGATTTCACCTGTCTCTTTTTCCTTTTTTTAAAATCTGGCTACTAGAAAATTTTAAATTATGTATGTGGCTCACTTTGAGGTTTGTCCTATTTTTGGGGGGAAGCACTAAACTAAAGCAACAGAAGAAAAAAAGGAGACAAATTGATACAACAAAAAACAAAGGGGAAAACTTCCCCCATTCCCTTGGACCTGGAATAGCCCAGAACCTTTCTACTCTGTGGTCACAAAAGAAACCCAACCATTCTGTTCTTCAATAACCTGACTTACAGCTTACTACCTCTGGACAAGAATTGCAGGCAAACCTTAAATAAACAGCACACTGAATTTTTACACCTTGATAGACACTTCATACACTTAGCCTAAACGTAAACTGTCAGGGAAAAGGAATAAAGAAGAATATACCTTATTTTCCAATGGGAGAGCTTCCTTCTTATTCAAAAGGAAATGTACTTCATGAGAATCTCTACCCTAAGCAACTGTTCTTTCCTGTTAAGGACCCCAAAATTCCTATCTGTTTTTCTCTTACGTGATGGTTAATAATGTAAGAAATGTGGCCAAATATAAAGGTGCCCTTTAGAAAGACTTCCACTACACAAGCAGTATTCCATGTTGTTACAACTCTGAGGCCTCTTGTGAAGATTTTTAAAGGGTCACAACAGGTTTAAATTAACCCCACAGAAAGAATCTGGCATTTTAAAAGGATGTGATGACTCAAAACATTCTTTTGGACTCTCCCAGCCTCTTCACTGGAAATGTACTCAGGACAGTCATACCAGCTAGTTTTCTTTTATGCTAGCCCAGGTCAAGTACAAACTTGAAATGTGAGATAAAGATAATTACTTTAGGCTCTCCTTGTTCACCAGGTGTTTTGTTTTTGTTTGCTGGGAGTTTTTTGTTTGGTTGGGTTTTTGGGTTTTGTTCTTCTGTTCTTCTGTTGGGGGAGGGGGAGTATTTGTTTTACTTCTCCATTTGAGTGGAAAATAATAGCAAAATAATAATAGCCAATTCCAAGGCAGAAATTACCAAGAGTCCTCACTGGAACTCAGAAGTCGACTCTTTATACCAGGCTTTACTTTGTCAAGCTCTACTTGACTCTGCCTGTCTCTACGTCTGAGCAAAACAGGAAGAAGCTAGAAATTCTAACAAAGTCCCCAAAGGTAGCTAAGGGTAGCCCTAGAGTCACCCGCCAGCCAGTCACTCTAAGTAAGGAACCCTGACATATTAAAGACAGACCTGGCATGAAGCTGCAAGAAACGGGGGTACAGTTTAAGAAAAGGAATCCAATAGTTGTTAAGGCTAAACATCCTAACTTCTTTGTGTAGAGCTGGGTTTCTCAATCTCACACTATTGGTATTTGGGGCCAGAAAATTCTTTATTGAGGGCGAAGTTCTGTGAATTGTAGGATACGTAGCAGCATCCGTGGCCTCTCCCCCCACTAGATACCAGTAGTAATCTCCTTCCCACACACCCCCACCACGAGCTGTGACAACCAAAAAGGTCTCCGGACATTGTCAAACGTCCCCTGGGAGACAAAAATGCCCCTGGCCAAGAATCATTGGTAGAGAGCAAAAGCACCTGGAAAAAGCTGCAGTAGCCGCCAAATCAAAGGCAGCTTTCTCTGTACGTAGGGTTTTAAGTTGTCCTCAAACAGCTGGTCTTGCGTACCTGGTAAGAAATACTTCTGACGAAGTTTCTGATGTGACCAAACATGAAGGATAACAATTTAATGAAGTACTCTAGGGATCGGAACCAGCCGAGCTTCACATGACACAAGGTTCTTCAGCTACAGTGGAAGTGAAGCTTCCTGCCTCAGTAACTAATTCAGTTTGTAAACATTGTTCTTTATTAGATTAACCAACAATAATTATTCAGAAGACATGATGTTCCAACCCCTAAAGACAGATTGTTATTTTTTTTAATACAGTTTTAATAAAAATAAGGTACCATGGACTTCCCTGGTGGTGCAGTGGTTAAGAATCTGCCTGCGGGTTCCAGCCCTGGTCTGGGAAGATCCCACATGCCATGGAGCAACTAAGCCCGTGAGCCACAACTACTGAGCCCGCACTCTAGAGTCTGCGAGCCACAACTACTGAGCCCGCGTGCCACAACTACTGAAGCCTGTGCACCTAGAGCCCATGCTCCGCAACAAGAGAAGCCACTGCAATGAGAAGCCCACACACTGCAACAAAGAGTAGCCCCCGCTCACCACAACTAGAGAAAGCCCGTGCACGGCAATGAAGACCCAACGCAGCCAAAAATAAATAAATAAATAGATAGATAAATAGATAAATAAATAAATAGATAAATAAAAGAAATAAGAGGGAAAAAAAGTCTCCAAGTATTTTTAAAAATAAATAAATAAATAAGGTACCACTTTGTGACCCATATAATTAGCAAAACATTAACAGGACTGAGAACATCCAGGAACTGTAGGAAAACAGGTATTCTCAGATACCCTTCTAGGAATGTAAATTGCTACTTACAAAGCAATTTGGCAGCATCTACCAAACTTTATTTTATACTCAAAATTCCACTTCTAGGAATCTATCCTACAGATGTGCTCACCTCTGCACGAGGAGAGGTATGCATTAAGCAGTTCCCACAGCACTGTTTACAATAGCAACAAATTGGAAATACTTCAAATGTCAATAAGAAAATAGTTTTAAATAAATTACTGTATATTCACACCTTGGAAGACTGTACAGCTATTTTTCTTTAAAAAAGCAACAATAAGACAAACTGTTAAGTGGAAAATAAATGTACAAAGAAATACATATATATAGAGAGAGAAAGAGTATGGTCTCATGTTTGTAAAAATAAACATGTATATATCTGTGTAGATACAAACAAAGAAAAAAGTCTGAAAGAATATACACCAACTTGTTTTCAGTTTTTCAACAAGTATGTGCTTTTTTAAGCCATTAACAGTAATTTTCAAGACACAGACTTAAAATTAGACTTGGGCTATCTTCATTTTTCAAATTTAAGGCCTAAAAACTGTTTTTTTCTGTGTGTCACTTCTTCGATAAATCAAGCTTTGTGGATAATTCTATATCACACACTGGGATGTATTGGTGTCCACTGTTTGTTCACCAACATTATGCTGACATTGTTATGCCTTCAAAGCAAGTCACATAAGGCTTAATTCAATTTGCCAAACCAGCTTCAAAGAGGTAAGAAACCTCACCAAGCTGCCCTCCTGAACCATAACCAGCTGACAGCTAAGAACATATCCGGAAAGAAGTAGTTTAATTTAGCAGATCTTTTTTTAGTTTTTATGAAATGTTTAATAAATGTTTCAGTGTTTAATTTAGCAGACTCTGATCTCAGGCAGTGAAATTTAAATTTGATTCTAATTTTCTTTTCAAGTTATTGATCTAAATGATCAATACCTAATGATGCGGCTTTTCCTTTCCTACTTAAATCTCCAATGAATAACCAAAGTCAAACGTGTGAAGGACTGACAGACCTGATGATTAATAAAAATTAAAACCTCAATTCTAGACTTAGAATAACAAACTATTTTATCTGGGTGCACAGTAGAAAAGGTAGTTTTCCAAAACAAAAATTTCTGGTTCTACAATAAACGAGAAGACACAGTTCAAAACAAAATGTCAGGCACTCACCGTAATAGCTATGGCCTTTAAACCATCCTAGCACCCCTCCCTCTACCCTCAGCTCTAACCAGTTTAACTGCTTTTAAATGGAACATTCTAAATTATAAAAATAAACTGTATTTCCTCCTGCTTAAGCTTTCCCATTTTTCCAAGACATGTTAACCTTTATTCGGGCATTTATCACAAATATACTACATCCATACGATACCATTTCTAAATATTTTATACAGAGATGCATTAATATGAGTGTGATACTATTTCCCTTCCACTTAAAGAACAATATGACAAAAGAACCTTGAAGGTCTTTAGTCAATTAGAACCCTGGATCTGAAGACTGGCTCCATGGGATTTCATAAAACTTGAGTTCACTTCGAAAGGTCACAATCCTTTTCTTTCTTGACAAGCACCATATCTAGATAAACCATAGCCCTTCACTCTCCAAAAGTAACTAACAGAGTACAGGGTAAGTAACTTGGTAGAAACACATGAGGCTGCTCAAAGTCTACCCAGAAACTGGAAAGTAACTCAGTGCTTGCTGCAAGCTGTCATAGAACACTGCTCCTTTCATGGCCAGAAACACACTCATTTTAGTGGCAACACCTGGTATCACATCTCTATTGTTCATATTTCTTTTGTCACAAATATCAATAAATCTCATTTCCTTATTCACCTAGGAGAAGATAATACATTTAGTGAAACTTTGGCAATAATAATATTGCCAAATATTACTGGCAATTATTACTGATATTGCCAATATCAGTTTCTATAGCTTATGTCTTATTTTAAGCATGATACCAATTCAGTCAACAAAATAATCATCTTAGAAATGAAGTTAATATCTTTCCCTTATAAGTTAGATAGCTTTTTTTAGTTAGGATCAACCAAGTCTTGAGGGCCTATTTGAATGTCTGTCTTTTTGTCTTGAGACCAAATGCCCTAAATCCATTAAAGAGACAAATAATGTGGGTTTTATTAAGTGAAAAGGCAAAGCTTGCTTAAATTAAGTTTTACTTAAAACAGAAACTACTTAATATATACATGTTTCTAAACAAATCTATATCAGGTGGGTTCAGCTGACCATTTCACTACTTTCTTGACATGGTTTTAGAGAAGAATGTTTTTCAAGCTTCACGTACATGAACCTTTGGAAGGCTTTTAAGTGTCTGTGGATCTTTACATGCTAGTAATTGTATCATTAATATCATTAAAGAAAATACAAGGACAAAAGATTTTTCTGAATTCAGTACATGTTTTTTAAAACATTTGTGCTTTATTAATCACAAGCACCTATATATATCTGAAAAACACTAGTACATTTATGCCCATTTATTTAGGCCTATTTATTTAGTTGGCAGCTTAGGGGTTTGCATAGATGACTGAACCCCTTACAATAACTACATATCGCTCATCTTTTAAAGCCCACAGTTGGGAACCACTGGCAGAGAATATGAAATACAAAACTGCCTAGTTACAAACAGTATAGCTCTCTACAGTAAGTATGTGGAATCTGAAGTGACAATTTATTGTGTGTTAGGTATGAATATGCTTTTTCCCTCTAAAACTACAATTCCAAATTTAAAATCAAAATTAGTCACAAAAATCATTTACATACAAGCATTTACTTCATAGGCAATTTTTAAGAAATGCAATTACTCATAAAAAGGCTTCAGGACACCCTGGAACACAGGACAAGGCAGCTTCCATTTCTACCACCACCGAGGGAAGGTTGATTTTAGTCCTGAGCTACACTGCCCGGCCAGACCATCTGTAACTACAATCTTAATAAGATTTTGAAGGTATCACAAGTCAGAGCTGCTTGTGAAAGAGACAAACACACATGGCAGAAATGCATAAATACAAATCAGAAAACAGCCACCTCACCATGAAACTAGAACAGCTGTGGGAGTAATGATAAGAATGGGGAAAAGAGCAATAAAAACACAGATATAGTGACTTCTCTGCCCTATCCTTCCCTTACTAATGCACGGAGAATTGATCGATGTTTGGTAGTATCTTGTTTATTGCAAATGAGAAATAAACCAAAGCATTTTTGCTCTGGATGAGTCCCAAGAGACCATCTATCCTGGACCCACTGTCTCATTTTACAGATGAGAAAACTCAAGTGCATAAGTGGCATGCTCCAGGTTGCTCAGCTGACGACTGATAGCAAGTTGTAGTCCCAGAACTTCTGGTTCCTAGCCCAGCATCTCTAGTGTCTTATCTGGTATTTCACAATCCCTCTCACATGTCCTAATCTAGATCTGATTCGCATTTATGTTGAAAATTATTTTGACAACGATAACTATTTTAAACAGACTTTCTCACACTTCATTTTACTATCCTGCAGATCATTTAAATTGAGCCTCAGAGTTTACCCATCTATGGAAGTGGTGGTGGTGGATATGTTTTTTGGGCACTGTGAGTTTTTCTTATAAGAACATATGAAAAACAAATGTGTCCAAAAAACCAGTTTCAAATGCAACTTTTCAAGAAACAAACTTACTTTAATGAAGTCCAATTTGGTTTTCAGAAACCAATGACCTAGATTTACTTTACTTTAAATCAGATGGGTGCATCATCTCTCATTCAAATAAACACATCAAGGTGCCAAATGAAGATGCATAATTATACTGCCAAATGCTGCAGGCTTTTTTTCTTTTTTTTTTTAAACCAACTAAGTTTCTGTGACAGGAAACAGTTTACAATGACTAAATTCTAAACCCTGGAGTTAGGACACAATACTAAAACTGACCTGAATAATTTGTATACACTTTAAGGTTAGCTGTTAACAACACAGAAACAATAAATACTAATAAAGAAAACTTCAAAGTGAGTTAATCAGAAATATGACAGGTCATAGCACAATAACAACGGCTAAAATTTACAGAGTACTTATTGGGGACAGATACAATTTTAAGTGCCTTCCACACGTTAACTCATTTTATTTTTAAAACCCCACATGTACGGGGGACTTCCCTGGTGGCACAGTGGTTAAGACTCCACGCTCCCAATGCAGGCAGCCCGGGTTCGATCCCTGATCAGGGAACTAGATCCCACATGCATGCCGCAACTAAGAGTTCACATGCCACAACTAAGGAGCCCACATGCCACAACTAAGGAGCCCACCGGCCACAACTAAGAGCCCGCCTGCCACAACTAAGACCCAGCACAACCAAATAAATAAATAAATATCAAAAAACCCCATACGTAGGTACTATCATTATCTTCTACTTTACAAACTAAAAAAACAAGGCACAGACAAATTAAATGATGAGTTCACGGTCAGATTCTAGTAAGGGATTTAAACTCAGAAAGTGTAGCTCTAGAGTCTGTATAGGAAATGCTAACAAGACACAAAGATGGTGGAAAATGTACATGAAATGCCCAGAATATCTAGACAAATCTAGAGAGACAAGAAGTAGATTAGTGGTTGCCTGGGGCTGGGGGAAGGGGTAGAGGAAGGAATGGACAGTGACTGCTAATGGGTATAGGGTTATTTTTTGAGGTGATAAAAATGTTCTAGGGACTTCCCTGGTGGCACAGTGGTTAAGAATCTGCCTGCCAATGCAGGGACACAGGTTCGAGCCCTGGTCTGGGAAGATCCCACATGCCGCGGAGCAACTAAGCCCATGCACCACAGCTACTGAGCCTGAGCTCTAGAGCCCGTGTGTCACAACTACTGAAGCCCGCCCGCCTAGAGCCCGTGCTCCGCCACAAGAGAAGCCACCACAATGAGAAGCCTGTGCATCGCAACGAAGAGTAGCCCCTGCTCTCAGCAACTAGAGAAAGCCCGCGCTCAGCAACAAAGATCCAACACAGCCCAAAATAAATAAATAAATTAATTTAAAAAAAAAATGTTCTAAAATTATTCTGTGGTGATAGTTACACAAATCTGTGAATATACTAAATAACTAGTGAACTGTATACTTTAAATGGGTAAACTGTATGGTATGCATATAATAGTCATCCCACGGTATCCTCATGGAATTGGTTTTAGGACACATACTCCACCCACATACCAAAATCCTAAGGTGCTTAAGTCCCTTATGTAAAATGGCATAGTATTTGCATATATGGCACAGTATTTGCATATAACCTATGCACATTGTCCCTTATAACTTCAAATCATTTCTAGATTACTTATAATATGTAATGTAAATGGCTATGTAAATAGTTGTAAATACAATGTAAATGCTATGTAAATAGTTGCTAGCATGAAGTAAATTCAAATTGTGCATTTTGGAGCATTCTGAAATTTTTGTTTCCTGAATATTTTCAATCCATGGTTGGTTGAATCCGCAGATTTGGAACCTGAGGGTAGGGAGGGCCAACTGTTTATCTCAATAAAGCTGTTTAAAAAAGAAAAGATGGTGGTGAAATGTATTCAAAACTGAACCATATTCAGTAGAAAAAAATGGAGATGACAGTTATGTAAATTGCTACTATTAGGGAAGCAATTTGAATTCTCTGTTTTTGCAACTTTAAATCTAAAATTATTTTAAGTTCTGTTTTGTTGTTGTTGTTGTTGTTGTTGTCTTTAATGGAAGCATCAACACAGCATAAAGCAGAAGGTACCAGAGCTAGAGGCATGATGTGCTGGGCCTGCCTCCTACCACCTGTAACTTCCCTTATCTAAATAATGACGATGATAATACCCATCCTCCTCACTCCCTCACCTGCCATGAGAACCAAATGAAACGTAAACGTGACGAAAGACAGCCAGGATAACAGCAGAGATGACCACTGGATGAGTTAACTATGACTCAAAAGGGTTAAGTTCTTGCCAAGGGTCATACACAGGTAGAAAGCAGCAAATCACCAAGGCCTGTTCTCTTCCACTCCCCCATACTCCCTCTATGAATACAAGAAATCTTTGTATTGGCATTAGTCAGCAGTTATCTGGATTCCTTCTGCCAGGAAGATGGAAGGGTGAGAAGGGAACTGGAGAAATGTACACATTATGTCATGAATCATCATTCTCCAAAATGCAGAGAAGCTGAGCGTGAGTACTCTCCTTCCTCAAACTACAAGCAAAAATGTTTTGGCTCAGTTTCCAATATTAAAAAAAAGTCAGTGGTTCCCAAAATGGGTAGTCGAATGAAGCAGAGGACACATGACCTAATATTCTAGTGGCACTGCTTTATGTTCTTTATATTTCAGTCTTGTTGCTCAACAAGCACTGATCTAACCAAGAGATATACTACTATTTGGCTAAGTCAATTACTTGATGTAACTTGATAAAAAAGGCAAATTAATATAAATTACTCACAGTCGTGGATAAGATAGAATTAGCCCTTCCAAAAAAAATGTGGGGTTAATTTAAAAATAAATTCAGGGGCTTCCCTGGTGGCGCAGTGGTTAAGAATCCGCCTGCCAATGCAGGGGACACGGGTTCGAGCCCTGGTCCAGGAAGATCCCACATGCCGTGGAGCAACAAAGCCCATTCGCCACAACTACTGAGCCTGCGCTCTAGAGCCCATGAGCCACAACTACTGAGCCCACGTGCCACAACTACTCAAGCCCGCCCACCTAGAGCCCGTGCTCCGCAACAGGAGAAGTCACCGCAATGAGAAGCCCATGCACTGCAATGAAGAGTAGCCCCCACTCATCACAACTAGAGAAAGCTTGTACACAGTAACGAAGACCCAACACAGCCAAAAATAAATAAGTAAAAATAAATAAATTTTAAAATAAGTAAATAAATAAATTCAGAATTATTTTCAAGACCATGAGCCCATACACAGAGTCACCCCCTCCCCTCCAAAAAGCCTGAAGAACATACAACAAAATGTTTGAAATGGTAATCATCTCTGGAGCTGAGAATAGGTGATTATTTTTATGTCCTTCTATAATGTTCATCTGTATTTTCTATAATGATATATGCATGACTTTTATAACTTTGAAAAAGTTTCCTTTTTTCTTTTTCAGAAGAAGACCAAAAAACACATTCAACTATTCACAGAGGAACAAGTTGTACATTTGGAGGGTGGTGGGGGGAGGTTCAGAAAACCTTAGCTCAAGGCTTCTAACTGGAATTGTTATGTCAAAATTTCCTTTAGCAACTGTATATTCCATAAGACAATATTCAATCAACAGTACTTTAATTTTAATGGTTATTAAAACATTACTCATCACATACTAAGTTATAATGGAAATGAAGCACTGGTGGCAAAAGAACGCTAAAAATTAAAAAGGAACTTTCATCAAATTTAAGACTCTGTGACTAATCTTAAATCATTTCTATTAGTACAGTTCTTTCCTAAATAAAAGATAAAATAGTACCACCATATTTTTGTTATATGAAATTGATAAAAATATTAGAAGAAATAAGCTGAATATAAACAATTAACTGGGTGCTATGGAGAACATAAAAATCTAAGGTTATTCCTACTTTCAAGGAACTGAAAATCTTAATGAGAGAATGGACAATTTTTTATATTAAAAGGTTGTACATTATGCAGTGAGTGTAAAATCTGCGAAGCTGTACGTGGGAGCCCTGAAAGGTATGCTAGTAAGGCAGCCCAATATATGGGAATGGTCCAATAAGCAGTACACCCCATACATCAAGAATTACATAGTCAAGGAGCTCGGGCAAGATGGCAGAGCAGGAAGATCCTGAGCCCACCTCCTCCCACAGGTACACCAAAATGACAACTACTTACAGAGCAACTATTGATAAGAAAGACCAGAATCTAGCAGAAAAGATCTTCTACAACTGAAGATACAAAGAAAGAACCACAATGAGATGGGTAGGAGGGGCAGGGTTGTGGTATAGTCAGAACCCATATAGTCAGAACCCATACCCTTGAGTGGGCAATTCACAAGCAGGAGGATAATTACAATTGCAGAGGTTCTCCACAAGGAGCAACAGGTCTGAGCCCCACATTGGGCTCCCCAGCTCCGGGGATCCTGCACCAGACACTCCCCCAGAACATCCGGCTTTGAATACCAGTGGGACTGACTTTCACAAGACCCAGAGGGCTGTGGGAAATAAGAGACTTCACTCTTAAAAGGCACATACAAAATCTCACATGCTCTGGGACCCAGGGCAGAGGCAGTCATTTGAAAGGAGCCTGGGTCAAACCCACCTGCTGATCTTGGAGAGTCTCCCAGAGAGGCAGGAGGCAACGGGAGCTCCCCCTGGGGACATCAAACACCGGCACAACCATTATTGGGAGCTTGTTCAACCATGTGGACACTGGTGTCGGCAAGCGACATTTTGGAATCCTCCCTCTAGCTTATTAGCACTGGGGACCTGGACCCGCCGATCAGACTGTCAGCACCAGTACTGGGAAGTCTCAGGCCAAGCAATTAATTGGGCAAGGACACAGCCCCACCCGCCAGCAGGCAGGCTGTCTTAAAACCCCCTGAAACCACAGCTACGCCAGGACAGGGACCTGTTCACCAGAGGGCTCAGGATGCAGCCCCACCCACCAGTGAGCAGGCATCAGCCCCAGGAACCCCTGGGCTTGGCCCCACCCACCAGTGGGCAGGCACCAACCCCAAGACTCACTGGGTCTCAGCCCCGCCCACCAGCAACACACCAATTCCGGGACCCCCAGGCTTATAGTCAGAGACTCTGGGACCTGGCTCCACCTACTAGAAGGTCAGCACTAGACTGGGACCAACCTCACGTACCAGTGGGCAGGCACCAGCCCCAGGACCACCGCAGCCCCACAGACATATCAGGACCCATGCAACATGCCAGCAGGCTGGCAAAAGCCCTAGGATCCCCAGGGCCCTGGTCCTGTCCACCAGCAGACCAACACCAGCTCTGGGACACCTTGGGCCCATCAGCCAGCAGCCACACCCACTAGTGGGCTGATACCAGCTTCAGAACCCCCAAAGCCCTGCAGCCAGAGACCCCAGAACCCGGCCCCACCCAGCAGCAGGTAAACACCAGCTCTGAAATACCTTAAACTCCTCAGCCAGTCACCCCAGGATCCAGCCCCACTCACCAGCAGGCCAGCACCAGCTTTGGAACACCCTGAAACCCACAAGCAGCCATGACAAGAACTGGCCCCACCCACCAGCAGGCCAACACTAGATCCAGGAACACTGGTCCTGTAACCACTCACTCCAGAACCCTGTTCTGCCTACCAGTGAGCCAGCATTAGCTGTAGGACCCACCCTGAGGTTCCGCAGACAGCTATCTCATGACCTGGCCTTGCCAACCAGTGGCCAGCAGCCTCCACACAAGGCAAGGTCTGGCAACCAACTGGGCTGGGGGCCAGCCACACCTACCAGGTTGCCCATAGCAGTCAGCCCACCACAACAGAAGGACCCATGCAGCCTACATAGGGGGCACTCCTAGAGCATACAGCCCTGGTGACCAGAGGGAAGTGGGGTGCTGGCACGCATAGGACGTCGCCTACAAAAGACCACTTCTCTAAGGTCAAGAAACATAATCAGGGGCTTCCCTGGTGGCGCAGTGGTTGAGAATCTGCCTGCCAATGCAGGGGACACGGGTTCGAGCCCTGGTCTGGGAAGATCCCACATGCCGCGGAGCAACTAGGCCCGTGAGCCACAACTACTGAGCCTGCGCGTCTGGAGCCTGTGCTCCGCAACAGGAGAGGCCACGATAGTGAGAGGCCCGCGCACCGCGATGAAGAGTGGCCCCCACTTGCCACAACTAGAGAAAGCCCTCGCACAGAAACGAAGACCCAACACAGCCAAAAATAAATTAATTAATTAATTAATTAACTAAAAAAAAAAAAAAAGAAACATAATCAACCTACCAGACACACAGAAATAAAAACAGCAAATTGGGCAAAATGAGGTGACAGAGGAATATGCTGCAAATGAAGGAACAAGATAAAACCCCAAAAGAAGAGCTAATTGAAGTGGAGATAGGCAATCTACCCAGTAAAGAGTTCAAGGTAATGATGGTAAAGATAATCAAAGAACTTGGGAGAAGAATGGATAAGCAGAGTGAAAAGTTAGAAGTTTTTAACAAAGAGTTAGAAAATATAAAGAAGAACCAGAGGTGAAGCATACAGTAACAGAAAATTTTTTAAAAAAACTAGAAGGAATCAACAGTAGATTAAATGATACAGAGGAATGAATCAGCAAGCTGGAAGACAGAGCAGTGGAAATCACTGAAGCTGAACAGAAAAAAGAATAAAAAGAAACGAGGACAGTTTAAGAGACCTCTGAGATAACATCAAGTGTACTAACACTCGCATTACGGGGTCCCAGAAGGAGAAGAGAGAGAGAAAGGGGCAGAGAACATATTTGAAGACACAATAGGTGAAAACTTCCCTAACCTGGGAAAGGAAACAGACATTCAGGCTCCGGAAGCACAGAGAGTCACAAAAAATGGATCAATCCAAAGAGGACCACACCAAGACACACTGTAATTAAAATGGCAAAAATTAAAGATAAAGAGAATATTAAAAGCAGCAAGGGAAAAGCAACAAGTTACGTACAAGGGAACTCCCAGAAGGCTATCAGCTGACTTTTCAGCAGAAACTCTGCAGGCCAGAAGGGAGTGGCATGATATATGTAAAATGATGAAAGGTAAAAATTTACAACCAAAAAATTTCATTCAGATTTGATGGAGAGATCAAAAGTTTTACATACAAGCAAAAGCTGAAAGAGTTCAGAACCACCAAACCAGCTTTACAAGATATGTTAAAGGGACTTCTCTAAGCAAAAAAGAAAAGGCCACAACTAGAACATGAAGATTACAAAAGGAAAAAGCTCACTGGTAAAGGCAAAAACACAGTAAAGGTAGTAAATCAATCACATACAAAGTTAGTAGTAAGGTGAAAATACGAAAGTAGTATGGAAACACAAAAGACCCCAACTAGCCAAAGCAATCTTGAGAAAGAACAGAGCTGAAGGTATCACACTCCTTGACTTCAGACTATACTACAAAGCTACAGTAATCAAAACATTATGGTACTGGCACAAAAACAGACACATAGATCAAGGGAACAGAACAGAGGGCCCAGAGATAAACCCACACATTTTATGGTCAATCTATGACAAAGGAGGCAAAAATATACAATGGGGAAAAGACAGTCTCTTCAATAACCAGTGCTGGGAAAACTGAACAGCTACATGTAAAAAAATTAAATTAGAATATTTTCTCATACCATATACAAAAATAAACTCAAAATAGATTACACACCTAAATGTAAGACTGGAATTCATAAAACTCCTAGAAGAAAACATAGGCAGAACACTCTTTAACATAAAACATAGCAATATTTTTTTGGATCTGTCTCCTAAGGCAAAGGAAACAAAAGCCAAAATAAACAAATGGGACCTAATTAAACTTAAGAGATTTTGCAAAGCAAAGGAAACCATCAACAAATCAAAAAGACAACCTACGGAATAGGAGAAAATGTTTGAAAATGATATGACAATCATAAATAGTCTATCTCCTCTTAGGTATAATGAAACTGTGAGAATTGTATGAGG
The DNA here is from genome assembly GCF_965194805.1 of Balaenoptera borealis. Taxonomy (NCBI): domain Eukaryota; kingdom Metazoa; phylum Chordata; class Mammalia; order Artiodactyla; family Balaenopteridae; genus Balaenoptera; species Balaenoptera borealis. The sequence goes on along the minus strand of NC_138866.1, from coordinate 37,555,670 downwards.
GCCTTGAAAGCCCTTATTAATAGCAGATTGCAACGGAAAACATTTGGAAAAACCCCAATCAACTCAAACAAACAAAAAAATTCTGCTTTACTAGGAAGGGCATGGCCCTGTTTTTAAAAACAAAACAAAACAGAAAAACTCTTTGAAGTTCTGATTTAGCATGCAGCACCAAAATCACATGCCAGGGTCCTGAGTCCCAAATTTGAAAACATAAGTTCATTACTCAGAAGTGAAATCTGGGTAAACAGCCAGGGAGTATGAGCTACTTCCAAATTTTTTTTTTTTTCTTCCAAATGAAAAATCAGCTACAGGTATGGATTATTCCTATCACACTAACTGGGTAGCCACTTGGGAGACCCAGACACATTGTATACATTATAAACTTCAAAGTTCTGATTTCACCAAACAGCCCTCGTGTTTTCTTGGCAAGCAGAATTTTTCCTGGCAATCAAAAGAACCCCATCCAAGAAGTCAATCAGGTAATTCTTGAGAACTACTTATTCAGGGTATTAAGATAACTGCAGGAATGAAATACAAAACACACAACTTACAGTCTAATTAGGGAGAGCAAACCAACACCCATGAAAAGTAACAGCCTGTACCGTGTAAGAGCCTTGCCTGTATTATTCACACTTTGTCCCTAGGACATAGTATAAAATATATGTTCAACAAATGCTGTTAAATAGATGCTGCTTTAGTCATCTTGGTCACTCCAACATCTAGCACATTTCCAGTACAATGTCTCCTGAATGAATGAATGATACGGTGCAGTACACATAAATATGTCTCGCATGACTTAGGATAAGAAGACAGAGATCACTGAGGACTAAAGTAATCAAGAAATATTTCATGGGTAAGACAAAGTCTTGAACCATGAAATCTTAGAGCTGGAAAAGATCTTATTATAGCATTAGCAGGATCACGTAATCTGGTTACTCCCAAGGAAGTTTCCAAAGATGCCAAAAACAGCTTTACATCCCTAAGATAATTAAACTCAGTAGTAACTACTTTAAAATTGAGGAAATCCACATAAACAGTGGGGACTATGGAACCGTAATAATAACCACCTGCTCACACACTCTTTCCATTCACTCTCCCCCCAACTCCTTCCCCACTCTCAAAAGACCAGGCAAGGGAGGCTGTGTCCGTGGAGCCAGCCTGTCTCCAAACAGTCTCTGTCAAAGTTTGAAGGAATATCTTTTGCTGAGGATTTAACTCCTCACATCCTTTTACATCCGCTTTATAATCTCTCTCTAACCTGGTTTCTGAAAGCTGAGAATCAACAATCTATATCCCCTCTTTAATTTACAGAGTTCCCCAGAGAAACTCATCCATTCTCAGGCAACATTTACTGACCACCTTATACTATCCTGCTGCACATGCCAGAAACTTAGCTGGGAACATAATGGACATATCACCTGCTTCCCAAAGTATCACTGGGTGGAAGAGAAAAATATTACAAACAAATTACAAAACTGTGTGGGAGTATTATCACAGACATAAAAAAGCATATACTCTAGAAATCCAAAATAGGAACTAACAATTTTGTATAAAAAGCCTGGCAAGGCTTTCAAGAAAATATAGTGGTTCATTCATTCATTCAACAATTACTTATTAAGCATGTACTATGTACCAGGCACTGCATGGGCACAACAATGGATATTTGCCCTAGATCTTGAAAGACTAAGTAGGGAGTTTACTAAATAAAGAGGAACAGGAGATGGGGAAAGATCTCTTAGTCAAGAAAAAAAGCACAAGCAGAGTCATGAAGTAGGAAAAGAGTATGACATAGGTGAGATATTCAGCATAGGTTTAAACATTGGTGAGATACTCAGCATGTCTAGAAAGGATGTGCTAAAGAAATAGAGGGCCAGCTTTAAATGTCAAACTTAAGTATTTAGATTTTATCCTTTATGGGCAATAAGAAACATAGACATTTCTGAAGAGCGAAGTGACATGATCAGCATGGAGTTTTTAGAAAAAGATCTCTTTTGTGGAGGGCAGACTGGTGTAAGCAGGGCAAACAGACAGTGACTTGCCCACTGTCAATCAGTTCATTAGTGGTAAAATTGACTAAAACCCAGGTTCTCTTGTTCTTATCCCAACATTCCACAGAATAGCTTGGGATTACAAAGAAGGAAGAGGGACTTCCCTGGTGGCACAGTGGTTAAGACTCCGTGCTCTCAATGCAGGCGGCCCGGGTTCCATCCCCGGTCAGGGAACTAGATCCCACATGCATGCCACAACTAAGAGTTTGCATGCCACAACTAAGAGTTCGCACGCCACAACTAAGGAGCCCGCCTGCCACAACTAAGACCTAGTGCAACCAAATAAATAAATATTTTTTAAAAAGAAGAGGAAATTAAAAAAAAAAAAAGCAGGAAGAAAAGCACAAACAATAAAAGAAAAAAATAGATAAATGGGACTTCATCAAGATGAAAAACTGTTCTGCTTCAAAAGACACTATCAAAAAAGTGAAAGACAACCCACAGTATGGGAGAAAATATTTACAAATCATGTATCTGATAAGAAACTTGCGCTCAGAATATTAAAGGAACTCTCGCAACTCGATAACAAAAAGACAAACCAAAAATGGGCAAATGATTTGAACAAAAATTTCTCCAAAGAAGATACACAAATGACCAATAAGCACATGAAAAGGTGCTAAACATCATGAGCCATCAGGAAAGTACAAATCACACCCAATAGGATGGCGCTAATCAAAAAGACAAAAGAATAACAAGTGTTGCCAAGGATGTAGAAAAATCAGATCCCTTATACATTGTTAATGGAAATGCAAAATGGCACACCACTGTGAAAAACAGTTTGGCAACTCCTCAAAAAGTTAAACACAGAATTACAATATGACCCAGTAATTCTATGCCTAAAGTATCTACCCAAGAAAACTGAGAACATGTCCACACAAAAACATAGCATTACTCGTAATAGCCAAAAAATGGAAACAATCCAAATGTTCATCAACTGACAAATGGATAAGTAAAATGTGTTACGATGGAATATGATCAACCATAGAAAGGAATGAAGCAGATACATGTCACAACATTAGGAACCTTGGAAACACGCTAAATGAAAGAAGTCAGTCACAAAGGACCACATAATGTACGATTCCATTTATGTGAATAGAATAGGCAAACCTACACACAGAAAGTAGATTATGGTTGCCAAGGACTAGGGGTGGCAGGGGTGGGGGCAGGAGAATGAGGAGTAACTGATAATGGGTACAGTTTCTTTTAGGAGGAACAAAAATGTTCCAAAATTAGACAGCGGTAATGGTTGCACAACTCTGTGAACACACTAAACACTGAACTGAACACTTTAAATGGGAGAACTGTACAGTATGTAAGTTATATCTCAATAAAATTTCTTGAAAAAAGCAGTAAGAAAGAGGCTGGGTATTTTAGGCCATGGGAAGAGAAGAAAAAAAAAAAAAGGTGGGGAAGCAATAAGCACTAAAGCACTGTTAGTGGGCTTTCAAAAACTCTCTAGATGCCTTACAGAAAGGATTTGGGGCCTACAAGGCCTGGAAGAAGAATAATGAGGGACCCCGCCTGCCTGCCTGCAGGCTGTTGAGCGTGAAGCCCTCCTAAAGGCCCTTGGCCCTCGCATTCCAAATACCGTACTTACTAATTACCTTGCTCCTGGACTGATCCAAGGAGGGCAGTGCGAGTGTCTTCCAGAAGCCATAGGATAAACATGGCACATCTCCCTGGAGCCATAAACTTTACCAAAAACACCAATTTTTGGAATGAAAAGAAGCTAATATACTATGGAATGCAAAAATCTCTGAATTTGTAAAGTAAAAAACAAGACTTCAAAGAAATTGCAGGATTGTGGCAAGGGCAATTCTCTGATGCCTAGAGGCACCTGAGTGGATAAATTTGAGCATTACCCTACTGATCTGTCTTATACCAACAGGAGAGCCTTAGTTTGTCTCATCCTTCCTTGTAGAGGCCTCGCTTGACTGGCTCCTAAATGCCTCTGCCATCAAATATAATTGCCAGATTGAAGCCTGCAAGTCCTCACTCCACCCCCTGCCCTCCCACCCGGTGCCCAACACACTCCTATCCACACCAGTGCTCTCCTCCTGCCCCTGTGGCTCTCTGCCCCCACTACCGCACACATGCTTTTCTCTCCTCACTCAACAGCGCACTCCTCTCTACGGAGCCACTTTGCACACGTCAAAGGCCCTGCCCATTCCTTGCTAAACCACGGGCTACCCACCCCAGCTGCAGGCCTTGTGAATGCTATGACAGCCCCTTCCCTCTCCCTGTCACCGCTCGCCCTGTCCCTCTCACAAACTAATGCACATATTCAATATTTTCATAGGGGCCAAAACGTCACAAAAGACTGTGTCCTCGTGCCCATTTTTTAAGCCCTTCTGGTACCATCATTTTCCTGAATTCTTGAAAAAGTATGCCTTCTCTATATATTAGCTAACATTTCCTGAGTATATATTATGTGCCTTTTCTAGTACTAAGCCTTTTGCATACATTAACTTCACTTATTCCTTACAAAAAATCCAAAATATAGGTTCTATCAGCAACCCCGCTACGACAAAGGAAACTGAGATGTAGAGAGGTTCAGTAATTTAAGATCACTCGAACAGTAAATGGCAAAATCTGGACTAAAACCTCAGCCTGCCTCCAAAGTGCACGTTCTTAACCCTGTCCACGCCATCGTGAGAAGCCAGAGACCAGAACAGTCCCCCAGTCCCTGCTGCCATTTCTGAGCACTCTCTTTTCCACTAAATTATTTTAAAATTCCTCTTGTTTTGCTTTCCAACTTCCTAACTCAACCAGCTTTGGGGCAACAGAAAGTAATATGTATCCACCCACTTTCTAGGATGGGAGAAGATGTTTCCACAGAGGATTAGCTGAACATCCAGAAGGAAGCAAGGTGAGGCGGTGACACCTCCTGTCACAGCACCTCCTCTTCCATATTTCCACTTTAAACTTGAAGAATGTGATTATGATCAAGTACAAGTCCATCTGTACCTGCATACTTTCAGGTCTTCACTAATGGGGAACGCTCTATACAAAAATCAGTAACTTTTTCAAATCAAAGCTTTCAGGAAATTTATGATTCTCCAGGTTCTTTGGATTAGCCTTCAAATTCTGAGTCAAATAACCCTCACAAAGACTTTGCTGCTTACCATTCTTAGTTTATTCTGTAGGCTTGTTGTGAATTGTGAATATTTCCATACCACTGCTCGCACGGCTCATTATGTCTCAGTTAACATATTAGTCTATAATATGCACTATAATTTAAAAATCATATAATTGTCTTTACTTTTAAGTATTCTGTGATTTGGAGGCTTCACTAAGCCAGACTGCCCTTCCTCCTACTCATTCCTGTCCCATCTCGTTATTCCAAATTAGAGGTTTGACTCTATGTTACGAACACATACCTGCAGATGGTAAACTCCTGTGGACTAACAATTCAGATTCAAGGCCTGAGAGGCAGCTACAGGAAAGCCATTTGAGAGACAAATTGCACTTGAAGGACAGCAACCCTATGCCTGGGTCAGCTAAAGCTCAGGGGAAGCCTAGCCCAGTAGGACCTGAATTTGGTACACAGGCCTAAGAAAAAGGGGCTTGGGGACTGAAGGAATTTCAAGAGTACAAGAAGAAGGTATTAACACCACAACAACTGAGCCTCCACGTCTAGCCCAGAGAGTTTGCTGTGTGCCACCCTCTGCAAAAAAAAACGTAAGTATTTATCTATTTACCTAAGCCATCAGGATAAAATAGAATAATTATATTTCTGAGTCTATGAAGATAGACATTTATAAAGAAAAATGATCCGAAAACCATTAAATCTAAACTGTTTAAAATTTTCTAAGGGAAATAGAATAAAAACTTCATTAAATATCATTACACCAGTCCAGCTGAGCACTGGGCAAGGGGAGGAGAGACGCTGCCTCTAGCCCAGCAACGATAGGACACAGGTATCACGAGCTCTAGGGAAGAGCCACCACTGAGACCAGGTGATGAATTTCACTTAACAGTCATTCCACTGAGGCTCAGGGAGCATATACCCTGCACCAGGCACTGTTCTAGTCACTGTGGATAAACACTCAGTTGCGGCCCTCAAGGAGCTTACGTTCTAACTGGAGAAGACAGAAAACAAACACGTCAGGTGGTGATAAGTGCTAGGGAGTAAAATAAAGCCAGCCAGAGACTGGTAGGAAAGACTGTTATTTTTACGTAGGGATATCAGTGAAGGCCTCTCTGAGAAGGTGACACATACATGGAAACCTAAAAGAAGTGAAGGAGGGAGCCATGCAGAATATCTGGCAGAGAAAACAGCAAACGCAAAGCCTTGAGACAGGAGCACGTTTAGTGTATCTGAGAAACAGCCATAAGGGAAGTGTAGCTGGATAGGATGAGTGAGGAGAAGAGTGATATAAGATGAGGTCAGAGAAAGAGCTGTATCGTGTAGTATTGCAGCCTTAGTAAGGAATTTAAATTTTATTCTGAAAGAGATAGGAAGCGAATGGAAGGTTTTGAACATGATCTGACTTTTATTCGAAAAGTTTGCTCTGGCTGCTGTGTAGAGCACAGGGGGCAAGGGTGGAAGCAAGGGACCTGTAAGGAGGCAAAAGGTGATCATGGTCTGGACTCGGAGGTAGCACCAGAAGTGGTGAGAAGTGGCGGTAGATTCTACGTGTATTTCAAAAGGGAGACAATATCCACTGAACCAAGATCTGAAGTCCTCAGAGTATCTGTGGCAGACTGCAAAAATGGCCACCCATTCTTTTCCTCCTTGTATTCATGACATCGCAGTATAATTTTACAGCTCCTCCCACAAAGGGGTAACCTGTAACCTGCTGTGGCCAGTGGGATAACAGCAAACCTAATGCAAGAGATCTGAAAAGTACTTAAGCCTTAAAGCTTGTCCTCCCTCACTGCTTCACAGAACCCCGCAACTTACCACGTAAAGAAAACCAGGCTAACCTGCCAAATGTTGAGACTCACACAGCCCAGACACCCCTGTAGCCACAGCCAATCAACGGTCAGTCAACCATCAGATATGTGAATGAGACCATTATGCACCAGCTGACTGCAGGTGCAAGAGTGAGCCCAGCAGAGGCCAGGACCATCACGTCGCTGAACCCAGCCCCAGCGGCCAAACCACAGAATGGTGAGCTAAATAACGGGCTGTGTTTTGAGCCACCAAGTTTTGGAATGGTTTATTAAACAGCAAAAGCTGATTCAATATCTTTTTACCCCCCCCCCCCCGCAAATCGAAAACAAACCACTAAGCTCTCTTGGTTTCTCTAATGGCATTACACAAAAAGAAAATTTCAATTCTAAGGTAAATTGATACAGAATGGGTATGATGTTGATCAGCTGATAAGCTGATTAGAAAAGGAGAGAGCACAAGTCACAAATTACTGTGTAGCTCATTAAAGTGTGGTGTATGACAGCCAGGGAGCTGAGTTCTTTGTGAAATAAAATCACCAAGATAAGAATCTCAGAAAACTGTGAGAATAAAAGATTTCACACCTATAGAATTTATCTTTTGAATGTCCTACACACCATTTCTGAAAATTACCAAGTACTTTACCCTCCTTCTAAACGTTAAAAATAATGCTTTTTCAAGGTTATCCAGATAGATGAGCAATTAAAGCTCTTTCCTTATAGAAAAGAAACCAATTATATTAAAGAGATCACAAGTTGAGGTCACAGTTCCTTGACTGATACAGACAGATGGGTAGAGGGATGATGGGTGGATGGAGGATGGAAGGATGGAAGGACAGACATACATACATCGATAATACTTCGATTATTAATTACCTTCAGTATAAACATTCACGCTGTATGGAAAGACTCCTGTATATATTTTCTCACGTTACAACTGAGGCTTAATCTAATGATCACCAATGTTAAATGGATCACTTTATTCCCACTAGTTTGCTTACTTTCACTAGTTTGGAAAACAGACACAGGACTACCGTTCTGTTTTTTAATTAATTTTTTTAAAAGTCAAGGTAGAAAGTGAAACCCTCCATTCCTATTTCCCCAAAGATAATCACTCTTAGTCCACTCTCCCTCACAAAATATTTTTTTAAAAATTTGAAACCGAAGTATTTAATGGGTGAGGGTAAATCACCTTTTTTGGAACTGAAACAGAAACTGTTTAGATGGTTAAATGAAAGAGCTTGCCAGAGTTTAGGGGCTTAGTTTATGTTTGACGTTTGGAAATGGGTCTTCGGGAAGAAAAGAAATTCCTGGTGACAGATCTTGATTACCTCCGTTTCTGAAGCTATGCTCACCAAAGAAAGGCCTCCCAGGGTCACAGACTGGTCTATTCAGAATATACACTGCATCTCCTTTCAAGTACAAAGGACAAGGACAGATAGATTGAGTCTTATCAAAGTATGCATGGCAAAATGAAGAGCCCAGAAAATGAGGTTTCTAGTAAAAGAAAATCTTCCCAAATACTGTACGGATTTTCAAAAATATGAACCATGAAGTGTGCTTCTCATGTTACTTAAAACTTTAGCAAGCCACATCAAATCCTTGCACCTCTTAATTATACTCACTAATGAAGGGACAGAAACATGAATAACCTAACATTCAGTTCTTCCTGAGTATTAAAAAAATATATAGGGGGTAGGAGGCAGGGGGTAGAAGCAGGGAGGGCTTCCTGCAACAGCCAACAGAAACTTTTCCTTTTTAATTATGTTTGCTTAAGGCTAGAATTAAAATAAGCTTTTTAGATTTCCTGAACACACACCAAACAACAGTAAAGACAGACTGGGTGAAGAAAAAAGTCCACCTAAGAGGAAAGAGAAACTACACAGAGGACCAGGGTAGTAACTTTTACAGCACTTCTCTCTCATTAATCATGGTGAGCCAGAACCGGTGTGTCTGAGCTGACATAAATCCCTACAAGGCAAGAGGGGCCAAAGTGAGAGAAAAGACTAGAACATCCACATTCTCTCCCGCAGTTCACTCTTTCACTCAAACATTCCCCCATCCAGAGGAGACTATACAAACGTGATGCTTTTCAGGTCCTAGGTTCTAGCCCAGGGGAAACTTCTCTATGGTGTATTTTAAGGAGAGCAGCAAAGTGCCAGGTCAGTGTCAGCAGCAATTACTGTGAACCGGCAAATCTCTGTTTGGTCCAAACCCAAGATGTGACAGGAAACTGAGTTGGTTTTACTGTCAAGAAGGTACTAAAATTCATTTAATCTTTGCATACTATTTCTGCTTTTCAAAGCTGATCAAATAAAAATCACCCAGTGAAGACCCCACTAAATTTTGATATCTTAACGACCACCATATTCATTCATTCTATAAACACTCACTCCATGTCACAGCCAGCTCTCAATCACAGCTGCAGAGACTAAAGATAAAACCAGAAGAGGAAGCCTTTCAAAGCACTTGGCAACATTTTTTTTTTAATATAAATTTATTTATTTATTTATTTACGGCTGTGTTGGGTCTTCATTGCTGCGCGCAGGCTTTCTCTAGTTGCGGCCAGAGGGGGCTACTCTTCATTGCGGTGCGCGGGCTTCTCATTGCGGTGGCTTCTCCTGTTGCGGAGCACGGGATCTAGGCACACGGGCTTCAGTAGTTGTGGCACGCGGGCTCTAGAGCACAGGCTCAGTAGCTGTGGCGCACAGGCTTAGTTGCTCCACGGCATGTGGGATCTTCCCAGACCAGGGCTCAAACCTGTGTCCCCTGCATTGGCAGGCGGATTCTTAACCACTGCGCCACCAGGGAAGTCCAGCACTTAGCAACTTTTGATAATCCTTTCAGAGACTGTGCTCTGTCCAAAGCAGCACCATTTCAGCTAACCAGAGTGGGCCATAACCATAAACATTTGTCTTTTTTGTTTGTTTGGTTTTTTTATTGTGGTAAAAGTCACAATATAAAACATACGATTTTAAACCATATTTAACTGTACAGTTCAGTGGCACTAAGTACATTTACATTGTTGTGCAACTCTCACCATCATCCATCTCCCAAATTTTTTACCTTCCTAAACTGAAACTCTGTCCCCATTAAACACTAACTCCCCATTCCCTCTTCCTACCCCCTCACCCCCACCCCTGCCCCTGGCATCTACCAATGTACTTTCTGACTCTGTGAATTTGACTATTCTAGGTACCTCGTATAAGTGGAATCAAACAGGATTTGTTTGCACCTAATGTATACTGGAATGCATTTTTAAGGTTAACTTACATAAACATTTGTCTTTAAAGTTATGCTCAGTTTATTAGACAACTACATTACACATTAAAATATATACTGATATAAACATTTGTTAAAAGAATATTGAAGATACAAATCAGAAAACAAAAAGGAATGAGTCAGCACTACTTTACATACATAAAGAATTCCTTTTCTACCTGAAGGATGGCTTCACTCAACAGGTACTCAATGAGCAGGGAAGATGTGGGGGGGGGGGGGGGCACTATCCTAGACAATGGGAATACAATCATAAATCGACATGGTCCTGACCCCAAGGATGGGAAATATCATGACGAGTGTCAATTACCAAGTGTCTACCATGTATGAGGTACTGGTCTAGACACATCACAGACATGGCCTCTCAAACTAATCCTGCAAGGCAGATATTATCACTTTACAGATGAGTAAACTGAGGCTCTGAGAAGGTCGTCTGTCCAAAGTCACCCAGTTTGCAAGGAAAACTGACTGGAATTCCAAGACCTTTGGCTGCTGGCTCACAAATCTATCCTCTTTCCATTAACTCTACCTTGCTAGACATGCAACATCTTTGTGTCTTAATCATCAGTCTCCCTAGCTTCCCATGCTACCTCTGTACTGCTGACCTGGTCACAGCTCAATACGGCCTGAAGTAAACCCACCTGAAAAAAAAAAAACTAAGCAAGAGAAACAGAGAACGAAAACCAAATGTTGAAATTTCGTTTTAAAAAATTTTCTAAACAGACGGGAAAAAAAAGTCTGGGAACTGTCTCAAGCTTCAATAAAGCTGAAGTCAAGCAGTATGGTATACACATAAAGTGCCTTGCCTTGACTGAAGCTTTCTTTTTTTCAGTCTTTGAGTCTTTATTTTAAATCTTTAAGATAAAAAGTAAAAATTCAAAGTAGAACAGAAACATCAGCATCTACCAGCTCAAGGAGACAGGTAACTTGGAAGAGAGAGTTCTTTTCTGATTAACATTCCAATTCAACTTTGAACTGCCAGTGATTTCTTGGAGCCTTGGTTTCCCTCATTATATACCTACTTCAAATGTATGTACACTTTGCTTTTATGAATATTTTCAATTCACGGTCACTTATTTTACTTGAATTCATTATTTCTCAACAGAAACTGAAGACATATCAATGAGAATACTCATTATCTTGAGTTAAGTTTGAGAAAAGAGTGCTTTGGACATTGTAATAACCATAACTTCCCATGGGGGAAAAAGAAAACTTTCTAGGTCTAGGCCTGAATAAAGACTAAATACAGGTTTCACTGCTAATCAAAATTACACATGCACAACAAATCCATAATCTCAGTTCATAAAAATAGCTTTAGGTAAAAACTCACAGGTGAAGAAAAACTTCTAATACACATGAAGCTCATATTTTAAGCCACTTGTTCCAAAGATACTTTTCCAAAACTCCTAGTAAACTCTTTAGATTGGGAAGGGGTGGGGGTGGGGGGATTGGTGTTTTGTCTTGTTTTGTTTTACAATTTTTCAGTGTTCCCACTAAATGAAAGATGTTAGGTTGATAGCTATTTCCTATCCGTCCAGGTAGCATCCAACAACATCTTAACTCCATTTAGCAACCACCTACGGTCCCTCCTAATGTTTCACAGTGACAATGTTCATTCAGTGTCATCACACACATGCAACTCCCCAACCCACCCTCCCCACAAAGCACCAAATGCACCAGCTGGGGAAGACAGGTGAACACAATGCTCTAGGTGAACATAATGCAATGCAGCTCACTCTTGGCTAGACTAGCCCTTGGGTTCAGTAATTTTTTTTTGACAGCTTCCAAATGTTACTTCACTCAAAAATTCATTTTAAATGTTCTCTAAAGTCCATTAGCAAATGTAATACATAGTGCTATACTGTTTTACTTAAACAATTTTGTCTGTGTGTAGACTAAATAGATTTTAAAAAACAAAACACCCACTTCCCAAACATAGTATACAAAAATAGATCATCTTTACAGGATCCACTTGAAACCCAAGCCTTAAGATAACAGACAATTAAGTAGTATTTATAAATAAATGATAATAACAGTAACGACAATGACAAAGATAGCTAACATTTATATAATACTTGCCATATCTGGGCCCTGCTCTGAGCATTAGCTATATTAACTCATTCAATCCTCAAAACCACCACCCTGTGGAGAAGTTCTTGATCTCTCATCATTTCCAAATGAGTCAAGCAAAACATCACAACTTTCTCACCAAGAAAAGAGGCAAATAACTACTTAATTATCCTTGTATTTATGGAGAAATGAGTATAAGTCATTAACTATGATGCTATGATATAAAATTATTCTCTTAAAAGACACTACAAAATAAAAAAAGGATATCTTTCTAGCCAGGAAATGTATGTGGGTAAAGTGTCCTACCTACTTTAACACATAAAAGAAAATATTCCATTAAGTAAAACCTTAAAAAATTATAATAATTTTACCAAGAGTATCTTAATATTAAATATAGATTTGCACTTAGAGGTGTGCACATTGACTCCAAAATCATTTTGAAATTCATTAACCACTAAGGTACAAGAGTGGTGCTTTAAGCCCTGACTGTCAAAAACTCCAGACTCTACAGTTCTTTTCCTTATTTTGTTGGATTTCCCCACAAGTCACAGTCTGAGATAATCACAGATGATGCTTTTTCCTTATGTAAACCATCACAAATTCAGTTCTGCCTCAAGCACTGGTACTGAAAAGCACTCACTCCACTCAATTTTCACCACCTACAGAATGCAGCACAGATAACACTCAATAATTTAAATCATAATAGCTCAGGAAAATTTAAAATTAGCAAATGACAAGGGGGTGGATTCGATTTTTAACTTCATTCAATTTGTCAAATTTAAAATACTTTCAATTATTTATTTTTCTCAATCTTTACAGTAACCATAACACTTACTAATGTTAATTGCTTTGCCTAACTGGTTTTACTGTTGCCTGCATTCTCATTTAATGAAGTTTAAGTGGTGCTGACAATAATTCTAGCTCTGATCTTTCTACACCTTTCTTCTGTTAATGAATTAAATCTAATGTATTATGTTCCCCACTACTCCAAGCAGCAGTTCATAAAACAGTGAATTAAACACATGAAAACTTAAGATCATGCACTTTAATAACACAGTGCCATCTACAGAATATGTAGCTGGACCTACAGATGGATTTTATTTAGTTTTTAAAGGACTTGATATCTTTTTTTTTTTACAGTTTGTACATTTCATGTTTATAGTGTGAAAGTACATTGGTAATAATTTTCAAAAAGCAAGCAATGATTAAGCAATTTGTTTTCAAAGAAACCTCAGTATCATAAGATGACAAGCATGATGCTACCACAACAAGAGAAAAGAACTTTTTAAAATTCCAACTCCAATAATAAGACTATCTCAAAGTAATTAAAATGGTATTAATCATCACATATAACAAAAATTTTTTGAAGCATAACACAAGAATATATAAACATGAGGGAAAAATACTCATGACTAGGTAGGAGGTTTGTGGGTGATTTATATACTCTGTCGTTGTATATTTACGGCTATGTACAAATGCCCTCAGGGTCAAGGACAAACTTTAACCCAGCCTGGATGATTTGGCCCAAAGACCTAAATAGCTCCATCAGTCTCTGACCTCCAGCTACAATGGCCTTTTCAGAAGAAGTACCTCATCAATCTTCTTGTTTTGCTCATCACTGTGTTCCCAGGCCAGTGCCTAGTACATCACACCACACAGCAGAAATCTGATGAATGAATGAATGAACTGAATTACAGAGCCCACAGAAAAATTTCAAAAATGAGAATTTGAGGCCTTTGGATGTGACTGATTTAGCCAGGTCATATGCAGACTCCTTTCATAGCTATTTGCTTCATATATACTTTGAAAAATACCTGCACACCATTTATTTCATTCGAGTCTCACCATAATTCAAGAGTAGTACAGGGCCTACCACTCCTAAGCCCAAGGGTATTTAAAGTATATACCATTTCTAGAACATACCACTAAACCAGAAATGCCTAAACAAATTCCACCATTAGTTGAAATGTCTTTTACAATGTCAAAATATAAATCTAAACACAATAAAATATAGCTCTATCCCAAATCTTTAGGAAATAACTAACTCTAGATAGTAAAGCACAAGGTTTTCTCAGCAGCCAAAGGTTACATCAAGGTTCCTCAATAGCTAAAAACTTATAAACCTCCAAGAACCAGCCACACCCCAAACTGAAGCAACTAAGTTTTAGAACTTCATCTTAACTGTTATTGATTAAAATATCTTTAAGCTTTCTTAAAGTGAAATGAACTTTATTTATTTCTAAATGACTAGGTATCGTTAAAAACACCAGTTAGTTATACCACTTGCAGATGTAGTTGAAGAGGCATGGAAGACAAGGCAGAACAGAGAGTACTGAAACATCCTTTTACTTTTTAGAAAGTCCCTTGTATCAAACTGCTTTCAAGTCATTTTGACTTCTGCTCACAAATCAGGGAAAAACACCAATCCTTCTGATTCATCACTATATCTTTCCGAAAAATTAACTTGATGAGTCAAAGGTTGAAATAGCCTTCTGACCCACAAAAGAAGCTTCATTTTTGCTACAAATGTCCTTGAATTCAAAATACTCATTCAAAAAGAAAAGTGGTACATGCCTATAATGTGGAAGGTACAATCTAGCTGTGATTTCCAAACTGCTAATGTAAGAATGTATGAGCGGTCCTCTGGAGCCTGAAACCGCTCTGCACTCTCACTGTATATCCTTATTAGGTATGGCGAAGGCGCAACCCCTCCATTCCCAGATATTGTCTTCTGGGCTTGCTTTGGTGAAAGGCTAATTCCAAAGCCTGTATCTTCCTTGTTAGAAGACAGTACTTTTCCTGAAATGGTGGCAAGTCCCAATTTTCTCCACGTTCTTTTTAATGTTTTAACGTTTTACTTTGAACAGTGTTCCAGGCACTAGCAACGGCGAGTTAACTACATAAAATGTAACCTCACCTTAAGATGAAAGTCCTTCATGGTGCCTACATAAATGGATGAACTTTTGCCAGACCCCTTCCCTCACAACACCGTGAATTCTGAAACACGATGCAGGCCCACAGGAGTGACTCAAAGAAAGATCAATGGCAAATAGACAGACAAGGGAAGGAATATTTATTAGGCCACCGACCACACATTAGCAGTTTACCCACATCATCTCATTCCTCACAACCACCTTGGGATGTATGAGTCCCATTTTACAAAAGTGGAAACTGAGGCTCCAAAGAGGTTAAATACCTGATCTCAAATCACAGAGGTAGAATTATCACCCAGGCTTGAACCCATACCCTTTCCTACAATATGCTAGTTCCCAAAGATGGGAAGATGATGGTAAAAGAATACCACTGCCAGAACGCTACCTGCTTACCAAACTCTAACTCTCCCGCCTTTATGGTGACAGCATTTGTGTCCCACAGGGGTCCAGAGGGGCATCTCCCCCTCCCTGCCAACGTGCGGTGCCGGCGACCCTTCCTATCTGCCTCTTGGTGGCACTGCCTTGGCCTCTCCACGGAGCTGAGTCTGTGCGGCCCGCTGCTCTTCCTCACCTCTTCCCTGTCACCATCCACCACCCAGTGCTACAGCCAGCCCCGCTGCTCCCCCCTCTGCTATTCTCCACTTCTCTTTCTCATCACCTCAGTCTCCTCACAGTTTTCAGGGTTCTTACAAGAGGTAGGAAGATGATTCACTTAATAAATCATCCCAGCACGGCATGAGCAAGAAGGCTGTTAGCTCCAGTGCTCACCTGTGTTCATCCACCACTAACGCACATAATGGAAAAGGCCCTGGCTTTGGAACCAGAGGGAACTGGGGTCCCAACTCAGGCTCTCTCCACCCGCAGTCAACAGCAAACATCCCTTGTTCTTGGTGTTGTTGGGAAGCTTCAATGAGACACCATGTGGTACCTCACCTGGCACATAGCAGGACCAAGAGATACTGCTTCTCTTCTCCTTCACTGGTTACTAAATTATTTCTTCACCAGCAAAGATAACCTGAGTTTCTCCTCCAGACTTCTTCCAGGTCCACAGCTATTCCAGAGAGAAAGCTATTTTACAGGCACTCTCAATTTTACCAATGGTAGTTCTATTCACCCAGCTTAATTTTTCAAATGACACTGATCAAAAATTTCCAAACAACCACACTGGAGTCATGTAGTAACTTCTACCCTCAAATACCTTTTAAAATTCTGTTTGGTATCAAAAAGAATTAAAAATCAAAAAAAAAAAAAGAATTAAAAATCAGAAAACACATGCAGGAGAAACCTCTTGACATGAGATCTCCCTTCTGCAGAAAGGAATTATATGACAAATTCTCTCTCTCGGCTCTGAGTGAGGAAACTGACACCTACCACCCAAGGCAATGGTTGCTAGCCTTTAGGGAAACTCCTTTGAGAATCTGATGAAAGCTCTAAACCCTCTGCCCCAAAAAAATGTCAATCTGCACAGAGACACAAAAACTGCCTGGAATTTCAAGAAGGTTAAGGACACTCTGAAACCCACTCATCAACAGCAAAATAAGAGCCCTCGACAAAGAACCTTCTATGATACTCCTTAAACTGGCAAAATCCTCAACTCAGATTTTAAGGTGCAATAAATTCAAAAGCCTAGACAAAAACCTCAAGAAGATAAAGAAAGAAGTTTTCTCATTCACTCTCCACATCTGGCTCCAATGTCAACTCTTTCTGGCTCAAAACAGAATGCTACAAAATTAATGGGGCTCAAAACCTGAAGAGAAGGTTCTCTCTATGAAGCAAAATGTCAAAACAAAGATGTGTTCAGGGTTAGTGAATGTGCTGGGAGGGTGGGCAAAGGAAAAGGAGGTAAAAAAAATTAAGTATTAAGAACATCTACGCATTTTATTTTCCAGTATCATCCTTTTTAACTTTCTATGTCTGTGTATATTCTTAACGTGCATTATATATTCATATAATAGCACATGTGTACAACATATAAACAGAAATATACATTATTTTTACTGATAGGAGTAAGCAATCACAAAAAAAGTTTGCAGATCCTGTCCTACTAGACAACTGCCAAAATGAGTTTACCTAACAATAATTTCTCCTGGTTAACTCTCCACAAATGGAATTTCCCTTGAAAATAATCACATTAGCCACCTTAAGTTCTTATTCCTGAAATGAGAAGTCACTTTCAAACTGATGTTGACTAAACAGTAATGCTGAGATTGTTCCACAAGAACCAGTTCTCCTTTTTGCTTTAAAAGTCTAATTCTCACAGCTCCACATACTCCATATTTTTCTTCCTTAAGTGTAAATAATTCATGTAATGTATTAAAGAAATAATCAACTGAAAAACACTGGTATACATTTTCCACTACACAGTTCTTCCTATAATTATAATAGTTAATATTCTTCAACTCCTAGAAAATCGCCAGCACTGAGCTAAATGTTTTACCTGCTTAATGGCACTTAATCTGACTTTATGAAGTGGGTTCCTCTCCCAATTTTGGAGATAAAAAAACCAATGCTTGGAAGTCACATGGCTGTGAGTGGACCTAGAATTCGAACCTACGTGTGTGTGACCCCAGAGCCTCCATTCTTACCTCAGAGAGGCCACCTGCCTCCCTCAGGTAATATGTTACATATATTAGGTATATACTGTTATATATTAGGTAATAATATAATAATATTATACTGTTTAATTAATAAGTTCCTTTATGCATAATTCTACTATAATATAAAAATAAGATCCCTGTCTTGTTTTTATAAAATCTTACAATACAAAAGGTAGAAAAATATTTTTAAGTGGTAAAAGAGAATGTCATTGCTGGCAAACAAACCAAAGAACTACTTTAGTTAGCCTTTTTGTAATATCTAGAAACTTTACTGTTTTTTTTCAAGCACTACAAAATCTAGTTAATATTAAGAGCTTACATTATTATAAAAGTTTTAAAGACAAGAGAAAATTTGACCATAAAACACTGCTCTGAAAGTCCATTATAACATCAGATGTGCTATTCTCTCTTAAACTATACAAAGAAAGAAAGCCTGGTGATCTGATCAGCCCATAATTCAGTCCCCAAACACCAGCAGAAAAAAGAAATTTCACTGTACTTAACATCTTAACTTCTACAAAATGAAAGTGATGAATCCCCTAAGTAAAAGGAATGACTCTTAGTCTGTCATACATAAAATCCACTCCATCCTCTCCTCCACAAGATATCACTTCTGTTTTTAACCTGAAACATGCAGAATTACCAGAGAAGAAAACCACTCTCAGCTTTTTAAGTGAACACTCAGCAATTTGATCCTTTAAAAATAAAGTCTTCATTAAACAAGTTTATAATTTTGTGTAAATTACTAGTTAAAATAAAATCTGCACGGCCTGGGTTTGGGGGGCAAAATTTAATATTTAGAAAGGAAAAATAAATGTCTATAGTGCTATTACTAATAACCTAGATGTTTTCAACTAACAGTGTTCATTCATTTACTAACAAATACTTATTGAATACCAACTATGTATGAGGCACTGATCTAGCCCCTAGAGATTAGAGAAACAAGGTTTCCACACCAAAGATTATATTCTCATGGGGGAGGAAAAACAGATAACATACAAGTGAACAAAGATAAAGTAATTTCAGATTATAAATATGATGTAAAAAACAACAGAGTGATAGAAATGTCAAAGAAGACTATTTTTAAAAGTGATGAAGGATGGTCCCTAAGAAGGTCCCATTTGTGCTGAAACTTGAAGAATGATACAAAGTCAAGAGAAGAAAGTTCTAAGTAGAAAAGGACCACCTCACCTTAGGTTTCATTTGGCACCTTAATATTTTTATGCCCTGGATGGGTTATATCCTGGAGAGACCCATTTTATGATGAATTCTGTTTAAAGCTTACAATATTTATTGGTAAGTATCCAATGCATCTGCGCACACATAAAGCTAACATGATACTCAGGAAAAACAATAATAATAATAATTCCCAATCTTTTGGTCTAAGCCAAAAGCTCTTAACTCTGGGGAAAGAGCAGGAATGGTAGAGCTAAATCTTTGAAAAGTTGATGAAAGCAATGAACTCTATCCTCCAAAAAAAAAAAAAAAATGCACCTACACAGAAACTTTACATATAATTTTAGGAGGTTCTTAGAAACTTGAAGCCCATCCACGATGCACATACCCTATCCCCAACGAGAAATCCATGAACCCTAGGTTAAGAACTAAGCAGTAATTATCACACTCAGATGGGACGGATATGAATGCAAGCTGCTTACCCTACTTTTAAATGATTCACAAATCAGGAACGCTTACTCTCAATTTATTTTGGCCCACATAAGACATTGTATGGGAATTTTCTCTATGCTACAGAAACAAACTATTAGGAGGTATAGATATAGATATAGATATATAAAATTCTCACCTAAAAGTGAATGAAATGCCTCTTCACTACAACTAGTATAATCTTTCACACATGATAACAGTGTCATTTGATACTGGTTTTGTGCAAGATCTTATAATTTCTTCCCCCAAAGAAATATATTACCACACTGCTTCAAGGGCTGTAAAGCTGAATGTTAACACCTATTAACTTACAGATGTTCTTCTGGTTCAAAAGCAAAGCTCATGATTATTTTTTTAAAACCATTCACACATACACACACACTCACACTACAATTTAGTTGCCTAAGGAATATACATCAATTACAAATGAACTTATTTACAAAACAGAGACAGACTCACAGACATAAAAGACAAACTTATGGTTCCCAAAGAGGAAGATGGGTGGGGGGAGGGGGGATAAAGCAGGAGTTGGGGATTAGCAGACGCAAACTACTATATATAAGATAGATAAACGACAACAAGGTCCTACAAAGAATTATATTCAACATCTTGTAATAAACTATAATGGGAAAGAAAAAAAAAGAACATACATCGTTAATCTAAGGTACAAACTAGATCAATGGTTCTTAACTTTTTTGATTCAGACACCCCTTTGAGAATTTGAAAAATGCTATGGAATTATCCCATTTAAAAAATGGACAAATGCATACAAAATGTGCATATAATTTCAGCCTGCTCAATGCATTTCAAATTCATTCAAGGGTTTAAGAATACCTACAATACAACTATATTATGACTGGCTGTTTCTGGGAAGGGGAGCTAATTAGGAAAACCGACTTGGGAGGAGGATTTTCCATTATACATCCTTTTGCATCTTTCGGAATTTGAACCATATAACTGTATTATCTATTCAAAAAACAAGTAAGTCAAAAAGCACTACACTAAAAAATGTGGCAGGATACCAATGCAGAAGGTGAAAAACCGCCACGTAAAGATGTTTAAAATAACTAGTCTACTAAATTCAACACATTTGCACACTGTTTCTTCGTATTTGGGGGTTGAAAAAGGTTCATGACCTCAAAACTATGCTCTTGTTTCATAATTTTCAGAGAAATCTCCAGTTTCAACTTTTTTGCTAGGAAAATACAAAAAGTCAAATAATAATTTCACATTATTCATATTGTAACTTCTGAAATCCCAGTTAAATGACAACAGTTAGTAATGTATTGAATGTGGTACTGCCACATCTCGATTTTTATCATCATCCCCGTTTGACAGACAAGAAAACCAAGCTTTCCAAAGCTAACTCGCTTGCCCCAGGCAACACAGCTAGTGAGCTAGCCAGGACTCTTGCAGGCAACAAAGCCCGTGTACTTCCTCCCATGCGACACCGCGGCATAACCTACAAGGAAGACAGTGAACACCAAAATCGAGGACATTATTTCTTAGGAGATCATTCGCATTATAAATACAGTTTAGAGCACTAGTCCATTATAAAACTGGGAATTCTATCTGTATGCTCCTTTACACTACACAAAGCAGGTACAGATGAAAGAGACGAATTATCCCATCCAATAATTTTAAAAGCACACAAACTAGTTTTAACTTGGAATTTTTCAAGTCCTTACAGACTGTCCCCCTATAAAATAAAAATGTAAGCTGAATCATAAGCGTAGAGTTAAAAAAACATCAGAGAATTAGTGTTATAGAAATACGTTACCAATCTAAAGGTTTCAACACCAAGGGGCAAAGAGTTTCTTTCTGCTGAACAGCACCTCCAGCCATCAAAGTTTTTGGAATGTTTGATACTGACTGTCCAAACTATGAGCAAAATGCTTTAGAAACATATGATGAATTGTGAGGCTAGCAACAATGATGCCACTTTCATTATAATCCCATTTTCAAAGAGGTGGTAGCTTTCAAAACCATCTCACTCATATCTAAACATATATAATCGTTTAAGGTTAAAAAGAGAAGGAAATATGGCGTGGGTAGAAAACATAAACCACCTAACCAGATACGACTACTCCTAGTAGTTTTTATTATTATTGCTATTATTATTAATGTGTGTGTGTCTATTTGCCTAAGTGTTTATTTTGTCCTTATTCAGCGACTTACCTAGGTAACTTGTCAAAGCTTGCTTTATGTCCTGCTGTGCAGGCACCCAGAAAGCATCGAAGTCTTTACTTTCTTATCAAGCACATAAGGCACTCAACCTCTACTGAATTTCCCTTATCAGGAAAATGAGTAAAAGTCCTTCAAGCTCAAAAACTTTAGGACCTTCTGAAAATATTTTCAGAAGTACTTTATGGAGAAAACTCAAATGTCTACATGTCAAGGTCTATCCTGCAATTTCACAATTGCAGGAAAAGCCAGGTCACTCTGATATATTTACACAGAACTACATGCTGGTGTTGCTGTCTACAGAAAAATAACATCATGGATACAAATTTCAAAACCCCACCTAATAGGAAAAGAGCAAAAGAGATGAAACTTTCCTTTCACTTTGTTACAGTTCTGCAAGTGAAGAGACTTTTAAAATGCTAAGAGATAATGGCAGTGTTACTTATAAGTCAGTCAAATATTACGATGCATATAATAAGCATTCTTATAAAGCAAACACACAAAACAAGTGATCATTAATGAATACCTAATTTTTGAGCTTTCAAAAATTATATATTAAAAAGATGAGCTACATAATTACTATGTTTACACAATTTCCATTTTCAAACTCCCCTAAAATTAAAGACCTTAAGGACATGTTTTTTCTTTACTCTTTAAAGCAACCCCCAAAATTCAACTACAGTTTATATTGTACCCCCAAATAAAATTAACTTAAACCTTCCAATTCAGTCAAAACAATTCTATAGAAAATTAAATCAATAACTACCCTTTGGCATGCATATATAATTTATTCTGGTTTTTCCTAAGGAAATGGCAAAAAAAAAATTCCTTTTATGTTTTCCTTATATTTCATAAACTACCTCCTAAAGTTGTGAGAAGGCACACAAATAAAACTCAATCCATTGTAAGGAAAACAAATGTCATTCAACAAACTCTTTACATTCACTATAATAATCAAGAACAAATACACATTTCTAAAGTCTATACATGATTGTACTTCTTTGTTATTCTACAGATATGGAAATCTAATTTATGGAATGCTTCCCGGAATATTTTCCCAGAACGTGCTTATTACACAAGAATCACTTTTAGTCTGTCTGGAAATTAAGCTTGTGGATGTATCTAGTGTTATATGATCTTGTTGCTCTCCAATGCTCCTATGCTGGCAAAATATACAAGTTCACAAAAATCATATTCTTGGAGAGCAGAATTCTTGGAAATTTTACAATACTATCAGACTCCACTTAAAATATGAGAAAAGGATATACAAATGGCCAAAAAGCACATGAAAAGATATTCAATGTCACTAATCATTAGGGAAATGCAAATAAAAATCACAATGAAATACAACTTCATACACATTATGATGGCTATTATCAAAAAGAAAAAAAAAAGGAAAAGAAAATAACAAGTGTCAGTGAGAATGTGGAGAAATTGGAAGAAGCCTTGGGCATTGCTGGTCGGGATGTAAAATGGGACAGCTGCTATGGAAAACAGTATGGCAATTCCTCAAAAAATTAAACATATGCTCCAGCAATTCTTCTGAGTATATACCCAAAAGAAGTGAAAGCAGGGACTCAAAAAGATATTTGTACACCCATGTTCTCAGAGCAGCGTTATTCACAATCACTGAAAGGTGGAAGGAACTCATGTATCCATTGACAGATGGATAAACAATATGTGGCATATATATACATACACACACGCACACATGATGGAATATTAGTCAGCCTTAAAAAGGAAAGAAATTCTGACACATGCTACAACATGGATGAATCTTGAGGACATTACGCTAAGTGAAATAAGCCAACCACAAAAGAGACAAACATTGTAGGATTCCCCGTATAGGAGATACCTAGAGTAGTCAAATTCACAGAGACAGTGGTGGTTGCAAAGAGGTTAGGGGGAGGGGTAATGGGGAGTTAGTGTTTAATGGATACAGAGTTTCAGCTAGGAAAGATCAAAAGTCCAGAGATGAGTGGTGGTGATGGACGTACAACAATGTGACTGTACCTAATGCCATGCTTCATGCACACTTAAAAATAGGTAAAATGGTCAATTTTATGTTATATATATATTACAATTTTTTTAAATGAGATAAGAAACAACAAAATATTAAAACATGTGCCAAATTCTTCTCACACATGCTTCTTTCACTACCCACGAAACCAACACCATGGCTCTGAGTGGTCAGTTAAGTTCTAATTTAAATGTTTACCATGGGCCCCAAGAAATTAATATAACAAAGTTTAAATCTGTTCTATCCCTAAGAAAGTTTAAACTGCTTCCTCAGAATAAAGTCCTTTGCCAGATATAGACACTAATAGCTATTACATGTCTATTTCAGATTAAATAAACTACTAAAGAATCCAATATACCTCCCAACTTTGTATTTCAAGTACAGTTACTTTTATCCCTAGCGAGTTTTTCCTTCATTTTTCTTCCAAAGCCTCATAAAGATTATTTTCATTTTTACCAGCAAAAACTTTAGCCAAAATTTTCTCCCCCCAGACTCATACGAGCTCATCTTCATTAACTGTAGATATATCATCTTTACAGTAATAGTATTCATTTCATGTTTACCAATTTCAAGTATAAACATGGAAATCTCATTTATGAATCTCCCTCCCTTAAAAAAAAATGTTCATACGGGAAAAACAGAAGTTTAAAATATCCTAGGCTACATTTTGAGGATCTTTTCTAGTCACACTACAGTTTTTCTTTTAATACCTTCTGATTTCACAAATTGTTACAGAAATATATGTTCACTAACTAACTAGCAACCAAGTTTTTTGATTTCCTCTGCGCCACTAAAGTGCATTGTATTGTTCACGTCCCCTTTCTCCTCACTCTTAAGTGTTCAGCAGACAAAAATCTACCTTCAACAGTAGATTCTAATAGCGCCATGCTATAAATGCTATGTTCGGATACATTTCAAACAATGCTTGTTCATAAACATAAAGCAAACTGATAAAAATTAAATGGAACAAAAAGTACCCACATACTCAAACAAAAGGTAAAAGGTTTAATTTAGAAAAAAAAGTTCTCATATTAATTCCATAAACAATACGATCATCAAATATTTTTTCTATTTGTACTATCTGAAAACAAAAATGCGTGTAATCAATTACTGACCATTTTTTCTCAATTTTAAAAAATGAATTATTTCAAACATCATTTTCTGTATGTAAGTTAATGGCACCATCTCCTCTACTAGGTCTACCTCCTGTGATTAAAACTGTACAATTTGTAGTTGTCACTGCATACAATGTATACATATAAATGTCAACAGAAGACAATAAGAAAAACACAGACCCAGACCTCATAAAGTTTCTGTGGCATTCAGTTTTTCTACTTATCAGTGTGAGAGATTCTCTGATAATAAGTTTCTTTTCATTTGTCCATGGCTATTTATATTAAATTGAACCCTTTAAAAGGGGGAGTGGGTGTATCTGGTCACACACCAATAATTTCAACATATCGGAAACCTCCATCCCTTCAATTTGCAACACGGAATTTTAACAAATATGGAACTCTACAAAAAAGAAAATTATATACAGATACAAAAAGATCAATTGAAAAGGAATCCATCACCTGGTCATGAGCCTTACCTTTTAGCAGCGGCAGAGGTGTTAACTCAATAGGCTTGCCTTGAGACCTAAACTGTGAGGAACTTTGCGACCTCTTCTGTCTGGCTTTTCTGACGGACTTCCGAGAAAATCCGTCTACTTTATCCACTGATGGAGGAGTAGTTGGTGCTGAGGACATATCCCTACTGAAAAGAAAGAAGTATCATCAACACATTCCCGAGGAAGAAGCATACAAGTGAGTTACTCAAATTCTAAAATTCCCATACACTATTTTTGAAAATGGGAATATGTTTAAAAGAAAGCAAATAAAATCAATTAAGAGCAGTCATATGTTCAATGGGAAAACAGAAAAATTTGGTGGAAAATAGAATATAAGTACTATATAAGCAATATTGTAATGTTAATACATTGTGCTACTCCCACTACAATATGCATTAAAGATGTTCATTTATACTTGAACATGTACTCATTTTCTAACTGCACAGCTCTTCTCATCTTGAGATCCTGAAGTAATTGAGGAACTATTCTGCAGCTACAAAATTTCCATCCAAACATTTTCCCAAGATAGTTAATATTATGAATGGGCTCCAGAGTTGAAACTCTTATGGTACTTCAAGAATCTACACCAATGTATCACAGCAAGGTGAAATTTACAATTTCGCAACTACCAAGACATGACTTTTAATGCAATGTGCTGTGTTAGCTATGATAAACTACACCACACCACAAAGGAGGACAAGCTAGGCTACTTTAAACAGAACACATAAAAGGCATAATTAAAATCATTTCGAAGAAGTCTTCTTTTTGAATGAAGCCATCTGAAGTTACTAAAGCTTAATAAACAAAACTATGATGAAATGGTACACCAAAGTTGAAATAAAAACAAATTCACAGCCTACTTAGACAACCAAGTTGAGTTCCCTTGAAGTTCATCATCAAATATTAATTTTCATTCTATCAAACTAATGGAACTGAACAGTTCTTTGGGATTTTTTTTTAACATTCTCAAATCATTAAAATGAAGGCTATTTCCTAAAAGTAACAAGGATTAAGCTCAGTTTCATTCACCAATTTAAACAGATGCCATCATTTCTATGGCACTGAGGCTCCATGCTCCATGCAAGATTAATGGCAGACTTGAATAGAAATAACGCACATGGGGGAAATGCTGAAATGCAATTACTCACCTGGCATTCCAATACATAACATAAGTGTTTTTTAACCTCTAAATAAAAGAGTAAGGGAGTTTCTTCCTGAACGTGTGAGAATAAAAAGTTACCTGGATTAGCTGGATTCTGACAAAGTAAAAATAACAAAAACATAAACAAAAAACAAACAAAACCATATGATGTCGAGGTTTGGAATTTTGAAGTCCTGTTTGGTACTCCTTTTTAAAAAAAGTTTTTAGCAATCTACTTTAGCCTTAAATAAAATGTGATAGATAAAAAGGAATTGCAAACCATGAATGATTATAGAAGAAGTAAGATGATTTAAAAATTCATAATGACTGCATCTGCAAGAAGCTCCACATCAATTTGTATGTTGTAAATTTAGGGGCTGCTTTTCCAATCTGGTATGTGAATTATTTAGACTACATTTAACCCTCACAACACAAGATTTCCGTAAATCCTGTTCCTCCTCCACTCTTTTTGTCTCTCCTTTATTCTTTATCTCCCATCTCTAAAGATGATTTACTGGTAGCAAAAAACAAATTTTTTTTAATCATTTGCCCCTTTTGCCCGCGGCCCAGGATAAACGTCAAGGATCTCAACCCTAAAGCGCTGCAGAATTGAACGTGCAGTAGCAGCGGGTCCGTACAAAGCCCGGGGAAACAGGTTTCGCTCTGGGCTAGGACGCCCGAAGCTTTATCATCCTCTAAGCATTGGGCACGGGGCATTTCCAAGGCACAGGATAACCTAAAGGGGGTACTGGGTGGAGGAGAAAGACAGAGAAGAGGTTGGTCTGTAGGGATGCTCACATACTCCGTTTGCTCCCACCCCCTCCCCCCCCCACGCCACCCCAAGCCCTGGAGAAGATAAGCTGCTACAAAATCCTTCTCACTACACCAATCCCCCTTTCCTCCCCCCCGCCCCCGTCAGTGGATAAAGGGGGACAAGAATACGCCTCCAATGCCGGAAGGTGGAGAAAAAGGGGGGTGGAGGGCAGAGTGAATGAAAGGCATCATCAGAAGCATCTGCAGGTAAATCAGACAAGTGGGACCGGCGCTCCCTCTCCCGCACCTCACCCCATCGCACCCCTCGCCGGCCCAGGCCAGGCCTTCCCCAGGCCGGTGCCCTGCAGGTTCCCCAGGAGGTCGGGTAAGAGGCAGGAAAGGAGGAAAGGAAGCAGACGAGCCGCGGTGCTGGAGGGACTAAGTTACCTTGAAGCTTCTGGAGAAGAATCCGAAGATGATCTGTGGTTTCGGAGGGGCGGGAGACGGGAGAGAGGGCCGCAGCGGGGGCGGGTGGCGGGACCGGGGCGTGCGGGGGGAGGTCCGGACAGCGGCAGGGAGCCCGGGGCGACGGCTGTCCGGAGCGGCGTCCCTCCGGTTCCGCGGCAGCGGCGCCTCTAGGCCTCACGGCCGGACCTGAACCTCAGCGCTCCGGCGGCGGCGGCGGCCTCACGATCCTCCCCCGCGGGCCCGTCCCATCAAATCGGCACCGACCCCGCTGCGGCTCCGCCGGTGGCTCCTCGCTCACATTCCCGGCGGGCGGCGCCTCTGCTCGTTGCCCCGGACCCGGCGGCTGCAGCGACGACGAGGGGAGGGGGGAAGGGAGGGAAGAAGAGTGGATCCGCAGCGGCAGCAGGAGGAGAAGGAAGGAGAAGAAGGAGCCGCTGGGGCTGGAGCCGCCGCTGCCAGAGCCGCCGTTCGGTGCCCGCGGTGGGTCCCCGTCAATGCCCCTTTCTCTCTCCTATTGTCAATATCACCGGGCAGCTGAGTCCATGGCACACGCGCAACCGAACCTTCTGGCCAGCAGCGCCCGCCTCCAGCGCCCACTCACTGGAGGCTTCAAACGGGAAGCGAGGCCTCATTGGCCGGCGTCCGCCTTCACTCCCTTGTCAGCATGTTGGGCTGAGACCCGATCAGGGATTGGCGGCGGGGGGGCGGAGAAACAGGAGGGTGGGAAGAGAGGAGGACGAGGATTGGGCTGAGGCGAGAGGGACCCGGATGCAACCGCGATCTCCGGCCGCGCTGCCGCGGCTTCCGCCAGGCGGTGGGGTAGGCTGAAGAGGGGAGTCGCCGCCGCTGCCAGGCCTGAGAGGAGCTCCTTAAACCCGGAGGGGTGCGCCTGACACCAGTGCGATGGGTTTCCGCGCTGTGCGGATCCTCTGGGCGGCGGTCGTCTGCAACCTGAGGATTCCAAGGGCAAGGGTCGGCTAAGGGTGGGGGCGTCCCTGGCCCTTGATTCCTCCCCTTTCAACGGCGAGGCTGGCCCTTCTGGACTCGAGGAATCCCATTCGGACGAGAACCAAAGCCGCCTAGAACGAAAGAAAGGCAGCCTGGGCGCCGCTGCCTTTGTAGATGGGCCCCTCGCAGCCCGGGGCTGTAAAACCCCCAGCAGTCGCTCTCCGCTCCACCTTGTGGGAGGCCTGGCACGGAAATCTGAACCCCTGGGGCCCGGCCAAGGGTTGGGTATCGCTTCGAATTCTCTCTCGCCTAGTCTCCTTTTCCCTAAACCTCTGTTTTGAATATCAGCTCCCTGGAGCTCCTGCAAGCCTGGTTGGGGCCAGTTCTGTGTAACTTGTGCAGGTGGGAAAGCGGTCTCTACGCTCTGTGATCACTTATTGAGATCAACCTCTTGGGCCCACCCGCTGTACAGAGCTCAGGGAAACCCAGTTTCAAACTGCGGGAGCTTGGGAGCTCTTCAAGTGGCAAGTTGGATCAGAAAGAGTTTATGGAGAAGGCTTCACTTAACTCTAGCTAGAACAAGTGATAAAATATTTAGAGATATGTTTGCATCCTTGATGAGTCCTAGGCCAAGTGGTGCATTTCCAGAGAATATTCTTGGACTCTTGCTCTATTTGAGTGGATTCTACGTATGTCTTTTGAGAGGGTTAAAAAAAAAAAAAAGGAAGGAAGGAAGGAAGAAATTCTTAATGCTAAGTACAAATGTCAGGGTACCAAATGTTCAAAACTTGGAAAATGAAAAATAATAACGTTTATAATCCTTCAACCCAGAGATAACCACTGTTAGCATTTTGGTGTACTTCTGTCCAGTATTTTTTTTCTTTAAAATTGTGTATTCCGTTCTGTAGTTTTTCCCCTTCGCATTATATCATGTTTTCTATACAGTTAGGAAATAGAACTATATATAAATAAAACTGTAACATATTATACAACTGACAATAACAAAAAAATGCATTGTATTTCTCTTGTTTGTGTTATTTAGCACTCAAGTGTTGCAGATTTCTATGCCCATCCCCAGAAATGGGTCTTGAATGGAAGAAGTTTTTTTGTGCCATTAAAATTTTTTTTAATTCCTGTTTTGAACTGAAATGGGAAACAGGAAAAGATGGTGCTCTTATATGGAAGCAGGCTTCCTCTACTGACTCCAGGTGATTGGTCACTGTATAGATAGTGTCTGTGTTTGCTCTGAAAAGTTCACCTCCCCTAGGCCTTACAAAACTGGCTAGAATACCAGTCTCCTTGCCACCTGCAAGAAACTTACATTTCCACATCTCAGTTTCCCATACCAGTCTTCATGAAAAGTTCAGTGCCCCAGCCATGCAGAACTTGTTTGCTCAATTTCTGATTAAGGGTAAATGCAGAATTCAAACCAAGGAAGATTTTAAAGCCAACTCAATTTCCCTTGGCAACAATTGAATTGTCAAAGAGTAGTGCACGTTTGAAATGCTCACAGCTGTTGCTTAGAACATTTCACATTTTGTAGAGTGGGGATTTTGCTTGCAAATTATGAATCTCTGTAAAGATGATTCATTTCAAAACTCTTTCACTTTCTGTAAAATGGCTGAGTAACTGAAATGAGTAGGTCTTTTTTAAATGGAAACATCCTTGCCTATGTGAGAGATTTTTCCTTGGACAAATAGTTTCTAAAGGAGGTCCATGCATCCCAGGAGTATGTATATTCCAGGAAGAATGCAAGGCAGTCCATTTGGGATGCAGGAGAAGAAAATATGAGGACATCTATTTATGCTTAGTTCTAATCGAAAAAGAAAGCAAATATTTTATATAATATTTTATATACATAATGAGGGACCCAGCCCATGGAATGGTCTCTTGGCCCAGAACATCGTAGGAGATGTCCTCAAGGAAAAGTGGGAGTTACCCATTTCCAGGGGTTGGCAGTGGTGGTCCCACCCAGTCAGTCCTTGTCAACATGTATTGACTTATTGTGGTTTGCTAGGTTAAGTGGACTTACTGATTATAGTATCTAGGTTTAATTAAACTAACCCATAGAAAATAGGCAAGTTAGTTGACCAGAGTCCTTTGCAAAGAAACCACAGGAAAACAAGCAAATGGCGGAACTGACCTTTCTCCCAGTATCAGGTTTTTTGACAGCACGTTTCAAAATTAAAATAACGATCTAATAAATCCAACCAAATTTTGGCTTAAAAAATATCAAATTCATCAAGATTATTTGAATGTGGATTTATATCCACTGTCATTAACAATGAACTTCACCCTGAGCATATATTATAATTGAGACAATCTAATGATGATATATACTTTACAAATAAATATACATATATTTGGTTAAGAATTGCTCCCAAAAAATACACTGATTGGAATGAAGGATCAGAAAAGTTTGGAGACTGCTACTCTAGATAATACAAAAAGAAATACATTATAGCTGTCTGGGAAGCCATTATCAAGTGACAAAACACTGTCCATTGCTATCAGATGAAAGCATTCACTTCCCAGACATCAAGGCTGAGCTTATCATGAACCTACTGGCAGACTGGCCATGTGATGAGACTGGAAGACGTAGTAGTCTATCAAATGGTAGCTGACCGGTGAACTAAAGAAGGGATAAGATAAGCAGCAGTATCATCAAAACAATTATCAACCAGTATAGGAGGAAAAGACCTTATGCTGATAAGACGACATCATCAGAGGTAGACTAGCCCAGTTGTGAGTGTGGGTGGAGGGTACATTAAACTGGTTGTGAGCTGAGAGGAAAGAATAGTGAAAAAGCCTGAGACAAGAGCTGCTCTCTTAGGAAAAACAATAAAAGATTACATACACAGCTAGTGTAGACAAGGGACTTTGGTGTTATATTTCTTCGAGCCACATTTATCTACACAGGTAACACCCTCAGCAGTGACATTTTCTTGGGTCACAATTTTTAAGAGTACAGTTGCATTTTCAGATGTGCCTCAAAAGTCACAGGTCATGCATGGCTTTCCATGTGATTAACGTGTATAATTATAGCTTGAGATTTAAAATGTTTAGGTGCTCCAGTTCCATTCCTAGCAGTGAGAGATCCTCGGTCACTAATGGATCAAGGCAGGAACAGGGACCCTATGTCACTGATGGGGAAGGAAAATGGACCAAAAAAAAGGGGGGGGGGGGAGGGAGAAAGCCAGCTTCAAGTGCACTTTATTTCACACAGGATAAAACACAAAATAATGCACCACAAGCAATAATTTTGCTGGTAAAATAGTCAACTTACACAATTAAATGAATTAAAGTTATAACTAATTATAAGCATAATGATGAGAACACAGACTCTGGAATTAGATATACCCAAGGTGGAATCCCAGCTCTGAGAGCCAGGAGCTGGGGCAAACTTCTCACTCCTCACAGCCTGGGATTCCTGGCCTCTAAATGAGCAGAATAACACTTCCTAACTCATAGGATGGTCATCAGATTTAAATGAGGTTATGCACTTACTATAGTGCCTGGCATATGTTAACTGCTAAGTAAATACTAGTTATTACCATAATCATCCACTTTCTTCACATTTTAATACTTTTTATTCACTTAAAGAAATTTTTCTTTACGTTAAGTTTTGTCTTTTTTTTTCCCCTCAAAATTATATTCCGGAATACCCCTCTGTGACAGGAAGAAAACAAGGAGCAAGGAAATGAGAGGCATGCCTTTCAATCCACTTCCACACTAAATTATCAAGTGCGTGTAGGAGCATTCATTAGCAATAACAGGGATTTGCATTTTACAATATCCATATATTTTTGAAAGGAAAAGAAAAAAAAATGATCATTTGACTTAACATCATTTCAGAGCTTTATCTTCACTTCTAATTTATACACCTTCAAGAGAGGCTTAAACTATTTTGCTCTAAGCTTACCTATTTCTCTTTCGCACTGCAACCTTCAGAACGGCACTAGGACTGAGTCCTAGCCCCACCTTAATAATGCCCTAGCCTTGGCGTGGTGGATATCTGCTTCCCATGCATCCCCACTTTCCCTTTGAGGACCACACTCCTCACTTCATGTGATCCTGGTGGGACTGTTAACCAAGAGTGATGGGTTATCTCTCTTGGATCCAAGGGGATCACTTTGATCTTCCACAAAATTTGCTCTGTGAAAGCTGGGAGAGATATGCCTCTCTTCCTTTTGGATCATAAACCATAGAAATGATGTAAGCTGGAGCTACTTATGACCATCTCCCTCCCTCTCCTCCATCCTGGAGGAAGCCAATACTGTGGGAAAAACGTTGGCAAATGCTGAGTTTTAAGAACATGATTGGAGCTGCTGGATTCAGCTATGTTGGAAGCTAGTTTCTGTTGTGTGACCCAGTGAATTCCGTTTTTTGTTTAAGCCACTTTGGAGTCGAATGTCTATAACCTACACCCAAAAAAATCCTGACAAATAATGCATGGCCAAGTCACTAAACCTCTCCAAACCTCAGTTTACTCTTAGGCCCTGAATCTGGGGTTTTCTACTGGTTGAACTAAATGAAATCTTTAGGTGAAATCTAATCCTAAGCATGAAAGAAAACCATTTAAAGTGATCCTGCTAGAAATTCTTTCCTAATGTAATTTATCAAGGCGAATTTATTTGTTGGGTTTTATTTTAAGACACAAGGCAGATATTCTTAAGAATTGCACCTATAGAGTTAAGTTCCCCTAGAATACACTTACATGAGGAGAGACGGTGAAGTGACCTACCAAACACGAAAATAAGCTTTATTCTTAGCAAACTGCTGCTTTTCACTAGGTTATTTTTACTGTGTCACTTAAACACCAAGGCCATATTTTAGAAAGTGCAGCCTATGATTGAATATTGCATCTAAGGTTCTTATCTATCTATCATAGAGAGCAAACATTGCTTTTAACATATCAATAAAATTGGGTAAAGCCTATGAACATAAGGTAAATCACTGCTAAAATGTTCTCAAGGGGCAAGACAACCAAAAGAGGGTGAGAACTTAAATCTGAATACACTTATTAAAACAAGCAAGCAAGCAACAACAACAACAAAAAAAACAATAAGGACAATATATCCAATCTTGTATGGTGCTGGTAATAACTGCAAACATGTGCATAGCAATTTAGCTCACTTTCCTATGCAATACTTAATTTGAACCTTAATTCTGCAGATACATATTATTTCCATTTTATTTTTTATTTATTTTCTTATTTATATAAGAAAAGTGAGTATCAGGGAAGTTTTCCAGAGCCACACAGCTAGTAACTAGTAGAACCACAATTTGTATCCAGTTCTTCCAAGGGCCAGTCCTCTTCACACTGTACCAAGTTACCTCTATTTTTAAATCCTTGTTTGCTAATGATATGGCCAAGTAATTGAATATGAGGCTACTCTTTTCTCCATCTTACAGAAGGAAAGACTAATAAGATACAGAGGTTAAATGTCCTATACAATGTCATAAAGAAAAAAACAAAAGCATAAACGATGGGCCAAGTCTTCCATCATCATCAACATGAACTCCCACTCTATAAGCCAGGAACAATGGCAGACATTTTACATGTATTCTCTTAATTCTTAAAATAACCTGTTAATGTAAGTAATTTTATCCCATTTTACAGGTGCAGAAATTAAGATACAGAAAGCTTATTTTCTTTTCAAAGGTCATACAGCTAGTAAGTGGCAGAATTTGGGCAGGAGTCAAGACTAGAAGACAGGCACTGAAATTCAAAACTGTTTTACTGCCTGTCCCCCCTGGGAAATGGTCTATACAATCTGGTTTGTACATAGTGCTGTGTAGAATATGTAGAAAACATGAAACCTTTCTAGCTCAGTTCCCTTGATATTTAAGCCTTTTTCCAAAATAACAAAGAAGCCCCATTATGTCTTTGGTGAGAAGCACACTTTGCTGGTGGAGTTAGGTTGCAGTGTGGATCCAAATCAACCTTCTTGTTATTGAAGAGATTTGTTTTGGAAAACTTAGTCTTAAAGAGCTTTGAAACAGGGATAATGGCAGAAGTCACCTGTAGTATTTGAAAATGTTCTGTCTGGTGGGTTTCAAAGTCAATAAAGCTTATATTCTTGGGACTTCCCTGGCGGTCCAGTGGTTAAGACTCTGCACTTCCACTGCAGGGAGCGCGGGTTTGATCCCTGGTCGGGGAACTAGGATCCTACATGCCATGCAGTGCGGCCAAACAAAACAAAACAAAACAAACTTCTATTCTCAGATTTGGATGGTGAGTGACCTGGTTAACAAACCAGTTGGCAACTGGAACAAACTATTTATGAAGAAGTATTTTTGAAGAACAAGCGTTGGAAGAGACTCATTCAAAGTATAAAATTCCAGCTGTCTTGACCTTTAGAGGAAAAAAAGTTATAATTAACTAAAAGTCACTGGCTTCAGAGGCAAATGGGAGCAAGTGCTCAGCTTCAAGAGAAATCATCATGATCATGATGGTGAGTACATCTCAATAAGCCTTTCAAACACTTAATATCGGAGAACTTCCCTAACCAAATTTCCATTATTTCACTTAATCATTCCCTCATGCGTTCATTCCAAACATTTAAGTAACTACTCTGTGCTCTGGGAAAATTCAAACATGAATAAGACATAATAAGTACTATCACTCTAGTGTATTACAAGATGTTATGATCAAGAGCTAATTATTATGGGAGCCCACAGCCCAGTGTAATACCCTGTGACCAGGAGAGGGAAATGGAAAAAAAAATTTTAAAGGAAAAAGAGGGCATGATATATAAGCTGAACCTTGTGACACTCAGAGCTCTCATTCACTCCTGGCTTGACATCTTATTTGTTCATTTGTTTATTCTTTACTATAGGCCAGGAACTATCCAAATGAGTCACATAGATTATTTTCATTTTATTAATAAGTGCTCAACCTGGGTTGAATTCTTCCTTCCATTCCTTCACATCTTCCCTAGGCCACCTTCAGAATTAAGAATTAGGATACTCATTACCCTTCACTCTCTGTGTGCTGGGATATTGAGAGGTAAGGCAGAATCTAGAGGTCTCTCTCTTGAGTCAGAGCAGCAGAAGCCTTACCAGGGACTTAGCTGGTGTAAGCAAAGGGGAGGAATTGTTAGAATTCTGGGCAGGGACACACAGCCTCAGTAAGCAGGGACTAACGGCAGGACAGGAAAGTCCTGAGGTCTTTTTTTGTCTCTGTCCCTTGCTATGATGGTACTCTATTTTTTTCTCTCATTAAAGAGGGGTTTTCTCTGAGGACAAGGCTACATGGTGCAAAATGGTAGATCAAGCTGTCACATTTTCATTGGCTCCTTTTAAGAGAGCATCCAGAAGTTAGGCTAGAATCCCTGGATAGGGGGCTTTGGTCCAGCCTAGGTCAGGTACCCATGTCTGGTCCAGTCAACTATGGTCAGGACATCAGAGGCGTGTTGCACAAAATGAGTGATTGGGGCTCTCTGCTGTTTCGATGTGTGCTGGGAAAGAAAAAGAAGAAAAGGAGCCATTGCCCCAGAACACATGCGATGATTGTCTACTTAGGACATCTTTGATTTTTTTCCTCAAATTAAATTTATAATAGTGGAATTAATGGTCTAGGGATAAGAATATTCCTTAAGTGCTTGATTAAGTTCCGCCACATTGCCAACACTATCACTCCCTTTCTCATCTTGTCTAAGTTGATAGGCCCCAAATTTGAAACTAATCATAACTTTGATCTCTTTAATTACAGAGCTAAAATAGTTAAAATATTTCCCACATATTTAGTAGTCATTTATATTTCTTTTCCTGCAAATTGTCTATTAGCATTCATAGCTTATTTTTCTATTACAGTTTTAATGCTTTTGTGATTTACTTACATGAGCTTTCTACACATTGATTTTTACATACAGGAGTATACCAGATTTCCTTTGGGATTTCTTTCATTGCTAAGCATAAATTCTTAGAAAGTCTTTGCCTTAAAAATTCCTCCCTCTGGAAATATTTCAAACAAAAATACTCCTAAGGTTTACCAGGGATATTCACTGAAGAATTTTAATAACAATAAATATAAACAACTTAAATATGTATCAGTTGAGGAATAGTAAAATAAATTATGGTACATTCATACTATGGAATATTATGTAGCCGTTAAATATACGGGAGATGTATATGTACTCATATGGGAAGGTATCTATGGCATTAAGTGAAAAAAGCAAGAATTACAAAATTTTAGGTTAAGTAGTACTCTACATATATTAGGAGAAACCTGACGTATAGTTAGATATATAGATATCTAGAAAAGGTAAATATCTAGAAAAAGTCTGGAAGAATATACTTGGAACTGTTAACAGTGAATATTTTGGGGCATGGGTCAGAGGTAGGTAGTAGAGATTAAATTATATACTGAGATACTGTTTCAATTTGTATAAGGAATATGCATCATCCTAAATCTTATTTAACAAAACATTTTAGACTTACAAAGAGCCATAATGAGTAATATAACAATAGTATAACCACACGACTCTAGAAATAAATACCAACGTGGTGGAAGTCTCCTATGTAACAGTCTCCCATCACATCCCTTCTATCTCAGAGGTTACCATGACCCTGAATCTGGAGCTTATTTTTCCCATGATGTCATACTTTACTAAATAAGTACATGTTCCTAAACAGCATGTAGTACTTTTTTCATATTTTATGATTGTATACAATTGGTGTTATACTGTACATTATCTTCTGTAACATAATTATTCACTCAACATGATGTGTTTTTAATTTAACCATGTTGATAGAGGTACTTGGATCATTCACTTTCCCTGCTATAGCATTCTACTTACAAATGTTCTGCAGTTTATTCATCCTCTTATTTTGTGATGTTTGGGTTGTTTCCAGAATTTTACTATCTTGAACAGTGGTGCTGTGAACATCTCCTTGTGTACTGTAGTTTCTCCAGTGTGTGTATCTAGAAGTGGCATTAGGTCTTAGGGTATGTGCTCTTCAACTTCACAAGATAGGGGCATATTGCTTTCCTAAATGTTTGTACAAATTTACAATCTCACCAGCAGTATATAGGAGATTCTGATGTCCAAAAAATTCCTTCCTCATCCAGAATGTGGACATTTATCTACATTATCTTCTAATTTTTTTCTATTTTTCTCTTACACTATACTGTTTAATTGAGCTTGAATTAATTTTGGTATATGGTGTAAAATGAGAACCTAAATTGATTTTTTATAAATAATCAATTTTCCCACCATCATTTATTGTCACGACAAGTCCTTCTTCATTACACTTTTAAGTCTTTTTCTTCCTTATTCTCACCTGATGACTCGTGTAGTTGAATTTTGGTATCATGTTGTAGAGCTCTTCTAAATATTATAATTCACTGAGATTTGATTGCAATTGCATTAGGCCCAAGAATTATTTTAGCTTAAAACCCACACTGAACAGATCATTCTTCCACTCTCAAACTGAAATGATTAAACTCCTCACTGCACAAAATCCAGTATCCTCAGCCACTACTGAAGTCCCCCCAATATCTGTATCCTTTTCTCAACTTTCAGGCTCATCATTTCAAGCAGGCCTGTGTCCTCTTTGTCCCCTAAGCTTTCATCATCTATTTTTATCTCCAAACTTTGCTCATGAGGTTCCCTCCCTCCAGAAATGCTAACCCTTCCTTCCGTTCCCCTGCTTTGTTTATTCAAGACTTTTCCTTCCTTCAAAGAAGAAGGAAGGGGTCCTAGCTACTCTAAGAGTCCTAGTCAGGAGTTATCCCACTATCTTGCATTGCAATTCAATTTTCTCATGTGTTTGTATTTAATCTCTCCAATTCTATGATTGCGTTAACTAAAATAAGAAAAGGGAGGCAAGTAGAACTTGCCTGGAGAGAAGTTGGTAAGAACAGTCGCTGGTAAGAGGATCAGCAACCAGGTTAGGCATTCCACTTTTAAAATCTGTAACCTGGAAGTGGAGAAAATAGCAGGACAAATGGAAGAGAGAAGCTCAACATCTCTCATGGTGCTTCAACATCCCACCATGCCTGGGCATGGCCAGATGCAACAGTGGGGAAGCCAGATAATAGAGAAATCCACATCATCACCATAAAACAGTGCTTTAGGGTCTGCCAACTTGCACACACATCATCTCATTTAACCCTGAAAAACTCTTTGAAGTAGTGACATGATCTCCATTTTACCAGGGAGGACACTGAGATTTAGAGGTTAAATGCAATTCCAAGGTCACAGTCAAACAGCTAGGAATTGGCAGTGCTAGGTCTACAACTCCAGCCTTCTAACTGACAGCTACTCACCACTCATTTTATCACACCCACGGTTGTTTCCATGATAACTGTGTTAACTTTTTAAAGTATCTTTATTTATTTATTTATTTGCCGAGCCCCGAGGCATGCAGGATCTTAGTTCCCCAACCAGGGATCAAACCCATGCCCCCTGCAGTGGAAGCATGGAGTCTTAACCACTGGACAGCCAGGGAAGTCCCCTAAAATTATTTTTTTTAAATTTTAATTGTGGCAAAAAACCCACATAATATAAAATTTTCCCTCTTTATTTTTAAGGGTATAGTTCAATAGTATTAACTATATTCACTTTGTTCTGTAATAGATGTCTAGAATCTTTTCATCTTGCAAAACTGAAACTCTTTAGCCATCAAACAACTCCCCATTCCTCCCCGCCCTCAGCTCCTGGCAACCACCATTCTACTTTCTGTTTCCATGATTTTTGACTGTTCTAGATATCTCATATAAGAGGAATCATACAGTATTTGTCCTTTTGTGACTGGCTTATTTCACTCAGTATAATGTCCTCAAAGTTCATCCATGTTGTAGCATATGATGGGATTTTCTTCTTTTTTAAGGCTGAATAATATTCTATTGTGTGTTTATACCACATTTTCTTTATGCATTCATCTGTCCATGGACACTTGTGCTGCTTCCACCTCTTGGCAATTGTGTAATGCTGCAATGAACATAGAGGTGCAAATATCTCTTCAAAATCGTGCTTTCAATTCTTTTGGAATATATACCCCAAAGTGGACCACATGGTAATTCTACATTTAGTTTTTTAAGGAACCAGTTATCTTTTAAGCAAATAGCCCCATTCTCACGGACTCTCCTGCAACATGTTAAGAGGCGGCATATTGCCTTCCCTCTAATTAAATTGAAAATAGCAATCATGCTCATATACAAACATTACAGTATGTTTAAACTTCTTACTTAAGATGCATCAATTACAATGTTGGCAACTGTAGACACTTCCATTTCCTCCCATTCTCAGTTGACAAGCTGCTCTTCACTTTTAATACCCCTCCCCCACCAATTATCAGGGTCACTAGATCAGAAGATACATGATGGAAGGACCTATCTGTTTTGTCCAATACTGTGCCTGAAGTAACTAATCCAGTCGCTGAAATAGAATAAGCACTCAAAAAAATGGATAAATGAATAAGTACATGAACAAAAGACCATGTTTCTGGGTATAGTTTGAAAAATTGAACTTAACCCCAGAAGTGGGTGTTGTCATTGATGAGAGAGAATAGTTTAGCACTTCTTGTTCCAGCAAGCAGGAAGTAGAACACAGATGGCAAAGAAACACTCAATGACATGAATTTTGCCAGAATGATGATAACATCCCTAGGATGAATTCAGACTAAATCTCTGCTGATAACGTAGGATCATACTAACCACAAGGATTTGGGGGGCTCAGAGAACCCTTGGAATTCTAAGGTCCTGCCAGATTGATGGGACAGTGCTCTAGGTAGGAAAAGCCAAGAGAGGGAGCTAATAGTGCAGGATTGTATTTCCCTTCTCTTCTGCCAGACAGCATGAGCCCTGGGTAGAGAGCATCAGAAGCAAAAGCATTGTCACCCCAAGTGGAAGATTCTCTGCTGGCCAGCTTGCTGTGCATTAGGCTGACTGATGCCCTCTATTGGGGACGGGGGTGTAGAAGCAAAGAGAGGATTAAACACACTGAGGGTAGTTATTATCTCAATGAGAAAGCAAGCTCTCCTGTTAAAGGCTGCTGTCCACATGTCTTTGGACTTAATATATAATCTTATGAAAGGAGAAATGGGATTACACTGTATCAATGAAAATTAAATTTAGACTTAAAAAATTACATGAATTTATAAAGGATATAGGCACTAGAACAAATTGCTCAGTGGAATCTGTGCTCTGCACATATCTGAAGAATGAATGAATTGTAGCTCTCTTCCATTTTAATGAGGAGATGGAATTCAAGAGAAAAGTATTTTCTAATAGGCATGTCTTTCCAAAGAGAGGAAAGACAAGGTTAAGTTGTTCAGTGATTTTGTGAAATTCTTTCCCATTCTCTTAGTTAAGAATTTAAATTCACACTAGCAAATCAATACAGTAAATAGTGGGACGTTTTATACACTGCTCTATAGAGGGGTCAGCATGGTTTAATGCAAAATCTGCTAAACTTGGGTCAAAAAGACTTGAGTTCTGATATTGGTATTGATTTGACCACTTTAGCCTTTCAGAGAATTATCAGTCCCCCTTGTCTACACTGCCAACAGAATGATACAAATCTCATCATTGTCACTCCCTAACATAAAATTCTTCATGGGCTCCCATCACCTATAGGGCAAATTCTGAACACCTCTGACTAGTACATCCCTTCATTATCTGACTCCTGCTTACCTAACCCATGTTAACTTACATCATTTGCCCCTCACTTCGTGACAGGCAACACTGAATGGTCCGTAGTTTCCTCAAGATACACCATAGTCGTTCAAGCTTCCTCTGCTTGAATACCTTCCTCTCTTCATTTACTTGGCAAACTTCTCAACATTCCTGTCCCTGCTTAAATGCCACTTTCCTCTGACTTTCCTCCTGGAATTCCTATATGTCCGCTGACCCTTATCTGTACCTCCACAATGACAATTGTATTATAATTAGTAATTTGCATCCCTGCCTCACCATTAGACTCTTCTCTTGCACCACACCTTTTACTTTTCTGACCGTAAAATTAATATACTTTTATCATATAAATTCAAACAAAGTGTAGAAAGTAAAATGGCCTCTCAAAACCCACTCCCAATGATAGCTCTTGATAACCAAAGAGCAGGAACCATACGTTTCCATCTTTGAATTTTCAGAACATAACAGTGCCTGGCACATAAGAGGCCTCTCTAAGTAGTGTTGAATGAATCCATAAAATGAAGATGGCATAACTGGCTATACCAGCCAATAGAGTGAGGGAATCAGGCGGGATAATAAATGTGAAAGTTCTTCGAAGACTGTAAAACATTGTGCAAGCACAAATTTTTGTGATCAGTGACTAATGGCCGTGGGCCTCACTTTGTCTGACTTCTGCTACCTGACAAATTCGGTTCCAGAGACGACGACGATGATGATGTTGACGGCTAACACTTATCGAGGACTTTTCTTGTCCCAAGTACTATGCTAAGTGCTTCACCCATATTAATTCATTTAATTCTTATAACAAACCCAAAAGGTAAAGGCTATTAATTGCTCCATTTTTTTCAGATGAGGAAGCCAAGGCACAGGAGGTTATGTAACTTGCCCCCCAAATCCACAGAAGCAATAATTAACACAGCCAGGACTTAAACGCAGGCAATCTGACATCTGAGTCCACACTCTTAACCACACAGATCACATTACTGCCTCCTACAGACAACCGTGAGGATGTCACCAGTTTTCAGAACAGAAGCCACTTCGTAAATACAGTCTAGTTTAATCAATGAGGAGGCTACTGGAACCAAAAAACAAATAAACAAGAAGACTGAAGCTAAATGAATGCAGCATTGCCCCCAGGCTAGGGACTAAAGACAGAGGGTAGAAAACTCACAAACCTGCTGTTAACTAGAAACGAAAAGCTAAAAACTAAGCAGGAAGTTTTTACAAAGCAATCTTGCAAATGTTCTGAATGTCACAGATGAGCATGAGCCTTTAGAAGAGCTTCTGAACGTGCACAATTGCAGGATGAGTCAACGGCGAGGCCCTGAACTGGCACTGAGGAACACTTCTCCAGAAGAGTAATATTAACAACTTCACTTACTATCTACCGGTGTTGAGGCTAGGAAACAGGCTCAGGGAAACACAGTCCTCAGAATTAAAACAGTGACAAATCAAGACATAAGAGATGCGATGAGCCATCTGTGGAGGTAACTCACCCTAAGAAATGTTTCGTGAATGTGTTTGCAGAGAAACTCAGGAAGACCGGAGTCCGATGCTCATGACTAAAATTAACCACGTATTTTATGCTTCTGCGTCTGTCCACATGTTGTTCCTTCTGCCCATTTTATCTTCTGTTGCTCTTTTCTCCCCTTTCTCCAGTCTATCGGGTAAACTATTTTTCTTTCAAAATACAGTCCAGGCATCATCTATTCTCAACCTGCGCCTGAGAACAGAATGAATCATATTCCCATCCCTCCTACTTGTGCACTGTGTACATCGTATTATTATTATTAGAGACTCTATATCATCTAGCACCTTGCAGGCCCTGTGAGGACAGAGACCAAATCTCTTTCTCCAGCATCATCTACTACAGTGCCCAGTCCAATAGATATTTATCCTAACTGATCAACTGAATCGGCCAGGAGAGGGGAGGAGGGTTATATCTCCTCTAAGGGTGGTGCATCAGGATCTTTTGGCAGGGGTCTGGGGGCGGGGAGTGAGGAGGGGTTTGCAGGATTGGCATATTAATATTGTAATAGGTTTAGGGGCAGTATCAGAATCTACATGAGCCATGAGATTTTTATGTTTACTGAGAGAGAATCCCAGTTGTTTTTGTTTGTTTTGTTTTGAATGAGAAAGAGTGGTTTAATAGGGAGATAAATGTGTAAACTGAAATATCAAGTTGCTATAAAAGTATACACAAGATTAAGAACCAGTATAAAGCAAAGGAAGGATTAACTCCCCAGGTGGGGATCAGAAAAAGTTTCAGAGAGAAGGAAATGATTAATCTGGGGCTTAAGGACAAATACAAGTTTGCCAAATAAACCTCTAGGCAGAGGGAACAACCTTACCAAAGCATGGAAATAGTATAACATTATAAATATTACTTTGCACTCACTCTAAGAGCTGATAGTGCTCTAAGAGCTTTGACATATATCAGTTCACATAATGTTTTGAACAATCTTAAAAACTTTATACAATGTTATCAGTTAGGTTCCACTGCTTACAAC
Organism: Balaenoptera borealis; assembly: GCF_965194805.1. Classification (NCBI taxonomy): domain Eukaryota; kingdom Metazoa; phylum Chordata; class Mammalia; order Artiodactyla; family Balaenopteridae; genus Balaenoptera; species Balaenoptera borealis. The sequence continues at coordinate 37,511,906 of NC_138866.1, read as the reverse complement.
AGAGACCTAAAATAACAGTGGCTTAAGCAGTAGTTTAATGGTTCCTTTCTCCACAAAACCTCACGGTCCCAGGCTCCTTTTAGCCAACTACTCTAGAAGCTAGTTGTGGCCTTCATCCTCCTGGTCCAAGATGTTGGCTAGAGCTCCAGCCATCATATCCACATTCCAGATGGCAGGAGAGAGCACAGGGAACTCAATGGTCATTTTATGGAGGGTCTACATACATCTCATTAACCCAAAATAGTCTTTTTTTTTTTTTTTTTTTGGCCATACCATGTGGTTTATGGGATCTCAGTTCCCTAACCAGGGATTGAACCCAGGCCATGGCAGTGAAAGCCCAGAATCCTAACTACTAGGCTACCAGGGAACTCCCACCCCCACATAGTCTTATAACCACAAACAGTTGCAGAATACTCTGGAGAATATAATCTTTATTCTGGGCATTACATCCCCACCTGAAATGTGGAGGTTCCATAAGTATGGAAAGGGAGAACAGATAATGGGAGACAATTAGCAGGTTCTGTCACATACTCATCTTTATTTTTCAGATAACAAAACTGATGCAAAGTGTGGTTGCATTATTTTCATGGTGTATTCAGGGATTTCAAGTAATTTCTTTTGGTTTATGCATAAGGTGTAAGAGTGGGAAGAATGAAGGGTGATAAGGCTGCAAAGTCGTATGATTTTAATTCTGACACTTCACGTGATCAAAAAGATAATGGGCAGTGAAAAGCACAAAACCCAGGCAGCACTAAAGTGCAGAAGACATAACGTGTGAGTAATCTCAAAGCCAGACAATTGAGAGCTGGTTTGTGGATCTGAGAGATGGATTTACTAATGAGTCAGTAATTGAATAATAAATTAATTCAATATGATATTACTGATTGCAGTGGCAGAAGTTTACATAAACTTTGTGAAAAAGACAACAAAAATCATCTGGCACATTTTTCAATTTTTCTTTTAATTTTTTTTTTGAAGTATAGTTGATTTACAATGTTGTGTCAGTTTCTGGTGTACATCAAAGTGATTCAGTTATACATATATATTCTTTTTCATATTCTCTTCCATTATAGTTTATTACAGAGTATTGATTATAGTTCCCTGTGCTATACAGTTGGACTTTATCTATTTTATTTTTTTACTTTAATATTTTTAAAATATTTACTTTATTTATTTTTAGCTGCGGCACGCAGGATCTTTGTTGAGGAGTGCGGGATCTTTCCTTGCGGCATGCGGGCTCTTCATTGTGGTGCGCAGACTTCTCTCTAGTTGTGGCGTGCGGGTTTTCTCTTGTCTAGTTGTGGTGTGCAGGCTCCAGGGTGCGTGGGCTCTGTAGTTTGCAGAATGTGGGCTCTAGTTGAGGCGCAGGAGCTCAATAGTTGTGGCACACACACTTAGTTGCCCTGTGGCATGTAGGATCTTAGTTCCCTGACCAGGGATCAAACTCGCGTCCCCTGCATCGCAAGGTGGATTCTTTATCACTGGACCACCAGGGAAGTCCCTGTTTATCTATTTTATATATAGTAGTTTTCCTTTCAATTTTTTAAATGTCTACCTCTCTTCTAAATAATAGTCCAATAAAGATATAATAGATATATAGACATAATAGTTTGCATTTAATGCATGTTGATCATTACAACAGTGCAAGTTAATCATCTCACAAATATCTTTTTTTTTTAACATCTTTACTGGAGTATAATTGCTTTACAATGGTGTGTTACTTTCTGCTTTATAACAAAGTGAATCAGCTATATATATATACATATATCCCCATATCTCCTCCCTCCCACCCTCCCTATCCCACCACTCTAGGTGGTCACAAAGCACTGAGCTGATCTCCCTGTGCTATGCGGCTGCTTCCCACTAGCTATCTATTTTACATTTGGTAGTGTATATATGTCCATGCCACTCTCTCACTTCGTCCCAGCTTACCCTTCCTCCTCCCCGTGTCCTCAAGTCCATTCTCTACATCTGCGTCTTTATTCCTGTCCTGCCCCTAGGTTCTTCAGAACCATTTTTTTTCCCTCACAAATATCTTACATTTATTTATTTGAGTCAATGATAAAATGAAAAATATTCTGAAGTAACACATACACATAACTGAAGTAATCAGTACCTGTAGAAGAACTATTCATCAACTCCAACCTACTTTTCCATACCCTTCTCTGAACCCCTGTGCTTCAGAGGAGCATATGTTATCTCCAAAACCATAGGCAGTGAATCATGATTGGGCCAGTTGGTGGTGATTGTATTTCTCTGGCTAGTGACTATTTTTGGCTTGGGCACATAATGAAATTTCAGCCAATGACACTTGCTGCACGGCTTCTCAGAAAGTGTGTGTAATCGTTAATAAAAAGAATCAGGGCTTCCCTGGTGGCACAGTGGTTGAGAATCTGCCTGCCAATGCAGGGGACACGGGTTCGAGCCCTGGTCTGGGAAGATCCCACATGCCGCGGAGCAACTAGGCCCGTGAGCCACAATTACTGAGCCTGCGCATCTGGAGCCTGTGCTCCGCAACGAGAGAGGCCGCGATAGTGAGAGGCCCGCGCACCGCAATGAAGAGTGGCCCCCACTTGCCGCAACTAGAGAAAGCCCTCGCACAGAAACGAAGACCCAACACAGCCATAAATAAATCGATAGATAGATAGATAGATAGATAGATAGATAGATAGATAGATAAACCCAAAGTTTAAAAAAAAAAAAGAATCACAAGCAAATGTCTCCATTAAACATTGTTGAGGGTACTTCCCTGGTGGTGCACTGGTTAAGAATCCGCCTGCCAATGCAGAGGACACGGGTTCGAGCCCTGGTCCAGGAAGATCCCACATGCCGTGGAGCAGCTAAGCCCATGTGCCACAACTACTGAGCCTGCGCTCTAGAGCCCATGAGCCACAACTACTGAAGCCTGCCCGCCTAGAGCCCGTGCTCCGCAACAAGAGAAGCCACTGTAATGAGAAGCCTGCACACTGCAACAAAGAGTAGCCCCCACTCGCCGCAACTAGAGAAAGCCCGCGTGCAGCAACGAAGACCCAATGCAGCCAAAAAGAAAGAAAGAAATTTATATATTAAAAAAAAAAAACTTTTGTTGAGTATGGATGTGCTCATTGGCTGATTGTAGTCATCTTGTGAACTTGAACCTGACAAGATGAAAACTGGCAGAGCAGAAAAACGGAAAGAATTTGAATTCTTGCTAACAACCAGCCCTGGGAATGCTTCACTTCCGAACTTATGCAAGGTAATATGTTCCTTATTTGGTTAATTTGAACTGAGCTGTTATTTGCAGCCAGAAGTATCCTGATATTCTACCAGAAGGTATGCATATAACAAAACTCAAAGAACAACAAATACAGCAGTCTCCTATCCTTTCTTTTCTGCCTTTCTTCTCCAGAGGGAACCACTTTCAACTCTTCTGTTTTGGCAGGTGATTTACTTACATACTTCTAAAAAATATGCTTATATGGCTATTTTCTTGATTTATCCATAGAAAGAATGCTGACTTTTTACTATGGAAAAGGAAAGCTAAGCATTTGCACACCCCTTTCACTTTCCTTCTTTGCTCTCAATATAGTTTTGCAACTTTTGATTAAATCAATATTGTCCTTACACTATGACTACATAAATATTATTCACCCCTGGGTCAAGCAGTATACTACAATTCCATTTCTTTTCTCATACAATTTTTTCCCCCTTGGAGTTAAAAATTATCCCCCGCCTCTTCATTTGCATGGTTTTCCATGTGCCTATGATTAGTTCTCAAACTCTCCAGTGGGGTTGTAATATCCCTTCAAAGTGATTTTCTTTTCTTTCCTATTAAAATTATTGTCTTATCTCTCTCTCCTTCCTCTCTCAGTCTCCCTTCCTCTTTTATTTCTAAACCCACTTCCATTCCCTTCTCTCCATATACCAGGCAACCACCCTAAGGTGATTAACATGTATAATTGTCTGTATATTCTTGCAAAATGTGAATTGCTTTTTGTATATTTTAAACGTATATAAATGGTTTTCCCCACACATGTATTCAATTTCTTACTATTTTCATTTGGTACTATATTTTTATGATCAAGCCATATGGCTTAAGTATATCTAGTCTGTGGTTTGTAAGTATTGCAGAGTACTTCATTGTGTACATCCACCACATTTTTACCTGTCTCTCAAGGATGGATATCCAGGTTGTCTCCAACCCCATGACATCACAAATAATGACCGACAACGGACCTGTATGCAAATATCTTTGGGATATCACACCAAGCAGTGTCATTCCTAGGTCAGAGGGTAGATGAACACATATGTTTTTGCTCTCCAGAATAGCTGTATCTGTGTGTCTACACTGCCATCAGCAGTGCATGAGGGTTCCTATATGCCCACATGTCTCCAATATCTTGGTATCATTTAATTTCCTAACTTTTGTAATTCTAAAAGATACAAGGTGATTATTTTGTTTTCATTTTTCTAATTACTACGGAGTTTGATGATTTCTTTGGTTTCTTCTGAAATTTGCCTTTTCATATTCATTGCTCATTTTTCCATTGGTATTGTTTTCCCTTATTGATTTGCAGAATTCCTTCTATAGTCTACATTTAATCACTCATTGATTTCAAGTATCTTTTCTCCCATTCTGTCATTTATGTATAGATGTTCTGTGACCAGAAATGCTTAATTTTGATATAATCAGATTTCTTTTTTGTCTTATACTTTATACTTTTGAAGTTTAAGAAGCCAGTTGCCACCCTCTAGGTTAGAGATATTCTCCCATGCTTCCTTGTAAATTTATAGTTATAACCTTTTATCATTTAATTCTATCATTTAAGGAATCTAGTTTTATTTTTCTCTATATAGCGAGCTAGTATCCTCAAAACCACTTAATAAAAAACTCTCCTTTTCTATTATGTCACCTCTACAAATATTAAGTTGCCATATATCCATGCTGTCTCTGAGCTCTATTCATTTGCATTGTTCTATGGCCATTATCAGTTCTTACTGCTATGAGTTTGTGGAATATCTTAATATCTGATAGGGAAAATCCCCCTTTCTAAAGTTTACTTAGTTATTTGTGGACCTCATTCTTCCACACAAATTTTAAAGTAAGTTTGGATTCCTCAAAAAATTCAACTGGAATTTGGTTGGGATTAATTTTTAAGATTAAATTTAGAATGTTCACTTTTTTAATATTGTCATCTCACTGGAAGCATGGAATGTTTCTTAGATCATTTTCTATGTCTTTATTGGAATTTTAGAGTTTTCTCCAAATAGATCTCTTATATTCTTGGTTAATTCCTTGATAGTTTTTAACTTTTGCTGTTGTGAAATGATGTTTGGATTTTTATAGGCTTTCTTCTGGCAACTTTGCTGAACCTCTTTATAGGTCAAATAATTTGTTGATTGTTGGATTTTTTCAGGTATTTATCTTTTGCAAAGGAGAGTTTTTTTCCCCTCTTCTCTTACAATCCTTACATATTATAGTTTTTTTTAAATCTTTCCTTATGGTATTAGACAGAATCCATACTATGATAGGCTTACCCATTGTCTTGGTCTTGAAGGAAATGCATTTAATCTAATAACATTTCTCCACTAAGAATAACATTTAGTTTAGATTTTTTATATATAAACCTTAACCAAGTTAAAAAATTATTCCATTGCTGGCTTGATGCTGTATTTTTCATAAATAGGTGTGAAACCTTACCATATGCTTTTCTATACCAATTAAGATAATCATGCTTTTTTTCCTTTTTTGTCCATTATTCTAATAGATTTTCTGATGTGGAGTCATCCTGGTATTCCTGAGATAAATCCTATTTGGTGACGTATTTTAAAATACACCATTGGATTTTGTAGCTAGTATTTTTAACTGTGAATATATATTCATAAACAAAATGGGCCTTTTTTCTTCATTTTCATCTGGTTTTGAAATCAACATTAGCCTTAAATTCTATTTTGTCAATAATTAAGATTGCAATCTGGGCTTTTGGGTTCATATTTGTCTGGTATATACTTTTTTCTTTTTTTGGCAAGAGCTTTATTCAGATATGGTTCACATACCATATAATTCATCTATTTAAAGTGTACAATTCAATGGTTTTTAATATGCTCAGAGTTGTGCAACCATAACCACAATCAATTTTAGTATATTTTCATCACCCCCAAAAGAAATCCTATACACTTTAGCTATCATTCACACCCTCTCATTTCCCCGCCACCTCCCAGCCCTAGGCAACCACTATATATATATATATATATATATATATATATATATATGTTCTCTTTATAGATTTGACTATTCTGAACATTTGATGTAGATGGACTCATACAACATATGGTCTTTTGTGGCTATTTTTAGTTAGCATGTTTTCAAGATTCATCTAAGCTGTAGCTTGTATTAGTACTTCATGCCTTTTTATGGATGAATAATATTCCATTGTACGTATATACTTTTACCCATTCATCAGTTGATGGGACATTTGGATTTCCACCTTTTGGTTATTATGACTACTGTTATGAACATTCATGTACAAGTTTCTGTGTGGACTGTTTTCAACACTCTTCAGCATATACTTAGGAGTGGAACTGCTGTTATCAAATAGCAACTGTTTAATCGTTTGAGGAATTGCCAGACTGCAACTATACGATTTTACATTCCTAACAGCAGTATATGAAGCTTTCTATTTCTCTACACCCTCACCAATATTTTTTTATTATACCCACCCTAGTGGGTGTGAAATGGTATCTCATTGTGGTTTCAATTTGCATTTCCCTAATGACTAATGATGTTAAACATCTTTTTTTGTGTTTACTGACCATTTGTATATCTTCTTTGGAGAGATGTCTATTCAGATACTTTGACCAGTCAAAAAATTGGTGTCTTACTATTTTTTTAACAGATTTGTTTTTTCTTTTCCTTTTTTTTTTTTTTTTTTTCTGGCGGCGCCACATGTGGGATCTTAGTTCCCCGACCAGGGAATGAACTTGCACACCCCGCAGTGGAAGCATGGAGTCCCAACCACTGGACCGCCAGGGAAGTCCTTGGGTGGTCTTATTACTGAGTGGCAAGTTTTTTTTTATTTTTTTTAAATAAGTTCTGGATACAAGTTCTTATCTATTATTTGCAAATATTTTCTACCATTCTGTGGGTTGGTATGCCTTTCCTCATCCTTTTATTTTTTTAACTTATGCCTTTAAGTGAATCTTATTTATTGCTTTTCTTTTATTTTTTAATCTTTTAAAAACTTTTCTTTCTAAAGGTTTTCACTTAAAAATTTTCAATATAGGATCTCCTGTAATTGGTGAGCTTAATCCGCTTATACCATTTTCCCCATGGTCAAATGCATTGGGTAACCTGTCAGTTCATTTTTCTCCCTGGACATCTCCCTCCCCATAGCTCATCCTCCTCCAGTCTGGACTGAATATTGTGGGCCTGCTGCAAATGTTATCCTGCCACTATACTGGGATGGGGCACTGATTTCTGGTATCTCTTGCCTCCCTTGACTTACTCCCTTATTTTTTGTGGACTACATCCTCCAATAGACTTTTTATTTATTTTTTCCTAGATGAGCCTTTTTTTTTTTTGCCATAATTAACAACAATTTATTTTGCAAGTGTTCCTATTTAAGTTTTGGTTTTTTCCATTTCTTGGCATTGAGTTTGGCTAGCAACGAATACTGTTAGCGAAATAAATTTGGTTCCTGAGTTTCAGAGAGCAAGAAGGAAGTGTTCACTTAGCAAGGGATGTGTCAAAAAAATTTATTGTAATCCTAGTTTAGATTGAATAGTTTGAATCTACTGTAATCTTCATGAATTTGGAGAGCATAAGTTCAGATAGCAGGAATTTGTCCTCAGAACTTTGAAGGCATTGATCTACCATTTTTTGTTATCCAGATTTGCTGAGTCTAATGCGGATGTTATTCTTGTTCCTACGTGATTGTTTTTTACCCTCTCTTTGAAAACTTTTAAGATTTTCTCTTTATTCTTAGAGTTCTAAAACTTCACAGTCCTATGCCTTGGTGTGGGTCTTTTTCATTCATTACACTTGACACCCTTGTTGGGCCTTTCAACCTAAAGACTGAAGTTCTGGGATAGCCTCCTATGTTATTTCATTTTAATAATCCCTTCCCATCCCTTAAAAAAAAATGTTTTTTTCACTTTCTAACACCATCAGTCTGATATTAGACCCCTCCTGCGGCCTTTATCTTTTCTCTCACTTTCTGTCTCTTTCAGAGGTATTTCCTCACTTGCATCTTACAGCTCTAATAATTACTTTTGAATTTGAAATATTTTTAAGAGCCCTGCTGTTTTATAACTCCTGTTGCATTTCCTGTTATTGCATAAATGCAGTGTCTCTGAAAGTCTTTTTTTACCAACTTTTCCCACTTACAACATAGTCAGCATTGTCTCATATCCTAAATATCTTGAAAACATGGTTTTTCATTTTAAACAGTCCTCTATCAAAAGTTCAAAATGTATCAAAGATTTTAAGCAGCATGAGGCATTATCAAATCTGTGTTTTCGATGTTCAGTCTAGAAGTAGTAGGGAGAATGAATTGGAGCAGATTAGAGACAGAGTCTGTAATCTGGCAGAGAAATGATGAAAGTCTTATCTAAGGCAGTAGTGGCGGGGGGTAAAGGCAAAAGAACAGGCTGACAGATTTTAGGAGGTGGAATGGCACAGGACTTGGTGATTGACTGGTTAAGGGAAAAAGGAAAAGTACTATATTACCCTCAGGTTTATGGTTTGGACAATACCAAGAATAGCTGAATTTCTCCAAATAAGAAACATGTATTTTTAATATATTTAATATAACAACAACTTACCTGTTGTTCAGTCTCATTTGAGTTAAGCTAAATCATATCTAAATATAAGTTACAAATGTTCTATAGAAAAATAAAAATTTCCCCCAGTGCTACAGTCTCAGAGATAAGATACCAAACCTTTAGAGGGATGAACTTTTTAATTAAGATTCTTTAGAGAAATATTTAAAAGGAAGGATGGATAAATTAGCAGTAAACAAAAATTCAAGTTTAAAATTATGGATGGATAAAACACTATAGAAGAAAATTTTATCACAAAATATTGGAATATTTTGAAATAAAAAGTCATTCTACTATTATAAATACTTTTGTTTTTGTATATTCACTTTGAGTCTCAAAAAGAATTTTGCAAGGTAATTTCCTTTTCATCAGTGAAACACCTGTTTACTGTTTAACCAACAATATTAAAGTGTGGATGCAAATATTTACTAAATATACTTTTCTCAAATAAATGCAAATCACTATTTCTGAAAAGGTTTAATTCTATTTAAACTCATTAGAATATTTATATTTAAATATGCCAGTGTAATCTATACGTATTAAGCAAGTAGGAGCTTCTCGAATGAAGAAACAGTCTGACTTGGTTTTATAAATAATGAAGATGATTTAAAATGTAAAAACTTGAGCTTAAAAAACACAGCCCAAACCACCTGTTTTTTAAAGTCACACCAGCCATCTACTTCTAAAAAGCCCTTATCAAAGCTATTTCTTCAAATTCAACATTTACTAATTCAACAGATGGGTTTTTAAAATGAGGAATGTAATTTTACTTTCAACTCACTGATTATATACTCAAATGGCGGCTTAAAAAAAATAATTTTAGAATACACAAAGACCTGAATTAAACCATTCTCAACATTTTTTCAGGACTGTTTGCTAACTGGCTTGCTTTTATTTACATATGAGCTTTAAACACGTCTACAACAGGTAGTACACAGAAATAATTATTTGCAACTATAAAACCTGTCAAGTAAACTCCCAATGTAACATCACTGCTTTTTCCTTCTCTTGTAAGAATCATTACTATGAACTCGGACTCGCTGGTACACAGAGGATGCTATTTTCATGCTGTCTTTCTTTGTAAGCCTCTTCTCTACTGCTCCAGGTTTCCAAAGTAACAGCTGTGCATCTTCTCCTCCAGTTAGCAAAGAATCATCCTGCATATTCCAACAGAAAGACCGGACTGTAGCAGCATGCCCTCCCTGAAGGCTGGTCACATGGACCAATCCTGATGTAGTACAGCTCATTATGTGAATAATTCCTGTGTTTGTTCCTCCAACTACAAACAATTTGTCCGTCTTTTCATGATATAGGCCGCCAATCAAATAGTCCAAAATCCCTTCTTTCACATTAATTACTTCTCTGACATCCGGGATGTTCAAACATGTAATTGGTTCATCAGTATCCAGATGATTAAGATCCCACCAACAAAATCCTTCATCATGTGTCATGCAGTAAATCTGTTTATAATCTTTCCCAGACCAACCAATATAGCTTACTGATGAAACTGAGTTATAGGTTGTAACCACTGCATCTTCTTCGTTATCAACAGTAATATCAAATACATTTACCAGGCCGTCAGTTGAACCTGAGACTACCATGTTGGGATTGCTGGGATGGAAACATACTTGAGTGATATCATCACTATGTGTCTCTGAATATGCACCAAGTGGGTCTTTAGTAGTAGACAAATCCTGAGAATTAATTCTTGCATCCCAAAATACCAACAATGCATCATCATCAACTTTTTCTGTACCAGCACAAATGACATGATCATTACAGCTGATATCAAAACTGATAAAAATATTGGAAGGGTAACCCTTGAACAGCTGGACAGGTTTCTCACTGGCTAATCGAGCATCCCAACATTTTACAGTGCCATCAGTGCATGAGGAATACACGCTGTCACAGGAATTTGCAAACTTGACTCCATTAAGTCCAGGATATCCTCTAAATTCTCGTAGTACATTTAATCTTTCTTTATCATATATTCTGATTGATCCATTAGAACATAAGACAGCAACCAAGCTTCCTTTTTCTGCTTGTACAGTCTTTGATGTGTCTATGCCAAGCAGATAAGTAGGCTCTTTAGTTTCTGAGGAACGTTTAACAATGTTCAAATTAGCAAATTGTTCCTCAATCTTCTCCATATCAGGAGTGCATCCAAGGGTAGTAAAAATCTGTAATAAAAACAAAAATTAAAATTAAACCCAAAGCGTCTCTACATTGTGATTAAATCAAGAACATTTCCCTCTGAGAGCTGGCACAAAACAACAGAACTAAAATCTAATATTTTAATCATTTCCCTACCATGATGTAACTAAAACTCAGTTGCCTACTTCTAATTCAATCACTTTTTATGTACTGAATCTACTGCCAGTAAGAGAATTTTAAAACATGTACATACCTTGCTTAGTAATTCCTTTCAGCTCAAACCTAATAATTGGTCCTACGCACAGTCCTCAGCATTAGCCAGGATCTCCACTTTGAGATCTTCACCTGGCCCCAGCTGCCCTAACAACTATAGAATCTAAACATAGATGTGTTAGCAGAAAAATGGTCCCTCAAAGATGTTCATGCCATGGGGCTTCCCTGGTGGCACAGTGGTTGAGAATCTGCCTGCCAATGCAGGGGACACAGGTTCGATCCCTGGTCCGGGAAGATTCCACATGCCGTGGAGCAACTAAACCCGTGCACCACAACTACTGAGCCTGCGCTCTAGAGCCCGTGAGCCACAATTACTGAGCCCGTGTTCTGCAACTACTGAAGCCCGCGCACCTAGAGCCCGTGCTCCACAACGAGAGAGACCACTGCAATGAGAAGCCCACGCACTGCAACAAAGAGTAGCCCCCGCTTGCCACAACTAGAGAAAGCCCACGGGCAGCAACAAAGACCCAACACAGCCAAAAATAAATAAATTCATAAAAAAAAAAAGATGTTCATGCCTTAATCCCAGGAACCTATGAATATGTTAGGTCACATGGCAAAGAGGAATTGAGGTTGTAAATGGAATTAAGGTTCCTAATCAGTTGACCTTAAAATAGGGAGATTATTCTAGATTATCTGGGTGGGCCCAAAGTAATCACCAGTGCCCTTAAAAGTACTGATAGAAGAAGCAGGCAGAATATGAGAGTCAGAGGGAGATGTTACTATGGAAGAAAGGTTCAGAGAGATACATTGCTGGTTTGGGCAAAGGAGGCCAGTAATTGGGTGGCCTCTAGAAAGCGGAAAAGGCAAGGAAACAGCCTCCTTTAGAGCTTCCACGTGAAAGTGCAGCCCTGCTAACCCCCTGATTTTAGCCCATTGAGACCCATTTTGGACTTCTGACCTCTAGAGTTATAATAAATTTATGTTGTTTTGAGCCACCAAGTTTGCAGTTATTTGTTACAGCAGCAATAAAAAACTAATAGAGATACCCAGTAGGAGTTCTGGAGATGTGCTTCTCAGGCAGTAGCAGCTTGTAAATGTTGGAGATGCAATTTGAACTTAGGCATTCTGGCTTCAGGGACTGTGCTCTTAACCACCACGCTAGATTGCCTCTCAATGGTAGGTTGTATACAGAACAAGTTCAAGGCCAGAAAAATATGCATGCCTAGTGACTTTATCACAAACTTTTCTATCTTGCTTTCACCAATGAATATACTAGCCTGCCTCACAAATTCACATTTTCATTAAGATGAACTGCTTTTCTTTCTGTTGCTTTAGTGATAGCTTTTTAACCGCCTGTCTTTTCATCTTTACAAGGAGAAATGAATACTAATTCAAGAGTTGTTAGAAGGATTAACTGAAATAACGTGTCTGGCATACCATGACACACATTCAACAAATGTTATGTAAAAATGACCAGTATTACCATTATCAATACCACTAACACCACATGGGGGAGAATTTGGATCTATCAGAGTGGCTCCAAACAAAACAACTAAACCAAAAGGCAAAAAATATTAAAAAGTTGCATTGGGGTTCAAAAAAAGAATAAGCATCCTCTCCAACTTTAAATTTTGACTATTTAAAAACTTACAAAAGTTGAAAGAATAGTACAATGAATACACACACATATAGCCTTTCACCTCCGAGGTTCAACAACTTGCTTTCTTCTATCTCTATAAGCACACACACACACATTTTTTGATGAACTATTTGAAAGTTAACTGCAGACAAAATATCACTTCATTTCTAAATACTTTAACACAGAGCACCTCCCCGATCTTTTGTTTTCTTAACACTGAATTTTTTTAAAAGTCCAGGCCAGTTGTTTGGTAATATGTCCCATATTCCGGATTTTTCTAATTGTTTCCTCCTCATGATTAGATTCCAGTTTAATATTGTTATCAGGGATAAAATTTAGGTGACGCTGGGTACTTTTTTTTTTGGCTGCATTGGGTCTTCATTGCTGCGTGCGGGCTTTCTCTAGTTGCAGCGAGCGGGGGCTACTCTTCGTTGCGGTGTGTGGGCTTCTCATTGCGGTGGGTTCTCTTGTTGCAGTGCACAGGCTCTAGGCATGTGGGCTTCAGTAGTTGCAGCATGTGGGCTCAGTAGTTGTGGCTCATGGGTTCTAGAGCGCAGGCTCAAATTGTGGCGCATGGGCTTAGTTGCTCTGCAGCATGTGGGATCTTCCCGGGCCAGGGATTGAACCCGTGTCCCCTGCATTGGCAGGCGGATTCTTAACCACTGTGCCACCAGGGAAGCCCTGGGTACTTCTTATTGCATCACATCATAGAGACTCAGAATAACAAGTTTGATCACTTACTTAAATTCTTCTTGTTGCTCAAACTGTCCCCAACTTGACCACTGAGAAACTCCTCAGGCAGCCAGCTTCTGTGTGCTTTTGATTTGTCATTATCACAATTAGTATGTAAGCCCTAAATGGAACAACTCTGTATAAGAATAAGTCTGAAAATGGTGAGCATCCTTCAAGTATTCAGAGACTAAATGACCATTTATCTCCACAGCATAACTGTCGGTTTTACAACCAGATAGGCTAAAACGGCCTTCTCTCCTTAAACATGTCATGCTTGCTTCTGTCTCAGGACTGTAGCAATAGCTGCTCCTCTGCCTGGAATACTTTCTGTACCTTTTTTGTGTGAGTAACTCCTTCCTGTTATTCAGGTCTCAATATGTTACCTCCCCAGAGAGACCTTCCCTGATCAACCAACCTAAAGTAGCCTGTCACCCCCCTATCATACTGCCTATTTTATTAATTAAAAAATTAAAAATGTTTAATTATGAAATATTTCAAATATACAAAGAAGTGTAGAAAAAAGGAAACAGACACCCAAGTACTGTACATATTACCCACATTTAACATTCTGCCATATTTGCCTCAGTTTTTTTTTTAATATTTTACTATTTTTTTTAAATTTTATTTATTTATTTATTTATGGCTGTGTTGGGTCTTCGTTTCTGTGCGAGGGCTTTCTCTAGTTGTGGCGAGTGGGGGCCACTCTTCATCACGGTGAGCAGGCCTCTCACTATCGCGGCCTCTCTTGCTGCGGAGCACAGGCTCCAGACGTGCAGGCTCAGTAATTGTGGATCACGGGCCCAGTTGCTCCGTGGCATGTGGGATCTTCCCAGACCAGGGCTCGAACCCGTGTCCCCTGCATTGGCAGGCAGATTCTCAACCACTGTGCCACCAGGGAAGCCCAACCTCAGTTTTTTATTTAAAGAAATGAAACCTTATAGACACAACTCCTATGATTAAGAAATTTTTTAAATGGCATCACAGTTGTATGTATCTTTGTTGCAATTTGCTCTTTTCACTCAGTATTTTTTAAAAACCTGATTTTACTGGTGAGGTAAACTTATTACCTGACTCTTTCTTGCTTTTTTGTTATCAATATGATTATTGAATAAATGAGTGAATAATTGATTCAACTTTCACGCATTAAGAGCTGAAGAGTTCCAGGAGAAACAGAATAAATCTAAAATGATATTGCATGTGTCTGTGTGTCTGCAGGGGGAGCTGTGCTTATGGAAATTAGTAAAATAATGGCATTCTTTAGCAGTACTTTAAATAAAGTACAAAAAGGAAATATAGAAAAAGACTTTATATTTGTGAAAAAAAAATTATTTAACTCAATTTTTTTTTACTACAAGCTCTTCAAATACATCCTAAAATGTGTGTTCACTTAAGAGTGTACTGCCTATACACTTCAAGGAAAAATCCTTTTTAATTCCAGATAAAAACAACTGCCCATTCTTGAAATACTAGTCAAAGTGTTAATGAGATTACAAAAGAAACAATTCTTTGCTACGGCTTCATATTGATCTCTGCATATGAAATATCAGGTTTTAAACAATAAGGAAGTTTAATGTGACTTTTAAGCTAATCGTAAGTTATAGGACTATGACTATGCACTGCTACCCCCAAGCAGGAGAGTAGTGCGGTACTCCTTCCCTCCAGTGTTGCCTGGAGAGTCCGTTTCACAGTGGAACAGTCCCCTGCGAGGATTCTGGGGATTGATGAGGCAGGCAGAGTGGGCCCAGATGGAACGCTACAACAAACTAACACTTTTAAAACAGCAGTAATGGTAACAATCTCAATGGTTGTCCACCTGACACACTGTTTAAATGCAGCATAGTACTTCAAAAAAAAGAAAGATAGATGTTAGAAGGTAGGTAGCTCCTATAACACTCTCATGCTCTAGAGTTTATATTCATTCGTCCATAGATACAAATAGTAAAATAGTTTAATCTCTTAGGGAAAAGATGAAAATCTCTGGCTTATGCTTTAACACATTACTATGCAAGTGAATCATATTTGAAATAGAACTTCCAAGGCTACATAGTTAATTTTAATTTTATATACTAATGGATCATTCTAAAATGATGAATAAACCCTTTTACTTCTATGTATGCCCTTCTCTGTGTTTTCTTTGTATGACCCACTTCCCAGTCCTCAAGATAAGCCATAGGCTCTCTTTTCTTCTCACTTGACACTCTCACAAGGCAACCTCATTGACATTCATGTTTTCAAGTGCCACCTAAGTGCCAATGAGCTCATCTATTTACAAGTCCATATTTCCAAGTATCTACTAGCCATTTCTCCTTGAACATGTCCCACTACACCTCAAAGTAAAACTGATTATTTATGCCCCCACCAACCTTCTCCTTAAAAACAAAATGAAAATATGCTTCTCAATGTTCTCCATGTTGGTCAATGGTATTGGCACCATGACAACACTCTGATCCACCCAGTTATCTAAGCCAGAACCTCTGGGGAATATCCAGCTCTCCTACTCAGGGCTCTCTTCCAATCCATTTCTTTTTTCTTTTTTTTTTTTTTTTAACATCTTTATTGGAGTATAATTGCTTTACAATGGAGTGTTAGTTTCTGCTTTATAACAAAGTGAATCAGCTATACGTATACATATATCCTCATATCTCCTCCCTCTTGCATCTCCCTCCCACCCTCCCTATCCCACCCCTCTCGGTGGTCACAAAGCACCGAGCTTATCTCCCTTCCAATCCATTTCTAAATCTCACTTTTGCTGAAGGCTACTAAGGGCATACTGAACTATAAGGTTCAATCTATTTCTGTAGATCAAAACAATACTGACAACTTCATATAGTTCAACCTAACAAAAACATATAAAGAGAACAAATAAGATTATCCATAATTTTAATCTTTTCTCTATTTATTTCTGTTAGATGCATAAAAGGAAGCTTAGTTAGCATTCTAGATCTCAACAGGCTAGTGAGAGCTGAGGATGTAGAGTGAGCCTTTCTTATATCAATACACACACACACACACACACACACACACACACACACACACAAATGAAAGAGGGGACAAAAAGAGAGGGACAGAAAAGAGTACTAAAGCAAACAGTAGGGAGGAGAAAAGAAGAGAAATGAAGATAAGCCAAAAGAGAACAGCAGAGAAAAGAGAAAGGAATGGATGGAGTTACCGCCACTACCTGTTGGATCATATTGCAGTTCTTACTTTCCCAACACTGACATGAGACAAGGAGAAGAGGTCCAGATAAAGGAAGTTTTAGTAGAGTCTAAAGCTATGTTGGTTCACTTGGTTAAAGAGTTTTCATTAAAAAAAATTCCTTGTCCTTGAGTTAGTAGATGTAGCAAGCAACCATAACCCAATTTAAATACTGGCCTAACTGTTCTGAAAAAATTACTAATATCTCATCTTGACCCACCTGGTACAGATCAGGAAATAGCAGACCCCCAGCAGTGCCCTGGCATTGAGCCACCACTGCTGTTGTGGTCTTTACTGGGATACAGAATTCTCGTGTCTGAATATAATGCAGTAGCTGGAAGATGTTTAGAAAGACACCCTAGGGGCTTCCCTGGTGGCGCAGTGGTTGAGAATCTGCCTGCCAATGCAGGGGACACGGGTTCGAGCCGTGGTCTGGGAAGATACCACATGCCGCGGAGCAACTGGGCCCGTGAGCCACAATTACTGAGCCTGCGCGTCTGGAGCCTGTGCTCCGCAACAAGAGAGGCCGCGATAGTGAGAGGCCCGCGCACCGCGATGAAGAGTGGCCCCCGCTTGCCGCAACTAGAGAAAGCCCTCGCACAGAAACGAAGACACAACACAGCCATAAATAAATAAATAAATAAATTAAAAAAAAAAAAAAAAAGAAAGACACCCTAAAACAAACACCTTAGGGTAAGCTTCAAGGGGGTGAAAATATTAACTTCTTGGTGAACTGCCATCTTGAAACACACTAGAAGGGAAATGCTGACTCATCTCTAATCTGAAGAACTGTCCTTAGGTAATTAAGAGTTAGTTACTTGATAAGAAAATCCCTAAACATAAGTATTTCTTTTGTGGCTTTTGCCTTAGTAAAATTTAAGTTATCTTTATCAATCAAAATATTCTTTCATTTTACTTCCTATTAAAATAAACCCAATAAAATGTTATTTCTCTATATAAAGTACATCTTAAATACATCTAGCTGCAACTAGGTGTTGCTCTTATTCCTGAATTGGCCAAGTTTGAATATGAAATCTGAAGGACAGCCTAGGTAGCTTAAATCATTCCACGATGGAAGAGGAAGTAGCTTTCTTTCTCATTTAAACAAGATGAAAAAATGTATCAAACGAAAACACACATTTTATACCTATTTAGAAACTATTGATTACAAAAGGCACTGTACTAAAAGTCTTTGGCATATTACTTTGTAGGAAGTCAGAAATGAGCAGTATCCTTAGAAATATATTTCTATCTTTCAGGTATGAATAAATTTCATCATACTTGAAAGATCTGACAGCATAAGCAACAAACACTATTACATTTTCACTACTAAAGAATAAGAGTTGTATTTGAACTGTATGTTGGATAAAGGACTAGTTTTCTTTCGAAACAATTTATCAGACTTGGGTCAGAAAAACTAATTCCCCACAGCTGAAACTTAATACTGCCCACTGACCGCAAGGAACTAGCTCTGATGATTGCACAATGCAGAGATTCGGCTAATGTCCCCAATGCAGGGAGAAGCTAAATGGGAAAACTCATTCAGGAATGGGCTCTAATAACTTCACAATACAATAACGCTAACATATCTATCAAACTGGGCTAGGATGATTGAGTCTCACAAAGAAGAAAAACTCATAACTGGAGTTCAACAAATGCTAGGCGGTGTGCTAGAAACTTATTGATACGTCTAATTTTTTTACCCTAATCATTTAACCCTATCAGACAGGTATTATTATCACCATTTTACAGAGGAAATTGAAGTTCAGAGAAACTGAGTAACTTGCCAATACTCTCATAGGTAATAACAGAGGGAGTTTGATTTGAAACCCAAATTGTAACTTTAAAACCTGTGAACCTATGTTCATTTCAATTCTATGCTATTCCTCTTCCACTTAAGTACTAAAATATTATTGTCAACTTTAATTAAGGAATATGCCTATTAGGCTTTGAGAGGAAGAATTACATATTAATTCTACATATAAGCAGAGGAGAAAGAAAGGGAGCAGGATGGGGGCTTCCCTGGTGGCACAGTGGTTAAGAATCCGCCTGCCAATGCAGGGGACAGAGGTTCGAGCCCTGGTCCAGGAAGATCCCACATGCCGCCGAGTAACTAAGCCCGTGCGCCACAACTACTGAGCCTGCGTGCCACAACTACTGGAGCCCACGTGCCTAGAGCCCATGCTCCGCAACAAGAGAAGCCACCACAAAGAGAAGCCCCATGCACTGCAACGAAGAGTAGCCCCCACTCGCCACAACTAGAGAAAGCCCACGCACAGCAACGAAGACCCAATGCAGCCAAAAATAAATAAATAAAATAAATAAATTTATTAAAAAAAAAAAAAAAGGGAGCAGGATGATTGAAAAAACACACAAACACAGAAAAAGGTTACAGTAAGCAGCCATCACTTTTAATTTTTTGGTGTCCCATTTTTTATTATGGAGTTTGTATGGAATCAAGAATAGTAAAAGAAACCCCTATGCAACCCATTATCCACCACGAACAATTACATTCCTCAAAAGTTATTATTAACAGTGGAGGTGTCAAACATATATCATATTTTATTTGAAGGGTAATTACGAAACCATAGAGGACATCTAGTATGATGGAACCCCTCCAACTCACCCCTCTTCCCCCTCCATGTGGCATCAACATTGTTTCAGTTGCCTGTAGCACCAGGGATGGATCCTGATTAACCTAATCACAGTAATGCCATCCTTTTTAACCAGTAATTGGTTCAGAAACCATACATTTTTGCCAGTCCACGCATGTATTCCCCTCCTAACTACAATTTGTTCACATGTAGAACGCTAATTCTAAAGGGTACCCAATCCGACTGATGGAAAGAACTTTAATTCCATGTGTATGAGATTCAACATTTTCTGACTATTTAAGTCAATTTGCAGTGGAGTTTTTGTTAATGCAGCCAGAACCAGCCTAACTAATCAGAGATAATCAAATAAAGTCTTGGGTGTTATCACCAAGTACTGACTTAATGTAAGAAGCTCCTACAAATAAAGATTTAGGGAACATACTTTAAAAAGTCAAATTTCATTCATATTAAAGATGGGGACTTTGATCTTTTGTTCCCTTTAGAACATTCTATCCTCTCCCCTTTCCCACCTATTCCAAAAAATAGGATACACAAAGGAATTGTCAGAAGACTATAAAAAAACCTATGCTCAGTAATAATGGTAGGATCCCTGATTCTAAAGACATCAACAAAACAAAAAAACAAACAAACCTCTGAAATGATACAATATTTTAAAACTTAATATAAAACTCTATCTGGTAAGTTTCTGTGTATTTTACAAATTTATCTATATTTTTGAATTTCTAAAATAGTCCCATGGCTCAAAATTCAAAAGGTTCCAAAACTAATGTCTTAGAACATTTCTGTCCTCAAGCCCCTTTCTTCTCCCAGCAGGCGTCAAATGTTACCAGTTTCTTATGAATATTTTCAGAGATTGTCAATTTGGAAATAATGCAGTGAAGTAATTTTCAGCTTGTCAATAATCTGTCAGTGTGGTACAATAAAAAAGCTATACGTTTAAGAATAAAACATACTAATTTCAAGCCCTTGTTCTACCACAAACTAGCAAAGTCATCTTTGTACAAATTAACCTAAACTCTGTAAGCCTCAGTTTCTTCATCTTTAAAATGGGGACAGAAATGGACATACTTGATATTGAGCGCCTTTTATAGCCAAGTACAGTGCTAAATGCTGGAGATTCAGATGAGAAACATACTTGTTGTCTTCAAGAAGTTAGGAGAAAGACCAGTAAACAATTACACTATAGGGTGATGGTACAAGGACAGAGATAATCACAGGATGACACAGGAACACAAAGCAGAAGGATATAGTGGGCATAATTCTTGGCATAAAGAAAATAAGCAAATATTGATTTCCTTTCTTTCTAATAACTTCATTTGATTTGCCTTATTTCATTGCACATTCACATTTTAAAAAATACCATTCTACAGCTTTTAAAAAATGAAAGCATTCTGTTACTTTTATATTAAAACTATTTTTAAAAAATGAACCAATATGCAAAATTTCATGAACATGAATATCAAACCAGCAACTCTCAATTCTGAATAAACCACTGACATATCAAATTGTGTGGGTGCTTTTTAAGATTTCATTTTTCATTTTTTAATGAAAAATACATTTCTAAAGAGCAAATGAACTTCAGTATGTTTTAGAAGATGATATAGTTTCACTGAAGTGAAACAAGTTCTCAGTGAACTTCTCCAAAATTCTTATCTTTTAGTTAGGTACCGATCAGAAAGGCTTACGATCTACCCTATTAAAAATACCCTTGACACAGGAGCCAAGATCTCCCACTGGTCACTCTAGACCAGTTTGAGCAAAAAAGCAACCAAACAATAAAATAAACACCCATGAATCCATACTGATAAAAATAAATGACTGAGTAAGTAAATAAATGAGGGAGAAGGGACATATCTTCCTTATAGAAAAATTCCAGCTAATATAAGCAGAAACAACCTCCTCCAGGAGGTGGAGCTCAGTTCTCCTCTTCTGGAGTATAGGCTGGACTTAATTACTTGCTTCCAAAGAACAGAGTATTGAAAGAGTAAAAGATAGTAAATTCAACTAGAGAAAATCAGAAGACACCTCCTTAACCAACTGATCAAGGTCAGCATCTTTGGTGGTAAGTCATGTTGATGTCACTTGCCCTCCGATGTGATGTGATGAGAAAGATAGTTTACTTCTGTGGCATTCGTCTCAAAAATTCATAACCCCAGCCTAATCTTGAGAAAACGTCAAACAACTTCAATTGAGGGACAATCTACAAATACCTGGCTAGTACTCTTCAAGTTTCAAAGTCGTGTTAGCAGAGCATTTGGAAGCAGTAGCTGCTAATGTCTAATGTCATGTGCTAGTGGCAAGGTCAGTGGCAAATGGGAAAAATCTAATGTTAGCTACAAAAGTTCTATACTGGACATTAAAGAACAGTCCCTCATATGCACTACCAACATGTCCTAGAGAAATCAATACCTTGGGATAAAAAGCATGCATTGGTTTAACTTCAGCAGAACATTTCTAAGAAAACTTTTATATCAAAAATTTAGAGAAATTTGTGTGTGTATTTTAAACTGACACATAATTGGCCTTAAAATAATCTATCAAAGAACCATTTGTTTTAAACTGGGCAGAAGTGCTGCATATTTAGTGGAAGGTATGCTAAACTGACATCTGCTACAATTTCAACGCAATTTTAAATATCATATTCATTAATGACTGAGACAATGTCTTTGTAAATTAATCCTGGTTAGCGAGCCTGAATATGCTATTCTTGTTCACACGAATGTTCAAGATACTGGTTGCAGCAACATATGGCATTTCATGCATTAAAATACACTAAAATTCTTAGGGAGAGCACAGTTTTTAAAGTGCAGGAAATTGTTACCAAGGAAAAGAGGGAGGGGGTGGGAAGGAATGACACACACACACTCTCTCATGCAGTATGAGATTATCCTTCAGGTTCCAGATATAACATTCAAAGTATCTCTTAAAAAACAAAGACATTTTTCTCAATAACATCTTGAGGTATCCAGTTTCTCAAGTAAATCTTTTACCCCAAAGTCACCCTTTATAGTAAGTCTATGAATACCCAGCTTCTTTCAACAAGAACAATGAACTGTCTTTGCCTTTCCAAAACAACCAGCTGGTTAACCAAACAGAGAAGAAACCAAACTTCTTCAGTCACCAGATGTCTTAATTTGGAACAGATAGTAGCAATGTGGAATAATCCAATTCTTGAATTGGTACTCTATGTTTACTACTCCTTTTTCTAATTCTCAATAGATGCTTTTAAAAATTAAGCAAACGCTCTCTGTAATAACTGCAAAAAAAAGGAAGGGGGAGGGGGAATTAAAAGAGTAATGACCTATAATAGAATGATGTTAACATTATCAAAGAACAATCCACTTGAATATTATGTTATAGTTAGAAACTGATAAGCATTATCATTAAATCCCTGGGACTTCCCTGATGGTCCAGTGGCTAAGACTCCATGCTCCCAATGCAGGGGGCCCAGGTTTGATCCCCGGTCAGGGAACTAGATCCCACATGCAGCAACTAAAGATCTCGCATACCACAACTAACACCTGGCACAGCCAAATAAATAAATATTTTTAAAAATCATTAAATCCCTATTCAATAATTTAGAAACGATTCTCGAATGGCTAACATGACAGGCCTAAAACACACTGGATTTAGCAAAGTCCCCGCTCTCAACAAAGAGCAGTGGGGAGACAGACAGATATACAGACAAATAACTAATTATCATAATGAAAATAGTGATAAGTATTATAAAAAATAATATTGGGTAAGGCAAGAAATGGGGCAAGAATAGCCTTTTAGATTTGGTCATTAAAGGCAAGCCTCTCTCATGAGGTGAGATTTGAGTCGAGACCAGAATAAAGTGAGGGAGCAAAGTATTGGACCGTGTGAACCAAGGGAAAAATAATGAAATGAAAATAAAAACAAAAATACACAAATGGGAGCTAATTAAACTTAAAAGCTTTTGCACAGCAAAAGAAACCATAAACAGAACAAAAATTCAACCCTTGGAATGAGAGAAAATATTTGCAAACGAAGCAACCGACAAGGGATTAATCTCAAAAATATATAAATGGCTCATGCAGTTCAATATCAAAAAAAACATACAACCCAATCCAAAAATGGGCAGAAGATAATTTTCTCTCCTGGGCAGAGAAAAATAGCAAGTGGGCCAGTGCAGCTAACACTGAGTCAGAGAAAGAAAGTGGTGTAGGAAATAAGGTTGAAGAGGTAGCTGCAGTCAGATAAGAGCTTTGCAGGCCACGGTAAGGACTTCAGATTTTATTCTCAAGTGAGAAAGCAAGCCACTGCAGGTTGACAGCAGGTGAGAAACGTCCGTGAAGAGATTCCTCCAGCTGCTGACTGGAGAACAGACCTAGGGCAAGAATGAAAGTAGTAAAGAGGCTTGTGCACAATTTGGGGCAAGAGATACGAAAGTAGGGAGAAGTGGCTGGATTCAGGCCACAATTATGAAAGAGGAAGAAACAGCATTTTCTCATTAGACTTCAAGAGCGGTACGAGAAGTGTCAAAGACGATTCTTAGGTTTCTGGCCTCAGCCACAAAGTGAATAGACCACTGGCATGTTACTTTTAGGATAATTACAAGCTTTCAGGATAATTACAAGATGATTAATTAGATAATTAGACAATTATCCAATTGTTTAAATAGTCTTTATAAACTGTGGTATATTATTATACACAGCAAAAAACAAAACAAAAACCCACACACCACTGGTACATGCAACAAGGTAGATAAATCTCAGAATTGTTTAGTGACAGAAGCCCGACACAAAAGGTTGCTACAGGATTTCACGTATACAAAGTTTAAGAACAGGTAAAACAAATCTACAATGGTGGCAATCGGAATACTGGTTATCTTTTGGGGGAATCCGGACTGGGGAAGAAAGCAAGAGAACTCTCTGAGTCATGATTATGCACATATGTATACATTTGAAAAAAAAAAACAAATCATCACGGAGGAGAATGACCCTCTGCCTCCATCACGATTCTCACACTGAGTGAAAAGCATCAACAGTCTACTGCTGGAGGAGAAACAGCATGGTGAGAAATCCCCTATCTGGCACATGCCAGCAGTGCCTGCTAAAAGTTGCGAGTGGAGAAGGACAATGAGGAAAGCCCTCCAGCATCCCAGGCCCAACGCGCAGTGGCTTATTAACATCAGACAAAGGAGAGGTCTGAACAAGCACTATTAATTCACTCAAAATTATCATAGACCTAAATGTGAGGGCAAGAACTACAAAACTTCTAGGAAAGAAGCAGAGAAGTTATGACCCTGGGTTAGGTGAAGATTTCTTAGAATCCAAAAGCACAAACCAGCAAAGAAAAACTTGAATTAATTAAAATTTTAAACTTCTCTGCTTTTTGAAAATCAGTTAGGAAAATAAAATGTCAATCTCTGGGACTTCCCTGGCAGTCCAGTGGTTAAGACTCTGTGCTTCCAATGCAGAGGGCGCGGGTTCAATTCCTGGTCGGGGAACTAAGATCCCACATGCCGCTGCAGTGCAGCCAAAAAAAAAAAAAGTCAATCTAAAAGAAAAGAGGTGAAGTTTAAGTTACCAGAAATCAAGTTTATTTGGGAACAGCAGAGGAATTGCAATTCGTGACAGCCAAGCTGCGACGAGTTACAGGCAAGTCTGTTGAAGGTTTAGGATGGGTTGCTTTTATGGGCAAGCAGTGCAAAAAAGGAGAGTCCAGTTGGGAGCCGTGCAGCAAGTCACTGGTTCGAAGATGGGAAGAGATTCTTGGCAGATGCTCATTAGTCACAGGTTAAGTTTCGATAAATCTGTAAATGTGATAATTCTCTAAATCGGGTATTCATGGGAAATCAGTCTCTCAGTCTTTAAGTTTTGTTTTTCTGAGGGCACATGAATGGGTCTACATTTCATATCCTTTGGTTCCATTTTAGATTAAAATCCTTTCACTCTTCCCTCGCTTGAGCAAGATCTTTCACAGACAGTATCGCCGATCAACCTTATTGCATGGGTGTTTGTTTAGTCAGAGATGTTGTTAGATGTTGGGCTGTGTGTCCCTTGGAGCTGCAGAGGACCATTCTAAGATGTTCTGTTCCACCGAAGAGGGAAATGGCAAGTGGATTTTTGGCTTCATTTGAACAACATGGGGAATCTCAGTCATACTCCTCTAAGGTGGTCAGGTTGGTTTCCACAGTCAATTGAGCCTCATGATAAGCCTCAGGAACTTTATTCTGTACATACATCTGAGAGAAAGACATTTGCCTACTGAAATAAGACAGTAGAAATTTCATTAGGAGGATGACACCCAGGGTCAGAAGTCCACTTATGGTTACTGAGTGGAACAAACTTCTCAACCAGTTTCCCCAGCTACCTATATTTAATAGGTTGAGAATGTCCCAAGTCCTGGAGCTTGGCCTATTTCAGTTAACAGATTGATACTGTCCATCATGTTTATTTCTTGCATTATTTTTCCCCATTTGTTAACATAAAAACAGCCTTCTTCCCCAAGCAGGACACAGGTTCCTCCCTAGTGTGCAGTAAGGCGGTGTAGTGCTCTGTGGTTTTGTGAGACGACTTCTGCTAGGCTGTCTGTCTGGGTTTGCTGATGTTCAAAGGCTCTAAGAGAAGCATTAAGGGTAGCTGCCATGACTATGGAGAGGTTTCAAATTGCTTTTTCAAGTCCGTTACTCCAACCCACGGGGAAAAAGACTCAGGCAAAGGCACGCCCAAACCCCTTTCCATCTACTATGGGGTTATCTGTGGGCATCCATCCAAAATTATATCCGTCCCAGCTCTGGCGCGCTCTTTTCAGTTGTTAGGAGAAAGAACCCAGACTGGGTACATAGGCAGTGGAAGGGCAACAACTCCACAACGTCCCTTCCATTTAAGGAGGAGTGTTTCTGCACAGAAAGAAATAACCAGTGTTTTCTAAAGACAGGGTGTAAGTGGGCCCCCTTTTTTTTCCTGGTATAAAAGAAGAGCTCTCAGGATCAAAAACATGGTCATTTACACATAGCACATGACAGTCAGCATGGTGGGAATGGCTATAAGAACATTTTAAATTTCTATACATTTGGAATAATAGGTGAGTTTGATTATTGCGGGTGAGTTTCTCATGGAGGTCTGGGGAATCTCCAGGGAGAAGGTAAGCTGAATTAAGTTCCCACCATTCACCAGATTTTTGGTCAATTCCCCATTAAGTACCATTGAAAGGAAGCACATCCGCTTCCCATTCCCTGGTACCATTATAATTTTCATTATCCCACCACAGAGATACATTAATAGAGGAGACATTTAGTCTTCTTGATTCCAGCAGGGAGTGAATTCACGATCATCTGAATCATATAGAATTGTATAGTTACAAGCGTTTAGTGGGAGGGAGGCCAGAGTTTTGCCAGTACCATAAATGTTTTCGAAACACAAAGAAAGATTTTGGGTAAGAGTCCAGACTTGGTTAAGGGGTATTCCTTTATGGGCAGGGGGCACCCAATGGAATGCTGTAATGTCTGGTGCCAATTTGCTGCAAGGAAAAACATGCACCTCTTCAAAGGTACCAAAGGAAAAGCCTACATCTCTGCCAGACAGATTTCGCCATCCTTCTAAGGCTAAAGGCCAGGTTACCAGTTCAGGTTCATCATGAATGTTATTAGCTCTGGCACAAATCAAACAATCAGTAAGGCTGGCAGAATCAGGGAGTTTTGGTAAGGTGCGCCAAGGGATGCGCTAAAGCTAAAGAGAGCAGCAAGAAAGCCAAAGAAAGGGCAATTAGAACTTTAAGCAGCATGACACAGGCCTGGGCTGGATATCTTGGGAAAGCTGTCTACTTCTGATGTCATCTGCTTCAGTAGAAAATTTTAGCTTTGAATCACCAGTTAGGTTGCAGATCCACTCAAGTTTGGGGGTCTTTTTATAGAAGAGACCCATGAATCCAGGAGTCCATCCCTTGGAGCTTAGCGACACAGGGGTTAGTCAGCAACAGCTGGTAGGGGCCCTTGCAACAAGGTTGGAGGGAAACTTTATGGATATGCCTTCTCCAACAGACGAAGTCACCAGGCTGCAAAGTGTGGTGTTTGACATCTTTGTCTCCTGGGAGCATGCTGTGGAAAGATTATTCCTCCAAAGCATTATTATTGTCAATGGATTTAATTAGACCTTTGCAAAACTGAAATATATCCCCTTTTATTATTTGTAGGTCAAAGGAAGCAGGGACTAAATGTGTTGGCTGTCCTATAATTATTTCAAAGGGTGAGAGCTTATGAATCCTGAATGGAACAGGTCCAAGATTTAGAAGAACCAGCAGAAATATTTTTGGTTGAGGTATTTGGAGATTTTTAACTAATTCAGCCAATGGATCTTGATAATTCCATTTGTATGTTCAACCAGTCCTGAAGAGTGAGGATGATAAGCAAAATGAAAATGTTGTAGAACTGGCCAGATGGCACAGATTTGTGAAAGTACTTGTCCAGTAAAGTGGGTTCTCCAGTCACTATGGAGTTCCAGGGAGGTTCCTCAAATGGAAGTAATCTTTTCTAAAAGGACTTTAGCTACAGAAGAGGCAGCTGCCTTTCTACATGGAAATGCTTCAGTCCATGTGAAAACATGCACACCATTACTAGCCTAATATATTTATATCCATGAGACAGGGACAATTGTATGAAACCCATCTGCCGGACCTCAAATGGTCTATTGGGTAAATCAAAATGTCCCCAGGCAGTGTAGATAGTCTTCTCTGGGTTGAATTTAGGACAAGATATGTGTTTTTTGTGGCCTTGCCGACGTTTCTCCACCAATATTGATTCATAAATGTTACCATTTTCTCACTGGACCAATGGTTTAAGTCATATATGGTAGTTAAAAAGGGAAATTTTAGATTTTTTTTTTGGCAGGACCAATTTATTACTGGGTCCAAACCAGAGTCCCTTTACTTCACGGTACCAACAGCCTTTGACTTTCCAATTCTGTTTTTCTCTTTCAGAGGCCAACTGTTGTACTTCCCTGGCTAGTTCCCTTAGGTTCTCGCCAGGGGGAGCAGCCTTCTGGACCATGACAGAGGTTTGGTTTATAGATCTCAGAAGGGTGGCATTTTTTGCAGGAATACTGGTGAGGTGGTTTCCTTTGGCTTCCAGAAAATCAGACTTGGAATGCCCAGGGACTTTAATGATAGCTAGAGCTGCTGGCAGCAGTACGGCATCCAACAAATTTTGGACATAAGGGCCATTCTTAATTTTAACTCCACTAGAAGTAAGGAAACCCCACTGTTTCCATAACATTCCAAAGTCATGGGCTATCCCAAAGGCATGTCAACTATCTGTACAGACATTTGCCGTCTTGCCTTTGGCTAAAACATATGTTTGAATGAGAGCATGTAACTCCGCTTGTTGGGCTGAAGTGGTCGAAGGCAAGGGTGCAGCCTCAATGACCTTGCATACCTGGCACAGAATTTGCCATTCTCACTTTTTAGGCAAGAACCATCAATTAACCAGATCAGCATTCACCAAGCGGGTTTCTTGTAAGTCATCATGAGGGGTCAAGAGGTGATCCATCAAAGTCAAACAGACATGGGGAATTTCATCAGTGCAAGAGGGAAGAGGGATAGCAGGGTTGAGACTGTTATAATAAATAAGGGTCATATGAGGGGAGGTTAGTAAGAGGATTTCATAGGTGGTAAGACGTCTCGCTGAAAAGTGTTGAGTGTGGTGCAAAATTTAAGAAAGGCTCAACAGGCTAAGGTACAAAGATGATCAAGGAGGATCCTATAACAATCTCTTCAGTAGCCTTTACTAAAAGAGTGGAAGCAGGCATAGCTCTAAGGGGTGGGGGTGGAGTATTCTCAGGCCACTGGATCTCACTGTTGGCTGTAGAAACCTAAAGGTCGGTGATAGCCCCCATGTTTTTGGGTAAGTAATCCAAGGGCATTCCCTTCCTTCTCATATACAAAAAGGAAAAAGGGTAGCTGATAATTTAGGTGTCCAAAGGCAGGTGGATTTATTAGGCTTTCCTTCAAGATCTTAAAGGCCAAGCTATCTTGATCATCCAAACAATGGGGTCAGGTTGGTGTTCTTTAGTAAGGCAAATAGGGGCTGAACCACTAGGGAGAAATTTGGGATCCAATTATGACAATGACCAGCTAGCCCAAGAAAGCCTCCAGAGAATTTTATGTCATTTAAATCAGCCTTTCAAACTTGTGAGAAGTAAGAAGGCCTCAGTAAAGCCTTGAGGCATGACTGTCCAGATGTACTGTTGTCCTTCTCAGGTAAAGGCTAAGAGACACTGACTACCCCTTTCAACAGGGATACTAAAAACCCACTGTATAAGTTGACTAGACTGTAAAAGTTGCTTCCAGTATGGATGGATACCAACAGCATGTGGGGATTAGAAAAGACAGGACGGCAAAGAATTACAATGTTATTTATTGCCCTGCAGTCTTGGACAAATCTCCATCCTCATCCTGTTTTTTTAACAGGCAAAATAAGGGTATTACAAGGACTAGCACAACGGATAATAGGTCCTTGGGCCTTATGGTCCTCTATAATGGGCCTTATGGTCCTCTATAATGGGCCTTATGCCCTGTAAACCTTCCTTATTCACAGGATATTTGTTTATTCTTAGGAGAGGTTTTGTGCAGTCAATCTGGATCATAATGGGAGGGGCACCATGAATTGTGCCTTTTTCTGTTAAGAATTTTGTCCAAAGATTAGGGAATACCAGGTTTAATAGGGCGGATGAGTACAAAGTTTGGACTGCCTTGGTTTGTAGAGTGCAAATAATGGCAAAAGGGGTTAAATTTTCCTAAGTGTTGAATTCAAACTCAAGGGATATTTCTGCCTTTTGAGAGAGAAAAAAAAAAAGGCAGCATTGTATTTCTCCAGAAAATCTCATCCCAGTAAATGTTTGGGAGCAGGCATTTATCTTGCAAAGGTCCAGAGAAAAAAATATGGGCTGAGAAATAAGGACACATGGCAGTTTTTTTAAGACTCCCACTATTTGAACATACATATTACTCCAAGAAAGGGACTGTTTAATTGTAGTGGGGTTCAGCACTTATAAGAGTAGCTCCTGTGTCAATTAATACTGTAAGGAGGGACTTCCCTGGTGGCGCAGTGGTTAAGAATCCGCCTGCCAACGCAGGGGACACGGGTTCGAGCCCTGGTCTGGGAAGATTCCACATGCCACAGAGCATCTAAGCCCGTGCGCCACAACTACTGAAGCCTGTGTGCCTAGAGCCCATGGTCCACAACAAGAGAAGCCACCGCAATGAGAAGCCCACGCATGGCAACAAAGAGTAGCCCCAGCTTGCCACAACTAGAGAAAGCCCGCGCACAGCAATGAAGACCCAACGCAGCAATAAATAAATAAACAAACAAATAAATAAATTTATTTTTTTAAAAAAAACTGTAAGGAATTTGTCCCTGATCTGGAGAGTAATTTCCTCCAGTCTATTTAATGGCAGAACAAGGAACAGTCCCTGTGTGTCCTTGGAGTCCCATCACTGGGGGTGGGTTTGGCCATGGGTTCTTAGAAGGTTGTGACTATTTGGATTTCAATTTGTAGCGATCCTTTTTCCATGGTCAGGCTTTTTATAATAACGACATAGTCCTGTAGGATGGATTTGCTTTGGAGTTTCTATCCGTTGGTGTTGTAGATTCAAAATCTTAGTTGTCTTTTTTCTAGAGTCACCTTCTATGATGTGAGCTAATTTATTAGCCAGATTGACAAGGTCAGGGGTGAACACTGTCTCCCATTCCATACAGGTTCTTTTGACCAACAAGGATAAGTTCTTGTGCAGGCCATTTATACACATGGAATTAAAAGCCACCTGAGTGGGGACTTCTCTGGTGGCGCAGTGGTTAAGAATCAGCCTGCCAATGCAGGGGACATGGGTTCAAGCCCTGGTCCGGGAAGATCCCACATGCCGTGGAGCAACTAAGCCCATGCGCCACAACCACTGAGCCTGCGCTCTAGAGCCCGAGAGCCACAACTACTGAGCCTGTGAGCCACAGCTACTGAAGCCCGCGCGCCTAGAGCCCATGCTCCACAACAAGAGAAGCCACCGCAATGAGAAGCCCGCGCACCGCAATGAAGAGTATCCCCCGCTCGCCGCAACTAGAGAAAGCCTGCGCACAGCAACGAAGACCCAACACAGCCAAAAATAAATAAAATAAATAAATTAGTTTAAAAAAAAAATACCGTTTTTTTAAAAAAAAAAAGCCACCTGAGTGGACTCAACGTCTATGGGGAGTCCAGAATTTTCTTTGAAAACAATTTGGAGTTTGTTGTAATAGTCATGGAAGGATTCGGCAGGCTTTTGGATGCATACCTGAGTTTTATTCCAGTCCACAGGTTTGGGGAAGGCTCTAGGGAGGGTTCTGTGCAGCCTTTTGGCTATGCGATGAAGTTGACCATATAAAAGGACTACTGGTTGGTTTAGCTTAAACCCTAGAAGTCGTTCAGGGTTTCCCCAACCTGCAGTTTTAATCCATTGTGGGGCCTGACATTCTCCAACAAGCAAATGAACTAATTAATAGAGACCAGAGAGACTACATTGGTAGGTTGGGGTTACAATACTGAATTCCTCAGCAAATGTATGGGGATCCTCAGTTACTTTGGGGAAATCCTTAATTACAGCCCTAATTTTGGTCTTTGTCCATGGGGCGTAGGAAATCTAGGGCAGTTTTTAGTAGGATGCTCAGAAGGTCTCATTTTGAAAAAGAAGATCTTAATGGGCTCAGTTTGGTGAGGAACGAAAGTAAATTCAGACAGAGGAGAGACTCAGGAAGGGGCAAGGAGGGATACAGAGGAGGTGGAACAGTGGGGTTAGAAAGGACCTCGGTTAGCACTGAGGAAAAGGGCTCTGGAACTTTTTTATCCATCTTTGGTTGTTTATTTGCTTCAGTTAATGTAGAAACAATAAGGAGGCAATTTTAGAATCCTGAATGTTTAGTAGCCTCTAGATACCAATTAAAATAACAATCCCACTCAGATTGCTTAATATTGTAGCCATGGTCTTCTAACTTAGTTCAAAGAAAACAAGTTTGGGGAGATCAAAGGTTCCACAAAATGACAATTGGAGTTCTATGTTATCCTTTGTAAGATTGGTCTATTTAGTCAAACATGCACATGAGGAAGGACCATAATTTTTTTAACATAAAACTGGCTAGGATTCCCCAAGGGGGAGGCCACCTTTAGTACATTCAGATGACTAGATAAAATTATCAGAAACAAAAGAGTACTTACCAGAAAGACAATCTGTCTTTATCTAGATTTTGAATAAAATAAGACAGCTCAACCAAAAGGAGGTAGCTTGAGATCTAAGAGGAGACTTACCAAACTGAAAGTTACAGCGACTCACAGAAGCAAACAGTGCAAAGGACTCAAGTGCAGGAACCTCACTTGATCCCGGAAGTTCAAGTGGTTGGCGCCTTCAGATCACTTATGACACCATGTAATGTCAACCTAAAAGAAAAGAGGTAAGCTGAGGCAAACTCGAGTTACTGAAAATCGAGTTTATCCTGGAGTAGCAGAGATACTGCAGTTCGGGACACGCATGCTGCAGTAAGCTACAGGTGAGTCCACTGAAGGTTTAGGTTGGGTTGCATTTATGGGCAAGGAGTGCAAAAGGGGAGGGTCCAACTAGGAGCCATGCAGAGGGTTCACTGGCTCAAAGACAGGGAGAGATTCATTGGTCAGAGGTTAAGTTTCACTCTTTTGTAAATCAGGCATTTATGGGAAATCAGTCTCTCAGTCTTTAAGTTTCATTGTTCTGAGAGGACAAGTGTGAGATTCTCCATTCCATATCCTTCAATTCCATTTTAGATTAAAATCCTTTTACAGTTTTATCCACATCAGGCTGGAGGGACATATGGGGGTAGCCAAGGGAGGATGTAAAATAGACATTTGGATACATAAGTTTACAGCTCAGGAGGAAAGTATAAAACTGGGTCATCAGACTATAGGAAATAGGCAGTAGTTAAAAACTAGGGAATTGGATGAAACTCCTGAAGGGGAATTATACAGAATGATATAAAACAACAGGTCAAGAATGGAATCCTGAGGGCTTCCCTGGTGGCGCAGTGGTTAAGAATCCGCCTGCCAATGCAGGGGACACGGGTTCGAGCCCTGGTCCGGGAAGATCCCACATGCCGCGGAGCAACTAAGCCCGTGCGCCACAACTACTGAGCCTGCACTCTAGAGCCTGCGAGCCACAACTACTGAAGCCTGCAGGCCCTAGAGCCCATGCTCCACAACAAGAGAGGCCACCGCAATGAGAAGCCCATGCACCGCAGCAAAGAGTAGTCCCCGCTCGCCGCAGCTAGAGAAAGCACACGCGGAGAAATGAAGACCCAATGCCGCCATACATACATACATATATGCATACATAAATAAATAAATATAAATTAGGAAAAAAAAAAGAATAGAACCCTGAAACACCAGTTAAAGGAATGGGCAGAGGAAAACTAAAAACTATAAAGGAGACAAAGAAAAAAAAAGAACCCGAAGAACCTCAGAAAAGTGACCAAACAATAGACAGCTAGTATTAACTGATCATTAATAACTAGGTTCCTGTATCAGTCTCTTCACATGCATTGCTTCATTTAACCCTACCAATAACCCTAAAAGATAATCTTTTTATTACTGCTGTTTAGGTGAGGAAACTGAGGCTTAGAGAAATAGGTATTGCACAGTAGTTAAGAGAATGGGTATACCGCCAGACTGTCAGGGTTCAAATTCTGGCTTCACCAGCTGCATAGCACAGGGAGATCAGCTCTGTGCTTTGTGACCACCTAGAGGGGTGGGATAGGGAGGATGGGAGGGAGACGCAAGAGGGAGGGGATATGGGGATATATGTATATGTATAGCTGATTCCCTTTGTTATAAAGCAGAAACTAACACACCATTGTAAAGCAATTATAGTCCAATAAAGATGTTAAAAAAAAAAATTCTGGCTTCACTAGCTATGTGTTTCAGCTTCCTATTCTTTAAACAGAGGTTAACAGTTCCAACCTAACAGGGTTGTTATAAGATATAAACTAATTACTACATGTTAAGTGCTCAGAATGATGCCTGGCCCGAAAGACCAAGAAGTGCCAGCACAGAGAACTTCAAAGAAATTCAAGTGTCAAACGATAAACTTGAAGAATAACCTATTAGATTTTACATATATATATATACATATCCCCCATGCTGTTAACCATGATAACTGACACCAAACTGAATATATACACTGGGGGGGAGGGGGGCAGGGAGACAAGCAGACTAGATACTTCTACGGTGAATTCACAGTATGAAATGTTCTCCCCAAAAGTCACCAAACAGAAAGATGCTTTAACACTTTAACATACTAATAATTCTTTTAATTTCCACTGTTAACCAGTGCCTGAAATAAGGTTAAGCCAGAATGAGGCTTCCTAATACTGGAGAGCTTATAATCATGTCCACATATCTCTCATACAAAAGGCAACAGTTTATAAATATTTATAAATTGATAGTTAAAGATATCTTCTTTTACATTTTGAAGTACAGATTCACTATTTATTACTCCAAATTAGGTGAGTATCCAAAAGGGATCTATTGAAATAGAAATCAAAACAGTGGTAAAAACCCTTAAACATAAATATTTATAGCTTTATATTCGTGTAAAGATTCAATAGGACAGACCAGTTCTCTTAACCACTTTGTGCCATATCACGGGAAGATCAGAATCTAGTTAAGTTCTAAACTCATTTCCTTTCCTCTGAACACAGTGAAAGATCCTGATATTAGAGAAATAACCAACAAAAGGCATAATTCTTGAACCATGCTACAAAAGCCGGATATTAAGAGGAAAAAAAAATTCCACGCTTACTGTATAGATCTGATGTGAAGGATAAAAAGGACTGGAAATAATGTACTGTCAAGTTTAACTTTACTAAACATGAAGACTTAAGCTACCAAATTCTTTTTTAATACTTGCCTTCTTTGTTCATGGCACTGATGACTACCGCCATCAAGCAACAGGTGCAAAAATTAGAGAATGACAAAAAACATCATTCAGGACTTAATTACAAAGTCTCTAAACAGAATAAATTTCCACTGTCACCCAGGATAACTGAGATTTTCTTAAGTTGTTTTTTCCTCTTCACCTGGCAATATAAATTCCTACCTCTATGTGAACTCCTAGATTTTATCCTCAACCCTGGTCTCTCTTCAAAATTCCAATCCTATATTTCTAATGTCTGCCTAGACCTCTACCCCTGAACGTGCTGCCAAAACTTCAAATTAAATATACTCAAAATGTAACTCAAACATATACTCTTCATCTCTGTTAACTGCACAATCTTCTCAGTCACCAAGGCTCAAAATCTCAGAATTACCTTTCATTAAAGGGAGGCAAACGACAAGACTCCCCTAGCTAATAAAGCCTACCTTGAAAATCGCCCTTTACATCCATCTCCTCACTGTTTGTCCTGCCACTATCCTCCTGTTTTCCATTACCTCTCGCCTGCAACTGCAATAACCTCCACTGTGCCTGATACAGAGCATGACAGGAAACACTTGACTTAACATCTGATTCCTGGCCAAAGATGTCAAGAACGGGAAAAATTCTTACTTCCCACACGAGAAATATCATGTGAGAGTTTTATTCTTAGAAGCCAACTTCATGTTGTAAAAAATATTGACAGTATATCAGAAATAAAAGCAAATATAGATTTCACAAACATTTCTTAAGTACATAAAACGAAACACTTAATTTTTATAAAGTCTGACATACATTCTTTTGTTGTTTCTGCATGAACTGCAGATGTTTGAACATGTGAATTACACACTATATTTTATAGCAAGCCCAGACTCATCAATACTTTAATAGGCTAGGCAAAATATTTTCCCCACAATACAACTGCAAAAAGAGTTGCTACTCTCTCCAAGAATCCTACATCATTTTCTTGAGTTATCTAGATAATACCCATGCTTCAAGATATAGCTCAAATTCTACCAGTACTACAAAATCTTTCTTAACTCAGCCTAAAGTGAGTTTCTACTCCCTCTGAATGCCAAAATATCAACTGTTACTCATTTAGCAAGCATATACCAAATATACTAAAGTGTTATTTATCTCTAGTTATATGTTTTATATATTTATATTTGCTTCTTTCTCCAGTATAAAGTATAAACTTCTTAAGGACAGGAACCATATTTTCCAATTCTCTAATATCAATCCTCCACCAGCCTGAGACTAACTCCACAGCTTACCTCACGAAATGCTACTTCCCATGAGAGGAGTATAAAAATATAAACACACACATAACACACTCAATAGAGGCAGGCAGGAGGCAAAGATAAGGAACTACACATAGATGTAAAACAATGACAGTCAAAGACAGGAAACACACACACACACACACACACACACACAGACCAAGCTTTAGAAGCAGCTATCCCTTTTGTAGAGAAATTAGATAGTAATAATATTATCACTATTGATAAAACATCCATAACCACAGTTTAGAGGTAAATTCACTCAACCTCCTAACATCATAGAAAGCACCAGGAAGGCATAGCTGAGGAAGCTAAGGAAAGGGCTAGGATTTGGGAACATCACCTTACCATCTTACACAGTACCCTATAGGCAGAAAGTATTCAGCAAACACCTGATGGTTTGAATGCAATTTAATAACTAGATCTACAAACCCAAATTTCAGACCAGTATGTTCAAAATGCAACTCTTCTTTCACAAAATACTTTACGGGATCAAACTAACTCAAAATTCCAGTATAATGCACTAAATACTATGTGCTTTGCTTATATGATATAAACATGCTTTTGATGCCAAAAAGATACATCCACATTATAATCTTTCAAGATTTAAAAAAATAACCCAATGATTCATAAAATTGTATTCTTCCTATTTTTAGAATGGCTCAGGGTATTTGTGTGATTTGCAGGCTCCCTTCTTAGTTCCTAAGAAATAACTTCAATTTGACTTTACAACCTCAGGGTGGGGGGTGGGGGCAGGGGAAGGGAAAGTTTGGAAAGAATAAAATAGCTCTGCAAAAATAATTCAGTGCTACATTAAATACAAATTAATGATAGGCTAATGAAATCACAGTGGCGCAGTTGTTAAGAATCCGCCTGCCAATGCAGGGGACAGAGGTTCGAGCCCTGGTCCGGGAAGATCCCACATGCCGCGGAACAACTAAGTCCGTGCGCCATGACTACTGAGCCTGCGCTCTAGAGCCCGCGCGTCACAACTACTGAAGCCCGCGTGCCTAGAGCCTAAGCACCACAACAAGAGAAGCCACCACAGTGAGAAGCCCGCGCACCGCAATGAAGAGTAACCCCCGCTCACTGCAACTAGAGAAAGCCCGCGCACAGCAACGAAGACCCAACACAGCCAAAAATTAAATAATTAATTAATTAAAAAACAACAACAACAAAAACTAACCACTATGGAAAATTTAGCTTCAGTATCTATTCTTTCTTCCTTTCTTGAAAATAGATGCCTGTCATGCATGCTAACAACTTTAGGTCTGAGTAATACAGGGCTGAAGGATTCATGAAGAAAGGGAAGCAGTCTGACAGAATTAGAACCAAGATAAAAATACTCTAGCAAGCAGCCAAGAATTGGAAACACAATGGAAAATGAAGAAACATGTCTCTGAGATGGACCTAGTCAATATGAGTGAGCTGAAAGGTGTTAAAGGTGGAAATGAAGGCAGTATTTTTATGGGAAAAGATCTGCACTAGAAGTAAGGAGGCTTACTTTTTTTTTTTGCATGTGACCTTCAGTAAATTACAGATCCAATCTGAATCTTGGTTGCCTCACATTTCCACTTGTTCTGTTTACTGATACTTTTGTATGCATCAGTGACATTAACAGCAACTAAGACGTACTGAACTTTTGTTATAATCCAGGCACTGTTCTAAATGCCTTATATGCATTATATCTCATTTAACCTTCCAGACAGCCCTACAAAGTAGGTACACTTACTTCTCCCATTTTATAATTAGGAAGTAAAGCTTAGAAAAGGTAGGTGATATGCCAGAGGTCACTTTGCTCACAAATGCATAGCAGGGATTGGAATTCAAAACTGGTTTCAGAGCCCACACTCTTAAATACTTTCTTATACTGCCTCTCAAATGATATAAAGGAAATATTTTACAAAGCATTCTTAAATGGCCATTCAAATGTGAAGTCCTGTTATAATTCTTACTTGCACTAATCAAAATGACTTCATACAACCAAGCAACATAAAGTTAAAATATTTAAAGCATAAATATGTGGAAGGCCTTAACAAAGTTTTTTAAGACAGTGGTAGTATCAATGATGTGAAATCCAGTGCAAATTTTAGTTGAATGGATGCGTAAATTTCCAAGTATTTATAGGCTTAGAGATTTAAAATATCAGCTACAAGATATAATTTAAAATATAAGCCATCCCCTAGAGCTTTTTCTCTTTTAGCTATTATTTCACATTAATACTTGATGAATGATATTGAATAAAATCATTAAGGAAGGAATTTATTTAATAGTGTTTGTCAGGCACTGTTTTAAGCACTTCACAAATATTTACTCATTTAATTCTAACAGCCTACAAAGTAGTTATAATTGGAGCCAGTATTCAACTCAGGTTGTCAGGTTTAAGGATCTGTGCTCTTAACCACTAGCTCCATTGCAATTCAAGGAATGGTGAAATTCTTTTTTTTTTAGGCCAATAAAAAGTACTAATGATCAGGATGAATGTCCACAAAGAGAATGGAGCCATCACTTACCTCAGCATACATACTAATACAAAGCAACATGCAAAAGAAATATATTAACTGATATGGTAAACTAATCTACACTATCAGGAAAAGTTATTAGTCTTTGGAAGAAGAGGTTTCTTTTAATTTTCCTATGAAATTGTACTGTTAGCACACCAAAGGAATGAAATTGGGAAAATAATATTAATTAACACTAATATTAACTTAAAAGACTTGATAGAAAGGATTTTTATCATTTTTTGGTCCAGTCATCTTATGAAGCAGCAAAAAACTTAAAAAAAAAAAAATCACTTGAACGAGTGGATTTCACAATAGAATTCATGCTAAACTTGAACCTTTTAAGGTATAACAGATACTTAATATAACCTTATATTTTGTTTATGAAAGAATTACATTTTTCAAAGGACTATAGTATGTTATTTCATCTGTTTCTCACAACTCCGAGAGTTAAGTAGGAGAAGTACTATTATTCTTATTTTACAAATATGAAACTTAAGCTCAGAAAAGTTAAATATTGTGCATGGTCTAGATATACCTTCTGACTCCAAGTGCTTCTTCTATTACATCATGCTGCCACAATTTTAAGCTTTATACTTTTCAAGTTGTTTCACAGCCAAGAACATTTGGAAAATATACAGTAGAAAACATAATGAAGTTTTATGGTCGTTAAAATGTAAAGAGATATGCTAAAAATCTCATTATTGTATGATGTACAAGTTATCTAGCTGAAATGATGAACAAGTTAATTCAGCCAAAATGAACTTGGAACCCAAGAAAAATCTGCATTTAAAGCTAAGTGATAGGGAGTTACACACACACACACACACACACACACACACACACACATACACACACACACAAAGGTAACTCAATCCAATTTTAAATGCATAAATGTGAAATAACGTAACCCTATAATAATACTATTTTTCAGGAAGTAAAAAAAAAATCACTTCTAACTACAATACATCTCAATCACTTAAATGCTAGCTTCCCAGAGATTATCTGTTTCAAAGATAGTTTTTAAAATTGTTCATTCCGGGACATCCCTGGCGGCGCAGGAGTTAGGAATCCGCCTGCCAATGCAGGGGACATGGGTTCGAGCCCTTGTCTGGGAAGATCTCACATGCCGCAGAGCAACTAAGCTCATGCGCCACAACTACTGAGCCTGCGCTCTAGAGCCTGCGAGCCACAACTACTGAAGCCCGTGCGCCTAGAGCCCGTGCTCTGCAACAAGAGAAGCCACCGCAATGAGAAGCCTGCGCACCACAAGGAAGAGTAGCCCCCAGTTGCCGCAACTAGAGAAAGCCTGCACGCAGCAATGAAGACCCAACACAGCCAATAAATAAATAAAATAAATGAATAAATAAATAAATAAATAAAATAAAAATGTTCATTCCTCTAGGACTTCCCTGGTGGTGCAGTGGTTAAGAATCCACCTGCCAATGCAGGGGACAGGGGTTCGAGCCCTGGTCCGGGAAGATCCCACATGCCACGGAACAACTAAGCCCGTGCACCACAACTACTGAGCCTGCGCTCTAGAGCCCGTGAGCCACAACTACTGAGCCTGCGCTCTAGAGCCCGCGTGCCACAACTACTGAAGCCCGCGCACCTAGAGCCCGTGCTACACAACAAGAGAAGCCACCACAATGAGAAGCCCACGCACCACAACAAAGAGTAGCCCCCGCTCGCCGCAACCAGAGAAAGCCCGTGTGCAGCAACAAAGACCCAACACAGCCAAAAATAAATAAATAAATTTATTTAAAAAAAATTTTTAAA
Source organism: Balaenoptera borealis (assembly GCF_965194805.1). Classification (NCBI taxonomy): domain Eukaryota; kingdom Metazoa; phylum Chordata; class Mammalia; order Artiodactyla; family Balaenopteridae; genus Balaenoptera; species Balaenoptera borealis. Next base: position 37,471,075 of record NC_138866.1, on the reverse strand, counting down.
TGTTCATTCCTCTGTATCTATTTCACCTGAATTACTACCCAGCCAAGGAACAGAGAAGGCTGGTGAACCAAATAGGAACATTTAACAAATAAGTGAAATAGCTTAGGTTTGGATTATCAGTTATGTAATTAATTATCAAGAAAACACCCAATAAACTGTACCTTAAGTGCACAAAAATAAAAATGTTGTAGCTATAAACTGTGTACTATACCCTCACAGCCCTAAATTAGGTGGCGGACCACCCACATTGGACTTGTAAAGAAGACGGCCTAAAACTAGTCTTGTAATCATTAGCTTGACACCACTTTGAGGGAATAAAGGCACTAAAGAAGCTGATAAAGAATTTTTTTGGAATAAGTTATTTGTGGAAAAATATTACAGAATTTTTTCCTTGGGCCCACTTTACCATGCACGACAGTGGTTCAAACTCAGACCTTTTTTTAAAATTTCTTTTTTTTTTTTTTTATAATATACTTTTTAAATTTATTTATTTATTTATTTATATTTTTGGCTGTGTTGGGTCTTCGTTTCTGTGCGAGGGCTTTCTCTAGTTGTGGCAAGCGGGGGCCACTCTTCATCGCGGTGCGCGGGCCTCTCACTATCGCGGCCTCTCTCGTTGCGGAGCACAGGCTCCAAACGCGCAGGCTCAGTAGTTGTGGCTCACGGGCCTAGTTGCTCCACGACATGTGGGATCTTCCCAGACCAGGGCTCGAACCCGTGTCCCCTGCATTGGCAGGCAGATTCTCAACCACTGCGCCACCAGGGAAGCCCCTAAAATTTCTTTTTTAAAATTATTATTTTTTATTGGAGTAGAGTTGATTTACAATGTTGTGTTACTTTATGCTGTACAGCAAAGTGAATCTGTTCACATATATCCACTCTTTTTTAGATTCTTTTCCCATATAGGCCATTACAGTCAAACTCAGACCTTGATCTGGTACCCTGTAGACTGCTGATACAAGAGCCATGCCTGGAAAAGTCCAAGATACTGTGGCTGGATACCTGCTCAAACAGAACAAGGACAAATGGGTGCATCGCACTGCATTGTTATTTATAGAGCAAAGGATGTGAGACTTTTTCTTGTGGACCTGATGATGGCAAAGGTATGGAGCCAGCAAAAAAAGAAATTTGTGTAATAGGTTTGTCTAGAGGCATTTGGACACCAACAGAGTTCACAGGGTGAAGAAACTAAAGGCTGGAAACTAAGGGTTGAGGACAAGTCTTAACAAGTTGGCTACAGGTATGGCCCATTGTAGCAGACTGCTAACTCATCAGCAGATCACTAGCGTAGGCACACAACTAGACTGGTTAGGTGTGGCTATGTGACAGAGTTTTAGCCAAAAGAACCTGAGAAAAAGCAATGTAGGTCACTTCTAGGCCTGGCCCACAGAAATGTCCCACATGTGCTTCTCCTTGCCCTTTACCCTTCCATCTCCATGCAAAAAGCACAGAGACTGTTACAGAGTAGTTCTTATATACTGAATGCCTACTTGAAGCTGGGTTCTTTCGTATTTTATCTTATTCCAACACATCCGTACTGGGTGGGATGGTAACAAACCCAACTCATCAGATTCTGTCTCCTGAGAATTATTAATTCCAGCCAGACATGAGAGCAACAGATTATTACCTTCTTCTGAAGATACAACAAAAAACTGAAGTCATCAGAGCTACTATCTCCTTGCTGGGGGGACTAGAGGATATCAATCGTGAGGGACTATCAGTCCAGTTCTCCATGAAGCCTAGTGCATATTCTAGCCTTAGGAGCAATGAGACTCAGCGTATTTAGTTGCATAAATGGCTTCCTTATAATAAATACCCATCATCTGAGGTCATGCTTCTTAAACTAGGGGACACACCTATGACTATAGTAAACTGGCTATTATAAGAAGCCACAAAATAAACTGTCTATCTCCGTAGAACAGCAATGTTATGATGTGGCAATAGTTCAAAATAGTATCAAACACAAATATTATGAAATTGAATGCAATACTCACATGAATTTTTAAGGCAGAAGATTAGAATATAAAGAAATTTCACTCTTCTAAGGGGTTAATTCAGGCTTTGTATCCACATTATCACAGGAATATTCATTTACCTCTTCTGTTTTCCAGGGGAAAAGCTGAAGTACCAACCTATGGTAACTTAGAAGGGTCTTTTCACAGCAATCCAGAAGTCATTTTTTTTTTTCTCTTACATCATATCCTACTAGACTTTAAGCTGCACTAGGATAGGATATGTTTTACCCTTCTTTATACCCTTTGTGGCAAGCTAAATAATGCACCCCCAAAACATCCAAGCTCTAATTCCCGGAACCTATGAATGTTTCCTTATACATCAAAAGGGATTTTGTAATTAAGCTAAGGATCTTGAGATGGAGAGATTATTCTGGATTATCTAAATGGGACCTAAGTATAAACACAAGTGCTCCCACTAAGATGAAAGCAGACGGATTTGACTACGGAAGAGAAGGTGATATGATTACGGAAGCAGAGATTGAAGTGATGTGCTTTTAAAATGAAGGAGCCACAAGCCAAGGAATGTAAGAGGCTACCAGAAGCTGAAAAAGGCAAGGAAATGGGACCTCCCTTCAGAGTCTCCCAAAGTAATCAGAACTCAGAAAAGCAGTTAAATGAGCTGATCTACTTTTGCTTTATGCTATCTACAGCAGTCTGAGGAAAGAATACAAACCAGACAAGTACCACTTCTGCATTCACAGGGAATACTATCCTGAACCCTGGATAAGCAGATAAGTGGGCCACATAAGCTTAAGAGGTATTTCACACTCAAGTGGTACTAGGCTGCATACTATCCACTGTATGTGTGTATATATATAATATTTTAATTATAATATATATTGCATATTAATGATAGTTCAGCTTCCACAGGAAAGAATTTGAAAAGCAGAAAACTGTCATATGTAGTTAACATCAGTAATTTATACATATTATATCATTTGATCCTCACGACTCCAGGAAGTAGACAACTCTGGAATTGATTTCAATTCTGCAGTGGAAGAAGCGGCGGCTGAGAAGCTGACTTGCCCAAAGGTTAGTAAATGGCTCCTACTCTGATGTGTTTCTACTAGATCATTTTACCTCGATAACATCAATTGATTTACTTCTAGGTATGTTGTATTAACTTCTAAAATAACTTCAAGTTAGGAAAGAAAACAAGACCAACATTTTACAAGCAATACCATATTTAAATTTTACGTGCATGGAAGCCGAATGTCACACTCAATTAAGTGGTCAGAGAAAAGCTGAAGAGAACACGTGGACGAGAAACTTAACATATCTGTTTCTTCGCATGAAAATGAGAACCGTAACAGTACCTAACCCTTTAGATGTTGCTGTATGGATTAAATGAGATAATACACGTAAAGTGCTTATCATAGTAGCTAGTCTCAGAGTTCGTACTATACACTCCAGCACGTCTCTTTCCAAAGGAAAATCTGCTTTCTGACCCCGAAAATTAACCAACCCAGGAGGTGCGTAATTTAAGAATGCGAGGGAAGGGAATGAGGGTAGGGGAAAAATAGGTCCTGGCTACCTCTCCTTGAACACTTGACGAATAGGCGCTTTGTTTTTACCCAAGAATAACCCAGAGAAGTGCTGGGGGCGGCTTCGGCGACACCAACCTAACCCTTGGAAGGCCCACGGGTCAGGGACAGCACGGGCATGACCCAGGGGCTCCGACAACTGCACCAGAAGCCCCAACACGTGGTTCTCTCCTCCCAGCTCCTCCCCATTTCCCTCTGCTCCTCGTGCTACAGGCTCAGCGGCTTCGGCTTTCTACAGTCAACCGGCACTGTCGTTGCCCGTCTAGAGAGCTGCCCATCCCAGGAACCTGCCCAACGCAGGTCTTGGAAATATACCTCATCGGAGAGACCACACCTGCTGCAGAAGAGAACTCGCAGCACAACCTCTGCGCGGACCGGTCGACCGGAACTCCACCCTCCACCTCTCTGATTGGATAAACGCACAAAGGAGGATGCAGAGGATTGGTCAGCAGCAGGGAGGCGGGCCATAGCCCAGGGGAAGGGAAAGAGGTCGGGCGGGGGAGCGAAGAAGCGCCAGGGGGTGGTCTCTCTCCGGATTGGACGAATGCAAGATATCTGCGCCTGCGTAGACCCAGCTTCCGTATAGCGCTGCACAGCACTGCCCTTTACGTTACGTTAGCGGAAGTTTTAACGACTTATCGTTTGTGTTGAAAGCTTAGGTCTCCTTGCTGCGTGGCCAATAAAGGGCAAGAATAAAACGAGTTCCGCCTCTTCCTCGGACGAAGGGGTCCTTCCGTCGACATAGGGTGACGTGAGTTCCTTTCAGCGTTTAGAGGCCAGAACTCCCGCAGAGCCAGACTCGGGTAGGGAATTGCTATGTTGACCAGATAGTAACTGCGTGTGAGAAATACTTAGTAGTTCGAATCGGGCCCTGAAACACCCACACACACTCAGAACTCGTATGATTTCAGCGTTGTAATGGGGAAGAATCAGGCCTTCTCGCGGTTTTTGCTTGGCTGTGCCATTGGCTGAAAAAGCTGTCAATTTGAATGTAACTCCGCCTCCACCCCCAGGGAACCCTGGGATTTGTAGTACCGGGCGCAAAGATCCTATGGCTTTAAATGTGGTTGTCGCTGAGCTCTTCGTTGCTAACAACCGCTGACATTTATTGTGGTTTTCATGTGTTCCGTTGTGCTTTGTTATCCTTTCACTTATCAGCACCATTAAAGCCAAAGGACACTTAGGAAAACTGGAAAGACTTCACGTATGTTTGTAAAGATAAATGCTAGTGTTTCAAACATTCCACTACTGTGCCTGGCTCTCTGCTAGATGTTCGTAATTAACGTACTAAGCGGATACTAAGTCTTGGCTTTTTGCCTTTACAACAAAATGGTCTTTGATTTGCATATTAGTGTCCATTCGAGGATATTTGAAAAGTGCCCTAAACTTAACAGCTATCTATACTGTTTTGTCGCTGCTTACATAAATCAAGTGATGATACGACATGAAGCAGAACTGGCTGCTGTCTTGACAAAAATAGTGCTGTAATTAAAATGTCAAACGTGACCAGTTTCAGGAGGCACGCACATTGTATATTATTCGAGATTGTATTATCACGTCCATTTTCAGTCTTATTGGAAACATGTTAGTTTAAGGCAGAATTTCCCTGCCTTTATTGAATCATGAACTCCTTTCACTTCTGTGAGCACATTTAGTAATATTTCATCACTTTGTGTTTAGCAAAAGTAAAAATCAATGTATAAATACCAAAACTTCCTGAGTGGAATTTTTCCTTCCAACAAATTTTTTTCTATTTAATATGTAATACAAACTTTCATATATGTAAGAAAAGGGCTTGTTGCTGGACTAAAAATTAAGTACACTTTTAGAGGATTTAAGCCAAGCAGAAACCGCTTTTTTGACTGATGGTTGGAATAACTGCTTTTATGTTTAAAAAAATCAAATTATTTTAATAATTTTTTGTGTCTTGTTTGTAGATGATGAGAGAGGGTTTCAGGTTTTATTTGCAAATGAAACATGAGAAACATAACTTTTTTATAATTCTCAATAAATAGCCAAATTGGGTGTAATCACCACTATATTTCTCCTTTAAATATTTGATATGATGTACTAAGTGACATATATGGATACGAAAATCACCCTGAGACAAAAATGCAGATTTATTAGTTCTAATGCTTTCCATTAACTAACATTTTGAAAGAATTTTCCTTTTGACTCCTATTTTAAATCAGTGGTCCATTTGGGATGTTAATTAAATTCGTTTGACTAAGAATAAAAACCATTAAAAACTGCAGGTATCAAGACTGCTACTGTCGTTAGCAGGGTTCAGCAGAGTGATAAATCAACTGAGTGACTGACTCCTAGACACATTTGGCTGATCTGTATTAACTGTCTAAGTGCTCACTTTTGGACGCTCTCAAAGTGTTCCATTTTAAAGAGAAAAAACTTTAGTAGTTATTTTTTGTTTAACTGAGAATTTAAAAGTAGAAATTGCAACAGGCACCATTACTGCTTTTTAAGATGTGAACCCAGGAATCACCTTGGTACACCATCTGTTGGGAAAGTTTAAGGAATGACCTCAAGGTGAGATAAATGCAAGATGACTTTTGAGATACAGGAAGAGAATAGTACAATCCCTGTTTGTAATATTTACTTTTTAATATCAACATTTTTCTTTTTCTTTTTATATCTGTATTTTTAAAAATAGTGAACATGATAATAGAAGTATAAACTTTGAAATCTAACCATATGTATGTATATATGTTTATATATATATGAATGGTTAAAAAAATTATTGAGAAATATGTGATCAAAAAAGGTGTGGAGGTGTTAAAGAAAAGATTATTCATGACACTTTTTAAGATGGTTAGGCAGACTTTATTCAACGGGGGCTACTGTGGTAGGGTTTTGTAATAACGGAGAGAGATTGGACTCAACTCTGAATACAACAGGAAAAGTGGGAATTTATAGCCAAGGAGTAGGGGATAGGGGGGTCAGTGGATGGAAAATTACTATGAAGAAACATCAGGCATGGGGGGATTATTGCTACATCACTCAACAGTATTTTTACTGAAAGTAGGTGGGTGTAATGAGACATCAACTGGGGGATAATGAAGGATGAGGCACTCAATCAGATATTGAGGGAGGGTGATTCTGGTTAAGCTGCCTTAGCAGGATTCTTGCTACAGGATTCTTAAACACTACAAGGAAGGACATGGGAGCTGAAGGTCAAGCCTAGTCAAAAGAGCACACATATATATACAGCCCACACATACTCTTACTCCTATATATACATAAAAATATTTGTATTTGCTATTGTTAAAATATGAAGTCTGAATTACACGTAATAACTGCTTGGAAATACTCAGGCTCAATCACTATACCAGGGCTCAACCAGAGAAACAGAATCAGTAGGAGACATATATTAAGGAATTTTTTGCGAGGAATTGACTTACACAGTTGTAGGGGCTGGCTAGGGGATAAGTCTGAAATCTAGAGCAGGGTGTCAGGAGAGGCAGGCTGGAACTCTCAGGCATGAGCTGAAGTTGCAATCCACAGGCAGAATTTCTTCTGAGTACCTCAGTTCTGCTCTTAAGGCCCTTCCACTGATTGAATCAGGCCTACCCAGGTTATCCAGGATAATCTTTATTTAAAGTCTACTGATTATGAACATTAATTACATCTACAAAATACCTTCACAGCAACACATAGATGAAGAACTTCAGATCATTCGTTTGAGAGTCCAGTTTCAGGCTTGGAACTCATTCCAAAGAACCATGTTTGACACTGTGTCTTGTATTTGGGGGGAGTGGGTTAGTATAAGCATATAGGATGTACAAACCAATTACATTTTCCACTCTCTGGTAAAATACATCTAAAAGGAACAGCTCTACCTTCAAACTCTATTCCAGCCTACCTCTCTAACTCCCTATCTCTTTTGGCCGGCTAGTCCTTGAGATCTTGGCCTGACAGCCTACATTTGAAGTCTTTGGCTCCATTCTTTAGCACCAGGAATACTTTGCCCAACTCTTCAATCACAGAGGTTTCCCAGTAAATAAGGCCCACTCGTAGGCAAGCCGGCCTCTACTCTATGAGGAGTACTTGCTGGTAAGCTACCAGCTCTAAAGCTTTTGAAAATGTCAGCAACACTGCCCTTGAAGCCAGAAGGTGGAGTGGTGGCTAAAACATCCTGTAACAGGTGCCAGCTGGTTTATACCAGTCACCATGCCAAAATTTTTTCAAGATAGTGGTGGTATTTTAACTACTTCAGTTTTAAGATGGACTTTCCTATTACCCCTTTTAATTTAGACAGCTGAAAGTTGAGGAAGAGGCAGAGCTAGTACTGAAACTGATAATTATGTTGATCGAAAACACTACCTACCTCCAGAAAACCTCTCCATAGGGCTGCTCAGAAGTGGGGAATCAACTGCATTAAGCTGTTTGTTCTCTTCCTGCCACTTTGAAGTTAAAAAGAATGAACAAACAGTAAAATAGCACACTAAATGGAGTCAAGAGGAGAAGAAAGACCAGGCTATCTGACAAACTGGTCTTTGGGTCTTCTATTTAATTAAGAATTAGGACCATAGTTTATTTTAAAGAGAGAGGTGTGGTTAGGATCAATAGGAGCAGCTTAAGATCTTAATAATTGCTATGAAAATTCATTTTTTTCTTTTTTTCTTTTTCGGCGGTGCTGCGCGGCTTGTGGGGTCTTAGTTGCCTGACCAGGGATTGAACCCGGGCCCCGGCAGTGAAAGCGCCCAGTCCTAACCACTGTACCACCAGGGAATTCCCATCACTTTTTTATTAAATAAGTTATGAAAGTGCCCATTTACCCATGCATGTGAAATTGATCCAGGGTCCTTCCTCAAGATCAGCTCTAAAAGGATGTAGCTGAAAGAGTTATTGAATTGCTAAGATGAACACTACTACACATTTACACTTTCTTTTTTATCATAATTCTACTTTCCAGTTTACTTACTTTTAAAATCTGTTCAGTGTGGAAAAGTTCCATCGTATACAAAAGCAGAAAAAAAAATCATGAACCCTTATGTATATGACCCTATCACCCAACTTTAACTGATGGCTAAACTTACTTATATCTATGTTCTCACCCACATTCCCACCACATCTCCTATCTGATTATTTATAAGAAAATCCCAGCATCATTTCATTTGTAAATAGTACTCTTTATAACTCTAAATAAGGACTTTTCCCCCCAAATGTAACTACAATAGGCAGATATTTTAATAAGGACTATTACTCAAAACTAGGTGTGTGATTTTGAGCAAGCTGTTTAATCTCTCTAAACCTCAAATTACTCATCAGGTGACCATATAGTCCTCTCAATGGGGTTATGAAGATTAACACAGTGTAAATAAAGTGCCCAGCACAGTGCATGCCACAGTGCAGACGTTCAGGAACTATTGGTTCAGATTCCAAGATTTGGTCTACTTTCACCACTTGCTCTGAGAGATTATAGGAAGGATGACCAAAAACAAGATGTTTGCTGAGCCCTTTAGTTGTTGAAAATTATCCTTGAAAAAAGAAAAAAACTTTAATGATAGCACTAGGAGTGTACAACAGCCAGGAAGTGGAATCTAAGAAGTTTAAATGAAGTAGATCAAAGTTATAGGCAAAGTAGAGTAGAGCCCAGTAATAAGATAATTGATACGAACTTATGTGAAATACACTCGTTGACTAATCTCATATCCTTAGGGTTTTTCTTTTTTCATGTGATCTCCAGTTGATCTATATGATGGTATAATACAAAACTATTCATCTGAGCTGTAAAAGAAATATGAAACCTTCCTGTTTTCTTTTGTAGGATTTCTGGAACTTTTAGCCCCCAGACTCAAATACCACTGGTATCCCCACTTATTGTCTACATCTTTTTGGATTTACATATTGTTTGATTCTCTCTCACCTCTATTCTAGAAAAATATTTAGTAGGAGGTTGGATTTAATTTTCTAAGCATTATATTAAATAAATTTCCTTGCCAGATGACACAATATCCTAAGTCGTGCCGAGCATTATAAAGATGAATCTGATCATGATTGCCAGCATCTTGATATCTGAGAAATAATAATATCACATTGCAACGAAACCATGTTTTCTTTCATTTAGAGAAATACGTTGTGTATAGAAAAATAAATAAATAAAAGAAAATTTTAAAAAAATACGTTGGGATGATGGAGATAAAATATAGGGTCACAGTGAGAGTCAGCAGCTTGAATAAGTTTGTAATCAGATGATTATAAATGATTACAGATGATTGCTCTTAGGCTGATGAAGTGAAAGGTTAGAAGAGGAAAGGAACATTAAGTAGATTGTCTCAGTCATGAATATATTAATCTAATTAATTAACATTTTCTCACCCTTAAATTCCCAAATTGAAAATCTAAACATGGTAGTTGTTGGGTGTACTATAAAACTGACTACTTTTGATAATCATTTCCCACTTAAACTTGTGGCATGTAATAATTTTTCCTATAAAACTTCCACACTAAGAAAATGTATATTTCAAAAAACATATTTGAGTACTAGTTAGAGCAGCATGAGCAGTGAAGGAAAGAGAACTGTTTCAAAGAGCGAAGTCATAAATACCAAGTCTAAGTGAGCTAAATTGTAACCTTTGTCCCCCACCCTTGAGAGAATGCTCTGTGCAGGAGAAAACAAATCTCCCTCTTTTCCCTTGTAGATGCCTTGACTACCTATTTGGTGGACTAAGATAAGGGAAAGCAAGGACTTCAAAGTTTTACCAGGTCTTTGAGTAGATAGATGGTGGAACCAGAGGTAGATGACTGTAACATGAAATGGTTACCATATGGTCATTGCTTATGTACAAGAAGGCCTCTGGGCATGATTAGGAAGCTGGAGAATAAAAAATGAGAAATGGAAACCGCTCTGCAAAAATAGTATAAAGTACTACATGTATTATGGCCAGTAATTTACATAAAATGTGCTTTATTTAGAAAATGTTTCTCCTTAATATGAGTTAATTCTTTCATTCAACAAATATTATCTATCACCTGTTATGTACTCAGTATATTTTACATCCTGGAATTACAATGTTAAACAAAACAAAGTTCCTGCCTTCATGCAGCATACTTTCTAGTGGGAAGACACTAGAAATATAAATATAATGTATATTTAAAAAGTATATAATATAATTTCAGCTAATGACAAGTACTATGCAGTGTGGAATATTCAAATATTTAACATTGGTATGGCCAGCTTTGTGATACTTGGTATGGGTTCATATTCCCTTGTACCCCTCTGTATTTGCTCCCTTCCTTCCCTGCCTCACTTCCCTTTCCTGCTCACTCCAACTTCCTTGACATTGAACTTCCCAATAATGTGTTAGTATATAAGCTTTCGCTTGTAACTATGTTCCCACATACCCCTTCCTACTCCCACCCTAACCCCTCAGAACATGGGCCGGCCTTAGACTAGTTGTGACTGGTGTTATGCCTTTAGTTGCCAGATCATGGGAAAGTCTGGGAGATGCTAGGATAGCAAGAACAGGGGATGCACTCAGGATGTGGGGCAGCAGCTATCTGCTTGCCAGCATAGAAGTAGCGTATCTCAATATTATAACAATTGATGTAGCCCTGCTAAAGTAAATTGGCTGAAAATCAGCCCTGCTCCTATGAAGAAAAATAAAGCAAGCTAAGAGGGTGGAGAGTTATAAAATAGCTGTGTATTAACTCTGTATTCTTCCTGAGAAGTATAGAGTCTTTGGGAGGTGTGTGTGTGTGGATATTTTATACAAAGTTATCTGTTGGATAACCAGAGAGCATGGGAGATCTGTTTACCACACACTGATGGGGAGACTTCAGTGGGAACAAGAACTAGGAGTGCCAAAGACAACCTTAGACTCTTCTGATAGTGCCTCCTTTGTGTTGTCCTGGACTGAATAATTCATATTTTGGGATATATATTACAACGACAAATTGTTTCCTATAGACTGAACTGGTATGATAGAGACAGATCCGAGTACAAGACAATTTTGTAGGTGGGTGTATTCTGTGTGTGTTTTAAGGGGAGCAGAGGTTGCAAGAAGGAAATCCTAGGAACCTCAGGGGTGCCCTTCTTTCTGAGGCTGATGTCTGCCCATGCACTTAATCACATGTCCTCTGAGGCCTTGAATCATCAATGTGTCCTCACTTTATTTTCAACCTTTTCCTCAGTTCTACCTTTTCCTTCTTCCTACACATATGTAAGTCTGTTCCATTCTATAAAAACCTTTCCTGTGACCCTGAGAACCCATTGATTTATTCCATTTTCTATATCTTATCTGCTGCCTCTATTTCATCATCTCACCCTCATTCTTCGATTGGCTAGAATATAGCTTTCATCTCTAGGCTTCCATGAAAACTTCTCTCAGAGGTCACAAATCAACTCTTAATTGCCAAATCCAAGGGTTTTCTCTACTTTGTCTGACAGGACCTACCTACATTTGAAAATGTTGACCCCTGCATCTTGTGAAATACCATTGGCTTCTGATTTTCCTTCATCCTAGTCCTCCTTCAGTCCCTCTGCCTCCTCCTAAATGTAATGTCCCCAAAGTCCCACAAAAAATTGTCTGCACCTTCAGTGTTGCCCCTCTCTGTGGCTTCCTTATCCTAGCCAACCACATACACGAAAGCCCTTTACATAATTTTTGACCCTCAACTTAACCCTTTTCATTCAGTCACAAATTATAGCATCTGGAAGAAGAAAAAAACATTCTCACGTACCCCTGCTTTCCCCACTGCTACCTTCCTAACTCAGACCGTCTTTACTGTTTGCTTGGACTTTGCAATAGCTTTAAACCAGCTTTGCCTCTACTTTCTCCCTCCTTCAGCCTCTTCTCCATAAAGTCACCAGTGCTTTACCTTGTAGAGAGACAGAGCAAATCCTTGACTCTCCTGCTTAAACCTTCTGTGGATTTTTGGTTTTAAAAGGTAGAGTAACAACAGTTTCTCTCTACTTCCTCCTATTTGCTAAAATTATCATAAAGGAATGAAAAAAAGTTAATAATCCAGAAGGACCAAGCAAACAAGAGGGAAGAAAAGAGATTTTAATGGATTTTTAGAAGATGGAAATTGAGTAGAAGACGGTAATTGATTTAGCAGGGTGGAGGAAGTAACCATTTAAGGAACAAAATATGTAAATGTTAATGAAAAGCCAGGTAATTAGCTCTGAAGAACCCCTCAGAGGCTCAGTGCTTATAGGCACCAACCCCACAAGATGGCTTTAGACCTAGGACCAAAAGTCTGTCATTGGAATCCCAGTTCCCCTTTCCTGTCCCACAGATCCTCACCTCTAAAAATGAACAGACAGCCAAAGATCTAACATAAAACAAAGAGGACCTGGAGAAAACAGGGTCAATGTAGGGAAAAACTTTAAAATAATTATTATTATACTCATAAAAATAAGTTTGCATCCATAAAAGAATAACAGATATGTGTATGTGTGTATATGTTGTATAACATATGTAATATATAACCTTTCTTATTAACTGACATATACTAATTATATATGTAATTATGTATAGTATCTAATTATATATCAGTTAACAAGAAAGAGCTTGATATACATTTTATATATACATATTAGTTAACAAGATATATATATTATATATTAGTTATATATATTAGTTAACAAGAAAGAGCTCTTGGAATCTAAATGTTAGTTAACAAGAAAGAGCTCTTGGAATCTAAAAAACATCTCACAGAAAATAGAATAAAAAGCAAAGAGGTAGAAAATAGAAGAAAAAAATTTTTTAAAGAAAGAATCAATTCAGGAGGTGCAGTTAATATGAGGTACAGAAAGAGAGAAGAGAGGAAATGGAGGAGAGGCATTTATCAAAGAAATAATACAAAAATGTGTCCTAGAACAGAAGGACATGCATCTGCACTGTGTCCCCAAAACAGTGAATGTGAACCCACACTAAGGCACGTTATTGTGACACCTACAGAGAAGATCTGAAGGGCATCCACAATAATGAGGGGGTGGGCCATGGCAGAATGATGTCCTCATCCACCATGCTGGGAAGTCAATATCTAAAAATTAATAAAAAATAACCCTTTAAGAATACTGATTAGAAATATGGCTGTTGGGCTTCCCTGGTGGCACAGTGGTTGAGAATCTGCCTGCCAATGCAGGGGACATGGGTTCGAGCCCTGGTCTGGGAAGATCCCACATGCCGCGGAGCAACTGGGCCCGTGAGCCACAACTAGTGAGCCTGCGCGTCTGGAGCCTGTGCTCCGCAACAAGAGAGGCCGCGATAGTGAGAGGCCCGCGCACCGCGATGAAGAGTGGCCCCCGCTTGCCGCAACTAGAGAAAGCCCTCGCACAGAAACGAAGACCCAACACAGCCAAAAAAAAAAAAAAAAGTCTTAGGATGAGAAAGAAAAAGGATGCAGAAGATCTCATCTCATCAATGTTTAAAAAAAAAAAAAAATGGCTGTAAATTTGAGTAAACAGAAGAATTGAGGACAGTTACCTGGTGAACAGGACTGGGAGTAGAGCAGAGAACTACTCTTATAATTGTAAGCCTTTTAGTACTATGCCTTTTTTAAAAAAATTGAAGTATAGTTGATTTATGATGTTTCAGGTGTACAGCAAAGTGATATATATACACACATACATATATATATTCTTTTTCAGATTCTTTTCCATTATAGGTTATTACAGGATATTCAGTATAGTTCTCTGTGCTATACAGTTGGTCCTTGTTGTTTATATACAAATTTTATATATAGTAGTGTATATCTGTTAATCCCAAATTCCTAATTTATCCCTCCCCCCCTTTTCCCTTTGGTAACCATAAGTTTGTTTTCTATGTCTGTGTGTATATTTCTGTTTTGTAAATAAGTTCATTCATATCATTTTTTTAGATTCCACATATAAGTGATATCATATGATATTTGTCTTTCTCTGTCTGACTTACTTACTTCACTTAGTATGATAATCTCTCGGTCCATCCACGTTGCTGCAAATGACATTATTTCATTCTTTTTTATGGCAATATGATGTCTTTTTAAAACTATAGACTTGTATTACTTTGGAAAAATGCAAGTACTATTAACAAAAAACCTTTCTAGCTTCCCTGCTCCCCTTTGCCTACAAATAAGCCTTAAATCTTCACAGCATGCTTTTTAAAACCAGGCCTCCCCCTACCTTCTGATCTCATTTATCAGCCGTCTCTCCCCAGCCTCACACATCCTGCACACCAGTCACTCATTCCTTTAAGAACATGTGTTGAGCAACTACGTGAGCAAGTGGGTATAAAAAGATGAATAAGATACCTTCCCCCTCCTCACTGCACTGCCTAATGGCAGAAACAGATGCATAAAAAGTAAACTCACTTCAGTGAGTTTGACTCGTAAATGAAAGTATAGACAGTGACCTATTTTATGAGAATCCAAAAGAGGGAGCAACAAGTTGCCCAAGTTTGTCCTTCACGCATAGCTCCATGCCCCTGGTCATGCTCCTCTGTGTGTTTGGGCTCTTTGTGGCCATATGGAAGGACATCATGAAACCTTCTCTTACGGTTCCTACCCAACCTCTCCTCTCAGAAACAAAGGCTTTTTCTTCCTTGCTCCCCAATCACTTTGTGCTTTATGCTCTGATTCTGTTTCACTCAGGAAGCATCATAAGATAATAACTAAAAGCTCCAGCTCTGGAGTTGAGAAGACTCTAGCACTTCCTGGATGTGTGACAGAGCAGGCGACATATCCATTTAGCTTCTACTTGCTTCATTTCTTAGACGAGAAAGTAAGGCAACTGACATAATAGGGTTGTGTTGAGGATTACATGCATATTATGCATAGAACATAGTATTTATTATGGTCATGTCAGTCTCCCCTCTTGAATACATTCCTGAGAAGGACAGGGACTGTGTTTGACTTTACTTTTGTCACCACTGTCTAGTCCAGAGCTTGACACTTGCCAGGTACATGTTTGCTATGATGATAAAGGAAGAAAAAAAAGTATTCTGAGAAGTTTTGATGGAGACTATGTAAACTAAACTGCCAAGATCCTCCTTACTGGTCACTGCACCCATTCCTCATATGTTGTGACTCTTGGCTGCTAACAGCTCATAGATGTATCCTTCTGCTTGGGAGAATTGCTCTTAAATGATGGGAGCTACCTAATCAGGGAGGTTATACGCTACCACCACCCTCTCACCCAACCCAATGACTGAATGATAAGGGGGTATAAAAGGCTTGCCTCCTTTCTTGGAGGTGACACACACAACTCCATGGTGCCATCCATACTCCAGAGCTCCTTGTAGGATCAGACTGAGGATAAACTTCAGCTGAACCCGCGTCTTTGCCTAGCCCCTTCTCCTACCCTGTTCTGTTTCCTGCACTGCCTTACAGGTTTCATCTGACATCACTCACTTTCTCCAAAAATCACTGGCACAAGAATCCTCATCTCAGACTCTGCTTCTTGAGAACCTGACCTAAGGTAATACACATCTGATGTTAAAACAGTCACGCAAAGAAGACAAGAATTGAAAAGACCAATAATAAAAGCAAAAGCAACAACCAAATGGCAGAACTAGATTTTTCCTACTTTCAGGACAATCTCTTCTTAGCCAAAATGTGTGATAAAAATGACAGTGTAATGAGATCTAACAAGTCAGCTAAAAACCAAAAAGAAGACTGTTTGAAATATGGATTTCTATATACTTTTCCAGCAAATGAATCTTGCCTTAGTGACTATAATGGATTGAGGTATTAGCTAATAATACTATAAAAACACTATTAGCAAGGTATTTAAAATCTATGCATCCAGAATATGAAGCTAAATTTTAACAATCTTTTGAGCAATATTTAAAATTATGTGACATGCAACACTTTATACAGTTTCACTAAACTAAGTGATAAATGTTTAGAATTCTAAGATTTCTTACTTCTGAGGTTTCTTAAAAGTGAAAGACAAAAGAAAACAAAAATAGCAATAACTAAAAAAAAAATCAATTCATACGCCACTGGGGAAATATTTCTTTCCTGCAACAGTTAAAATAGCTAAAATAAAGAATTTTTAAAAAGAGACAAACTAAAATACATTCTTTAGGTAACATTCTAAAGGGAATATGCATAGAAAATACTGTGCAAAGTTGAAGAGACAAGTATTAAAACAAATTATGCAGTGTGGGAGGTTCCTATTCATTTGGATGAACGTGTGTTTCTCATCTGTTTCAGCTTATGGTATTTGTTAAATTGTGAGTTAAGAATGAAGTACAGGAAGAACTATTTTTCTTGAGCCATTAAAAGAAAGATATCCCAGAGAGGTTATGTTTTCAGTAATAAATGACTTTGCTAATAAAAACAATTTTGCATGGGAAAACAAAACTGATTTTTTTTTAGTGGAGCAACTGGTTTCACTAGAATAAATGAATTCTCTGGAACATGGTTACAGTGCTAATAACACATGAAATCAAATCACTGGATTCTTCATTGGTAAGTTACAATGACAGGAAAGTTGGAGCCAGACTGTATGAAATTCTACAGAATATCATCTATTTTAATAGAAACAAGACTTTAAAATTTTAGTGTAGACTCTTTACAATACTTTTTAATTATCCGTAGAATGGGCATAAAATTTTTTTATACAACAGAGAGAGGTTTACTGATATTTTGTGGCAGAGTACTTAAAAGAGCTGCCAAAGTGAAGATGAGTTTCACATTTTCCCTTTACAAAAAAGAAAGTGTTTCAGATTTCCTGTGCTGACAAGTGGCTCTCTGCAAATGCAATGTTGGCAGATATTTTGGGGAACAGAAAAAAGGAACACTTTATCTGTTCCTTCAAGGTAATAGCGACCTTTTAACAATGAATGGAAAAGTAATTGTTTATCAAAAGCAAGTACAGGGACTTCCCTGGTGGTCCAGTGGTAAAGAATCTGCCTTCCAATGCAGGAGACCTGGGTTTGATCCCTAGTCGGGGAACTAAGATCCCACATCACATGGGGCAACTAAGCCCGCACGCCACAACTACTGAGCTCGGGTAACTTAAAGAGAGAGAGCCTGTGTGCCACAACTACAGAGCCCACACACCCTGGAGCCTGCACACCACAACTAGAGAGAGAAAATCCGCACATCACAACTAGAGAGAAGCCCACACGCCGCATGTAAGAGCCCACGTGCTGCAACAAAGACCCGACGCAGCCGAATAAATAAATTAAATAAATATAATTTTTTATTTAAAAAAAAAAGGTGATTCACGGAGTAGCTATCATATTTTTTTTAAAAAAAAGCAAGTACAATTTGAAAACACGTTTGGAAATGTTTCTATCATTCTGTGATTTTATTGCTGAAAATGATGTTTTGTCATCTATAAAAAATCAAGTCTGCTGAAATTGGGAAACAGAATTGTCAAACTTGTTTGAAAGTTTTCCAATGAAGAGTTACAGTAGATATTTAATCCATATGTTAGATATAAATATACACCATCTGATTGACATTAGGGAAGATTTCTAGTGGAATTTCAACAAAAACTTCCACTTTTCTAGTGGAATTTTCAACAGAAATTTCCATAATTAGGATATAGATGATAAAAACTGAGTATCCTGATTTTGCACCACTTCCCTTTGAACCTTAGTACCTTTTTGAAGTATGTTTTTCATACATTATAGACATTAAAACCGAGAAGTGAAATAAATTGAACGTAGAATCAGACTTTCAAGAAACTTTATGTCCAAAATGTTAAACCAAGATTTTAAAACATAATGAAATTATAATAATTATTATTATTGCTGAGAGCAAAACATTTGAGAATCATTAATAAGTAAAAATTATTTTAGAAATCTCATCCTTTAACAATTTTGATTCCATGTATATTTTATAATACAAAGAACATTATTATAGTACATGTGGGTAATTTATTAAGTAAAGTTTAGGGATAGATGCTTAAAAATTTTTTTGTGATAATGTGCAATCAACAAAGCTTGGTGACCACTGGTCTAGTGAATAGTAAGTACTTCATTGACAGAATGCTCTTTAATCAAACTCTCCAAGCTGATACAATTAAATATTTTAATTTCATTCTGAAATAGGTGAAAATCCAAGATATAAGGATAAAAATATAATTTCCAATTTTTTCTTGGCCAAACAATTTTACATGAAGTAACGTAGTGTGTGGAACTCAAGCATCCTTCCTATAATAGGAGAGCTATGTCAAGAGAGCAAACATGTGAACCAGCCTGCTGCAGAGTGGATTGGGGTCTGCCTTACTTGTTGACTATCAAGAGCCAAGAGAGATGGGCCACCTTTCACACATTAATTCTGCTCAATACAGATGTCATATTCTCACCATTTCACCAAATAGATAAATCCCTCTTGCATTCACAGAGGTGGAGAAAGCAGCATCTCCCTAAAATTTCCCAAAGAATGCAAGTTTTGGCAGACATTCCTGTCTTACTGGCTGAGGGAAAATGTACAAGAATAAGAGAATGAGTTCCCTCAAAAACAGTTTAAAAATCCTAAAGGCAGCTGTTTACAAATTTAATACAAAGTTCAATCACTTTCCCATAAAGAGAAAAGACCCAGTTAGAAAATAAAATGAATAAAAGATCCCATATACTATTTCAAAGATTGTATACTCAGGGAAAAACCTAAGAAATGTTCTGGGCCTGTATGAAGCCAATTGGAGGATACTGAAGACGATTTGAGTAGATTTGAGTAGAATTTGAGTGAGCTTGGTTGTCACTTCTTCAGGGAAGACTGCCCAGACCCCCAAGGTTAGATCAAATCACTTAATATAGGCCCAGCATGTATCTCTCCCTTAAAGCTTCACAATTTTATGTTTATATGTACAATTGTTTGCTTAATCTCTATTTCCCCTACTGGATTTCATAAAATCTATGATAACAGATACATTACTTTAGTTACATTTATATCTCCAGTGCCTAGCAGAGTTCTCGGTATAATAGGCACTCAACAGATATTTCTTAAGTTAGTGATGAATGAATGAGATGGAAAGACATATATTGTGCTTGGTTAGAAATACTTAATAATGTAAAAGTGTTATTTCTATGTAAGTCTCTACACTGAATATAACAACAATCAGAATATCAACAGCATTATGTTTTGGAACTTGACAAAGTGTTATTAGAATTCATCTAGATTCTGGGGATGAGTGGTGGTGATAGTTGCACAACAGTGTGAATGTGCACAACTGTACACTTAAAAATGGTAAAAATGCTGAATTTTATGTATATTTTACCACAATAAAAAAAATCTGACTGGCCAAAAAAATTCTTCTAGAAATATGAGAATAGATGGGAAAAAACTTTTTTAAAAAAGAGCATTTATGGAGGATTAATTAGTCTTATAAGAATTTTAAACTTATATAGCTACAGTACTTGAAACTTTGCAACCAGATAAACAAATCAACGAAGCTGAATAAAGAATCCAGAAAAAGACTAATATTTATATGGGAATTTAGTGTATGATAAAGATGATATTTCAGAATAATGAGTAAAAGATGGCTGATTCAACAATAGTTTTGGAAAAATAGGATAGCCATAAAAGAAAAAGACTGAATTTAAATTATCTCACCACTTTAGAAAAATTATGAACTTTGAAAAGGTGATTTGCATTCATGATAAAACAAAAAACCTTGAAACAGCACAGAAGTGTATACACTAAAAAGTGAATAGGGAAGCAGGTACTTTCATATACCATTAGTGGTGCTATAAATTGATATAACCTATCTGGAGGGCAATTTGACATCTATCAATAATAAAATCCACAAAAACTTTGACTTGTCAGTTACTTTGCATAAATGCATTAAAATGTATATACAAGGATAGACTCTGTATCACTGTAATTTTTAAAAACCTAGCAATATCTTAAATTTATAAATAGAATACTGGTTAAACTATGCTACAAGAATACAATAATATGCAGCCATTAAAATTAGGTAGATCCTTCATACAATTTTTAAATGTACGGAACCATATATATAGCTCATTTTTATTTAACTTTCAAAGGGATTTTTATGCTAGTGTATACATTTTAAAAGAGTCTACAGGGTCAACAGTGGTTACTTCTGAGGAGTAAAAGGAAGACTTTTGTTCTCCCCTTTATATCTCAGTTATATTTTAATTTTTTATGTAACTATGAGCAAGTTTTATTAACTTGTGATAAACTTTAAAAAATATCAATGGACCGAAATGGCCGCATAAAATAGCTACATTAAAATGTCATGTACCAGGCTTCCCTGGTGGCGCAGTGGTTAAGAATCTGCCTGCCAATGCAGGGGACATGGGTTCGAGCTCTGGTCCGGGAAGATTCCACATGCCCCGGGGCAGTTAAGCCTGTGCGCCACAACTACTGAGCCTGCACTCTAGAGCCCGCGAGCCACAACTACTGAAGCCTGTGCGCTTAGAGCCCATGCTCCGCAACGAGAGAAGCCATGCAATGAGAAGCCCGCACACGGCAACGAAGAGTAGCCCCCGTTCGCCGCAACTGGAGAAAGACCACGCGTACCAACGAAGACCCAATGCAGCCAATAAATAAATAAATAAATTTATAAAAAATAAAATGTCATGTACCCATTCAGAAATCTTTGCTGCAATCCCCCTTCTAGAAAAAAGCAGCCTCTAAGCTCTAAGAACAGGGTCTCTATACAGACTGCAATAGCACATGAAAATTTGTTCTTCCAGATATTGACTGTAGGAGAAAATTAGGCTCTCCATTGTTAAAGGAGAATTAAATTGTAGTTACAAAGTTATGGGAGTAATTTATTTGTAAATTTTCAAAGACTTTCATTAAAAAGGGCTTTCTTTTAAACAACTAATTTTTAAAAAATTAAATAGTTCATCTCAAAGCATTCAGGTCAATTTCTTTTTAACTGACGTTTAGCTATAAAACAATACACTTTATCACTATTTCTCTATCAAAGACAGCGAAAGTAAGTTGTTAATGTTACTTCCTGATTTTGCAAAACTCCAATATATGCTTTGAATAGCTACAAGAAATAGAGAAGTTCTTTCTCTTGAAAACACAACTACTGTTCCACTCTTCTGTGGTTATACATATTTCTAAATTTTGAAATATAAATGTTGATTCTCGAGGGAACACTCTCTTCATAAGATAAAAATATTGTGAATACTATTCTTGAAATACCACATACAGAAATAGAATCTTTTAAAGAAATGCCAACCTATATCACCAGAATTTGTATTGAACACTTATTTGAAACATTTGTATATTGAGAACCTTGAAAAATGTAGCATATGTAGGTTAAGGTCCCACCAATATTATTAATGATACATTAGTAGGTATGTAATACTGGAAATCACCATCTTGCTCTCCTTTGAACATAGTGGAGAGGAAGAGCTGTGTAAGTCTGGCAACAAAGACTCATTTCCAATCTGGTAATAATACATATTAGCCTTTTATAGTTTGAACTGGTAGTTAAATTATTAACAATTGGGAAGTCTTCATTCTTTGTCATCTGTTAAGGACTCCAATAGCATGAGAGGTATGGGTTTCTTGCAGCTGTTTTACACTTTTATAATTATTATGGTACTAACTTATGGGGTTTTTTTTCTCCTTGCAATAGAAATGTCTTTAAGTGCAGTATTTCAAATTTGGGATTTTAAGGAAAGTTTGCATAGCAGAAAATAAAATGCTGATTTGATAATCTGCATAAATTTAGGGCAATAGTCAGAAATTTCAGTTCAACTTACTCCAGAAGAAACTGAGTTTATTAAATACACATTATTGAATGTACTAGATGTATTTTTATAGGAACTTTCATAAACGTTCTTCCTCTTTTCTTTCAAACCAAACCACAATTTATAAGGATTATTATTTTTGAGGCAGGAGAAATTATTTTTATATTGACAGTTTTTCAACAAAATACTGTCAATTTAAATGTTGATAAATGTTTAGAAGGTATTTGAAACATGGTAGTTTATGCTATTGCATGATTATTAATAAACAGTGATGTGTGATTTTTCATTGTACTAATTGAAATGTGGATTTAATAAAGAGAGGAAAATAATGCACCTGCATTTGATTGGTAGCAATGAATTCAAAACAATTTGGAAAATTTTTTAATGAATTGTAAATATGTTGAATACATGAACTTAAAACAATCATAGTCACTATCAATCATTTCAAGGTTACATGATAATTCTGAAGCACAGATTGTCTAGACATTCATATAGTTACAAGATAAATTAAGGACAAAGTTCAGAAGGAGAAACAAAGATGTCACTCTTAAGGTTATTGTTAAAAAATGCTTTGACTCTGATGATGTAGATATCCATTAAACCCATACTATAATTTTCACTATAAATAAAATGTTGATTAGTAAAGGGCATTTTCAATTTTTATTTAAAAAAAACACTGAAAATAAATGTTCTCAGTTTTACAAATATGAATCACACAATTATTGATCTCAATGGTGGGGTTCTGTCTTAGACCTTCCCTGGCATACACAGCACTGGCAGATGTGAGGATGCCACTTCAAGCCTCATGCCCACAGCACAGACTGACCAATGGAAGTAACTAGGACCAAACCAGAGTCAGGGAAAGTAAGAGAGGGCCTTGGGTAGTGAGCACAGGTTCAGCAGAGTCAACACTATGCCTGTAAATACTGGCTAGATAGTCTATTTTCTGACACTGGGTTGACATTATACAAAGAAACGAGCTTTTAATTTCTTTAGGTAAAGACCTTCAATAATTGCAAGGCTGAAAGGAGAACTCAGTAGGAGAAGCACACTTTCTAGATGAAGGGATCTTTTTAAAGGATCTGATTATTTTGAAATGCAGTACAATATATTATTATGTAATATTATATGTAATACAGCAATGTAATAGATGTACAAATAAACTTGTAAAAAAGGGGAGGAAGAATTTTTGCAAGGCATATGTTACAAATGGGTAGTGAGGCAAAAATTCAACAAATAGTTATGTTCTTCACAGACAAATATGTCAAAAATGACTGTATGTAGTTTTGATGTGTCAGGAATTGGCTCTGGGTACCTGAGACTTCTGAGTTCAAGCCCCAGGGACTTAAGGAGAGGAGCTTCTCTCACTTGTGGGATCGCTGGTGCCCAATGTGAGTAATCATTTTTCCTCCAGCTCTGAGGTTTCTCAGTATATCACAACTGGCCAATAGACCACAATACCCTTAAAAGACTTTCAGTTGGCTCTGAGGCCTTGAAAGGGTTTGGCAGTATAGCATCTAGGCCAAGCCCACCAAGTAGATTAGTAACTTAATAACTATGTGGCTTATTTAATAAGAAAGTACCATTATAATATGTTACAATATAATAACTCAAGTGTGCATCCAAATTACCTGTTGGGCTTGTTAAAAACATTGCTGGTTCCAGGCTCCAAATCTTTTTTGATTCAGTAAGTCCTAGACGGGGCCTGGGAATGTGCATTTCTAACAAGTTCCCAGGTGATGCTGACGCTGGCGGTCAGGGAAATGCACACTGAGAATCACTGCTCCAGGTAGTTTAGCTAATCCCCTAGATGTGGTTCCCTGATGTTTTCTCTTTGTTTGACAAATGTGAGATAAAAGCTAGATTAAAGGTACTGAAATTTATTGCTTAAGATCAGGTGCTACAAAGTCATTTGATGGATATTCTGAGCTTTAGGTTTTACATTCTTTCCGATTCATACGCAGTCTACTCTTAGATTTAATGTAGATTTAAAACTGTATTTAATAAAATTAGCTCTAGCGTGTAGTACCTACTAATTTCACAAATTTATAAACTTCAGAAATATACTTACTGCCTCATTCCCCAATTCTTTTGTTCCCCCTCTAACTCATTATAATCTGACTACTAATCCTACCACATATATTATTGAATTTGCTCTCTTTAAAGTTAAACAAGAAACCCATGGCTTTTCTCTACCCTTATCCTGAATCCTTCCACTAGCATTTGACACTATTGATCTCTTTGTTCTTCTGGGAACTCTTTCCATCCTTTCAGTCTGGATTTTAGGGTCCTTTTCATTGACTTCTTATCTTCCACCCCCTTTCTCTTGCCCTTGGCAGACATCATTAATTGCTTGTAGCACTCCTATCGACAGAATTTGAATAATTCTTCACAACACAGCCCTTAAACACTCTTAGTTGATCGGTTTTTGTCCTTGAGGTGAAACATGTGTTGTAAAGACTCCCTCCAGAAGCAGATTTTAAGTACTAATTTTCTTAAAATAAATTATACATTTTTGATATATGTCAGTATACCAACAGCTATTAAATATAAAGGGAATACAAATAGCAATAAATATCCATTAAAAATGATAGTTACAAAATGTTCGGTACTGGACTTTTAAACATTCTAGTATTACTTGCTGAAGACATGTACAGGCAGGGAGCCAACAGAGATGAATAAGATGATGATGATGAAAGGTCAAACTTAAAATTATTTGTAGAGGTAATTTTAAGGGTCTTCTATCTATCTTCTTACAATCCCATGGTGATTTCTGAGACATAAGAGAATTTCAGATCTAACTAGACTGGGACAGAGAATACATTCTTGATGATAAAGCAAAAACTTTCTCTTTGGATCTAGCTATTAAAAGAAACAAACTTGCTTTATGTTTCAAAATTACTTTGGGTATGAGGGCTCTTTAAATCTCTGTGGAAAAAGGAAATAGAAATGCTGTTAGGAAAGAGGACAGGATATAGTCTTATTTATTCATCTCTGTTGGCTCCCTGCCTATTTGCAGTCACATGCAATTACAAAATAATAATAATAATAATAAATAAAGACACATACAAGAATCTTTAGAGTAACATTGTTATAGCAAAAAATTAGCAGCAATCTGAAAGTCCATTAATATAGTAATCATTAGGTAAACTCTGGTAGATTTATGTAATTATACCATGCAGCACCGTAAAATAATAAGGTAGATCTATTCAGTCATTCATAGGCTCTATTCAGTCATTTATTGAGTTGGTGCTGGGAATAATGCAGAGAACATGATAGATATAGTTCCTGCCCTCATGGAGCTTCCAGGCTAGTGGGGAAAGAATATAACAAGCAAACAAATAAACAACATAATTTCAGTGCTATGAAAAAAATACAACAGGATAATGTGATAAAGAAAAACATGTAGGAGATGGGGGCCCATTAGATAAGATGACCAAGGAAAGCTTCATTGAAGAGGTGCTATTTAAGCTGAGATCTGAATGATGATGAGGGGAAGCCATGCATATGAAGACGTAGGGAGAGATGGCAATGGCAAAGGCTGTGATGCTTGAGTTAGAGAAAAAGGCCATTGTGACTGGGATGAAGTTTAAGTCAAAGAAGTAGGTAGTAAAAGCCAGATGGAGTAACTATATACAGATGGGAGTGGGGGACACAAATTCTATAAATACTAGAAGAGAACATGGGGAAATATCCTCTGGCTACAAGGTAGGGAAAGCTTTCATAAATAAAACTTAAAAAGCATAAGCCAGGAATTCCCTGGCGGTCCAATGGTTAGGACTCAGCACTTTCACTGCCAAGGGCCCGGGTTTAATCCCTGGTTGGGGAACTAAGATACAAGCCACTCAGCGTAGCCAAAAAAATAAAAAAGCATAAGCCATAAAGCAAAAGGTTAATAAGTTTACTATCTTAAACTAGAAAAAAAACCCATACTGCAAAAGATATAACAAACAAGGCTCAATAAGTGACGTAGATAAAGATTAAAGAATTCCTACAAATCAATTTTTTAAAGGCAATCCAGTAGAAAAATGGGTAAAACACTGGAGTAGGCAAACCACAAAAGGAAACTCGAATGGTCATAGAGGGAAAAGCATTCAATTGCACTGAGGAGTAGAAACGCAAATAAAAGCAACAAGATACCATTTCATACTCATATATTAGCGAAAACTAAAAAGCATAAAATAGGATATGTTGGCAATGATGTGAAGCAAAAAAGTACTGTTATTGGGATTGTAATTGGTACTATTGCTTTGGAGAGCAATTTGTTTGTAGCTACTATTTATAAATATGCATAATTCACAACCCAGTACTTCCACTTTGGATATGTACCCAAGAGAAACTCTTGCATAATTCCACAAGGAAATTGTCACAAAGGTTTTTATAGAACTTTTTATTTTTCATTTTAGTTTTTATTTTTTATTTATTTTTTTAATTTATTTATTTATTTTTGGCTGTGTTGGGTCTTTGTTTTTTTTTTGTGCGAGGGCTTTCTCTAGTTGCGGCAAGCAGGGGCCACTCTTCATCGCGGTGTGCGGGCCTCTCACTATCGCGGCCTCTCTTGTTGCAGAGCACAAGCTCCAGACGCGCAGGCTCAGTAGCTGTGGCTCACGGGCTAGTTGCTCCGCGGCACGTGGGATCTTCCCAGACCAGGGCTCGAACCCGTGTCCCGTGCATTGGCAGGCAGATTCTCAACCACTGCGCCACCAGGGAAGCCCTGGACATATATTTTTAATTCTCTTGGGTAAATACCTAAGAGTGAAATTGCGGGGTCATATAATTACTCTGCTTATATTTTGAGGAAGTGCCAAACTGTTTTCCAAAGACACTGCACTATTTTACATTCCCATCAGCAATGTTTGAGAATTCCAATTTCTCCATATCCTCACCAACACTTGTTATTGTTCGTCTTTTTTATCATAGTCATCCTAGTGTGTGAAGTGATATCGCATTGTGGTTTTGATTTGCAGTTCTCTAATGACAAAGGATGTTGAGCATCTTTTCATGTGCTTCTTGGTCACTTGTATATTTTTTTTGGAGAAAGGTCATTCAAATCCTTTGCCTATTTTAAAAATTGAGTCATTAATCTTTTGTTATTAAGTTGGAAGAGATCTCTATATATTCTAGATACTAGACCCTTATCAGATATTTTCGTCCCATTCTGTGGATTGTCTGTTTCCTTTTTTGATGGTATCCTTTGAGGCACAAAAGTTTTTGATTTTGATGAAGTCCATTTTATCTATTTTTTCTTTTATTGTTTGTGCTTTTGGTGTCATATATAAGAAATCATTGCCTAATCCAAAGTCACAAAGATTTATTCCTATGTTTCCTTCCAAGAATTTTATAATTTTAGCTCTTAATTTATCCACTTTGAGTTAAGTTTTGTAAGTCTATTTTTTTTTTTACCTTGAGATATTTTTTTGAGTAAGTTTAGGTTTACAGAAAAACTGGGGGAAAAATAAAGATATGCCCCCTAATCCCCTCCCCAACCCCCCCTATTAATTTTTGCATTAGTATGATATTTGTTACAATTGAGGAGCCAACACTGATACATTATTATTAACTAAAATCCATAGTTTACATTAGGGCTCACTCTTTGTGTTGTACATCAAAGCATGTTATTTTAATATAAAATTGCATATTAATATGTGAAAGAAGCCAATCTGAAAAGGCTATTACTGTATGATTCCAACCATATGACATTCTGGAAAGGGCAAAACTGTGGAGACAGTGAAAAGATCAGTGGTTGCCAGGGCCTTAGGGGGAAGGAGGGAGGCTTAGGTAGAGCAAGGGGATTTTTAGGGCATTGAAATTATTTTGTATGATGCTATAATTGTGGATACACGTCATTATATATTTGTCAAGCCCATAGAGTATACAACACAAAGAGTGAACTCTAATGTAAACTATGGGTTTTGATTAATAATGATGCGTCAGTGTTGGTTCAGCTATTGTAACAAATGCACTGCACAGGTGCAGGATGTTGATGGTGGTAGAGGCTATGTAAGGTTTGGGGAGAGGAGAGGTGGGGGAATGTGAGAACCCTCTATACTTTTTGCTCAATTTTACTGTGAAACTAAAACATTTTTTAATGAACCATATTGATAATTTAACTGTCCCTTCTAGAGGAATAAATAAATTGTGGTATAATTATATAATGAAATACTATACATTAGATAACAAATGAATTAGATCTATAAATTATAAACAGGGATATATCTCAAAAACATAATGCTGAATCAAAGAAAAGCAATTGTTGAATGATACCACTGATGTATATTTAAAAGAACACATAAAATATTGTACAGTGGTTATGGATATACAAATATGTGCGTAAAAGTAAACAATGGACTGGAAGGACTCATAACAATTGCCTCTGCAAATCATTAGAGGAGATGGGAATAGGGCAATGATGAAAAGATGCTTCTGTAACGTTTTACTTCTTTTTAAAAATAAACTAAATCACTAATCATCAGGGAAATGCAAATCAAAAGCACAATGAGATATCGTCTCACACCTGTTAGAATGGCTATTATCAAAAAGACAAATAAAGATATGCAGAAAAGGGAATCCTGTACACTGTTGGTGGCACTGTAAATTGGTGTAGCCACTATAGAAAACAGTATGTTAGTTGCTCAAGAATTTTAAAAAGGACTACTGTATGATCCAGCAATTTTACTTCTGGGTATTTACCCGAAGAAGGCAAAAACACTAACTTGAAAAGGTATCTGCACCCCCATGTTCATTGTAGCATTACTGATAATAGTTAAGACATGAAGCAACCTAAAAGCCCATCAATGGATGAATGGATAAAGAAAATAAATACACGTATGTACACACACAATGGAATATTATTTAGCCATATAAAAGAATGAAATCTTGCATTTGCGACAACATGGATGGAGCTTAAAGGCATTACGCTAAGTGAAATAAGTCAGACAGAGAAAGATGAATACCATACGATCTCATTTATATGTGGAATCTAAAAAACAAAAATACAAACTCATGGATACAGAGAATAGATTGGTGGTTGCCAGAGGTGGGGGGAGAAGAGGGGGCAAAATGGGTGAAGGTGGCCAAAAGGTACAAACTTCCAGTTATAAAATAAATAAGTCATGGGGATGTAACATACAGTATGGTGACTATGGTTAATAATACTGTATTATATACTTGAAAGTTGCTAAGACAGTAAATCTTAAAAGATATTATCATAAGAAAAGAATTGTAACTATGTGTAGTGATGGATGTTAACTAGGCATATTATGGTGATCATTTCACAATATATACATATATCAAATCATGTGTACACTCAAAACTAATATAATGTTATTTGTCAATTATATCTCAATTTTAAAAAGTAAAATACAATAGACTGGAAGCAAATATGACAAAATACCAAGGGTAGTTCATTCTAGGTAATGGGAATATAGATATTTATTATATTCTTTTCACTTTTCTGTAATTGTTATAAATTCTCAAATAAAACAGGGAATGGGTGGTGAGGAAGTGGAGACAATATACAGACAATTTGCAAGAAGCTGAGAACAGAGACATGAGGCAGACCATGTTTGTGTGCTCTTGGCAGCAATTTAGTAGATAGGGAAAAAGTCCATGTTTCAGGATAAAAAAGATAACTCCAGGAGAGAAATTCTCTATGAACTCCAATATATATCATTAATTGGAAAAAAAAAAAGAGGGGAGCAATTTGCAGAACAATATGTACAACATCCTGCTTTTGTTTAGAAAACCCAACTTTTATAAAACACAATTATGTATTTCAACATGTGTGAATATATACATACAAAAGAAAAAAAAAACCCTCCAAATGGCAACACTGGTTACTTCTGGGAGGAGAATGCATTGTTATAATGGTCAAATAGGACTTCTGCTTTTCTTGTATTTGAATTTTTTTACACCACCAATGTATCCATATATATCTCATGTAATTTTTTGTGGCAAGTTAACTTCTCATTTCTGTGAAAAAATTTCACTGTAAGAAAACAGCTGACTGACATTCAATAATCTCATGTTTTCTAACAGAAATTTTGAAACATTTTTTAAATGCCTTACTGCAATGAGCACTGTTGAAATTTTAGAAATGTTCTAATGAACAAAGGTAGTGATTTTATGTTCTGCTTATTTTATTTTTAAAAAATATAACTTGATAATGTGCTCTGCAATTTTTAAATGTCTTGAATTTATTACAAGGGTCTTATTTTCTAAAATACAACATGAATTTTCAATGTTCATATGAGATTTATGCTTGTAATGAGGTAGTTTTACATTCTTTATCAAGCATTCTCTTCTGTTTTTTCTTTTAGTTCTGATTGAGATTCCCAAAGGGAATTTTCTTCTTTCTCTTTCTCTCTCTCTTTTTCATTTACATGTTCATCTCCATAGCTAGCAAGATTTGTTGAATGAATTATAGAATTACTGAGGTCTTTGGCATCTACCCTGTCCTTGCCCCCCTCCCTTTATTTTTTAAAGAACCATCTGTTTAGGGATTACAGTTCAGAGCTATTTGGATAGTAGGCTGGATTAGGTAATGCCTAGTGGTCACTTTAAACCTTGTGATTCAAACAAGAATTATGACCGAGACTTATAACCTCCTATTATGACCCTTCTAAAGCTATTAACTCATTGTTTCTCTTTGGAGAAACTTGAAACTTTCTTAGATGGGTGTCTACAAACCTTTTACGGACAGGACAAGATAGGCTCCTTCGACTCTATTCCCTCAGTGAAAAAGGAGTAAAATTTTTTCTGTTAAATTTCAGTATCCTCATAAAACCAGTAGAAATATTCCCTTTGTTTTTGCATGCTTCGTCTAGTACAGTTTATTAAATTTTAGTGTTGAAAGGGATCTTAGAGAACATCAAGTCCAAAGTCTTCATTTTATATGTGAGGACATGGTGTTTCACGAAGACGGAGCTAGTGCCTAAAGGTATACAGCAAATTATAGTCAAACACAAAACAAAGTCAAAACAAAAATTCTGCTCTTCTGACATCATCTGTAACATACTGGCTTGAGTCTGTTTCTTTTATTCAACATACTTGTTTTGTCGTATTTACTGGAGAAAACAGACACAGAATGGGAACATAAAAGTCAATACCAGTTTGACCAGCATCTTCATGCAGACTGGAATTCATACACAAAAATTTTCACAAGGATGAACAAGAGTTCTGTAAAAAATGAAGAGTTCTTTATCAGGGTCAGGATTTGAGAGAAACCACTGCTTGCAAGCTGGGAATCTGAAGTCAGCTTTATGATAGACTTGCAAGGGCAAGAATAAGAATGTAACATATTATGACATGGAACACCTTAAAGTCCCCCAAAACAAAATTCTATGATCTTTCTGTTCTACTTACAAAACCATCTCATGGAAAAGTCGCCAAAGGGTTCTTTGAATGAGAGTTTCAAGTGAATGATATGGAATGGCTGTACTTGCAGGTCTGCACTGTCTAGTAACATGTTTGAGGGCTAACCGGAAGGTAAATATAAGACAATATAGTTATTATGTCCTTTTAAAATAGGTAATAGACACACATACACACTTCTAACAAGGAAGCTAAGAGCCCTCCTGAACAATAATGTTGAATCAGAAAAATCAGGTGCTCATGGGTGTATTGTGGATTACCTGACATATATAGAACATATTTATGGTGTCTCTGTGATTCTACTAGCAAACATCCTTCCTACACTCACCCCACAATCCATGTCTCAAGCAGTTGGGGTTGATCAGATGTGTGATAGGTTCTGACTTCAAACCAAAGAAGAAAGTTCAGTCTCAAGTATGGTGGGATAGGAGATAAATTGAAGAACACCAACATTACTCCCAGAGCATGTCTCGAAATCCCAGTGCATCCCCTGGGAGGGAGTCCTTGTTGTGGAACACATGAAGGCCTGCAAACTCTGCAGTCCTCATGCTGCATTCCTTAGGGTTGTTTGCGGGGTTCTTGGTGTGCCATTATTTGCTTTACAACCCCCTAGTGAGGGTGGAAGGTTGGGGGAGTATAACTTCACATTCAAAGTTCTCCTAAGTCACTTGGGGCTCCTCTAAATAACTGCAACTGTAGCAGTCATGATCTCATGTCACCAAAGTTCAAGGCCTTGGGCTTCTTCATATAAAATCCAGGATTAATAATAAAAAATTGCCTTACTTCTCTTCTCAATAAGTAAACAAGACTTAAAGCTAAACACACAACTCTCTTCTGTTATCACAGATTAAAAATATATCCTTATTTATTGAACAAACAATAGTTTTTTTTGTTTTTTTTTTTAACTTTTTTTTTTTAATGCTTCTGTCCTACTTAGTGTCTTTCATTTTATTAGCTACTTGTTAACACCCTTCTGTTGTTGTTATTTTCTCTTTTTTACTTTTCTTCAGAATATAACTTTTTTTAAAAAAACTTTATTTATTTATTTATGGCTGTGTTGGGTCTTCGTTTCTGTGCGAGGGCTTTCTCTAGTTGCGGCGAGCGGGGGCCACTCTTCATCGCGGTGCGTGGGCCTCTCACCATCGCGGCCTCTCTTGTTGCAGAGCACAGGCTCCAGACGCGCAGGCTCAGTAATTGTGGCTCACGGGCCCAGTTGCTCCGTGGCATGTGGGATCTTCCCAGACCAGGGCTCGAACCCGTGTCCCCTGCATTGGCAGGCAGATTCTCAACCACTGTGCCACCAGGGAAGCCCCAAACAATAGTTTTGATTACCTTCAAGTTGGGTGTAATTTCATCCACAAGCAATAAATAGTGCAGCTCTTCTACTGGTAAAGAAAGGCAACATCCACTATTACCATTGTTTACTGAACAATTTAACAAACTTCTCAGCTTTACATTCTACCACTCCCTTCCAGGTACCTTGATGCTCCAGACAAACTGCAATCCATTTGTTTGCCAAACAGGTCTAATACATCCCATTTCCATGTTTTGGTTCATCCGATTACTTCTACCTAAAATGTATCCTCTGTCTCACCACACTGCTCTTAGCCCATTGAAATTTTATTTCACTTATTTCATTCATTCATTTATTTCAATAATGCATCATAAAGTTACAGTCTGCCTAAGTATTTAAGAAGACTGCATGTGATTATCTGCTAATAATATTATAGAATAGATTTATGCACTTGGTAAGAAATTGCCATATATGAGCTCTAAGATGCCAGATACATCTAAAGTATTTTGTAATTCTTACCATATGACCCAGCAATCCGACTCCTGGGCATATTATCCAGACAAAACTATGATTCAAAGAGATACATGCACCCCTATGTTCATAGCAGTACTATTCACAATAGCCAAGACATGGAAACCACCTAAATGTCCATTGACAGATGAATGGATAAAGACGATGTGGTACATATATACAATAGAATACTATTCAGCCATAAAAAAGAGAACAAAATAATGCCATTTGCAGCAACATGGATGCAACTAGAGATTATCATACTAAGTGAAGTCAGAAAGACAAAGACAAATACCATATATCACTTATATGTAGAGTCTAAAATATGACACAAATGAACCTGTCTATGAAACAGAAACAAAATCAGGGACATTTGAATAGATTGGTGGTTGCCAAGGGGGAGGGGGGTGGGAGAGGGTAGGAGTGGGAGTTTGGGATTAGCAGTGCAAATTGGTATATATAGAATGGATAAACAATAAGGTCCTACTGTATAGCACAGGGAACTATATTCAGTACCCTGTGATAAACCATAATGGAAAAGAATATGAAAAAGAATGTGTATGTATGTGTGTATATATATATATATATATATATATATATATATATATATATATATATAAACTGAGTCACTTTGCTGTACAGCAATTAACACAACATTGTAATTCAACTATACGTCAATAAAAAATAGATTAAAAAAATAAAGTGTTTTGTAAATCTGTGATTACCCTTAACATATATAACATAGTTGGAAAATGTAGACAACTTATTTTTAGAAAAGGAAGAAAAATATTTCAGACATAAATGTCATGTTTGGGTTTGTAATTAATTAATGATATTTATAAATTAAGTTATATGTTAATTTAAAAAATTTACAGCTTGTGTCCATGAATAATTTAAATAAGATTTTGGGAATATACTGCCAAGAGAAAGAAATATTTTTAAAATATTTATTTTGTACAGCTATTTGAAACATTTTGCAGAGTGGAAATGTTGAGGGACTACTTTTTTTTCTTTTACTTTTTCAAGTTTGTCATCACAGCATGTCAATCAGAAATTAGCAAAAGTAACACCACCATTAAAATGAGTTTGGTGAATTTTATCCCTTAAGTCAGCCCAGATAAAAGCAGGGAGGCGGACACTGCGGGAACTTTAAATATTAGGGGAATTAGAATCCACTTTATTGTCACCAACCCCAGTTGAGTTCCGTAAGTCTGGGCCTGGAGACATTTGGAATCCAGGGGAGTCTTTGTGCTTAAGTAAAAAAATTGATATTTAAGCCCTGACTATATCTCATCTACATTTTAATTATAAATATCACTTTAATTATAAAAATCACAGATTGTGAAGTAGTTGGTTATGTGAAAGATTAAAGATCAAACTGTACAAAGTAATATTCTCAAGAACATATTTATATAGCTTATTACTAGAAACTAAAGTTATATCCCCATATATGCAGAATATTTTCTTCTCAGATTTTATTTTAATTCCAAAGAAAATAACATCTTAAAACTTATTTGGATACAAATCACATTCTATACAATGGGGTATTATAGTAATTACATGTAAAACATTTCAAGAATCTAAATGATTATCCTTTAAATATTTGCATGAAAAGTGACAAAATTTTTACTAGATGAATTGGATGCATTTACTTACAACCTAAACCTTTAAAACAGCTAGAACAAGAAGTAAAATGTAGACTATTACATAATTTTAAACTTTTTTAGATCACCGGTCTCTCTAAGAAGCTGATGAAAATTGTAGAATTTTTCACCCAGATAAACACACATACTGAAGCCTGTCTAGAGACTGGGTAGTCATCCAATATATATTATTATGCGTGCTCTGTCCCAGGGATCCAGAAGTAAATAGAGGCACAAGCCACTTTTCCTCATAGAGCTTACATCATGGAGATGAAGATAGAAAATTTAAGAAATAATACATAAATAATTACAGGTTGTGATATGTGCTACAATGGATTTCAATTATGAGAACCCCTAATTTAGGACAAGGGACAAACCTCAAATCTGAAGGGGTAATATTACTGTAGTAACTATTTTTTAAAAAGAGAATCCATTTTACATCTCATAAGAAAATGTCATTATGTAACAAAGGAAACTTTAAAAATATGTATTAAATCAAACAAATACTGCAAACAGCATAATAGGTAAGTGTATGAACTTTTAAAACCTGAGATAATGGACTTTATGACATTTAAGGTTGAAATAGACCCAATGATGTTGTAGACATCATGATACAAGCTGTTAGTATAGGTCATAAAGCTATTTTAAAATTCACTTGGCTTTTAGAAAATGACAGGAAAATACCCTTTAAAAACACACTTTAGATTTCTGTCATATCCTGTTGCTTACAGTACTAGGAGCTAGGCTTTTTAGACATCCATGGAAAGTGCACCAAGACTAAGCATGATGAAAGGAAAAAAGAAGGACAAATTAGCAGATACCAGATAGTTGAGGTTAAAAAGCTAGTGTTTATTTCTGTAAACATTTTTATTTTAAAAAAATACTTATTTTGCTTTGAATTTTCCCTCCTGTGTGTCTCACAAGGAAGGCGCGGCATGCTTTGTTCATAAAGATTTGTAGTGGTCTGGTGTGCTTAAAAATGAAGAGCTTTCTAAAATGTCCTTTGTAATTCGCATGTTAAAACTTATTTATTTTTATTGTGCTATTTATAGCCTATGTAACCACCATTAAAATCCAAGTGTAAAAGTTATTTAACATTCAAGTTTAAAAGTTTTCTTTTTAACTTATGTATATAACAGCAAAAACTGGAAGAACATGACCAAAATTTGACAAAATAATAGCATAGTAACATCCACTACATCAAAATTACTTTCTCAAACTATTGCCTCTTCCCTTTCTCAAAATAATCTCCACAGCAAGCAACAAAAACTCCCTTCAGAAAAACTAATTCAGCTATAAAGTTGCATTTTAAAAACTGGGCCTTATTGATGTCCAGATTAAACAGTTTGGTTTTAAATCTAGAGTAAACATTCTTCATTAATAAGAATGAAATTGCTTTGGCAATAAAAAATCTTTGCCGTATAAAATTGTGTGATTATATACAACTTTACTCAAAATAAAAACATTTTAACATTTACTCATCTTTATCAAACATTTTATGAAAATCTGCCTTTAAATTATACTCATATCACTGAATTAATTTTTATGTTGTCTTTGAAAGACACATTTAATAAACATTACTTGTAAAGAAAGCTAGTAGATAAAATTAAATTACATAAGTCTACTATAGTGGCATTGCTTTATATTAGGTCTTATAATGACTTTCGGGAAGCCCTAGTTTTTGCAGTTCACATGTCATGGCACTTTATAATTACAAAATGAAATGTCCATATGTTTATTTTGCTTGTAAAAGTACCTGTTCCTTGTATTATAATTAGTTCCTGAATTAATGGATTAACAGTCAACTACCTACAATACTTAGTCGTGGATTTTACTGAAACATGTTTTATGCATAAGTTTTAAAAATAAAGTTATGAAACTTTTCACTAAAAGTACAGTGTCAGAATGATCATATATAGAGCCCAAAGCAGTTTGAACCTTAAAGAATTTCTTCAATGTCTTCTATTTCTAAAAACAGTACTTATATTGAATAAAATGCTTCACAGGAAAAGACTGCTAGAATGAAAATACTAGATAGATTTTACAAATCTCTACCAGACAATACAGAAACAAATGCATAGAAGGCAAACAAAACACCCTCCAATCTTGAATTTGGCTTTTATTTTAAAATACATTTAGCATGGAACTATCATAGGACAGAAAATAATAAATCACAAGGAAATGGAATATTTTCAAACACCTTTTAAGCTAGATATAAAAATTAATAAGACAGCATATACTCAAATTATGGGAAATAGTCCCTAAAATTTGATTCAGTGAACACATTTTGAAAGAAAAGTTCTTTGCACATTTTCCAACGTACCGATATGTTCCTAAGTGCCTTGGTTTTCTGTTAATAGGTAAATGTCGAAAATTTAGTTGCTTTACTTACAATTATCAGATTCACTATTGGCAAAAATTACCATGTCCCTAAATTCTCAATCAGAATTATAAAAATATGAGCTCAAATAGTTTTGCTGCCCAAAATAGAAACATCTTAAGTTGATACCTCTGGATAATCAGACAGATATTGCACTAAGTCAGTAATTCCATACCTGATGCTCATTTACATGGAAAGTTAATTCTCTTCTTTATGAAAAACTTACTACAAATAAACTTAATGTTAACCTAATTACAATTACACTTCAAAATATAAAGGCACGAACAGAATAAAGAATAGTTTAATATTTATACTCAAATATTCCACCATGGAAATAATAAAAGGTTGAAAAAAAAAATAGGGCCTAAAATACTGATACTTTAAAATTTTATAATTTACCGTAGTAGCTAATAAATGGTATTAAAAGTTAACACTGCTAAACCCAATCATTTCCAAATAATTTAGAAACATGGTTTGTTTACATATGAAACGTGCATTGTCCCATCTATAAAGTTCAATTACAGTTCCATTCATTGGAAATATCTACCTGTAGTATAAACGATCAAGACAATGTACAAAAAATATATCTTGTTCCTATAACTTACAATGCACAGAAAAATACCTACAAAAATGGAAATATTTATCCATTTAGGTTCCCAATAAATTAGTGAGAAAGTTTAGTCCATTCCACATTTCTTTCTAAACAAAGGCTAAAGAACTGAAGGTGGTTTACTGCTAGCCCTGTTAGCTTGACAGATATTTTTTAAAATATTTGTCTGATTATATGTAACTTAAGATAAAGTTAGTCTTATTTTTATATCACAGTATACATGGCATTTCTTAATTCAGCAACAGAAAGGCACAATTAGCAAGCAATAAAATTCAGTACCTGAATTATTAAACTAATGTCCAGAACACGTGCAAATAAAGTACATTCAACACAGTGTACAGAACTGGGAAACAAAAAAAGGAATCCAAAAACTAATTTTTCTGAAAATTTGGTCCATTAAAAATGCCTCCTATGTTCAACATCATGAGTAACATGAAAGGTGATGGCAGTATAAAAAGAGGCAGTAAATCAATATGTGGTAGCATACGAATTCTGGTCTAGTAATTATGCAATTTGATCAGGAAATGGCTCCCATAGTAAATAAACATTAAATATATCTGTTAATAACAACATACCTGTATTAAGTCCAAATACACAGGCACAACTGTTTGCATATTATTATTGATTTTATAATACACCCCCATGGTTTAAAAAAAAACTTAGGTATATTATTTTATATATAACATATATTAGATACATAATTGTATATTATGTTCCTTAATATATATTATATATAACTTGAATCCATAACAGCACAAAACTCTCCAAATATTACATGAACATTCCAAATGGATACTTATCATTTTCTCAATGTTGAAATAGCTCAGCTCACCTAAAACAATAACTGGATGTGCAATGATAAAATGCCCTGACTCTTATGAATTTACTTAAATAATTATTTAAGTTAAATTCCTGCAAAAGCCTAACTCTGATTTGGCTTTTAACTAGAATATGGTTTTAGATATCAGTAACTGATACCCTCCTTTCTTATTGTAAATAATATTTCTCCATCAAGAGATACCAATAAAGAAAAATACGTAAGGAACAAAAAATGTGATAGAGAAACCAACCATTCCATAGGTAAGATACCGATAAGGAAGTTCAACTTCCATGTGCTGTCTTGCTTTTCGAACATCATCACACGGTATATTGAAGATTTTACAGGCTAAAGGAATAGTGATCCTTTTCATTATATCTCTGACTACTAGTACAAACAACATCCCTACGAGAATCCGCAATATGGCTTTTCCAAACAGAGTCACTGAAATGGGGTGCCTAGGTAAAGGTAATATATCCAGAGGAGGATCTAATATTAGACCCATTTTATAGGTAAAATGAGATCCACATGCAATCCCAGCACCACTTCCTAGAATCTCAGCTGTGTCTCCCCGGGATGTACTCCAAGTGTCTAGAGTGAAAGAAAAGATCCCCAAGGCTAAATGAAGCCCGATGATGATTAATGGAGCATATTTGTGAGTTTGGTTGAAGTTGTCAATCAGGTCCACAAATGGATAGAAGATAGCTAAGATTAAAATGGTATATACGAATCCAGCAATAACATCCTGAGAAAAGAAGAAGGTAGAGTTGTTTAGTATAATAATTTTTTGGCATTTAAGGAAATATATATATATATATATTTCACATTTCAATGTTAATAAATGTACATTTTTTAAATATGTCACATTCTTAAAGTAAACTTTATATAATAGGTACTAAAAGCTGTTTTAATAATACTAAAAAGATTCATTGATGATAATAAAATGATTATACTTTTATAGTTCTGCCCTTTTACAAATTAATACATATATGCTATACACAAATGTATATTCAAATGAACAATAAACTATGCTTAACGTACGTAGTTGTGATTTCTGGGAAAAACAATATACAGCTGACCCTTAAACAACATGAGTTTGAATTGTGTGGATCCACTTAACAGCTGATTTTTTTCAATAGTAAACAGTAGTACAGTACTACATGATCCCCAGTTGGTTGAATCTGAGGATGCAGAACCCCTGATACAAAGGAACTGCAGATACAGAGGAACCAAGTTTATGAAGGGCACTCTGTAATTATAGGTGGATTTTTGATTGTGCTGACCTCCACGTTGTCCAAGGATCAACTGTACTTATTTTTCAAAGACTTCATCTTCATGCATTTACTATAATAATCACACATTTAAATACATAATTATTTCCATGACTAAAGAGGATACAAAGCCTATTTTTCCTTTTCCCATTCATTCATTTATTCACTGAACAAATACTTATTGAGTACCTACATGTGCCTGACACTATTTTAGGGGCTGAGGATACACTGCTTAATAAATGAAAAGATTCCTACTGCCATAGAGCCTACATTTTAGTGGGGATGACTGACAATAACCATGTGAGTAAAAAATAGATAAATATTACAATTTCAGATTGTTAAAAAGAAATTAAAACAAGACAATGGGATAGAATGATGAAAGACCCTATTAGAGTGATTAGGGAAACCTGTCTGAGGAGGTGACCCTTGAGCAGAAATCTGATTCCAAAAAAGAGTCAGCCCTATCTTTAGATCTAAGGAGAAGTGTCCCAGGTAGAGGGAATACCAAGTGCCAAGGCCTTGAGGCAGAAAAGAACCTAGTGAGTTCAAGGAACTGAGAGAAATTCCGTGTGGCTCAAATAGTGAGAAGAGTGATGTGATATGAGATCCAAGAGACAGACACATGTCAAATCATGTAGAGAGGGCCCCTGTAGGCTAGGTAAGAAGTTCAGATTTTATTTCAAAAGTGATAGGGAGCCTGAAAGATTCCCAAGTAGGAGTGTAATAAAATCTGATGGATATTTATAGAAGAACACTCCATCTGCTGTGTAGAGAATATATTATAGGGGTAAAGTATGGAAGACAGGAGACACTAGTGGGAGGCTACTGTAGTGGTTCACTCTAGATATGGTCCATATAAAGAGACATACATAGATGGATTTAGTAAAATATTTTAAAATTAGAGGTGACGAACTTCAGCCTGGTGATGATCTGAATGTAAGAGAGAAGCAAAAGAAAAAGGGGTCAAAAATGACTCCTCCTTTTAGGTACAAACAACCGGGTAGAAAATAGAAGATGGTTTATTGGAGGAAATAACACTATTATTAAAGAACTTTCCTTTCTGAATCATTCCTGACATGAACAAAACTGTTTCAGAATTTCCACCTTAAAACAAACAAAACGAAATCCTGGGATCTAGTATCACTGAAAAATTTATCAGAAGAGTTGCTTATATTCACTGCCTCCACTTTCTCACTTCCTATTTTTTCCTAAACTCATCACTGCATTGAAACCACTCTTTTCATGGATACTAGTGACCTTTATGCTGCCCAAAACAATGGTTACTTCTCAACAGCATTCAATACAGTTAAGCAACAGAGTAGTTGCTTAATGTTTTTCTGTCCTAAGATTTTTATTATGTAATAGTTAGTACATAGAATAAGATACGTAAAGTACATGTGAAATTACAAAAAGAGTATCTATGAAATCACTGCCCCAAAAAAGAACTATAATATTACCAGTACTTTGAATCTATTGGTATGCTGTTTCCTAG
This sequence comes from Balaenoptera borealis, assembly GCF_965194805.1. NCBI lineage: Eukaryota > Metazoa > Chordata > Mammalia > Artiodactyla > Balaenopteridae > Balaenoptera > Balaenoptera borealis. The sequence continues at coordinate 37,429,486 of NC_138866.1, read as the reverse complement.
TTCTATCACTCTGCATAAGCCTGAGTATTAGCTGAATAAATACCTGCTTTTAAAAACTGTTTTATCACATATCTCCAAATAAAACATTACCTAGTTTTGCTTCTTTCTGAGCTTTATAAAAATGTTAGGCAGTATGCAGTCTCCTTTGATTTGCTTTTTACACTTAACATTAAGTTTTTAAGATTCATTCATCATATGTAGTTAGTTATAGGTCATTCACTCCCACAACTATATAATATTTTATTGTGTGGTTATACAATTTAACTATTTTCCCACTGATGGTCACTTAGGATGTTTTCAGCTTTTGGATTAGTTCATTGGTTATGGTTGAGCTTGAATGCTTTCTTAATTGGTATATATTCTTAAACCAACCAGCATTATAAACAATGCCTCTATGTTCTTTCTTTTTATGTTCCCTGTATGGGTCTATGAAAGTTTCTCCAGGACATATGCCTAGGAATGCAATGGCAGAATCATAGTATATGTGCATGTTCAATTTTACAAGACAATAAAAAATTTCCAAAATGTTTATAGAAATTTACATCCCATCAGTTGTTGGTATTTCTTGATGTTTAATTTGCATTTCCCTGATAATTAATTAAGCATTATTTCATATGTTTATGGACTATTCCTTTTCTATACAATGTATATTTGTGTCTTTAGGGCAACTATTCCTTTGGATTTTCTTTTACTTGCTGATTTACATGATTATATACATATATATGATAACACATCAATTATATTTTTAGATGTATATTTCAGTATGACATAAAACATCCAATATTTGTTGTCCTCTGCTTTTCTTTTATAGCTCTATGAACAATAAACTTAGATTGCTACAAGTCTCTATACAAATCTGCCTCCTTTTCTGATTGAATTATTAATTACTTATAATATTATCCTGAATAAAAAGGCACATTTAATTTCCATGCTACAGAACCAGAAGGAAGAATGATTGAATTCAGGACATAAACATGGTGGCTATCATTGTAATATCAATTTAATGTACAATATTAAAATGTGTAACAAAGTGGTTTTAAGCATTACAGCACAAAGTATTCAATAAAGAAAAGCTGATGTTAAAGGTAGCATAAAGAACTCAAAGTAGGAAATTTTCCAAAAAGAAGCTTAGCAAATAATTTTAGATACTTATTAATTATAGATAACATATATGCTGTAAAAGTTAATAATTACACATTTGAATGGAATGTTCCTGGTTATCAAATTTACAGTAGAAGATATCAAATACCATAAATTCAATAAAGATTTATTATGTATTAAATTTGAAATTGTCTCCTTTTCATTTCTTCCAATCAGTAAATAAAACTAGAGAGGCTGGTGATTCACTGAGGCTAGAATTCAAGACTTCTGCTGGCTCCTAGGGGTTTGTTTTTTTTTTAATTGTAACATATTTCAGGTGTTCTGCTTCTAATTCAACATGTCAGTTGATGCCAACAGGGTTTCTAACAACAAAATGTATTATTGGAATGCAATCCTTGATTATAAAGGCATTATTAGGGATGGATTTTGAAATTTTTATCTTTAATTAAAATTCAAATTTAATACATGTTCAGTACAGAAAAACTAGAAAATAGGGATAAACAATAACAAGTAATTATTACCCAGAAATAACTACTATTAAAACTCTTAGTGTTTACTGTTCTGGATCTTTCTCTATAACATGTTTTCAGGATTTTTCCTGTTGTTTGGTTAGTTTGATTTTTATGTCTTGTTATAAAAATGGGTTTGAGAAGTACATTCTACTTTATGATCTCATAATACCTTTCGAAAAAGACTTTCCACATATAGAAAAATAAACTTTTAGTACAATTTTGGGTAAATGTAATTATAACATATTCATAATTTTACTAATGTAGAAACAAAATAGTAATTTGTCAAGTACTTAATCTAGTTATTTAAAAATGGCTTGTGTTTCAAGAAATTTTTAGAGCTAGGTTTGATAATGAATAAAGGAAAAATGGGGACTTCCCCATTAAGTTAAGACTCTGCACTCCCAATGGGTTCGATCCCGGTTGGGGAACTAAGATCCCGCATGCCGCATGGCACGGCCAAAAAAATAAACAAACAAATACATAAATACATACATACATACATACATACATACATACATAAATAGAGGAGAAATGGATGTAGTAACTCCTCTACTTTTCTGGGGATTAAGAAAATCTATTTAGGAAGGTAGGCAAATGTTAAAAATAAACTTAAGTGTTGCTCTTTGTGTTATAACAATAAAAACAAAGCATATGGAAAATACTCAACAAAGTGCTCATTATAAATTATTTACACTACATTATTAGAACTTTCTTCTTAATGTTAATAAAGACATCTGCCTAGATAATATGGCATCTAAGCACCTATTAGTAACTTCTAGGCCATACTCTGCCTATAGTTCCATAGTAATTTCACAATAAACAATGAAGATACAAATTATGATTAAGAAAATAGTTCAAAATGCGGGTAATTACTGAAGCATTAAACTATAGGAAAAAGTGAAAATTGTGGGAATATATTAGATCCATAATGTAAAAAGGGGGGGTTCATTAGGACTATAATTTCATATATCAATTATCAAATGATAAAACCAATATAACATTGATTAGGAATAATTGTGCTTATAACACAGAAACATAATTTACAATGCTGGCAAGTCATCTGTGATTTTACTTTTAAAAGAAAAACAACTTGCAATGCTATACATAATAAAATTCAGTAGCTAGTCAGAATAAAACTGATAAAGACATTTTATGGGACAAGATCGTTTTTGAATAATTAAAAGACGGGCTGGGGAATTCCCTGGTGGTCCAGTGGTTAGGACTTGGTGTTCTCACTGCTGGGGCCCGGGTTCAATCCCTGGTCTGGGAACTAAGATCCCACAAGCCTCACAGTGCAGCCAAAAAAAAAGACCAAGGGTTATCGGACTCACGATTTGGTTGTCAGACTCATGATATGAAAAAGAATACATCAATATTGTTTTTACTTCAGCTGATTCAAGAACAGATGTTATCCAGTATCTAAACATGAACTGAACTCAGCTTGAATATTTAATCAATTCACTATACATTTCCTTTTTATTAAGAACAGCATGGTTGAGATTACATATTCAATATATTAAGATTCTTATTCCTCTTTTATGATGATAATGAATCTAGGGATAATATTATCATTCATAGATGCATAACCTTTTGTTAGTTTTTTAGGTGTGATATTGCTAATTGGTAGTGGAAGGGAATAACTGTAACATGGCACAGAGATGGAAAACATTTTCTTGTGACTAATATTAGATTTGATATAAAAATGTGATACTTAGTCTATTATAAAATTAGTAGAGATTAGTCAGAAAGATAGAATTATATGCCAATTCATAATTTGCATTAATATAAATAATTATAAAAAATAAAACACAAATAGTTTGCTTCTTAACATAGCATTTGGGACTTCTGGAAATTTACTAGTGAAGGGGCAGCTGCTGGAAGCAAGCAATCTGAGGAAGAAGTAGAAACCCAGTACTTCTACAGCTACGAGATAAGCTAATGAGACACTTTTATGAGTCGAAAAGTCTAAAAATGTGAACTTCTTAAGGACAAGAAAAATTTTATTTAACCCATTATAAACTTTTGGATTCCATGAATTCATTTCTATCTCTCCACCTTTCTTCTGATCCTTTATCTACAAGATAATACATAATACATTCACAGTGTCCTAAGAGACACCACACTAAATGCAAGGGATAGAGAGTTACTTTTCTCATGTTGCTTATTATCTAGTGGGGATGAGAGATAAAGAAAAAAGCAATAGCAATTTAGCATAAGTGTTATGCCAGAATTATGTTCAAGATGCTCTGGGAGAAAGGCTACCTAACCAGTCTTGAGAAAGGAAAGATGGGGAAGGTAATGAGGCTTTAGGAGATAATGTTTTTTTGTGAGTCGTGAAGAACAGGAGAGGATAGTCCGTTAGGCAAAGAAAAGGAAAAGGGCATTCCATGTGGAGGTTAAGGCATTCCTAATGGTGTTGGGATATGAAACACCCTTTGCATTTGAGGAAACATAAGTCATTCAGTATGGCATCATACTTGTGTGTTGGGCAGTAAACTACAACAGGAGGCTAAACACTGTTCGGAGCAGTGTCTTATTGGAAGTGGGGCTGCTAATTAAGAAGCTGCTGCAGTAATCCGGTTAAGAGATGGTGCAGGCCAGAACTAGGAAATGTCAGTGGGATAGAGGGGAAGGGAAGCGAGTAGGTGTGTCTGGCTGAAAGAGTACAGGGTCTCTGTGCTGCTGCTTTTGAAACTGAATTGCATTCTCAAAATAAAATACCTGATGTAAGCCCTAAAATACTGTCAGGAAAGAGGAGAAAACTAGAGTTTAATATTCAAATACAAGTGGCACCAGGACAGTTTAAGTTCATTTAGCTTCTAGTCACGGGGTCCTCACTTATAAGTAGAGCTCCTTGGTGTCTGTATTTACATTGTTGGTTTTGACTCAGTGGTAGGAAAGGCATAGAAGAGAATGAGAAAATAAAAGTGAAACTGGAAGGAGGGAGAAATGTTATCCTGAGTATAATACTTGGTTATTGTGGGAACTGTTTGTACGAAATACGTGATAACTACATTAAAACTTTACAAAGCATCCTGTTTCTATTTTTGCAAAACAAAGAAGATTTACAGTAACTAACTATATTTTCTCATTTAGGTTTCCAGTAAGTTTGAAAATGATTAAAAATTATACAATTGCCTGTCGATTTTAGAAAAAAATAAAGCTCTATGAATACAATGTTTTCCTTACCAGAATGGAGTGCATGCCCATGTAAATTCTACTTAGGCAAACTAGAGAACACCAGCAGGGAATAAGAATCAGTCCATATATAAGAGGATACTAAAGGGAAAAAAAAGTAAAATTAGTTAAATAAATTAGGTTAAATATAAACAAGCAAATAAAAAATCACTATACTACAAAACTCCAGGAGAACAAGAACTATGTGTTTTTTACTCTCCGTTGTATTCCCAGCACCTAACCCTAAGCATGGCACATAGCAAACATTCAGGAAATCCTTTTACATGAATGAACAAATGAATCAAATGGAATGTTTCTACAATCTTCGTTGTGGGAATTGGCTCATTTTTGCTTCTACAGTAAAGATTCAATCACTGGTATGCTACAGAAGAAAAACAGGTAAGAGACATACTTTTACTGTAGCTTCAAAATGAAAGTGCCTCTGGAATAACGCCTGAATCTGGTCCAGGTGAATATCATTGCTCCCTTGGGGAGGAGGCATTACCTCCCTCTCACTTCCATCAGTGACTGACTGCTATTTGCCATTTCCCCATCTTCCTTTTGATATTCAGCATCACGTAATTTGTTGCCCATTTTTGCCCCTCCACTAAAATTTCAAATGGCAACCTTATTGCAAAAAATTTTGGTGGGATACTGGGAGCAGAAAGCCATAAATTGGGAAAAAACTTAAAATGTAGACAACTCTTAGTATTAATGGCACTGGTATTAGACTTGGCTTTGAAGCTCCTGATATTAAAGGGAAGGAGGAAATGACTGATGGATGGGCATGTGCCTGATAACTTCAAATTTCTCAGTGAAATTGAAGCCAAGATAGTTCAATTCAATAAGAATTCAAGGTGGTTCAATAAGAAGTGGAGTTGAAAGAGTTAAGTAAGGTTGCAAGAAGAGTGGTCAAGATTTAGTTCACTGTTGTTTTGATTTGACTTCTCTACTGCTTTTAACATGGCCCACACATTTCTTCCTGAAAGTCTAAATACCTTGATTTCTACAGCATCACACTCTCGTGGTTCCCCTTTCACCACCTATTTTTTTCTGTGTTTTCTGCACAAGAGCATGTATTCCTCTAATTTTTCCTTAAACGTTAGTTTAACTAAGGGTTCTGCCCTTAGTAGTTACTGGCAGTCTCACCTTTTCTTATTTTTTAACTACTACTTAGCATGCTGAAGACCTATCCATGCCCTTGGATTAAGAACCATTTAGCCAACCCCTGCACATATCTCCATCTTGAGATCCTTATGGAGTTAAACCTACTATACCTCAAACCCGACTCATCATCCTACCACCTAGACTTGTTCCTCCTCTCATATTCCCTATTTCATTTGGAAGTATCATAATCTAAATGAGAAGTATGAATTATCCTTGATTTCTCCCTTATCCCTCATATTCAACCAATAAGCAAGTCTTGCTGATTTTACTTTCTAAATATTTCTTGATTCTGTCATCTCTTCACCCTACTTACACTGTCCTTATTCGGATCCTCATAGTTTCTTTTCTAGGCTCCATGTATTTCTTCAGGCATTCTTCCATATGCATGAGGAACTTGCTTAATGGGGCAGACAGACATGTAACCCTATAAGGAGGTTAAGGGCTATGATAGGAGTATAATAAAAATTCAGAGGGAGTCTAAGGGATGGGCTTTTAACTTAGTTTAAGGATGTTAGTTGAGTCTCCCAGATTAAGATTCAAACTGTCCCAAAAGATAAGGAGGATTTACTCTTTAGAGGAAAAAGGAGCACAGGGCAAAAAAGATAGAGGACATTACAAACAGCAGGAGCAAATGAAGAAATGCTTGTGTCCAAGAAGCTGTAAGTAGTGAGGTTTTCTAGGAGAATAAGTTTTAAATTCTTGCTGAGGAAAGTCACTAAATAATAAACACAAAATATGCAAATTATACAATATGTAAATATATAAATGACATTCTATATAAAATATACAAATTATACAATAAAACATGATAAGTACTATGGAGAAATAAAAAGAGAACAGGTGTTGAAACAGTAATGTTCACCAAATATTCCTTGTGCTCCTTTTGCAGTTAGATTGGGGCCATGTGACTGGTTTTGACAATGAACTGGGAAAAAGGTGACTTCTGCCCCTTTCAATCATTCTATGAACTCTCTCTTCCCTACAGATGTGACGCTGGAAGCTGCATGTTGAGATGCATCACAAGATGGGCAAACTTCCATCAGCCTGGGTCCCTGAGGTTCTAAGTGGAACAGAGTTGTTTGCTAACCCGTAATGGATGTGAAACACAAATGAGAAATAAGCTTTTGTTGTTAAGCTGTTCTCAGGGTTGTCATTACCAGAGCATAACCACACCTATCATAATTAAAACTGTAACAGAAATAGGATCAGGAGTATGGGAGTGTGAGTGGGGCAGGTTAAAGTATTAAAAGATAGTCAGTGTAGGCTTTATATTGACAAGCTGAGATTTAAGGCAAGACTGGATGGAAGTGAGAGAATTAGCCAACCAGGTATCTGAGGAAAGAACATATACGAGGGAGTGGGATCAGGTAGAGCAAAGTCTTGAGGAAATGCGACTGGCAAGGAAGCTAGTGTGGCTGGAACAGAGAGAGCAGGTAGGAAGAGAGGTGAGAGAGGTCATGGCAACCAGAGCCTGAGAGCCCTCTGTAAGAAATCTGATTTTGGGGGGAATCAAATGGGGAGCCATTGCAGGGTTTTGAGCACAGCAGTGTCGTGGGATTAGACAACAAGGGAGCAAGGGTGGAAGCAGGAAGACCAGTTAGGAGGCTGCTGTTACAATCTAGGTGAGAGATGATAACAGTGGCTTTTGTCGCTGTAGCAGGCACTCAGGTTTTTTCAATTTTTCTGTTAATTTTTTTTTTAAACTGTTAATAGCAAGGGAGAGGCAAAGAAGTAAAAACTACCAACACCACCAAAAAAGTCTCCTATGCGTCTTTCTTCTTTCTCTTTTTTCACTTAGACCCCATAAGGAAGTAAAAAAGTACAAAGTTATTGGTGGGAATTCTCTTACACAATAGATAGAAGAAAAATTTATTTATTAAGTCTCAAAAGCTAGGACTAAAGGTAGGCAAAAAGAAGCATTTTAAGTTAACTGAATTTAACTTAACTTAATCCACCTTTATTCAGGCTTACTAACTCCAAGGTGTTTAAATGGGAGAGTTAGGAATGCAAACAAGCTAGATGCGGAGGCTTTTCCCCTATTCCAGAGCACCTTTAGACCTCACTGGGGTAAGATGACTACTTGGGAAAAGAACAAGTCACTTTTTTTTTCACTGATGGTTGATTTTTTTAAGCCATTAGTCTCTACCTTCACAATATTTTCCCTAGATTTTTTTTGTGGAAAGAAACACATTTGGGGGAAGACCTGATTCAGTTCTGACTACATAACTTTCACATTTGCTCCCCACAGAACAGAATTCAGTATAATTACAGTATCAACAAAGAAGTATTTTATCAAGCAATCTTTTAAGCAGATAAAAAAGATCACAGATCTTAATGACTATAAAAAGTAAAACCACCTAGAAAAACTAGATAAAGTAATATTCCTAAAGTGGGATCATGTTGGGGGAGGAAGATTATGCATAATAACCAATTCATCTGGCACACTTATTTTATATTTAAGAATATCCAAATTATAACTACCTTTTTATTTTATGTTAATCTGTCTCTAAAATTTAGGACCACTAATATTTAGGACCACTGTTCTCATTTAGATATTGCTGGAAAGAAAACAGATTTATGTGGAATTATCCTTTCCTAAGAAATGACAGAATCTATTACAAATATATAAAATATACATAGACTACTCCTTTTCAGTCATTTTTGTTAGTTCCCCCCTTTATTCACAGCTCTTTAGTATTAGTGTGCCCATTTCCCAATCTACACTCACTCCCTTAGTGATCTCATCCAGTCCCACGGATTTATATACAATCCACATGTTCATGACTCAAATTTCCATCTCTAGCCAGGACACCTCTCCTGAATCTCAGACTTTTATATCCAACTGCCTACGTGATCAATGTCTAACAGGCATCTCAAATGTAACATGACTAAATCTGAACTCCTGATTTCTCTGCCATCTCCACATCTGACCAGCTTAAATTCCTATGGTTATCTCCTTCCTAATAAATGACTTCTCCACTGTTCCATTCCTCAGGCCAAATACCTTGTTGTTAACATTGACTTCCTCATTCATACCTATCATCCAATCCATTAAAAGTGTCAGTTATACCTTCAAAATATATCTAGTTATTAATTATAATCCCCATGGTAACCACAAAGAAAGTATCTAAAAAATATACACAAAAGGAAATAAGAAGGGAATCAAAATGGTACACTATAACCCTCCAGTTCCCTTTCCCATTGGATTTGAACCCTGGTCTCGGTGGTCATAAAAGGAGGAATAGTAGTACTGAAGCTGTGCTCATAGTGTCTGCTATATAGCATGTGGACTAGTTTAAAACAAGGTAAAAAAAAAAAAGGTACGCTATAAAAAACTCAAACACAAAAGAAAACAGTAATGTAGGAAATTAGAAGTAAAAACCGGCGTAAGACACACAGAAAACAAACAGCAAAATGTCAAAAGTCATTCCTTATCAGTAGTTACTTTAGATGGAAATGGTTTAAACTCTCCAATGAAAGGCAGAGATTGGTAGAATGGATAAGAAAACACGATCCAACTATATGCTGCCTAAAGAGACTCACTTTGGATCCAAAGACACAAATAGGTTGAATGTGAACAAATGGAAAAACATATTTCATGCAAATAGTAACCAAAAGAGAGAACTATGTGGCACTACTAAAATAAGACAAAACAGACTTCAGGTCAAAAATTGTTACCAAAAATTGCAATCATTGTTGCTTTTGTTGTGGTCATCCATATACAATGCTTGGTGTCAGTCTATTTATCTCTTGTAAAAATAAAATACAGTGTGTGTGTGTGTGTGTGTGTGTGTGTGTGTGTGTGAAAAAAAAAAACTGTTACCAAAGACAAAGGACAATATTTATTGATAAAAGGATCAATTCATTAAGAAGATATAATGATTGTAAACACATTTGCACCAAACAAAGCCCCAAAATAACTGAAGCAAACATTGACAGAATTGGAGAAATAGTTCTACAAGCCAGTCTCATCAGCATTGAAAACCTGCTTTTCCACATAGCCTTTTTCCTAAATAACACTTAGCAGACAATCTAAAGATTCTCCCACAGCCTCTTGATCTTGACTCAGGATTATTGCAAGTTTAACATTTTTCATGCTGTATAGTCTTTTGAAATGTGCAGGCCAGTCAGTACTACAAGAGAAGAATTTAATATTTTCCTTACTCTGGGTAACATGATTTCATTGGCTTTCAGCTTCATAACGATGCTGTCCACTATGCTTTCTTTTTTTTAATTCGTTATCACCTCATGAATCCACAAAGTCAGCCACTTTTCCATCTTTTCCATAGCTTCATCAGGCACTACAGATACTACTTCAGCATTTCCAGAGTGGCCTTACATACACATCAGTGCATTTCCTCTTCCCTTTTCTGGATGTACTATATTGTTGATGCATTAATATTGAACTCATGGCCAAAAGAACTATAACTGGTGCCTGAATGAATCTTACCTCACACATGTATATTTCCTTTGTAAAGCATATCACAGCCTTCTTGTATGTAGGAACACTAAACAACACTGCAGCTTGGGGACCATTTTAAACAGCAAAGCCATCAAAAAAAAGCACAAAGACATGACAAACGTGGTACTGAACAGACTGCAAAAAGGACTCTTGTTTACAGTATAACAGCTGAAACAAGAAAGCAGTTTATTGCCTTGTTCAGCCTTGGCTGGGAACATGTACGCCAGGTGACTCAAATTTTTCACCACTCTGCACAGGTCTGAATGTACTGATTCTCGAGTAACAAATTCTACTGCGTAGGTAAACTTACAAACAAGCAATCCATGAATAATGAGGATCAATTGTATGTAGAAATTAAACTACTCTTTTTTTTTTTAATTGTTGTTTGGCTGTGTTGGGTCTTAGTTGCGGCATGCGTTGCAACTCAAGGGCTCTTTCTTGCGGTGCAGGGGCTTCTCTAGTTGCAGCCCACGGGCTTCTCTCTAGTTGTGGCCTGCAGGCTCTAGAGTGGAAGGGTTCAGTAGTTGTGGTGCAGCCTTAGCTGCCCCATGGCATGTGGGATCTTAGTTCCCTGACCAGGGATCGAACCCGTGTCCCCTGCATTGGAAGACAGATTCTTAACCACTGGACCACCAGGGAGGTCCTGAAATTAAACTACCCTTAAATAACCATAGGCCAAAGATGAAATCACAGGGAAGTTATAAAATAGAGACAAATAAAAACTAAACACAACATACTAAAAATCATGTAATACAATAAAAGCAGCACTCAGAGGGAAGTGTATAGCAGTGGAGCCCTACATTAAAAAGAAGGAAATCAGTCACAACTCTGCACCTTGAGGACTAGAAAAAGAAGAGCAAACTAAATGCAAAGCTAGCAACTGAGGGAAATAATAAAATGATAAGAGTAGAGAAAAATGAAATACAGAATAGAAAAACAAGAGAAGCAACACAACTAAAAGTTATTTCTTTAAAAAGAACAACAAGACTAATAAATCTATAGCCTGGCTGACAAAAAAAGAAGAAGATGCAAATAACTAAAACCAGAAATGAAAGTGGAAAGATTACTATTGATCTTACAGAAATAAAAAGGATTATAAGACGGACTTCCCTGGTGGTGCAGTGGTTAAGAATCCGCCTGCCAATGCAGGGGACACAGGTTCGAGCCCTGGTCCGGGAAGATCCCACATGCTGCGGAGCAACTAAGCCCGTTCGCCACAACTACTGAGCTTGCGCTCTAGAGCCCGCAAGCCACAACTACTGAACCCACGTGCCACAACTATTGAAGCCCTCACGCCTAGAGCCTGTGCTCCACAACAAGAGAAGCCACCGCAATGAGAAGGCCGGGCACCACAATGAAGAGTAGCCCCCGCTCGCCACAACTAGAGAAAGCCCGCACGCAGCAACGAAAACCCAACGCAGCCAAAAATAAATAAATAAATTTATTTTTTAAGAAAAGGATTATAAGAGAAAACTATGAACAATTATATGCTAACAAATTAGATAACCTAGATGAAATACACAAATTCCTGGAAAAACACAAATTACCAAAACTGACTCAAGAAGAAATATAGTCTAAACAGACTTACAACAAGTAAAGAAAGTGAATAAGTAATCAAAAACCTCCAAAGAAAAACCTGAGTACAGACAGCTTCACTGGTGAATTCCACCAAACATTTAAGGAAGATTTAATGTCAGTATTTCCCAAGCTCTTCCAAAAAACAGAAGCAGAGGGAACACTTCCTAACTCATTCTGTGAGGCCGTTATTACCCTGATATCAAAACCAGACAAAGACATCACAAGAAAACTATAGGCCAATATCCCTTGTGAATACTGATGCAAAAATCTTCTACAAAGTATTAGCAAACAAAATCCAACAGCACATTAAAAGTATTATACACCACGATCAAGTGGTATTTATCCCAGGAATACAAGGGTGGTTCAACAAAGAAAAATCAATCAATGTAATACACCACATTAATAGAATGAAGTAAAAACAAAAACAAAAAACACATGATCATCTCAATTGGTGCAGAAAAAGCATTTGACAAAATCCAACACTCCTTCCTAATAAAAGCCCTCAAAACCTTGGAATAGAAGGGAACTTCCTTAACGTGATAAAGGGCATTTATGAAATATCTACAGATACTATTATGTTCAATGGTTGAAAGATTGAAAGGTCCCTCCCACCCTGCCTGCCAAGATTAGGAACAAGACAAGGATGTCTACCTCTTACCATTGCTATCTAACACTGTATTGTAAGTTCTAGCCAGAGCAATTAGGCAAGGAAAAGAAATAAAAAACATCTAAATTAGGAAGTAAAACTATCTCTATTCACAGATGACATGATCTTAAAAACAGAAAATCCCAAAGAATCCACAAAAAACTACTAGAGTTAAGAAATGAATTCAGCAAGTTGCAGGGTACAGGATCAATGCACAAAAATAAGTTTTGTTTCTATACACCAGTGATGAGTAATCTGAAAAGGAAATTAAGAAAACAATTCAATTTACAATAGCACCCAAAAGAATAAAATACCTAGGAAAAAATTTAGCCAGATAAATAAAAGAACGATATACTGAAAACTACAAAACATTAATAAAAGAAATTAAACACCCTTATCTTTGACAGGATATATTTATGCATTAGGATATATTTTATGTATATTCTATGTGTACATATATATTACAAATACTTATATGTCCTTAAAATGATAGTATTTATTTTAATTATTGTCTAGTGTCTGCATATAGTAGGCAGTCAATAAATACTTGTTGAATGAAGTAAATGTAAGCCTTTAGCCACTAAGAACATCCGTCTTACAGTATCTCATTCAAGATAACTTGGGGTCAAAAGCCACGGTATCATTCAATTCCTGGCCTCAAACTTGGGCTATGTTAAACTTTAGTTCTAAGAGCATCTCTAGAATTCACCATGATAAACTGCAATCTGAAAATCCTGTTGAGTAAATTAGGAAAGGGAACTTCCAATACTTGTTTTAGAATACACATTATTAGGTAAGGATTCTGTAGCTTAAGCTTTTAAAAGTAATATACACTTTCTAAAACAAAGTAACTCAAGTTGCATAGAAATATAAAAGCCACTTCATTCAACAACACAATATGAACTATATTTTCTATACTAAAAGCAAAAATAAATAATCAAAAAAATTTAATCAAAATAGCATGTTTTCCTTCATGGTACTTTCCACACTGGTAGACTAATGTAGAGTAATATGTTGGTTCAAAAAGGTAAAACAAAATCTGACCCATATACAGTCATTTAATGTACATATTAATAAAAATGTGTACTAAAATATTTTCAACTCAATCTACTGTTTTGACCTATACACATTTGTTGTCATCTTAGTTACTGTTTCACTGTCAAACTTTTATATCACAATTTAGCAAAAGAACTCATCAATAGAACTTAATTATAATTTTAAATGTCTTTTATATTACAAACCACAATAAGGAAATACTATTTATTAGCAAACTAGTTGATGTGGCCTTATGTTAACAAAATAAGTCCATTTCCCAATTCCTATTATAGGGAAGGGATTTGTGACGAAAAAAGATAAGGGCTACATGTAATATTATATAGATTGCATCATTTTAGAGCTGCTAAAGGAAGCTCTAAAGCCCACAGCTTTCCAGATAGTTAAGATGAACAACAAATTCTTAATTCCCTCTGCAGAAACCAGAGTAGAAACAAAAGAAATTTAGTAAATCCCGTCTTCCAGGCAGTATCCAGTTCATTAATTCATTACGATTTTAACCTGTCAAATAATTTTTAATCTAATTGTCTCTTGGATAATATACCTTATTTGCTCACAAGGTCCCAGAAAATTTCTCCAGTGTCTAGTACAGATTCTGTAGAGATTTTTTTTTTTTTAATTCCTAACTCAAATCTCTAGGGTTGGGAGCAAATCTAGTCTGGGATGACAACAGCTCTTCTGGAGCTGCCTCAGCACTTGGGAGAGTAAGTGGAATAAAGGCAATTAAGTACAGTAATTTTCAAAATGCAAAAGGCATTGCAATAGAAAACTCAAACTGGATTTTTTTATACCCCAAATTCAATTCTAGGCAGATGTTAGAAGAAATGTGTGTGGGTTTGTTTTTTACTGAGATGTTAATAGATTAAATAATTTAACGTACAATTTACCATGTACCAGGCACTATTCTAACAGCTTTACAAATATTAGCTCATTTAAACATCAGAACAACCCTAAGGGGTAGGTGTTCTAATTTAAATGAAACAGGCAGAGAGAGGCCCAAAATCAAACAGGTATTAAGTTACAGAGATGAGATTCAAACACTGGAAGTCTGATTCACAAGTCTGAGCTCTTAACCACTATACTAAGCTGTATAAAGTGTATTGTTTGTTTAATTCCTTGTATCCCTAGGATCAAAAATACCACAGATACATTTTACTTAGTTTTTCTTAGAATGGAGGCTAGGCACAAATTTCACTTAATTACAAGTACAAAGGATCTTACACTAATTCCTCTCCCCTCTCTTTACAAAATAAGAAACAGACCCAGCAATGCTAAATAACATTTAGTATTATATTCTAGTGGCCTATTCTGATGACTTTTCCAATTTACCATGCTTATTACTTTACACTTTTATCACTACACAAATAGGTTATAATTTTGAGTTTGGTAGGGGTTGCTAGCTTCTATTTTCTTTTTCTTAGAGAATGTTGAGCTTTATCTGCTGAATTTATGTTATTTCCTCTAAAAAGAATGTTTTTACTTAAGTCTTTAGATCTTATCAAAAGAGATGAAAGAGGGAATTCCCTGGCAGTCTAGTGGTTAGGACTCCTCACTTTCACTGCGGAGAGTGCGGGTTCGATCCCTGGTTGGGGATCCTGCAAGCTGGGCAGCCAAAGAAAAAAGCAAAATGACAACAACAACAGCAAAAAGATGAAAGAAAAATGTACAAATCCTTCCTGTTTTCAAATCAATAAAAAATTACCAAACCCAAAACAGATTATATGACCTCCTAGATGTTTTTAATTTCATGCCACTATCTAATCTTTTCATTGCGAATCCTATCACAGAACACTTATCTAAACATTTCCTTCAGTTATTCTACCAAATGTTTTTACTCCTACTGATATGCTTTCCTTAAATATTTATCACTCATAATTGGAATTATTTTTTATATTAGGACATTTTCCATTCACACTCACTTAAGTCAGTAAGTCAATAAAATTACTTACAAATAAAGCAGTTGCAGGACTGCCCTGCTGGCACAGTGGTTAAGAATGCGCCTGCCATTGCAGGGGACACGGGTTCGAACCGTGGTCTGGGAAGATTCCCACATGCCGCGGAGCAACTAAGCCCGTGCGCCACAACTACTTAGCCTGCGCTCTAGAGCCTGTGAGCCACAACTACTGAGCCTGCGAGCCACAACTGCTGAGGCCCACGCGCCCAGAGCCCATGCTCCGCGACAGGAGAAGCCACCGCGGTGAAAATCCCGCGCACCGCAACAAAGAGTAGCCCCCACTCGCCGCAGGTAGGGGGAGACCCTGTGCAGCACCAAAGACCCAACGCAGCCAAAAAAAAAAATTTTTTTTTTTAAAAAGCAGTTACAAAGACTGTCCTTAGTAGAATTCAAAAATTTTTAAAGTAACTTAAGCATGGGACAAAGGCAAGCACCAAGAAAAAAAATTATATTTTCAATTTGAGGAATGGACAGTGTTCATATGAACAACAAAGGACAGGAAGAACACATTAATGATATATTTTGCACTGTTCTCATACACTGCTAGTGGAGTAAAAATTGAGGCAACCTGTCTGGAAAGCATTTTGTCAATACATAAAAGAGCTGTAAATGTTCATATACATTGAATCAGTAACCTCTCTCCTAGAATTCTTCACTAAAGAAATAGAAATGAGGGCAAGGATTATATATAAATATGTTTATCATAAAATTATATATACCATACAACAATGAATAAATCAACATTTATTGATAATAAAGTAATGCTTAAAAATATCAGTTTTTGGAATTCCCTGGCAGTCCAGTGGTTAGGACTCGGCACTTTCACTGCCGAGGGCCTGGTTCAATCCCTGGTCGGGGAACTAAGATCCCATAAGCCATGCAGTGAAGCCAAAAAAATAAAATAAAATATCAGTTTTTGGAGCTACACAGACCTGGATCTAGCCACTTACTACATGCATTTATTGGGACTCTAAAAATGTAAATAACAGATATTAAATTATCTTGAGGGGAAAAAAAGAGATGTATCTCTAAAGATACAGAGCATCTCACAGAACCCTAGGGCAGAATGAGGCTAAGCTTCAAGAAGAAACTGGAATTATAAACTGGACAGTCACAGGACCATCTCTTCTCTTTACATATCCACTTCATTCTTCTTTTTCTGCAGACTAGTTTCTCTGTTCTTCAGTCCACATGGTAGATAAAGATTTCTGAATTCACTACTTCTTCATTGAGGAACCTGCCCAAACAGTACTCTTCTCAGTTCCCGATGGGCAAGAACACGTAGAGAAAATATGGCAGCCCTATAGGTGAGGGAACCTTTAGAGGGTTGGGAACTAGGCAGACTCTCCAAAAGGTGCCTACTTCTTCAGGTGTGGGACCGTGGGCTAGTTTTATAGTCTCTTTGCAATGCAGTTTCCTCGTTTATAAAGATAATAATATCAACAGTAAGGACAACCCTATAGTATAAAAAGTATTTTGCAGGAATATGAAAATATTTCATTCATTAATAATGTTTTCTAGGAATTTTTACTGATAGAAAATTTATGACATAATGTATTAGTCAGAATTCTTTAGAGAAAAAGAACCAATAGGATGTATATGTATACATATATATTGAGAGATTTATTATAAAGAATTGGCTTTATTATTGGATTTATTTTAAGGATTATGGAGGTTGGCAAATCCAAAATCTTCAGGGTAGGAAAGCAGCCTGGACACCCAGGGAAGACTTGATGTAGCTCAAGTCCAAAGGCAGTCTGCTGGCAGAATCTCCTCTTCCTTGGGGGAGGACAGTCTTTTTTGTCTTAAGGCCTTCAACTGATTGGATAAAGCTCCACCCACATTATGGAAGGTAATCTACTTTATCCAAAATCTACTGATTTAAATGTTAGTGTCATCTAAAAATATCCTCACAGAAACATCTAGAATAGTGTTTGACCAAAAATCTGGGTACTGTGGCCTAGCCAAGTTGACTCATAAAATTTACCATCACACTTTATATTAAATAAAAAAAGAATAAAGTCCGTATACAATATGGTCCCAATTATTTCAAAATTGTAAGGAAATAAAGTTAACGCTAGCTTTTTCCTACTCTTGTATTTTCCAAGCCTTCTATAAGGTTCAGTACTTATCCTGTTTATCCTCTTAGTAGCATTTAACAATATTAACTACTTTCCTTTTCCAGAATACCCTCTCTTTCTTTCACTTGTAGTTTATAGTATATTCTTTTTATGATACTGTCCAATCTATATCCCTCTCTTCTGCAAACATCCCCACTTAGACCCAGCAGTGTGGCCCTGGAGACATGCTCATACTGTGTGATCCTGCTCTCTTGGCCACAGCCCCTGAATCAGACACGGACACTTGGCTCTAGGGAAGCAAATCCATTGACTGGGCTGAGCCGATTAGATTCTTTTTCCTAATAGTAATAAAGTCAGAAAGTCAGTCAGTCTCTGTTACGTGCTTGAATTTGGAAATGACATAGAACTAGGGGTGAGGCTGACATACACATGCCAAAGCAGAGACAGAAAAGAAAGAAGCAGAAATGAGAGACCATGCAACCTCAAGAAACAAAGATGGATGGCATGCCTTTAGTTCTGATAGCGTTCCAGAGCCTAGCTCCAATCCCTCAGGAGGCCTGGTAGCACTTTCTTATCCTTGACTTCCACGAGACACCCCACCTCTAGCCTTCAAATAACGTTTTCTGTTTTTTTTGTTTGTTTGTTTGTTTGCTTAAGCTAGTTCAAATGGGTTACTAGAACACTGCACCCCCCCCAACACACACACACACACACACACACACACTCACACTCACACACACGCTGCCTTAGTTAGACAATCCCTAAGATATCCTCTTAACCTCTTGAACTGCTACTTGTCAGATTCTGTTCCAGGTTCTTTTTACTCTATCCATTCCTTAAATATTGATGTCTTTAAATTTTTTTTTCCTATAGACCCTCTGTTCTTCTTATTCTGTATCCTCACTGAGGGCAATATCATCCACTCTAATCACTTTGTTCTGCACGTCTATGTTGTTGACACCAAACCTGTCCAGGTCTCTTTCATGTATACAGCTGCCTCCTAGATAGTTCCAAATGGCTGTCTTACATGTCAAATTCAACATATCTAAAACAGAACTCATCTCCTCCATGCTCCTGCTCCTTTCCACAAATCTGACCTAATTTCAATATTTTCTATCTCTATAAATCAAACTAATAGTTCTCACCTTTCCAAATATCTGGAAATTTGGGAATAATCCTTTATTCCACTTTTTCCTCTTTACAGCCACACCCAGTTAATCACCATGCCTTGTCAGTCTACCTCCTAATAACTCTCAAATTCACCATTTCTCTCTACTGCCACCTAAAGGTCAGGGGCCAGCAAAGTCTTTTTCTGTAAAGAGCCAGAAAGTAACTATCTTGGGCTTTGTGGACTATACAATCAGGGTCACAATTACTCAACTCTGCTGTTGTAGCATAAAAGCACCACAGACAATTATATAATGAATGAACACGGCTGTGTTCCAATAAAGCTTTACTGTATAGCCCCTAAAATTTTGAATAATATAATGTACACGTGTCACAAAATATCATTCTTCTTTCAACTTTATTCAACTATTTAAAAATGTGAAAACCATTCACAGTTCACAAGTCATATAAAATCAGGCAGCAGGCCTGTCTGCAGTCTCCTGATCTAGGTCCCTATTATCTCTCCCTTACACTGGCAGAGTAACCTCTTACTAGGCCTGGCTTACCTGCCTCCAGTCTTGCTTCTCTCCAGTCCATTTTCCATCCTACAGACACAAGAGTATTTCTAAAACACCAATCTAATCTCCTTGAGCAAACAGACCATATTTGTTTTAGTCACTCTGATATCTGGAGGGCTTATGTTATTGCTTATAGTACTTATTAGAAATGTGAAGAGATCATATTTGTGGAATTGAATGTCATTACCTTGATTAAAGCTTTTCAGTCAATGAGAAGGGAAAAAGGTGTACAACTACAACAGAACAAATATACTTGTCATTATTCTCAGCTGAGATGATTTTCCCTATAGAGAACAGATGAGACTATCCTACAAATTATTAAATTAATGGAGAGTTGAACAAAGTTTATATGTGATCAATGTATAAAAACCAAGGGCATTTCTATATTCCAGCTACGAAAAGTTAGACTATTTGAATTTTAACAAGATATCATTTACAACAGTAACAAAAATAAATAAATAAAGTAACTAGAAATAAATCCAACAAAAGATATGCTTGATCCATATAGAGAAAATTATAAAACTTCACTGAAATGCATTTAAGAAAATATAAATAAATAAGATTTACCATATTCAAACATAAGAAAATTCAATATTGTCAGGCTATCAATTCTCTCCATATTAATTTATAAATTCATTGCAACTTCAGTAAAAGTCCAGACAGGTTTTTACATGGAAATTAAAGGGCTGATTCTAAATTGTATATTGAAAACAAATATTCAAAAATAGCCAACACAGTCTTGAAGAATATGATAGAGAACTTTCATAAACAGATACCAAGACTTATTCTAAAGCAACTATACCAATTAAGAAAGGCGATAATATTGCTAAGGAGATAGACAAACAGGCCAGTGAAACAAAACAGAGAACCCAGAATTAGACCCATACATATACGGGAACTTGATATGTAACATAAGTGGCATTATAGATAAGTGAAGAAAGGATAAACTATTCAAAAATGGCACAAGGTCAGTTAATTATTTATATAAAACATTACATCAGATCCATACCTCACAGCACATACAAGGCAACTGAAGGTGGATCAAAAACTTAAATGTGAAAGGACAACTTTATCTTTCCAATTAAAAAAAAAACACAAAAGGATTTTTCTTTTAGAACTAGACAAAATCGAAAGTACACGAAGACAGATAAATAAAAACAGCAAGAATTCTGAAAAAATATTTATAAAACTACAATAAATATAATAGTATAGTACTTGCACAAAATATTAGATATATCAATTCTAAATCAAATTATGGACATAGACCCAAATATATACCTATACTTAATATATGATAAAAGTGACAGTTCAAGTCAGTAGGGAAAAATGGATTATTCAATAAATGGTGCCATTGGGAAATATCAAGTTGGATTCCTTTCTCAAAACAAGAGATGATTCAAAAATTTAAGCATAAAAAATGAAACCATAAAAGTACTATAAGAAACCATGGTAGAGGGGGCTTCCCTGGTGGCGCAGTGGTTGAGAATCTGCCTGCCAATGCAGGGGACACGGGTTCGAGCCCTGGTCTGGGAAGATCCCACATGCCGCGGAGCAACTAGGCCCGTGAGCCACAATTGCTGAGCCTGCGCGTCTGGAGCCTGTGCTCCACAACAAGAGAGGCCGCGATAGTGAGAGGCCCACGCACCGCGCTGAAGAGTGGCCCCCGCTCGCCACAACTAGAGAAAGCCCTCGCACAGAAACGAAGACCCAACACAGCCAAAAATAAATAATTAAAAAAAAAAAAAAAGAAACCATGGTAGAAAGCCATCCTAATATTACACAAAACCGCGAAACTATGAAATAAAAGATTGATACATAAAAAGAAAAATTTCTCCTTGGAAAAAAAGTCAGAAGAGAAGTAATGATTAGGGAAACATACTTCCAAATCACACCACAGTCAAAAGGCAAATTTCACCACAACATAAAAGGCTTCAAAAACTAGTAAGTAACACAAGAGGAAAAAAAAATATGTCCACACAAAAACTTACGCAAAAATATCCATGGCAACATTGTTGAGAATAACTAAAAAGTGAACTCAAATGTCCAACAATAGATGAAAGCATAAATAAAATGTGGTATATCCATCCAATGGAATATTACTCCGCAATAAAAAGGAATGAAGATACATGCTATAAATATGGATGAATCTTAACACATTATGCTAAGTGAAAGAAGCTATTCACAATAGACTACATATGTATGCTTCCATTTGCATGAGATGACAACAGTAGGCAAATCTCTAGAGTGGATTAGTGGTTGCCTAGGGGTGCCTAGGGATTGGGGGAAAATAGAGAACAACTGCTATGGGTATGGGGTTCCTCTGGGGGATGATGAAAATGTTCCAAAGTTGATTGTGGTGATGGTTGTATACTACTATGAATACATTGAAAGCCACTGAATTGTACATTTTTAATGGGTGAATTGTATGGTATATGAATTACATCTCAGTAAGCTGTTGTATGTTTTAAAAAAAAAAAGCAGTAGAGGTAAGAGAATTTCTGTTTCTGCCCATAAATGATTAACTGTTGTAAAAAAAAAAAAGCTGTTCCACTGTAAGCAACCAGAAAACTAGACAAATTATATGAAAGAACTGTTTTCAGATACTGGAAAACAAATAGCACAGGACTGTGATTCATGAGAAAAGGGAAAACAAATGAGATGAGCCCTATGACTGCCCTGGCTTGCTGCTAGAGGCTGTCTCCAGGCTGTAGCGCAGGAGGAGGAAGCAAAACAAAGTCCAACGGTCTCACTGAGTTGAGGGGAGAGAAACAGGAGTTCCCAGAGGTCAAAGCAGCAATAATTTTCAAGAGAGTACTGGAGAGACGACTCTGCACAGAGAAAGAGCCCCGTGGGGGTGGAGGGGTCTCTGCAAATCATTGGCTGAGTACTAACCTGTGCACACATGGGATGAAAATCCACCAGGCTGGGGGAAAAACTATTGGAAAGCAGTAGGCCAAATAATTCCCAAAGCTTACACAGGCCTGTAATTGCTTTCCCACCAGGCAGAGTGCTGAGGGAATTGGGTAGTCTTTGGAAGGTTATCACCTTAGTAGTGAGGCTAAATTAGCTCTAGACTGTGGTTATTCTAGACCCACTCTAGCAAGCCTAAAAAGATTAAACTGACAAGTAATTTAATTGTACACTAGACCAAAGACCCAATAGGAACTTCCAGATATAAACTATATAGTATCTAAAATCATATCTCATTCTACTTCATGAGTTTACCAGAAAACTAGACATTGCAGAAGACCAGTGAATTTGAAGTTGTAGCAATAGAAACTATCCAAAATGAAGCACAGAGAGCAGAAACACTGCAATCATCATCATCATCTTCTTCTTCATCATCATCATCATCATCATAGCATTAGTGATTTACAAGTGACCAGTGTTAAACAAATCTAACGTACATGAGATTGAAGTTCCAGATGTGAGAGAAGAAGGGAGAAAAAAATACTTCTAGAAATAATGCTGGAACACTATACAGAAATAATAATGTATTCTGAGTATTATAACATATGTAGATGTAAAATGTACAACAACAATAATACAAAGGAGGGAAAAGGGAAAAATGAAGTATATTGTTGCTATACTTGAAATGGTATAACATTATTTGAAGGTAGAGCAAGGACTTAAAGAAAAAAAAAAGAAAACCAAAGAGGTATAGTTTTTTAAAATTAGTAAAATACCAACAATCTGATAGGAAAAAAATAGAGAAAGTCTTTGAATTGGCAGTACTGGAATAGTCAACTTTTAAATAAATTACGCTGTTAATATACTGGAACATCATGCACATGTGAAAAAAATCGGATAGCTCTCTGTATAAAACATGGAAAATGCTAATACGGAAAGGCAATATAACAGTAGTATAGTGTCACTTCACAGCAGAACAGCCTGGGTCTGAATCCAGGCTCTGTTAGGTACTTGCAGAGTCATTTTGGGCTAGTTACTTATCTTCCCTCTGCCTCAGTTTCTTCTGCAAACCAGTGACAATACTCATGGGATTTTATGGAGATTAAAAGTCATGTAAGGCATTTAGACAATCGCAAGCACAAACTTAGTATTCATTAATTTTTGGGTAAAAGAAAAGGAAAATCTCCACAATATATTTCTACATTAAAAAAGCAAGGTCCAGAACAGTATGTTGCCATTTGTATGAAAAATAAGCTATATAAATATATGCCTACAAAAGTAAAGACTATCTCTAGAAGACTAAATAAGAAGCTTCTAACAATGAATCCCTCTGGAAATGAGATTCTCATAGCTGTGGAACAGAAAAAGAAGACAAACTGTACTCTCCTCTTCATATTTTTATGTAAATATTGAATTTTCTACAATCTATTACCTATTCAAATAAATTAATTTAAAATGAAGATTTAATAATAAGTACTTATAAAATCAGGAAAATGTGCATTTCAAACACAAGTATCATACTAGGTAAAAAGAAATAAAGTAGCAAACCAATTTGATTTTTTAATAAACTGTGTTTCTTCCGAGAATTACTATAATGATCAGTTTCCTTGGCTCTGGAAGCCTTTTCTGGTCTCTCTCATTTGTGACCTACTTTTCTAACTCTTACTTCTTGCCTTTCTTTTATTGTTTCATGATCTCACAGATATCTTCCTTTTTAATCTACAATAAACTACATTATGATGGAATATCTTATGTTCTTTTTTTCCCCAAAGACTTCATTATGCTTAATTTTTTATTTATATTAGGAAGATAGAGGAAAGGAAAGGTGATCAAATCAGCATTTGATTTCAGTCAACAACTTAATGTTTAAAAGAAATATTTGTCACTATTGCACATGTATGTACACATTATATTCTCAAGGCATATAAAAGCTGTTTTTGTATTTTAAGAACACACATATCTATTTCAAAAATTTTATTATTGCAAAGATCATTTAAAAATCACAAAGTATGATATGAAAAGAGTTTTCTCTGTAAGCTCTGGAGTTTGTCTACAAGTTTAAAGACAGCTTGTGGGACTTCCCTGGTGGAGCAGTGGTTAAGAATCCGCCTGCCAATGCAGGGGACACGGGTTCGAGCCCTTGTCCGGGAAGATCCCACATGCTGCGGAACAACTAAGCCCGAGCGCCACAACTACTGAGCCTGCGCTCTAGAGACCAGGAGCCACAACTACTGAGCCCTCGCGCCACAACTACTGAAGCCCGCACGCCTAGAGCCCATGCTCCGCAACAAGAGAAGCCCGCACACCGCAATGATGAGTAGCCCCCGCTCGCTGCAACTAGAGGAACCCCGCGTGCAGCAACGAAGACCCAATGCAGCCAAAAATAAATAAATAAATAAATTTATTAAAAAAAAAAAAGACAGCCCGTGCCTCACTAGCTATGTTACTCTGAGTAAGTCATTTATCCTTCCTCTATGTCAGTTTCCTAATCTGTAAACTTGTATTAATAGTAGGACCAAACATTGGGATGTTTTAAGAGCAGACTAAATGAGGTAATAAACATTTCAAACAATGTCTGACCCATAGTAAGACCTTAATAAATGTTAATAAAGATAATAATATAACTATTATTATTATTAAAAGTAGTGAAAGCATATGCCCTAGTTGGGAATGGGTTAGCCTATAAAGTGTGAGATGTCACTAATTTTTTAAAAATGAAATTCATCTAAAACTTGTTTAATGTTATTAAATTAAGTATATAATTAGAACTCATTATATGCCATATTATTTAAAAATTAAGACTTTTTATTTCTGGAAAGAACATGCAGACATAAATACAAAAGGAGTGCTTTATTTTTTATTTTAGATTATTCTTCAAAAGACTATGTTCTTAATATCTGATGTCCCTTACTTCTTATTTTTTCCCAATTCAGGCTACAAAAAATTCCAACAAATAATATGAGAGCAATAATCATTATCTTGGCCAATGGATCAAGCTATTTAATACCTGGAGAAATGCCATAACACTTTCTATCTTGCATTACTGGAAAAAATTCTTCCAGCATATCAAATAATTGTTTGGAGCCATACTGTTTCAATCTCCCTTTTTGTATTATTAACATATCTTTAAAAGATTCAAAGACTCGAACTGCAAAAGAACTGAGACAGCAATGTTGGAGAAATATAAAATATATTCTAAGGATCAAGAGTTGATTTTACTGGCTGGAGGTTGGTTTGTTCGTTCTGCGGACCAGTCCCTTAATTAAAGAAAAAAGTTAATAACTATGAAGAATCTAAGGGGACTTCCCTGGTGGCGCAGTGGTTAGGAATCCGCCTGCCAGTTCAGGGGACACAGGTTCGATCCCTGGTCCAGGAAGATCCCACATGCCACAGAGCAACTAGGCCCATGTGCCACAACTACTGAGCCTGTGCTCTAGAGCCTGCGAGCCACCACTACTGAGCCCTCGCACCACAACTACTGAAGCCCGCATGCCTAGAGCCCGTGCTCTGCAACAAGAGAAGCCACCGCAATGAGAAGCCCGCGTACCGCAACGAAGAGTAGCCCCTGCTCGCTCCAACCAGAGAAAGCCCACCCGCAGCACTGAAGACCCAATGCAGCCAAAAATAAATAAATAAATAAAATTAAAAAAAAAAAAGAATCTAAGGAATCAGCCTTCCTTGATATTTTTGAAGGGATTGAAGAAAGTACATTTTTTCCTCAAAAATATTTGGGGAATTTCAGTAAAATGCAATACCCCTCACTTATCTAATGGATCAGAATCTCTGGGAGTAAGGTGCAGAAACTGCACTTTACAGAAGCCCCAAGTAATTTTTCTGGCTTACTGTCATTTTAAGAACAAATGAATAATGAAACAGAAAAGGTTTATTGAAAAGGCTCCATGTAAGTGAATCTTGTCCAGATTTCAAGTTAAGAACATGAAGTGAGGAGTGAGTGAAGTAGTTGTTCCAAGCCAAAGGGATGGCATGTGAGATAACTCAGTTTCCAGAGAAGTTTCAGCATCCTAGGCACTAGAAATAAACACACCTGTCCTGAATAAGCAGTAGGAGCACAAGCAGATGGAAACAACTGTCAACCAAAATTGCTATTAATTAGAAAAACACTAGGCTTGCATTGTTTAATTCTTATCCCACTTTCCAATATATATTTTTTTCATTACCCACTCTGGAAATATAAGCCTCCTAAGTACTATAATACTAATTGGCAGAGAAGAGGACCAAAACACCTTAAGCAAAGGAAGGCACTTTTGTTTTCAATCATAACAAGGATTTTTTTAAAAAGTAAAAAATTAAAAAAGTCATTTTGGTTTTTTGTACTGCATTATTACAACCAAACATTTATGAACACAGAACTTTCATGTACGGGAGTCTTTCTTTCAAAACAACTAACCAAAGACAATCATTCAAATTTTGGAAGTTTATTCAAACTTAGAGTGGACACGTAAAAGAAGAAACTTAATTTTCCAAGATTAATTCTAATGTAACTGGTCAGTTTCCACATCTGTAAAATGACAGTTTGAGACTAGATGATTTTTAAAGTCCTGTCTAGCTCAAATTCTAAAACTGTATGATATATAAATTCCTCAAACTTTGAATTAAATATACTAGGTTGTTCAAAAACTGTAATGTAAGCATATTCTGATAATTCAAATAACCCTGAAGTGTCAAAATATTGATAGCTGCATCCCATAAACAATCCAGCAGTACTGTTTTCAGACTTCCTGTTAGCATGTGTTCTGAATGAATGATGAGCAACAACTACTTTCTCTTTCTTGGACTGCTAATATTAATAGCTTGCAACATAGCTACTCAACGAGGAGTTACAAAAGGCTCTATCATTATGGAATCCGGAAAATCTCATAAAAATAAGAGAAACATCATTAGCTAACCAGTTAATATTATAAGTCAATGACAATCTTAAATTCTGAAGCATTTAGATTAAATAAACTTGAGATATTTATCTATTATGCAAAACAGGCAGCACTACTTTACAATCTGAATATTACTGTGTATCTCCTTAGGTTAAACAGGAAAAAAAAAAAACTGCTGATGGTACTCTTCCCTCATAATTCTGCCATTCTTACTATACACATTACATACTTTCCATGTTCCTGTAAGAGAGATGCACTGCACAGAAGTGTCCATGAGGACAAGGGTTTATCTATACTGAAATTAAGTCTGAGATAAGTAAGCTTACCATAATGGAGTTTTATACAGAATGTGTATTTCTCAGTGTGAGATGATTTTGTGCTGTGATGGAAAAAAAATCAAGGAAGTCTGATTCCTTAGATTCTTCATAGTTATTAACTTTATTCTTAAATTAAGAGACTGGTCTGCAGAATGAACAAACCTCCTTACAATTTAAAAGGCAGATAACTAACACAACATTGTAAACCAACTATACTTTTTAAAATAAGAATTTTAGAAAGACATAAAAAATCAGTCTAAGAATAAATTTTTCTTCTATATAAAAAAAGAATTAGCTTTTAAATCTAAGTAACATTTACAGACCATGAAAAACTGAAAAATGGGAGGGCGGAAGAAGTAGGCAAAATATAAAAGTTTACTGTTAAAAACTCATCCCCAGCTGTCAGGCTGATCTTGCTGTCATATTTACCATTTTTACAAACCCACTAGTCTGACCAAGAACCCTAACTTTAAGAATAACTTTAAAACCATTTGTAAAGCTAATTCAACAATAATACTGTAGCTCAAAGTGATAGTTCAGATCAGTGATCCAAAAGCTAATTAAACTGTGTCTATCAGCAAATTAGCAACCACACCCCTTAAAAAGAGCAGTCAGGCGGTGCTCCATTAACTTCCACAAAGCGTGGCTTTCATTTAAAATTCATTACTTCATTGCCTGAACAACCATGTTTGTTTCATAAACATTGTCTCGGGATAAAGCCAATGACTTTACCTACGCCTGAAACAGAAATCAGTCTGGGGAAAGGCACCATATAAAACGGGTGAATCTTAGTCACCCAACTATTAATTATAAGGACATTACATTACATTAAGTAATCATAATTACATTCTGTGCATCACAAGAATTAAAACCGCTTAGAAACTCAACCAAAGCCCGATGATAATGTATTACTCCACGAATAGTGTTTACTTTAGGTTCCAAGAAAGGTATTACTATTAAAATAGAGTTTGACGACTAAGTCTGAAGGTTCCCCCCATCGTTTCATTATTTTTTTTAAAGCTAGAAAGGGCCTGTTTGCGGGTACTGTGAAAACCTGTGGGAAGAGAGGTTTGGGAGGGGAACGGCCAAATTCAAATAACTGCAGACAGCAACAACGGCTCGGAGTCCTTTAACTCCCCTAGGCTGAGCCGGGCGAGGACAGGGACCCTTACCTGCCAGCGGCCATAGGTGAGGAGGATCATGGAGATGGGGATGGCAGTGCCGGACATGGCATGGGTGGAGGGCATGCTGTACTCTGAGTTGTAGAAAACCTCCAACTTGACCACGGGCGGCGAGGCGGGCCGCGGCCAGCGGATGATGTCCTTGGTGCACTGGCCCAGGTACATGGCCAGCACCCAGATGACCACGAGCCTCCGGCCCACTAGGGCGTCCAGGTTCCAGATCCAGAAGGGGAAGAACAGGATGTAAAAGAGTTCATTGCCCAGCTCCGTGCCGAAGCAGAACAGGTAGTAGAGAGGCATGTTGCTCACGTGGGCCAGCTGGCCCTCCTCGCCCGTCAGCGAGTTGCGGCGCAGGACCCCCGCGCGGCGCTGCGAGGCCGGGCCCAGCTCGGTCGCCCGCCCGTTCCGCACGCCGTTGGGGGCGCCGCCGCCGCCCGGCTTGGCTGGGCACTGATTGCGGTCGCTCTCGGGCGGCGGGGGGCCTCCGGACGCCCCCAGCTGCCGCTCTCGGCGCCTGGATTCTCCGGCGAGGGGCGCCTCCGCCTTCTCATCCTCCCTCGGGTCGGC
The DNA here is from genome assembly GCF_965194805.1 of Balaenoptera borealis. Classification (NCBI taxonomy): domain Eukaryota; kingdom Metazoa; phylum Chordata; class Mammalia; order Artiodactyla; family Balaenopteridae; genus Balaenoptera; species Balaenoptera borealis. The sequence goes on along the minus strand of NC_138866.1, from coordinate 37,400,206 downwards.
GGCAGCTGTGGCGGTGCGGCTCACCGGCGCTTCCACCCCGCACAGCCGTTGGAAACGAGCCACTTTCTGCGGGTCCTGCAAACTGCCGATCAGCTGGACCAGCCGCTGCCTCAACGACATGATAACGGGACCGCGCAGTCCGCGGGCCGGAGGACGGCGGCGGGAGGGTGGACCGGCCGACGGTGCAGCCCCGATCTGTCTCCGCGCGCCTCGCCGGCAGCGCCTCCCTCCACCCGCTCGGGTCTGCCGGGTGACGGCGCCACAGGCCTCAGCGGCCGCCGCGCGCCCCCGCCCCGCGCGCCCCCGCCCCGCGCGCCCCCGCCCCGCGCGCCCCCGCCCCGCGCGCCCCCGCCCCGCGCGCCCCCGCCCCGCGCGCTCCTCCCTCGCCGAGCGCTCCTCCACCGCCCGCGGCCTCCACGCGCCGGCGCGCGCCGCGCCCCGCCCCGCCCCCATGGCCACTATGGAAGGGGGCCCGGCCGCTTGGGTCCGCCCCGAGCTCACACGGGCGGCGTCAGGGCGCCTGAGGCTCGGCGGGGCCGCGGCCTTGAGGTTCTTCTTATTAATACCCAACAGGCGTCGCGGCGCTCGGCGAGCGGGACTTTGCGCGTCCTCCTTCTCCAACTTCAGCCCTCGCTCCCCGCCAGCTGGGGTTGCTGGCTTCTCTCGCTCTAGCGTTGACTGGAAGAGGCCACGATCCCGGTGCCAGGTTCGGCGGTGGCAGTGGCCAAGCACCCGGACGACCTGCTGGCACAGAATCAAATGGTGAATGAAGGCTAAGTAACCACCATGCGCCTGGACTCAAGGAATAACAAGTAATTACGGAGCTGTCCCTGATGATTGGTGTCCTGAAAGCCACGTGCCAGTTGACTAGTGGTGACAAGAGTAGATATAGATCCCAGGACAATAGCGTGTCATTGATTGTCAAAAGTTCACAAATAGCCGAAGTAAAACCAATAAATCACTGAAGTAGTAATTAGTGAAAGGGTATTGTGCACACACCGAAAAACAGTTTGCAAACTGGAATCACCCAAACCAAAACATGGAGTGAGGCTCAGGGATATATTGTTATAAAGCAGCTTATATAGTGAGAAGGCAGTGACTGTTTCTTCTTCATAGTGATTGGTTAAAATAGTAGAATTTTCAGTGGTTACCTCATATCAACCTTGAGAAACGGTTCAAGTTTTGTTTATAATTTCCCAAGGCATAAGCAAGAAATGACTAAATTGGTTCTGTCTGCCCAGGGAATTTTCAAGACTGGCCTTTATTTGGTTTTAAGAGATCACAGTTATTATTGACTTACATATAGAATTTACTTTTAATAAATTCTAATAGCTAGCAGGGTTGCACAGATGATACACAATTGGTGGCTGAATGCAGGGTGTAGATTTTTGAGTTTGATAAGGCTGGTTGAGAGATTTAACTTTCATGTTTCACAAGTTACAAACTTGACTTCTAGAAAGAATGGTTTTTTATCAGAAGGGCTCTGAACTCTAATTCCAGGAAGTTATTTCAGGTACGGTGAATGTCTATAATTTTAAAATTTGAACTTCTTCCAAGAAACAGGCTGGAAAATTCCCCTCCCTTATGTCATTAGAAATATTTTCTTCTTTCCCAGGGAGAATTATTCTCCTTCTCCCACTCCACTTGCCAGGCCGTGGCCATGGAAAGATGAATAAATCATCAACCGTGCGCTCAAGTTGCTCACAGTATAAATGGGAGACAGAGATAGATCCACCTCTGGAGTACAGAGCAGATGGTAAGTGCTAAAACTGAGTCATAAACAACATGCTCTGGAAAGAAGAAACAAGTTGACTAGGGACAGCAAGAAAGGTGTTAAGAGGTGATCCAATTGAGCTGGATCATAGTTGAAGAGCAAGATATGAATAAGTGGAGAAGTCCATCTGAGGAAGAGAGAAAATGAATAAAGACAGGGGATGGAAATGTGCAAAGATGTATTTGGTAAACAATTAATAGCTCATAGAATACAGAGTAGGAAGGGTAAGTGGCTGGAATGGGGTTAGAAACGGAAGATAGGACCAGATTGTAAAGGCTGGGGATTTTATTTTGTAAGCAGTGGGGAGCCATCGAAGGCCTTTAAGCTAGGCAATGACACCAGCAGAACTGTGCTTTAGAAAGATGACTAGGAAGGAAATCAGCGATGAATTGCCAGAGGTTAGAGACCAAAGGCCAGGTAAATCATTAGAAGATGATTACAGTAATCAGGCGAGAGAGAATGAGTGCCTGAACTAGAATCGGGTTCTGGGAATTGGAAGGAAGGGATTTGAAAGGATTTCATTTGAATTCAGAGATCTGCAGGCAAATAATAGTCCATCCCTGATTGGAAATTATTGTGTCTAATATTGAGACATTTCTAATCTAGTGAGGAAGACAAAACATGAGAAAACATGCAAGTATATTCAAAGATGTAAAGCCAGGCATAATAAACAGTTCTAGGAAGTGCGATACAAGCAATCACTATGTGGAGTGAGAGGCAGAGAGGTGGCATTGGGTTAGCTGTGACTGGTTCTGTGAAACAGATGGTTAGCTGGCATATGAAGTCACGGAGCAACTTTGTTCGTAGAAAGAAATGTCGAACAGTCTCAGTGAGGCACTTTACACATGCTTTTCTGTGAAAATAATTTGTTTGTAGGGGAATTATTCAGATTTATCCAAGAAATTTTTATTCTGTGGGTTAGTCTAAAAATAGCAGAAAAAGAGGAAAATATATAAAACAAAGTAGAAGGTGATCTTTACAGATGTGCCTCTATTTGCAGTGGGGGTCCTGATAAACCCATCATAAATTGAAAATATCGTAAGTCAAAAATGCATTTAATACACCTAACCTACCCATCATCTTAGCTTAGCCTAGCCTACCTTTAAACGTGCTCAGAACACTTACATTAGCCTACAGTTGGCCAAAATCATCTAACACAAAGCCTATCTTATAATAAAGTGTTGAATATCTCATGTAATTTATTGTATACTGTAGTGAAAGTGAAAAACAGAATGGCTGTATGGATACAGAATGGTTATAAGTGTCTCAGCTGTTTACCCTTATGATCTAGTGGCTGACTGGGAGCTGCGGCTCCCTGCCCTGCCCAGCCTTTTGTACTGCATATCCCTAGCCCTGGAAAAGATCAAATTCAAATTTGAGATATGATGTCTACTGAATGTGTAATATTTTGCACCATCATAAAGTCAAAAAATCTTAAATCGAACCATCACATACTGGGGACTGTCTGTGTATTCCATGGCTACATTACGACTCCTTCAGCACTGGCAGATTTTACCAGAATGCAATATTCCCTTTAAAGGCAATGGAGACAAAAATGATGGGGAAATGGGGATTTGGCCTATGACTGCACTAAAGAGGAAAAAGAATGCAAGTTGACCAAACTTAAAGAGGCTAACACAGTCCTGCTGGTGCAATAAATCTGTTAATGATAAGGACAAAGCCTTAGCTGTAAACCAAAACACCACAGTGGAAAGAATAGTAGTTTTGGTGGATTCTATTCACATTCACTCTGAACTTTTTATAATAGAATATCTTAAAACTTAACAGAAATTTAACTATATCAAAAGATTCAAATTTAAACATTCTGTGGCAAGCATTTTTATAATAAAGCATAAACATTTTTTAAAAGAAAAAAATATTGCTGCCAAGTAAGGATATGACTATATGGGTGTGATTCAGTGTCTTGCCTGCAAAGCCAAAAATGTCTTAATCCATGTCCCACAATTGACATGTTAAATAACTTTTGTTATATCCCTCTCTCTGTAGTTAAGTTTAACTTTATGTAATATTGAAACATTCTTATTTTTAAATTTAATTTTATTTATTTTTTTATACAGCAGATCCTTATTAGTCATCAATTTTATACACATCAGTGTATACATGTCAATCCCAATTGCCCAATTCATCACACCACCACCACCACCGCCTGCCGCTTCCCCCCCTTGGTGTCCATACGTTTGTTCTCTACATCTGTGTCTCAATTTCTGCCCTGCAAACCGGTTCATCTGTACCATTTTTCTAGGTTCCACATATATGCATTAATATACGATATTTGTTTTTCTCTTTCTGACTTACTTCACTCTGTGTGACAGTCTCTAGATCCATCCACGTCTCTACATATGACCCAATTTCATTCCTTTTTATGGCTGAGTAATATTCCATTGTATATATGTACCACATCTTCTTTATCCATTCGTCTGTCGATGGGCATTTAGGTTGCTTCCATGACCTGGCTATTGTAAATAGTGCTGCAATGAACATTGGGGTGCATGTGTCTCTTTGAATTATGGTTTTCTCAGGGTATATGCCCAGTAGTGGGATTGCTGAATCATACGGTAATTCTATTTTTAGTTTTTTAAGGAACCTCCATACTGTTCTCCATAGTGGCTGTATCAATTTACATTCCCACCAACAGTGCAAGAGGGTTCCCTTTTCTCCAAACCCTCTCAGCATTTGTTGTTTGTAGATTTTCTGATGATGCCCATTCTAAGTGGTGTGAGGTGATACCTCATTGTAGTTTTGATTTGCATTTCTCAAATAATTAGTGATGTTGAGCAGCTTTTCATGTGCTTCTTGGCCATCTGTATGTCTTCTTTGGAGAAATGTCTATTTAGGTCTTCTGCCCATTTTTGGATTGGGTTGTTTGTTTTTTTAATATTGAGCTGCATGAGCTGTTTATATATTTTGGAGATTAATCCTTCGTCCGTTGATTCGTTTGCAAATATTTTCTCCCATTCTAAGGGTTGTCTTTTCGTCTTGTTTATGGTTTCCTTTGCTGTGCAAAAGCTTTGAAGTTTCATTAGGTTCCATTTGTTTATTTTGGTTTTTATTTCCATTACTCTAAGAGGTGAATCAAAAAAGATCTTGCTGTGATTTATGTCAAAGAGTGTTCTTCCTATGTTTTCCTCTAAGAGTTTTATAGTGTCAGGTCTTACATTTAGGTCTCTAATCCAGTTTGAGTTTATTTTTGTGTATGGTGTTAGGGAGTGTTCTAATTTCATTCTTTTACATGTAGCTGTCCAGTTTTCCCAGCACCACTTATTGAAGAGACTGTCTTTTCTCCACTGTATATCTTTGTCTCCTTTGTCATAGATTAGTTGACCATAGGTGCGTGGGTTTATCTCTGGGCTTTCTATCTTGTTCCGTTGATCTATGTTTCTGTTTTTGTGCCAGTACCATATTGTCTCGATTACTGTAACTTTGTAGTATAGTCTGAAGTCAGGGAGTATGATTCCTCCAGCTCTGTTTTTTCCCCTCAAGACTGCTTTGGCTATTCGGGGTCTTTTGTGTCTCCATACAAATTTTAAGATTTTTTGTTCTAGTTCTGTAAAAAATGCCATTGGTAATTTGATAGGGATTGCATTGAATCTGTAGATTGCTTTGGGTAGTAGAATCATTTTCACAATATTGATTCTTCCAATCCAAGAAGATGATATGTCTCTCCATCTGTTGGTATCATCTTTAATTTCTTTCATCAGTGTCTTATAGTTTTCTGCATACAGTTCTTTTGTCTCCCTAGGTAGGTTTATTCCTAGGTATTTTATTCTTTTTGCTGCAATGGTAAATGGGAGTGTTTCCATAATTTCTCTTTCAGATTTTTCATCATTAGTATATAGGAATGCAAGAGATTTCTGTGCATTAATTTTGTATCCTGCAACTTTACCAAATTCATTGATTAGCTCTAGTAGTTTTCTGGTGGCATCTTTAGGATTCTCTGTGTATAGTATCATGTCATCTGCAAACACTGACAGTTTTACTTCTTCTTTTCCAATTTGTATTCCTTTTATTTCTTTTTCTTCTCTGATTGCCGTGGCTAGGACGTCCAAAACTACGTTGAATAATAGTGGTGAGAGTGGACATCCTTGTCTTGTTCCTGATCTTAGAGGAAATGCTTTCAGTTTTTCACCATTGAGAATGATGTTTGCTGTGGGTTTGTTGTATATGGCCTTTATTATGTTGAGGTAGGTTCCCTCTATGCCCACTTTCTGGAGAGTTTTTTATCATAAATGGGTGTTGAATTTTGTCAAAAGCTTTTTCTGCATCTATTGAGATGATCATATGGTTTTTATTCTTCAATTTTTTTAATATGGTGTATCACATTGATTGATTTACGCATATTGAAGAATCCTTGCATCCCTGGGATAAATCCAACTTGATCATGGTGTATGATCCTTTTAATGTGTTGTTGGATTCTGTTTGCTAGTATTTTGTTGAGGATTTTTGCATCTATATTCATAAGTAATATTGGTCAGTAATTTTCTTTTATTGTAGTATCTTTGTCTGGTTTTGGTATCAGGGTGATGGTGGCCTCATAGAATGAGTTTGGGAATGTTCCTTCCTCTGCAATTTTTTGGAAGAGTTTGAGAAGGATGGGTGTTAGCTCTTCTCGAAATGTTTGATAGAATTCACCTGCGAAGCCATCTGGTCCTGGACTTTTGTTTGTTGGAAGATTTTTAATCACAGTTTCAATTTCATTACTTGTGATTGGTCTGTTCATATTTTCTATTTCTTCCTCGTTCCGTCTTGGAAGGTTATATGTTTCTAAGAATTTGTCCATTTCTTCCAAGTTGTCCATTTTATTGGCATAGAGTTGCTTGTAGTAGTCTCTTAGGATGCTTTGTATTTCTGCGGTGTCTGTTGTAACTTCTCCTTTTTCATTTCTAATTTTATTGATTTGAGTCCTCTCCCTCTGTTTCTTGATGAGTCTGGCTAATGGTTTATCAATTTTGTTTATCTTCTCAAAGAACCAGCTTTTAGTTTTATTGATCCTTGCTATTGTTTTCTTTTTTTCTATTTCATTTATCTCTGCTCTGATCTTTATGATTTCTTTCCTTCTGCTAACTTTGGTTTTGTTTGTTCTGCTTTCTCTAGTTCCTCTAGGTTTAAGGTTAGATTGTTTATTTGAGATTTTTCTTGTTTCTTGAGGTAAGCTTGTATAGCTATAAACTTCCCTCTTAGAACTGCTTTTGCTCTATCCCATAGGTTTTGGATTGTTGTGTTTTCATTGTCATTTGTCTCTAGGTATTTTTTGATTTCCTCTTTGATTTCTTCAGTGATCTCTTGGTTGTTTAGTAACGTATTGTTTAGCCTCCATGTGTTTGTGTTATTCACGTTTTTTTCCCTGTAATTCATTTCTAATCTCATAGTGTCGTGGTCAGAAAAGATGCTTGATATGATTTCAGTTTTCTTAAATTTACTGTGGCTTGATTTGTGACCCAGGATGTGATCTATCCTGGAGAATGTTCCATGCGCAGTTGAGAAGAAAGTGTAGTCTGCTGTTTCTGGATGGAATATCCTATAAATATCAATTAAATCTATCTGGTCTACTGTGTCATTTAAAGCTTCTGTTTTCTTATTTATTTTCATTTTGGATGATCTGTCCATTGGTGTACGTGAGGTGTCGAAGTCCCCCACTATTATTGTGTTACTGTCAATTTCCTCTTTTAGAGCTGTTAGCAATTGCCTTATGTATTGAGGTGCTCCTATGTTAGGTGCATATATATTTACAATTGTTATATCTTCTTCTTGGATTGATCCCTTGATCATTATATAGTGTCCTTCCTTGTCTCTTGTAACATTCTTTATTTTAAAGTCTATTTTATCTGATATGAGTATTGGTACTCCAGCTTTCTTTTGATTTCCATTTGCATGGAATATCTTTTTCCATCCCTCACTTTGTCTCTATGTGTCCCTAGGTCTGAAGTGGGTCTCTTGTAGACAGCATATATGTGGGTCTTGTTTTTGTATCCATTCAGCAAGCCTGTGTCTTTTGGTTGGAGCATTTAATCCATTCACGTTTAAGGTAATTATCGATATGTATGTTCCTATGACCATTTTCTTAATTGTTTTGGGTTTGTTTTTGTAGGTCCTTTTCTTCTCTTGTGTTTCCCACTTAGAGAAGTTCCTTTAGCATTTGTTGAAGAGCTGGTTTGGTGGTGCTGAATTCTCTTAGCTTTTGCTTGTCTGTAAAGCTTTTGATTTCTCCATCGAATCTGAATGAGATCCTTGCCAGGTAGAGTAATCTTGGGTGTAGCTTTTTCCCTTTCATCACTTTAAGTATATCATGCCACTCCCTTCTGGCTTGTAGAGTTTCTGCTGAGAAATCAGCTGTTAACCTTATGGGGGTTCCCTTGTATGTTATTTGCCATTTTTTCCTTGCTGCTTTCAATAATTTTTCTTTGTCTTTAATTTTTACCAGTTTGATTACTATGTGTCTTGGCATGTTTCTCCTTGGGTTTATCCTGTATGGGACTCCCTGCCCTTCCTGGACTTGGGTGGCTATTTCCTTTCCCATGTTAGGGAAGTTTTCGACTATAATCTCTTCAAATATTTTCTCTGGTCCTTTCTCTCTCTCTTCTCCTTCTGGGACCCCTATAATGCGAATGTTGTTGCGTTTAATGTTGTCCCAGAGGTCTCTTAGGCTGTCTTCATTTCTTTTCATTCTTTTTTCTTTATTCTCTTCTGCAGCAGTGAATTCCACCATTCTGTCTTCCAGGTCACTTATCCGTTCTTCTGCCTCAGTTATTCTGCTATTGATTCCTTCTAGTGTAGTTTTCATTTCAGTTATTGTATTGTTCATCTCTATTTGTTTGTTCTTTAATTCTTCCAGGTCATTGTTAAACCTTTCTTGCATCTTCTCGATCTTTGCCTCCATTCTTTTTCCGAGGTCCTGGATCATCTTCACTATCATTATTCTGAATTCTTTTTCTGGAAGGTTGCCTATCTCCACTTTATTTAGTTGTTTATCTGGGGTTTTATCTTGTTCCTTCATCTGGTACGTAGCCCTCTGCCTTTTCATCTTGTCTATCTTACTGCGAATGTGGTTTTTGTTCCACAGGCTGCAGGATTGTAGTTCTTTTTGCTTCTGCTGTCTGCCCTCTGATGGATGAGCCTATCTAAGAGGCTTGTGCAAGTTCCCTGATGGGAGGGACTGGAGGTGGGTAGAGGTGACTGTTTCTCTGGTGGGAAGATCTCAGTAAAACTTTAATCCGCTTGACTGCTGATGGGTGGGGCTGGGTTCCCTCCCTGTTGGTTGTTTGGCCTGAGGCGACCCAACACTGGAGCCTACCTGGGCTCTTTGGTGGGGCTAATGGTGGACTCTGGGAGGGCTCACACCAAGGAGTACTTCCCAGAACTTCTGCTGCCAGTGTCCGTGTCCACACGGTGAGCCACAGCCATCCCCCGCCTCTGCAGGAGACCCTCCAACACTAGCAGGTAGGTCTGGTTCAGTCTCCCCTGGGGTCACTGCTCCTTCCCCTGGGTCCCGATGCGCACACTACTTTGTGTGTGCCCTTCAAGAGTGCAGTCTCTGTTTCCCCCAGTCCTGTCGAAGTCCTGCAATCAAATCCCACTAGCCTTCAAAGTCTGATTCTCTAGGAATTCCTCCTCCTGTTGCCGGACCCCCAGTTTGGGAAGACTGAAGTGGGGCTCAGAACCTTCACTCGAGTGGGTGGACTTCTGTGGTATAAGTGTTCTCCAGTTTGTGAGTCACCCACACAGCAGTTATGGGATTTGATTTTATTGTGATTGTGCCCCTCCTACCATCACATTGTGGCTTCTCCTTTGTCTTTGGATGTGGGGTATCTTTTTTGGTGAGTTCCAGTGTCTTCCTGTCAATGATTGTCCAGCAGCTAGTTGTGATTCTGGTGTTCTCGCAAGAGGGAGTGAGAGCACGTCCTTCTACTCGGCTATCTTGGTTCCTCCTCTGAAACATTCTTAAGACTCATGTTCTATAAAGGTAAATGTTGCTGTCATTTCTAATGGAAGTTTCCTAAAAGTAGTGGGAAAACACAATAGACAGTCTTAGCCTTGGTCATTTTACCTTCAACAGGTAATTTATCATATTGAGTTGCGATAAATCATTGATTCAGCTACTTTTACAATGAGTTCAAAGAACTTTATCATTAGAAATGCACCTTCTAAGTAATTTATGTTCAAAACTATGTTATACTGTATTGTATATTTGAAAGTTGCTAAAAGAGTAGATCTTAAAAGTTCTCATCACAAGAAAAAAAATTGTAACTATGTCAAGTGATGGATGTTAACTAAAATTGTGGTAACGATTTTGCAATATATACATATATCAAATCATTATGTTGTACACCTTAAACTAATACAATGTTCAATGTGAATTATATCTCCATAAAACCCCCTGGGGGTGGGGGAAACTATGTTACTTAATAAGAAAATGATAATATTCATTTTAAACTGAATATTCATTATAATTAATTTATTTTCTTTTGTCTACCAGGAACCCAAATTAATTTCGTTCTTTTTTTTTGTTTAGAATTTTTTTTTAATCTTTATTGAAGTATAGTTGATTTACAATGTTGTGTTAGTTTCAGGTGTACAGCAAAGTGATTCAGTTTATATATATATATATATATATAACTGATTTCATATATATATATAATTTACATATATATGTGTGTGTGTGTGTCTATATATATGTTCTTTTTCAGATTCTTTTCCATTATAGGTTATTACAAGATAGTGAGTCTAGTTCCCTGTGCTATACAGTAGGTCCTTGTTGTTTATTTCATATATAGTAGTGTGTATATGTTAATCCCAAACTCCTAATTTATCCCTCCCCCTGCCCTTACCCCTTTTGTAACCATAAGTTTGTTTTCTATGTCTGTGAGCCTGTTTCTGTTTCAACTTAATTTCTTATTCGTTAAACTACAAAATTTATATGTTGCAAACTATTTACCGTAAATTATTACTATTACTAGAATATTTTTGACATGTAGATGTCATTACATAGCACTTATGGCATCAATAAGTGGTCATTATGAATATTTTTGCAAGATTAAACCCATGTTTATTAACTTCTTTACATATAACCTAATGGTTTTATCCTGCATCTTTGATTAGTTTTATATTTCTCAAAAATAGGATTTCCTTTGAATTCTCAAAAAGATACCTATCATACCACAAAGGTAAAGAAAATGTATGACAAATATAGATAAAATTTTATAAGTAACAGTTGAAATTTTTATCCTCTACATTTTCTATGCCACAACCTTTCAATCACTTTCTCCCAAAGAAAGATTCTACGGGAAAAAAACCTTACAGAAAAATGGTCTGAGTATATCTCAGTCAACAAAATAAATGGCCTCTCACCCACTTTGTTTCTGGTGCACATAGGCTGAGATCACCATGGAATTTTTTTCCTTACTGTGCAGACCGTTTACACTCAGGTTTATTTTACCTCAACTCTGTAGTACTTTTTTTAAATCATTTTTTTCTCCCTAATATTTTTCTTATTTGTTTGTTAACATCTCTCTTTGCAGCTGTACTTTTCTTATTCTCAAAACCTGATTCCTGGCTCACCCCCACCCCACCTCCACCTTCCCAGAAATGATTGGAAATACAGGTGTACAACCAACTCAGAGGTTTTTTTTTTTAAGTTCAGTACATGAAACCTCCAACCACATCTGGCCATTCACCATTCCAGACATTTTGGTAGGTGTTAATTTGCCCCTAATATTTTGATGTTTGTAATGTATTAAATTCTCCAATAAATATCCAATGGAATATTCCGGTTAAATTTCTAAAGAAGGTAAACTTTTTAATAAACTTTTGCTCATGGTGACAATATTTATTAAATGTGTTTGTTATATTTTTGAAAGTACAGTAGAAAGAACAACCTGGGTATTTTTGCATTTTTTTATTGTGATCAATAATACACAACAAAATTTACTATCTTAACCTTTTTTAACAACCTATCTTTTTTGTGTGTGGTTATTTGAGGACTTTGAAGACTTTTAAGATCAGGATTAGAGGTGGACTTATAGAATTGAAGAGCTGGAAGGGGTTTAGAAGCCACCTTATTAATCTCCTCGTTTTTGAGAGTCATTCAGTCTATTCATCTGGTAAATGAAGCACCAACTGTGCTAGATTCCCAGAGATGCAATGTTATTAAAACACAGCTCCTGCTTTAAAGATGCATATGTTCATATAGTCACTGAGAGTGCTATCATCCTTCTTTTGGGCTGGCAGATTAGATGACTAGGTGTTGTCTTGAGTTTCCTTCTCTGAATTCTCTCACCCATTCTTTATTCTTATGCCAAGTTCAGTTGACAGGGAAGGAAGGAGCATTCTAGGAAGTGGTTGAAGATTTACATTGTAAAGTGGGGTTTTAGAGTCACAGCTGACTCTACAGGAAATCTATAATGGTTGCTTCAACCATAACAAATTCTGTGTTTATCTTTTAGGTTCAACATAATCAGTTTCTACCTTAGCAATCCAATGTTATTTCCAAGGAACAAGGATGAAGCCTCCATTCCAGTCAGGCTTGTCTTTCATTCATAGACCACCTACATCACTAACTCAGAGCCTCCTTTGCCTACCTGGAACATTGGCTTTCTTTCCTTCTACCTACCAATATCATGACCCATATTCAAGGTTCATGTGAGAGAAAGTGAAACTGACACAGATAGCAGCAGAAACAAAAGGTTTCAAAGACTCCTGCCAAGGTTTGAGCCCCTCATCCCAGTTGTTCCTCAGGCTACCTTTGCTGCCCTGCCTTTCTTCATGCTTGACTGTTCAGTTCTTCCTTGGATTTCATGAGCCAATAAATTCCCCTTTCTATTTAAATTTGTTTGAGGTAGGTTTTCCAATTTTCAAATCAAATATAATCAGGCAGGTAGTTAGAGGCAGAGTTAGAAGTCAGATCTGATTGCTAATCTACAGCTTTGCTGACAATTTTTTGTTGCTGCAGAACCTCTTGCTGTCCCCCAGAGGCAAGGCCCTGTGCTGAGCTTCTAATTCCTTTTTATTTCCTGTAACAAAATGCTGGGAGCAAAATTGACACTGAATAAAGAGTTAATGAGTTACTATAAACGTATGCAGTTATGCAAAGAACACTATCTTGATTCGGAAGAGCTAGATTTGGGGCTTGGATCTGCCACTGACTTCCTCTAAGATTCTAAGATCCTAGGCAAATAAATCACTTACAACCTCAGAGGTACAAATCCTCATTGCAAAGTGGAGAGAACAAGAGCCTTATAGGATTATGGAAAGGCTAAAATGACATTATATAGGTAAGAAATTTTTTAACTCTAAAGTGAGTTAATCACAGAATATACCTTGGAAATTTTATTTAAAGAACTGAATCTGGTATATTATCATTTTAACATCACCGTACAAATAACCATCATTATCTCAAATTCAGCATATTCAGTTAGAATCATTGTCTTCTTCATACCTCTGGCTCCATTCACCACCCCCTCAAATCTCTTCCCTGCTTTAAAAACTGCTTTTTTTTTTTTTTTAATTTTATTTGTTTATTTATTTATTTATGACTGTGTTGGGTCTTCGTTTCTGTGCGAGGGCTTTCTCTAGTTGCGGCAAGCGGGGGCCACTCACTCTTCATCGCGGTGCGCGGGCCTCTCACTATCGCGGCCTCTCTTGTTGCGGAGAACAGGCTCCAGACACGCAGGCTCAGTAATTGTGGCTCACGGGCCCAGCTGCTCCGTGGCATGTGGGATCTTCCCAGACCAGGGCTCGAACCTGTGTCCCCTGCATTGGCAGGCAGATTCTCAACCACTGCGCCACCAGGGAAGCCCAAAAACTGCTTTTTGAAAGGCAAACTGGATCACAGTTCTATCCTGCTTAAAATCCTTCCGTGTTTCCCCATGGCCTTCAGGATAAAATTCAAATTTTACTTTGGCATTCCCGAAGGGCTAAAGTTAGACCTCTCAGGATGCAAGAGGAAAAACAGGTGATTGAGGTCTAGTCTATCCAGAGCTTTGGTTTTACAGAGGCTGTTTGGCTACTACCAGACTTTTTGTTGTCTTCTCCTCTCCCCCCATGAGGTATGCAAGGTAAGGGGACGTTAACAGGCAGAGTGAGGGAAGCCAGGTGCTATTCAGGCCTCATATACAAGGTCGTCGTCATCCTGCTCCTGCCTCTTCCTCTTACCACTGCCCTGACACCCTCACTCTATATTTAGTTATTCTGAAATGAATTGCTCTGAATATTTCATTCTCCCTTGTGCCTCTGTGTCAGTGCTCTGTGTCCGTTCTCTGTGTCAGTTTATGTTATTTCTGTCTTGAACTCACTTCCTTCCATCTCTCACCTGGCTGAGTCCTTCAAGACTGTTTCCTACACGAGAACATGAATTAGTTGAAGACAGGAATAATATCCTTGATTTCTATATACCTAGCACCTAAATGTTGTCAACCAAAAATATATATATATGTGTGTGTGTGTGTGTGTGTGTGTGTGTATGTATAATAAAATATAGAAGGCTGCAAATAAGAAAAAGATGTATTGGGGGTCTTAAGAATTGCAATTCAGAAGATACAGATTCGGGTAAAACCAAAAGAGTGTTTCGGGGAAGGGAAGGAGTCAGGAGCTTATAAAGGCAAAAGCCATGAGGCTGTACTCTGACATAAGAAAGGAAATATTTGTCCTCAAGGGGTAGGCTGTCCCAACTTTTTTTAAGGTTAGGGTCCAACAATTACTTTGAGCTTCTGGGCAGATTTTGTAGATGCCTTTGTCAGCACAATAAGTGGTCAAAAGGTCAGATTCCATCCAGGCAGAGACATGCATAAGTCACATTTCCTCAGTGGTCTCCTGGCTCCATTTTAGAGAGCTCTCCTAGCAATACCAACTCTATTTTGATTTTCCTTCCACAGTGTTTACTGAATAACTGAATGAATATATATACGAGTGAATGAGCTTTAGAAATCCATTCCTACAGAACTCTCCTAGAAAGATCCTGAAGCCTAAAGAGTTTGTTAAAACGTATATGAACTTGATTATTTGGCTTTCGCTCATTCCCAGCACAGCTGTAGGTTGTAAGAGGTCATTCCCTTGTCTGTTCCTATACAAATCTTTGAGAGACCTGATGATGCTTAGAGATGACACAGGTCTGTTCAAACCAGTGTGTCCAGTAACTATTTGGTAACAAATTCCTTGGAATTATTTGACTTAAATGATCACGAGAGGGAACAGTAAAGTGAAGCTTTTCCTTTTTGGATACCCAATTTTGATATTAAAGTTAATATTTATTGGATCTTGTTATATGATGTGTACTATTTGATATGCTTTACAAATAGTAACTAATTTAATCGTCACAACAACCCTGTAAGGTAAATCTTTCTATCTTCATTCTACACATGAAAAATTGAGGCATAGAAACATTAAAGAATATGCCTGAGGTCACAGAGTTGGTAAGTAGTAGAGCCTGCTTTGAACACCTGAAACCAGAGCCCGCAGTCTTAACACATTATCTATATTGCCTCCCAGGAGGTCGTAAAACAACCAGTTCAATCTTTGCTATTCTCTTATTACCATTATTAGTCAAGAAATTCCATCTTCTGCCTTATTGTAAACAACATTCAATTGACTTCTGAGTCCTGAACTCTCATATTTTATCTCCATTCATTTTAATTACAAGAGCAAATGTTGTTTACCAAATGCAAGGCATTAGAGTAAGAGCCAAAGAAGATACACAGAGGAATGGGCACAATCATGCCCTCAAGAAGTTTATAATCTGGAAGGAGAGAGAAAAGATGTAAAGTTACTGTAGTAAAAGATGACTGTTAAATACTTTAATGCAGGTACAGACACAGTGTCAGAGGAATAATAGTGGAAGAGATTAATTCCCAAACAGGGAAAGAATAGCATGTGTGTTGGATAGAAATTCAGAGGGGGGAATTTTGGAGGGAAAACATTCAAGGCGCAGGAGATAAAATGGGCAAACACAACAAGACTGGAAATATCAAGAAAGGTTTTACAAACAGCTGAAAGCTTTCAACGGGAGGAAGAAGAGATGAGGTTAGACCTCTTGGAAAGATGTAAAAGCTTCACTAAGGAATTTGGACTTTATTCTTAGGCAACAGAGAGCCAAAAAAGAGCCAAAAGAGTGCAAAGAATGCTGAGGCTGGAGTAGTGATCTTGAGGGAGATTAATTTGCTAGCCATGTGAGAAATCAAATAAAATTGGAGGCTAAGGATACCAGTTAATAATGGGCAAGGATGAAGTTAATAAGGGCCTGAATGAGAGCAGTAGCTGTGGAAAGAAGATGGCAGATGTAAGATATTCAGAAAATATGTCTACTTAGGATGAAATAGTATGAAATCAGTTTAATAAGTGTCATATTCAAGGACAGACTATGTCAAATCTGAAAGCATTGTTCAGGGGAAGTGGGGGGACTGTTGCAATAAGGGGGAACCTGTGACCAGAAGACGTGCAAGTATCTCAGCAGTTGTGCAAAAAGGGGTTTTCGTTTATAGAGAGGAGTGAACAAGGCTAGAAAGGACCAGGTGAGGGGATGTGGGATGCAAGGGTGGTGTGATGGGAGAGTAAATCAGGCATGTTTTACCCCAAGGCCAGCCTCTTCTCAGAGAGCTGCCCTTAAGGAGGGGCTGTATGCTGCCTCAGGCTCAGGGTGGGTCCGAGTTCAGGGTCCTGGGGGAAGGAAAGAAGCTTAACCAAAGTTTGGTTAATGTCATTTTGTTCCTGTTGATCAGTGGGGACAAAACAGTTCAGCTAATCATTTATGAGGCAAAGAACGGGGATTTAGAGGGTCTGTGTGTGCCACTGTCATAGACAAACGAGGCAAGCATCTTATCCAAGTCCTATGGGGAAGAAGGGTGAGGGGACTGCTTAACCTTCAGATAAAGGTCAACGTTGTCAAATAAAATAAGAAGACATTACTTTATACTCAGATTCCTGTTGAGGAGCAAAAGTGTTAGTATTCTTTGGATGTCAAGTTCAAACCTGTTTGAGTTTCATTTCAACACCTAGGCATACTCATTCATTCTAACACACCCTCATCTAGTAACAGGACAAAGACTCCAGTATTATAAAATTTATCTGGAGCTTAATCATTCCACTGTTTTCAAACTTGTTCTTATTACAGTTTAGTGCTAGTCACTAAGAACAGAAATGGTTGCCAGATACTAAAATTATTGTTGAAAGGTAAAGTCCAAACGTTGGATCCTAGGCTTCAAACCTGTAATTTGAACACTGTAGTTTTAATTGTTGCTAGTTCAGGATAACAAGGAGAGTTGACATGAAGCAACCTTAGATTATCTCAATGTGAGGCTAGAAAAAGCTGACATTTCAACCATCCAGTCAAGAGGCAGACATCACAGCCTCTGACAAAGACTCCCCTTGACCAAGCCTAAATCAGCCTTGGGCTCAGTCCTTGGCCGCTTAGTCTAGTTTTAGCAAGAATCCTGCTGAGTGGGTTTAGTGAAAATCCCCCACCTTTGGTATCTGATCACCTTTAATATCAGATCAAATTCCTCATACTGCACTCTCGACATCTTATTACCGTGGGCCAGCCTTCAGCAAGAATCTCCCTTACCCCTGATGTTTTCTCTTAGTAATATTCTATTCACTGACCTCCACCCTGCTCCTTGGCTGTAAATCCCCACTTGTCCTTACGGTATTCAGAGTTGAGCCCACACAACCTGCCCTACTGCAAAATCCTCGCTGCAGTAGTTTGTCTTGAATGAAATCTTCCTTACTCTCTTTAAAAATGTCATGAACATTTTTTTTGACAAGGTCAAGTTCACATATATATCCAGAAGTAGGCTATCACTTCAGAAGCAGGTCCCTGTTACTTTATTCTTTTTCATATTGTTTTGATTGTCTGGTGCACAAAATTATTTCGTTTCATGTATAAATTATGAGTATATAAATCCATATCACTCCCACTTACTGTCTGAGGAGAACAAAACAATCTTTCGACTTCATAATTTCCATTTTTAAAATCTTTTTATATTAACTCTGCAACTAAATTTAGCCGCTTTAGATTTTCAAAAATAGGTATTTTCATCCAAAAATATACTCAACTGAAAAAGAATTTAAATGGAATACTCTTATACATTGAGTTATCAAGAATACCAGAATATCAAAAGAATAATGATGCTTCATTATTTCATTTGACCCTAACAGTGATACTATAATAAATTATTATCACCAGTCTATAGTTGAGACAACTTAGAATGTGGCAGAGCTGGAATGAGAATTAAGTCTGCTGGGTATTGGTGGAATACTGTCTTCTTTTTACTACACTGCCCTATACAATACATAGCCAGAGAAATATTCTATGTAGGAGTGAAAGAAGATTAAATTAAAAGGAATGATAGTGTAGATGAAAGCATTTAGTTTGAATATATCTGTCTTACCTGCATTCTTTAACTGGTTCATCTTCAACATAATTCAGAAATCGCCATTTACAGAGGCATAATATTTGTATCTACAGATGTATATATTTCTCTTCTATGGATAAATGGCACTCCTGAACAGTTTTTAAGTATATTAATGGAAATGATTGAATGAATGTTTGAGGCTATATGCTAAAACTTAATTTATTAAATATATATATTATATATATTATTTGGGGGATTCCAGAGCTGATATAGTTTCTAGATGTACCGTTGCATAGGGTAATATTTAATCAGACTAACATGGCCTTGATAACCAAAACCAGAAAAGGACAAAACAAGAAAGGAAAATTGCTGGCTACTTGCACTCATGAAATAAGATGTGGATATTCTAAACAAAACATTAGCAAATCAAACCAAACAATGCATTAAAAATGCTAGCATATCGGATTTATCCTGGGAACACAAGGTTGGTTTAATAGTAGACAATTGATTAATGTAATTTACCACATTAACAGATCTAAGGAGAAAAACATATGATCTTCTCAATAGATGAAGGAAAAACATTAAATAAAATTCAACATCCATTCACAACAAAATCTTTTTTTTTAATTAGGACTATAATGGAACTTACTTAACTTGATAAAAGTTATCTGCAAAAAACCTATACCAAATATTTTATTTAATAGTAAAATACTAAACATGTCTTTAAGATCAGGAGCAAGTAAAAGATATCCATTATTACCACTTCTCTTCTTGTATTGGAAATCTTAGTTGCTTCAATAAGACAAAGATAGGGATGGAAGAAACAAAACTGTCATTATTTGTAGATGATAAAATTTAAAAATCTAGAAATTAATTATTAAAATCGATAAGAGAAACTGGCAAGAATGTATAAAAACCAATATACAGGGACTTCCCTGGTGGTCCAGTGGCTAAGACTCCGTGCTCCCAATGCAGGGGGCCCGGGTTCAATCCCTGGTCAGGGAACTAGATCCCACATGCCACAACTAAGAGTTTGCATGCCACAACTAAAGATCCTGCATGCTGCAACAAAGATCCCACGTGCCGCAACTAAGACCCAGCACAGCCAAATAAATAAATAAATAAATATTTTTAAAAAATCAATATGCAAAAGTCAACTGCAATTCAACAGTAAAACATCAACAGCAAATGTCAATTAGAAGACGTAATTTTTATTTTTTTTATGATTTTTTAAAATTAATTAATTAATTTATTTATTAATCTTTGGCTGTGTTCGGTCTTTGTTGCTGCACACAGGCTTTCTGTGTTGCAACGATTGGAAGCTACTCTTCATTGCGGTGCGCAGGCTTCTCATTGCGGTGGCTTCTCTTGTTGCGGAGCATGGGCTCTAGGCATGCCGGCTACAGTAGTTGCAGCGCGTGGGCTCAGTAGTTGTGGCTCGCAGGCTCTAGAGCACAAGCTCAGTAGTTGTGGTGCATGGGCTTAGTTGTTCCGAGGCATGTGGGATCTTCCCAGACCAGGGCTTGAACCCATGTTCCCTGCATTGGTAGGCGGATTCTTAACCACTGCGCCACCAGGGAAGTCCAGAAGATGTAATTTTTTTAAAAGATGCTATTTTCTTTTCTTCTTTTTTTTATAAATTTATTTATTTATTTTTATTTTTGGCTGCATTGGGTCTTTGTTGCTGCACACGGGCTTTCTCTAGTTGTGGCACGTGGGTGCTACTCTTCATTGCAGTGTGCGGGCTTCTCATTGTGGTGGCTTCTCTTGTTGCGGAGCATGGGCTCTAGGCACACAGGCTTCAGTAGTTGTGGCACACAGGCTTCAGTAGTTGTGACTCACGGGCTCTAGAGCGCAGGCGCAGTAGTTGTGGTGCACGGGCTTAGTTGCTCCGCGGCATGTGGGATCTTCCTGGCCCAGGGCTCGAACACATGTCCCCTGCATTGGCAGGCGGATTCTTAACCACTGTGCCACCAGGGAAGCCCCAAAGATGCTATTTTCAATGGCAACAGAAAAACCAAAAGTACTCA
Source organism: Balaenoptera borealis (assembly GCF_965194805.1). Taxonomy (NCBI): domain Eukaryota; kingdom Metazoa; phylum Chordata; class Mammalia; order Artiodactyla; family Balaenopteridae; genus Balaenoptera; species Balaenoptera borealis. The sequence continues at coordinate 37,380,047 of NC_138866.1, read as the reverse complement.
GTAATAAATTTAATAAAATAGATATCGCTTTTTGATGGAAATGATAAAATGTTATGAAAATACAATATAATACATTAAAATCCTAAGTACATAAATATGTCAGGTTATTAGATAAGACTCTATTTGATAGTTTTAGTTCTCCCTAAATTTAACTACAGATTCAATTAAGTTATAATTTAAAACTAGACAGATTTTTACATTTTTAGTGGAACCTGATAGCTAATTCTAAAATTCATATGTGAGAAAAAGGACTAAGGTTAACCAAGAAGAAGAACTCCTGAAGAAGGAGAACAGGGTGAGAGGACTTGATCTACCAGATAACAAGACATTAAAGAACTATAGTAAGGAAAGCAAAGTGTAATTGACATGGACTTGTATGCAAAGACCAACAGAGCATAACAAAGACCAAACAAACAAGCAGAACAACCTACCAGCATAATGACCATTGCAGATCATGGAGGAAAGAGTGAGCATTCAATAAACAATGCCGAGGCCATTATGGATCCCTATGGGAAAGCAACAGATCGTTCCTCATACAATATACAAAAGAAAATTCCAGGTGGATTGAGATGTAAATGTGAAAGGCAAAACTTCAAACCTCGTAAATGATATGTAGGAAGGTATCTTTATTATATTAGGAGTAGAGAAACGATTCTTAAATTGAGCACAAAACCCACAAACCATGAAAGAAAATATGGATGAATTCAATACACTTAAATTAAGAACTTCTATTCATCAAGACACCAAAAAGAGTAATAAACTGAGAAGATACTGTGACACATAAAACTAACAAAAGATTAGCATCCAGAATAATTCTAAGACTGTTAGTTAATAAGAATAAGACAAACTAATACAAAAAAATACATGCAAGACACAGGCATTTCACCAAAGAAGAAATCAAATGGTTCATAACCATATAAAAATATGCTCAACCTCTTTAGTAATCAGTAAAATGAAAATTTAAACCAAACAGAGATACTATTTCATGACAACCAGACTGGCAAAAATTTAAAGTGCATTAATACCAGATATTGGTAAGAATATGTGGAGTAATCAGAACTCTGATACATTGCTGGTAGAAGCTGAAATTGCTACAACCACTTCGGAAAATAATTTGGCATTTCCTGGAAAAAAAGAACACAAGCATACCCAACATCCCACTGTTTCCAATCCTAGGTACACTTTAAGGCATCTCTTGCACATGTGACTTAGGAACATGTAAGAATGTTCATAGAAGCAATGTTTGTGATAGCAAAAAATGGGAAACCCAAATGTCCTCCAACAGAAGAGTAGACAAATAAGTTGTTGTAGGTTCCCACAATGGAATACTCTACACAGCAGTGAAAATAAATTAACTTTTTTTCTACTGTCAATGAAAATTCAATTAACTATCAAGTTAAGAAGAAAAAAGGGAATTTTATTTGAGCCAAACTGAGGATTATAACCCCGAAAGTAGATTCTCAGAAAGCTCTGAGATCTGTTCCACCTGTTATAAGTTTAAGGAATAGTCATATACATTTTTGAAACAAAGGATTATACATCAAAATGATATACAAAATTCGCCAAGGATACATAGTCCAGGTAAACACATACAGCGACCATGACCCCCTACAGAGATGGGAAAGAACAATATTTTTTTTTTTTAATGAACTCAGGTACAGATCTTATTTGGATTGTGCTAATTTTATTTTTTTTGCTTATTTATTTTTTAATTGATTAATTATTTGGCTTCATGGGGTCTTAGTTACAGCACATGGGATCTTCTTTGAGGCATTCGGGATCTTTCATTGCAGCGTGTGGGCTTCTCTCTAGTTGTGGCTCGTGGGCTCCAGAGCACGCGTGCTCAGTAGTTGCAGCACAGGGCGTCTTAGTTCCCGGACTGGGGATGAAACCTGCGTCCCCTGCATTGGAAGGAGGATTCTAAACCACTGGGCCAGCAGGGAAGTCCTAAGAACACTATTTTTTTTTTTAATAGTTGAAGAGTTTTATTTTATTTTATTTTTTAATTTTATTGGAATATAGTTGATTTGCAATGTTTTGTTGGTTTCAGGTGTACAGCAAAGTTATTCAGTTTTACATATACATATTCATTCTCTTTCAGATTCTTTTCCCATATTGGTTATTACAGAATACTGAATAGAGTTCCCTGTGCTGTACAGGAGGTCTTCTTGGTTATCTATTTTATATATAGTAGTGTGTGTATGTTAATCCCAAGCTCCTAATCTATCCCTCCCACCACAAGTTTCCCCTTTGGTAACCATAAATTTGTTTTTAAAATCTATGAGTCTGTTTCTGTTTTGTAAATAAATTCATTTGTATCATTTTTTAAAAATTAGATTCCACATATAAGTGATAGCATATGATATTTGTCTTTCTCTGACTTACTTCACTTCATATGATAATCTCTAGGTCCATCCATGTTGCTGCGAATGGCATTATTTCATTCATTTTTATCCCTGAATAATATTCCATTGTATATATATATCACATTTTTATTTTTGGCAAATGTTTTCAGGCATTTAAAAAATATTTTTTAAACATCTTTATTGGAGTATAATTGCTTTACAATGTTGTGTTACTTTCTGCTGTAAAACAAAGTGAATCAGCTATATGTATACATATATCCCCATATCCCCTCCCTCTTGCGTCTCCCTCCCACCCTCCCTATCCCACCCCTCTAGGTGGTCACAAAGCACCGAGCTGATCTTCCTGTGCTATGCAGCTGCTTCCCACTAGCTATCTATTTTACATTTGGTAGAGTATATATGTCAATGCTACTCTCTCACTTCGTCCCAGCTTACCCTTCCCCACCCCTTGTCCTCAAGTCCATTCTCTACATCTGTGTCATTATTCCTGTCCTGCCCCTAGGTTCATTAGAACCATTTTTTTTTATTCCATATATATATGTGTTAGCATACGTATTTGTTTTTCTCTTTCTGACTTACTTCACTCTGTATGACAGACTTGACGTCCATCCACCTCACTGCAAATAACTCAAATTCATTCCTTTTTATGGCTGAGTAATATTCCATTGTATAAATGTACCACATCTCCTTTATCCATTCATCTATTGATGGACACTTAGGTTGCTTCCATATCTTGGTTACTGTAAACAGCACAGCAATGAACATTGAGGTGCATGTATCCTTTCGAACCACGTTTTTCTCTGGATATGTGCCCAGGAGTGGGATTATTGGGTCATATGGTAGTTCTATTTTTAGTTTTTTAAGGAACCTCCATACCGTTCTCCATAGTGGCTGTATCAATTTACATTCCCACCAATAGTGCAAGAAGGTTCCCTTTTCTCCACACCCTCTCCAGCATTTATTGTTTGTAGATTTTTTGATGATAGCCATTCTGACTGGTGTGAGGTGATACCTCATTGTGGTTTTGATTTGCATTTCTCTAATGATTAGTGATGTTGAGCATTCTTTCATGTGTTTGTTGGCAATCTATATATCTTCTTTGGAGAAATGTCTGTTTAGGTCTTCTGCCCATTTTTGGACTGGGTTGTTTGTTTTTTTGATATTGAGCTGCATGAGCTGCTTGTATATTTTGGAGATTAATCCTTTGTCAGTTGCTTCATTTGCAAATATTTTCTCCCATTCTGAGGGTTGTCTTTTCGTCTTGATTATGGTTTCCTTTGCTGTGCAAAAGCTTTTAAGTTTCATTAGGTCCCATTTGTTTATTTTTGTTTTTATTTCCATTTCTCTAGGAGGTGGGTCAAGAAGGATCTTGCTGTGATGTTTGTCATAGAGTGTTCTGCCTATGTTTTCCACTAAGAGTTTTATAGTGTCTGGCCTTACATTTAGGCCTTTAATCCATTTTGAGTTTATTTTTGTGTATGGTGTTAGGAAGTGTTCTAATTTCATTCTTTTGCATGTAGCTGTCCAGTTTTCCCAGCACCACTTATTGAAGAGGCTGTCTTTTCTCCATTGTATATTCTTAGCTCCTTTATCAAGGATAAGGTGACCATATGTGTGTGGGTTTATCTCTGGGCTTTCTATCCTGTTCCGTTGATCTATATTTCTGTTTTTGTGCCAGTACCATACTGTCTTGATTACTGTAGCTTTGTAGTATAGTCAGAAAGCCAGGGAGCCTGATTCCTCCAGCTCCATTTTCTTTCTCAAGATTGCTTTGGCTATTTGGGGTCTTTTGTGTTTCCATACAAATTGTGAAATTTTTTGTTCTAGTTCTGTGAAAAATGCCATTGGTAGTTTGATAGGGATTTCATTGAATCTGTAGATTGCTTTGGATAGTATAGTCATTTTCACCATGTTAATTCTTCCAATCCAAGAACATGGTATATCTCTCGATCTGTTTGTATCCTCTTTAATTTCTTTCATCAGTGTCTTATAATTTTCTGCATACAGGTCTTTTCTCTCCTTAGGTAGGTTTATTCCTAGGTATTTTATTCTTTTTGTTGCATTGGTAAATGGGAGTGTTTCCTTAATTTCTCTTTCAGATTTTTCACCATTAGTGTATAGGAATGCAAAAGATTTCTGTGCATTAATTTTGTATCCTGCTACTTTACCAAATTCATTGATGAGCTCTAGTAGTTTTCTGGTAGCATCTTTAGGATGCTCTATGTATAGTATCATGTCATCTACAAACAGTGACAGTTTTACTTCTTTTCCGATTTGGATTCCTTTCATTTCTTTTTCTTCTCTGATTGCCATGGCTAAAAGTTCCAAAACTATGTTGAATAACAGTGGCGAGAGTGGGCAACCTTGTCCTGTTCCTGACCTTAGAAGAAATGGTTTCAGTTTTTCACCATTGAGAATGATGTTGGCTGTGGGTTTGTCATATATGGCCTTTATTATGTTGAGGTAGGTTCCCTCTATGCCCACTTTCTGGAGAGTTTTTATCATAAATGGGTGTTGAATTTTATCAAAAGATTTTTCTGCATCTATTGAACTTATCATATAGCTTTTATCCTTCAATTTGTTAATATGGTGTATCACATTCATTGATTTGTGTATATTGAAGAATCCTTGCATTCCTGGGATAAACACCACTTGATCATGGTGTATGATCCTTTTAATGTGTTGTTGGATTCTGTTTGCTAGTATCTTGTTGAGAATTTTTGCATCTATGTTCATCAGTGATGTTGGCCTGTAGTTTTCTTTTTCTGTGACATCTTTGTCTGGTTTTGGTATTAGGGTGATGGTGACCTCGTAGAATGAGTTTGGGAGTGTTCCTCCCTCTGCTATATTTTGGAATAGTTTGAGAAGGATAGGTGTTAGCTCTTCTCTAAATGTTTGATAGCATTCACCTGTGAAGCCATCTGGTCCTGGGCTTTTGTTTGTTAGAAGATGTTTTTTTTTTTAACTGACAGGTTTTTTTAAAAATTTATTTTATTTATTTATTTTTGGCTGCATTGGGTCTTCATTGCTGCGTGTTGGCTTTCTCTAGTTGCGGCAAGCAGGGGCTACTCTTCGATGCAGTGTGCAGCTTCTCATTGCAGTGACTTCTCTTGTTGCGGAGCATGGGCTGTGGCACGTGGGCTTCACTAGTGGCAGCAAATGGGCTCAGTAGTTGTGGCTCGTGGGTTCTAGAGTGCAGGCTCAGTAGCTGTGGCACACGGGCTTAGTGGCTCCACAGCATGTGGGATCTTCCTGGACCAGGGGTCGAATCCATGTCCCCTGCATTGGCAGGCAGATTCTTAACCACTGTGCCACCAGGGAAGCCCCCCTTTCTTTAAAAAATAAATACATTTATTTATTTATTTATCTTTTTTTTTACGTTTTTGACTGCATTGGGTCTTCGTTGCTGCGCACGGGCTTTCTCTAGTTGTGGCGAATGGGGGCTACTCTTCATTGCAGTGGCTTCTCTTGTTGCATAGCACAGGCTCTAGGCGCACAGGCTTCAATAGTGGCACGCGGGCTCAGTAGTTGTAACTTGGGCTCAGTAGTTGTGGCTCATGGTCTCTAGAGCGCAGGCTCAGTAGCTGTGATGCACAGGCTTAGTTGCTCTGTGGCTTGTGGGATCTTCCCAGACCAGGGCTCAAATCCTTGTCCCCTGCACTGGCAGGAGGATTCTTAACCACTGTGCCACCAGGGAAGTCCCTGCTGGAAGATTTTTAAATCACAGTTTCAATTTCAGTGCTTGTGACTGGTCTGTTCATATTTTCTATTTCTTCCTGGTTCAGTCTTGGAAGGTTCTACTTTTCTAAGAATTAGTCCATTTCTTCCAGGTTGTCTATTTTATTGGCCTATAGTTGCTTGTAGTAATCTCTCATGATCCTTTGTATTTCTACAGTGTCAGTTGTTACTTCTCCTTTATCTTTTCTAATTCTGTTGATATGAGTCTTCTCCCTTTTTTTCTTGATGAGTCTGGCTAGTGGTTTATCAATTTTGTTTATCTTCTCAAAGAACCAACTTTTAGTTTTATTGATCTTTGCTATTGTTTTCTTCATTTCTTTTTATTTATTTCTGATCTGATCTTTATGATTTCTTTCCTTCTGCTAACTTTGGGTTTTTTTTGTTCTTCTTTCTCTAATTGCTTTAGGTATAAGATTAGGTTGTTTATTTGAGATGTTTCTTGTTTCTTGAGGTAGGATTGTATTGCTATAAACTTCCCTCTTAGAACTGCTTTTGCTGCATCCCATAGGTTTTGGGGCATTGTGTTTTCATTGTCACTTGTTTCTAGGTATTTTTTGATTTCCTCTTTGATTTCTTCAGTGATCTCTTTGTTATTTAGTAGCATATTGTTTAACCTCATTTGTTTGTATTTTTTACAGGTTTTTTCCTGTAATTGATATCTAGTCTCATAGTGTTGTGGTCGGAAAAGATACTTGACACAATTTCAATTTTCTTAAATTTACCAAGTCTTGATTTGTGACACAAGATATGATCTATCCTGGAGAATGTTCCATGAGCACTTGAAAAGAAAGTGTATTCTGTTGTTTTTTAATGGAATGTCCTATAAATATCAGTTAAGTCCATCTGGTCTAATGTGTCATTTAAAGCTTTTGTTTCCTTATTTATTTTCATTTTGGATGATCTGTCCATTGGTGAAAGTGGGGTGTTAAAGTCCCCTACTATAATTGTTACTGTTGATTTCCCCTTTTATGGCTGTTAGCATTTGCCTTATGTATTGAGGTGCTCCTATGTTGGGTGCATAAATATTTACAATTGTTATATCTTCTTCTTGGATTGATCCCTTGATCATTATGTAGTGTCCTTCTTTGTCTCTTGTTTTTATTTTAAAGTCTACTTTGTCTGATATGTGTATTGGTACTCCAGCTTTCTTTTGATTTCCATTTGCATGGAATATCTGTTTCCATCCCCTCCTTTCAGTCTGTATGTGTCCCTAGGTCTGAAGTGGGTCTCTTATAGACAGCATATATATGGGTCTTGTGTTTGTATCCATTCAGCCAGTCTGTGTCTTTTGGTGGGAGCATTTAATCCATTCACATTTAAGGTAATTATCGATACGTATGTTCCTATTACCATTTTCTTTATTGTTTTGGCTTCGTTTTTGTAAGTCTTTTCCTTCTCTTGTGTTTCCTACCTAGAGAAGTTCCTTTAGCATTTGTTGTAAAGGCAGTTTGGTGATGCTGAATTCTGTTAACTTTTGCTTGTCTGTAAAGGTTTTAATTTCTCCATCAAATCTGAATGAGATCCTTGCTGGATAGAGTAATCTTGGTTGTAGGTTTTTCCCTTTCATCACTTTAAATATGTCCTGCCACTCCCTTCTGGCTTGCAGAGTTTCTGCTGAAAGATCAGCTGTTAAGCTTATGGGGATTCCCTTGTATGTTATTTGTTGCTTTTCCCTTGCTGCTTTTAATATTTTTTCTTTGCATTTAATTTTTGATAGTTTGATTAATATGTGTCTTGTCATGTTTCTCCTTGGATTTATCCTGTATGGGACTCTCTGCACTTCCTGGACTTGGCTGACTATTTCCTTTCCCGTGTTAGGGAAGTTTTTGACTATAATCTCTTCAAATATTTTCTCAGACCCTTTCTTTTTCTCTTCTTCCTCTGGGGCCCCTATAATTCGAATGTTGGTACGTTTAACCTTGTCCCAGAGGTCTCTGAGACTGTCCTCAATTCTTTTCATTCTTTTTTCTTTATTCTGCTCTGTGGCATTTATTTCTACTATTTTATCTTCCAGGTAACATCCATTTTTCTGCCTCAGTTATTCTGCTATTGATTCCTTCTAGAGTATTTTTAATTTCATTTATTGTGTTGTTCGTCATTGTTTGTTTGCTCTTTCTTCTAGGTCCTTGTTAAATGTTTCTTGTATTTTCTCCATTCTATTTCTGAGATTTTGGATCATCTTTACTACCATTACTCTGAATTCTTTCTCAGGTAGGCTGCCTATTTCCTCTTCATTTGTTTCGTCTGTTGGGTTTTTACCTTGCTTCTTCATCTGTTGCATATTTCTCTGTCTTCTCATTTTGCTCATTTTGCTCATTTTGCTTAACTTACTGTGTTTGGGGTCTCCTTTTCGCAGGCTGCAGGTTTGTAATTCCTGTTATTTTTGGTGTCTGCCCCCAGTGGTTAAGGTTGATTCAGTGACTTCTGTAGGCTTCCTGGTGGAGGGGACTGATGCCTGTGCTCTGGTGGGTGGAGCTGGATCTTGTCCTTCTGGTGGGCAGGGCCACATCCGGTGGTGTGTTTTGGGGTGCCTGTGAACTTAGTGTGACTTTAGGCAGCCTCTCTGCTAATGCGTGGGGTTGTGTTCCTGTCTTGCTAGTTGTTTGGCATGGGGCGTCCAGCACTGGAGCTTGCTGGCCGTTGGGTGGATCTGGGTCTTAGTGTTGAGACGGATATCTCTGGGAGAGCTCTCGCCGACTGATATTACATGGGGCCAGGAAGTCTCTGGTAGTCCAATGGCCTGCACTCCACTCTCCCACCTCAGAGGCTCCGGCCCGACACCCACTGTGCACCAAGACCCTGCTAGCCACATGGCTCAGAAGAAAAGGAAGAAAAAAACCAAAAAACAGATAGAACCCCAATCCAAATGGTAAAAGCAAAACTAAACAGGTAAAATCACACAAAGAAACATACACATACACACTCAGAAAAAGAGAAAAAAGGAAAAAAAAATTAAAATATAAAATTTTAAACAATAATAAAATAAAAAATAAGGAAGAGAACAACCAAATCAATAAACAAATCCACCAATGATAACAAGCACTGAAAACTAAAGTAAGATAAACATAAAACCAAAAACAAATCAGACACAGAAAGCAAACCCCAAATCTCAGTTTCTCCCAAAGTCCACCTCAAATTTGGGAACATTTGTTGTCTATTCGGGTATTCTACAGATGCAGGGTTTATCAAGTTGATTATGGGGATTTAATCCACTGCTCCTGAGGCTGCTGGGAGAGATTTCCCTTTCTCTTCTTTGTTCGCACAGCTCCTGGGGTTCAGCTTTGGTTTTGGCCCCACCTTTGCGTGTAGGCCACCCTTAGGCATCTGTTCCCCACCCAGACAGGAGGGGGTTAAAGCAGCAGCTGATTAGGGCTCTCTTGCTCACTCAGGCCAGGGAGGAGAATGGGTACGGCAGTCATAATTGGAATGCAGGGCGACCCTGTGGTGTCAGAGTCTGGCATGACATTACTACAGCCTGAGGTGTGCTGTGTGTTCTCCTGGGGAAGTTGTCCCTGGATCATGGGACCCTGGCAGTGGTGGGCTGCACAGCCTCCGGGGTGGGGGTGGGGGTAGTGACCTGCACTTGCACACAGGATTCTTGGTGGCAGCGTCACCAGTGTTAGCGGTTCATGCCCATCTCTGGGGTCTGAGATGATAGCCGCAGCTTGCACCCATCTCTGGAGCTCACTTAGGCAGTGCTCTGCCTTCTGTGGGCACATGGAGCAGGAATCCCCTCTCCTCACACACCCCGAAACAATGGTCTCTTGCCTCTCCGACAGGTCCAGAGTTTTTCCCGGACTCTCTACTGGCTAGCTGTTGTGCACTAGCCCCCTGCAGGATCAGGGGCCAATGCAGCCAACCCCAGTCCTCTCCCTGGGGTCTGACCTCCGAAGCCAGAGCCTCAGCTCCCAGCCCCCGCCCGTCCCGGCAGGAGAGCAGACAAGCCTCTTGGGCTGGTGAGTGCTGGTGGGCACCGATCCTCTGTGCAGGAATCTCTCCGCTTTGCCTTCTGCACCCCTGTTGCTGTGCTCTCCTCCATAGCTCTGAAGCTTCCCCCCTGCCCACCACCTGTCCCCACCAGTGAAGGGGCTTCCTAGTGTGTGGAAAGTTTTCCTCCTTCACAGCTCCCTCCCAGAAGTGCAGGTCCCGTCCCTATTCTTTTGTCTCTGTTTTTTCTTTTTTCTTTTGCCCTACCCAAGTACGTGGGGATTTTCTTGACTTTTGGGAAGTCTGAGGTCTTCTGCCAGAGTTCAGTAGGTGTTCTGTAGGAGTTATTCCACATGTAGATGTATTTTTGATGTATTTGTGGGGAGGAAGATGATCTCCATGTCTTACTCTTCTGCCATCTTGAAGGTCTCCTCCAAAAAAATTTTTTTTATTTCTATTTTTTGGAATAGTTGATTTACAGTGTTGTGTTAGTTTCTGATGTACAGCAAAGTGAATCAGTTATACATATACATGTATCAACTCTTTTTTTAGATTCTTTCCCCATATAGGTCATTACAGAGTATTGAGTAGAGTTCCCTGTGCTATGCAGTAGGTCCTAATTAGTTACCTATTTTATATATAGTAGTGTGTATATGTCAATCCCAATCTCCCAATTTATCTCTTCCTCCACCCTTACACCCTGGTAACCATAAGTTTGTTTTCTACATCTGTAACCCTATTTCTGTTTTGTAGATAAGTTTATTTGTACCTTTTTTTAGATTCCACATATAAGCAATATCATATGACATTTGTCTTTCTCTGTCTGACTTACTTCAGTCAGTATGACAATCTCTCGGTCCATCCATGTTGCTGCAGATGGCATTATTTTGTTCTTTTTTATGGCTGAGTAATATTCCACTGTATATATGTACCACATATTCTTTATCCATTCATCTGTTGATGGACTTTTAGGTTGCTTCCATGTCCTGGCTATTGTAAATAATGCTGCACTGAACATTGGGGTGCATGTATCTTTTCAAATTATGGTTTTCTCCAGATATATGCCCAGGAGTGGGATTGCTAGATCATATGGTAGCTCTATTTTTAGGTTTTTAAGGAACCGCCATACTGTTCTCTATAGTGGCTATACCAATTTACATTCCCACCAATAGTGTAGGAGGGTTCCCTTTTCTCCACACCCTCTCCAGCATTTATTGTTTGTAGATTTTTTGATGATGGCCATTCTGACTGGTGTGAGGTGATACCTCATTATAGTTTTGATTAGCATTTCTCTAATAATTAGTGATATTGAGCATCTTTTCATGTGCTTTTTGCCCATCTGTATGTCTTCTTTGGAGCAATGTCTATTTAGCTCTTCTGCCCATTTTTTGATTGGGTTTTTTGTTTTTCTGACATAGAGCTGCATGAGCTGTTTGTATATCTTGGAGATTAATCCCTTGTCGGTCGCTTCATTTGAAAATACTTTCTCCCATTCTGAGGGTTGTCTTTTCATATTATTTATGGTTTCCTTTGCTGTGCAAAAAGGTTTAAGTTTCATTAGGTCCCATTTGTTTATTTTTGTTTTTATTTTCATTACTCTAGGAGGTGGATCCAAAAAGATATTGCTACAATTTATGTCAGAGAGTGTTCTGCCTATGTTCTCCTCTAAGAGTTTATAGTGTCCAGCCTTACATTTTGGTCTTTTTAAATTTTATTTTATTTTTATTTTTATTTTTTTATTTTTATTTTTTTTAATTTTAATTTTAATTTTTATTTATTTATTTTTGGTTGCATTGGGTCTTCGTTGCTGCATGTGGGCTTTCTCTAGTTGCATCGAGAGGAGGCTACTCTACATTGCAGTGCGTGGGCTTCTTACTGTGGTGGCTTCTCTTGTTGCGGAGCTTGACCTTTAGGTATGCAGGCTTCAGTAGTTGTGGAAGTTAGGCTCAGTAATTGTGGCTCATGGGGTCTAGAGTGCAGGCTCAGTAGTTGTGGTGCACAGGCTTAGTTGCTCTGTGGCATGTGGGATCTTCCCAGACCAGGGATCAAACCCATGTCCCTGCACTGGCAGGTGGATTCTTAACCACTGCGCCACCAGGGAAGTCTCTACATTTAGGTCTTTAATCCATTTTGAGTTTATTTTTGTGTATGATGTTAGAGAATGTTCTAATTTCATTGTTTTACATGTAGCTGTCCAGTTTTCCCAACACCACTTATTGAAGAGACTGTCTTTTCTCCATTGTATATTCTTGCCTCCTTTATCATAGATTAATTGACCATAGGTGCGTGGGTTTATCTCTGGACTTTCTATCCAGTTCCATTGCTCTATATTTCTGTTTTTGTGCCAGTACCATACTGTTCTGACTACTGTAGCTTTGTAGTGTAGTCTAAAGTCAGGGAGCCTGATTCCTCCAGCTCTGTTTTTCTTTCTCAGGATTGCTTTGGCTATTTGGGGGTCTTTGGTGTTTTCATACAAATTTAAAAAATTTTTGTTCTAGTTCTGTGAAAAATGCCACTGTTAATTTGAGAAGGATTACATTGAATCTGTAGATTGCCTTAGGTAGTATAGTCATTTTGACAATATTGATTCTACCAGTCCAAGTACATGGTATATCTTTCCATCTGTTTGTGTCATCTTTAATTTCTTTCATCAGTGTCTTATAGTTTTCAGAGTACAGGTCTTTTGCCTCCTGAGGTAGGTTTATTCCTAGGTATTTTATTCTTTTTGATGCAGTGGTAAATGGGATCATTTCCTTAATTTCTCTTTCTGATCTTTCATTGGTAGTGTATAGGAATGCAAGAGATTTCTATGTATTAATTTTGTATCCTGCAACTTTACCGAATTCATTGATGAGCTCTAGTAGTTTTCTGGTAGCATCTTTAGGATTTTCTATGTATAGTATTGTGTCATCTGCAAACAGTGACAGTTTTACTTCTTCTCTTTCAATTTGGATTCCTTTTATTTCTTTTTCTTCTCTCATTGCCATGGCTAGGACTTCCAAAACAATTTTGAATAAAAGTGGTGACAGTGGACATCCTTGTCTTGTTCCTGGTCTTAGAGGGAATATTTTCAGCTTTTCACCATTGAGAAAGATGTTACCTGTGGGTTTGTCATATATGGCCTTTATTTATTATGTTGAGGTAAGTTCCCTCTATATCCACTTTCTGGAGAATTTTTATCATAAATGAATGTTGAAAGGAACACTATTCTTTTAAGAAGTTACATGCTAGAGATAGAAGAAAGAGAAAAAAAATTGATTTTTACAGTTGGGCAGGCACTCGCATCTTTGAGGAGCTCTGGTTAATGTGTAATGCAGATGCACAGTGCACATTAGGGAGGGAAGAGGCCCAAACAAACACACACAGAGAATTTTGTGTTTAATTTTTTCTTGTCCTGCCTTAAAATATAAATTTTATTTCATCACTACATATCAACATAGATGATTCTCAAGAACAAATTGTTGAGAGAAAACTTCAAGTCACAGAGGAAAAACACAGTATGATTTCATTTATACAGAGACCAAAGAAACACAGACCCAGATAATATATAGTTGTTACCTCTTGGGCAATGGGGAAAGGTCATGAAGTAGCTTCTAAGGTACCAGTGACTTTCTATTTCTGAATTGGGGTGGATGATCCTTTTATTAGGATTCTCTAAACTGCGCAGATACCTTTCAAAAAAAGGAATGAAAACAAAAATTTTTAAATTACGGCCAATACACAGGCACCTGAGATTATAGCAATATCTGGGTATTACTGTACTTATAGCATACATTTATAGTGTACCTTTGGTCAAGGTTCACTTTTATTTGCAAGTGGCAGAAACTAAACTCACATTAATTTAAACACAAAAGGGTATCTATCGGCTGTGTAACCGAGAAATGCAAGATTGCTTCCAGCTTCAACTACAGCTAGATTCAGAGTCTCAAATGATGTCATTGGAATAATGTCACAAACCCACAATTCTCAGCATTTTCTTCTCGCTGCTTTTGGCTTTATGCTCTTACAAGCTTCCTCCAAATGGTGGCAATGATGGCCATCTGCCACTATAGACTTATTTTCCTCACAGCAGCAGAAGAATGCCTTTTCTTCAGCACAAATGTCCCAAAGAGGGCTGTGATTACCCCTGCTTGGTCCCTCCACGTGATCAATCTCTGCTGCCACAGATGTGCAGTATCTAGCTAGGTCTGCACCATCTGTTTATTTCCTAAGGTGATGGTGGTGGTGGTGGTATATGCAGAAGTGTACCCCTGATGGAGAGGGGTAGGAAATCAGCCCCACAAGAAATGGAGTCCCCACAAGAAAGCAGGGAGGAAATGTCTACTGGGTAGAAAAGACTAACTATCATAATTCTCTGGCAATACTAAGGTGGCCTGTCATGTCCAGCATCATGTGTTTGTTGCTCACAAGAATAATTTCAGATCCTCAATAGGCACTCCTGTCTCAAATTCTTAAACTTTGGAATCAACTCCAAAAAATTATCATCCTTCTTATGGTATATGAACCATTTCAGTACATGGATCTGGCAAGTATCCAACAATATTATAGTTCAAGGATTAGCTCTATCCTAAAATTAAAATTCTATAGTTCTAGAATTTCTCAAGAAGGTCATGTATTACAGCAATACATAATGTGACATTTTATGAATTATGCAAAATGATTCACAAATTATCTTAACCAATGGCCCCACACCGTCAATGCCAATAGCTTTTCTCTTGGCTTAATTGCTTGCTCATGGACTAATTATTTTACTTTGTCTGAAGCAGGTATTGTTGCCCAAGATACCAGACAAGTGCTAAGAATTTCTGACTAGATTTTGGAACTCATTTAGAGACAGTTTTGTCCATTGCCTCCCCAGTTTTCTTCCCGCTTTCCATTTTGCTTCGTTAGCTATTAAACTCTTATTCTCTACCTCCCACGTTGTCAGAGCCATTTCATCATGTTTGCAGAATTTGATGTCCAACGTGTGTTGTGTTGAAGGCAGTATGTGTGGTGGTTAGGAGATCAACTTTAGAGACAAGTAAAAGTAAGCTTAATTCCTAACTCTGTTACTTGCTGGCTGTGTAGTCTTGGAATAGATCACAGTGCTTACCTCGTAGGAATTTTGCAAAGAATAAATGAGGTTATTTATGAAAAAAGTTTAACACATTCCCCGGCATATAGGAAACATTTAATAAATTGTAGTTCTTATTGTTGAGCCCCTTCTCTTTACAAGGTGCTAAAATTGCTATTTTTTTTCCTTTGAAGTATTCATTGTAGCTTTGAAGTTTTCTATTTCCTCCTATCCTTTATTCTAGTTTCCTACCTTTTGGTCACTGAAACGAAATTTCTTTCTACAATGAAAGATCCTGAAATAACGCAGTACCTCACTTGAAGAAAAACTGATTTAGAGAGTAAAATGAATTTGGCGAGTCAGTTTTGTTTAGAGTTGGTATTTAAAATTGGTGGTTATTAAGTATACGATACAAGAAGAGACAATCTGACTATAAAATACATAGACCACCATAACTGTGAAAGTTTAGAAACTTACAGGAACCCTAGGTTGGATTTCCTTATCATTGTTGCAGTGTGTTTCACGACATTTTTATGAAAAAGAAAAAAGGTGAAGAAAGGGATATTATGAAAAGAAAGGAAACATAAAAATTGTAAATATTTTATTACCACACTAAAGAATATTTTTAATTGGAGTTGTGCGTGAATATGGTACCTGTGTGATAAACTTTCTGTATTGAATTGATAAGTGCTTTTAAGTTGAGAAATACTGCCCCAAGTCTATATTACACTATGTTTATGCTTTTTTGTCTGTAAATTTAAACAGATATGCTGCTAAAGGTGCCAGATTTTACTGCAATATTCTTATGATTCTGAATCTATTATAAAAAAAGTTTTAGAAACATTCCTGATGCCATTAACAAAAGAACCTTGACAAGTGAAGTGTTCCTTTTACTTTTACCCCTTTAGTTACATACAGTCACATTCTAGTTGAAAGTTAGTCATAACTTTAAAGGTTTTCCATTAGTATTTCACATGTGTTGAACATTATAAATTGGAAATTTTAGGTTATTATTGGAATATCCAGGTATTGAAAATGTTGGAAATTATAAAGGATGAAAATATTAGTTGTGTCTCCGACCAGTGAATATTGCTTCTAGTGGATTGAAAAGAATCATTTTTTAAAGTAATGCTTGTTCAATGAACCTAATGTTTATTGGAGTAAGACTGTCACTGTGCATATTAAAAATAGTTGGGCTGAATCTCATACCTATTCAAAGATTTATCAATTAAATGCTGATAAACTTGCTAGCCTCCTCTCAGTTTAGACAAAAGCTAAAAGATTAATTCACTTCAGCTACCTCTTGTCAAGTATTTGTTTTCAGTAATGTAGGGCAGATGACCGAAGAAAGGAATACATGGCTTAAAGAAGGATTAGGGTGGTAGAAATGGTTGTTTCATGTTTCAAAGAGTGTTTTCAACCTCTTTTATTCTTTACAACTTAAGCTGCTTATTTTGTTTGACATGTTTTTTCAGCGACTGCTGTTGATAACACCTCTTTGTTTTGGATATCTGCTTTTATTTTCTTTCAGACTTTGTTGGTTTAATTTCTCTTATAATTCCAACTTTTCCTTACCTTTAACCTCCACCTGGCTTTTGATGTATCCTTTTTTCTGTTGCTCACACAGGAAAGCTAAATTTTTTTTTTTTTAATAGAAATTCTAGCTAACAGCTTGAGGGCACTGGTGGAAGAAATATAGTTGCAATGACTCCATGGTTACAATCATTGTGCCTTCAGACCTCCTGGAAAGAGGTTCCTTTGGTAAATGCCTCTGGTCTAAGAGACCCTAAAGAACTAAAGAATCTCTCTTTGGCGTGTGTGTGTGTGTGTGTGTGTGTGTATGTATGTACCTCTCTACATATGTCTACATGTATATACCACATACAAATATATATATATATATCATAAAAACAGAAATATAGATGTGAAATAAGATCTTCACACAACAAAGCACACAAATCAAATTAGTGCCAGCCCACAACAGAATATCATGTCTATCTAAGTAGCATGTTAAAGAAAGGCTTGTCTCATAAAACCATCTGGGGTGGATTTATTAGAAATGTCATCAGCACCACAATTCTTTCTGCACATTAGTTTCATTTCAATGTTTATGAGGCCATATATGTCAACCTGGGCTCTTACACAATCATTGAAATTTATACTTACGAATTTATGAATCTTGTATATTCAAATATTTTTATATACTTATGAATTTATGTATTTTACAACAAATGAAAAATGCAGGAGATTTATCTATACATATGATTTCATCTATGTAAAGTATACAAAAAAGATTAGAAGAAAATATGTAAAATGATAAAGATTGTCCCTTGTGTTTTTCCTTCATTTTATTTTCATGTCATTTTCAAATTCTCAATAATTATCTTTACAATTTGCAGAAATTAAATAAGACATTGTTTTAACATATTCATATAACTGTATGGTGATTTCTAGTATGTAATGACTGTTGTAAAGGTTAGCAGTCCAAATGCAATAATTTAACCTTCTATACGTAGCTGTGCATTTGTTTATTTCTTTTGAAAAAGAAAGTTTATTCCAGAGCTTTCTCAAAATATGAACAAAATGTATTAAATCAAAGTGTAATAATTTTTAAAAAGTGGTCTCCAAACTTTTTTGCATATTATTTATTTCTACATTAAATATGTTATTACTGTACTAATATATAATGTATATTATGCAATACATAGACATTTTTAAGGGTGAAATAAAAATATAAATCGACATTTATTTAATTGTTTCTTCCCATATCTAGTGGATTGTCTTGTGTAGCCGTGAAGGACACACACGAGACTTTGGAGACCATTGCCTTAGAAAACTAAAAAGTCAAATAACTTAGGGTTTTACATTTATTTACATGCTGTGTTCCTTTCCATTATTAAAAAAAAAAAAAAAAGATGTGAGAGTAAATAGTAGAAAGAAAATGAGAACTAAAATTTGCATGTCTTTGGTGCTAGATTTTGAATTCATTTTTTTGAAGATTGTATTTACTATTTAAGCTCAAAATTTGGCATTCGCTGCTTAAAATTATATTTCATAGAATTTTATAGGAAAGGCTGGAAGTATAAATGAAACTGTCAGGCACAGCCCATGAACTAGAAAATGTGGACAGAGCAAGGTTAGGCTGTGTCTAAGATACACTCTAACACATAATCTAGAGAGCTGTCCTTGGGCAAAGACGAGCACCACTGGTTTGAATTAGATGAGTGTTTGGCTGCTTCTTTTAGCCTTCTAGGACACTGTTCCTCAGGAAAAAGCAAATAGTTCAAGGAATTCAAGCAGGAGCTCAAAAAATATTTCCAATCTCTGTGGTCTCCATTTTTTAGCAGGCATACAGATAAGGGGATGGGAAATTAATACTGAGTCATGTACAAGGGATAAAAAAATCTAATGTCCCTGAAGAAAAGAAACCTTGTTCACTGATGCAAAAAAAACATTACTAATAAATTTATATTTAATAAACCAATCAATGTTAGCTCAATATTCTAAATAGAAAGGATCAGGGAGGTAATAAACTGAAAGAAAAGCATAATCATTTTTTTGTTTTTATTTTGAAAGTGTTTAGATCAGATTTGTAGTATGTACATATGAGTAGATTATCTCCAAATCTATGTTAAATGAATAATCAACTACACCTTCACTTTTAGACTTGTAGTCAAAATTACTTAAGAGAAGCAAAATGAGCAGATTTAATTTTTATCTGTCTGCTCATTGGATATACAAATAAGTAATGAAATAAGCAAGAACTGACTAACACCCACATTTGTTCATCATTTTTTATGTCATCCAGTTGGTTGGCTATATTAGCATAATACTTCCTTTTTAAAAGATTTATTGGGAGAAAAGTGCTATCAACAGCATGTTTTGGACAATTCAGGAAACTAGAATGGACTATATTGTTACATTTCTTGGGCATAAATATGGCATTGTGGTCATGTAGGAGAATACATGCTGAACTATTTAGTAGTGAAATGTCACGGTGCCTGCAACTTATTTTCAAATGGTTCAGAAAGCGAGAGAGAGAAAAAAACAAATTGGTAAAATGCTAGCAAGTGGTGAATCCAGGCAAAGAATATATGTAGATTTATTATACTATTATTTCCTTTTTTTCTGTAGATTTGAAATAAAAAGTTGGGGGAAAATGTAAACAAAAAAGTTTTTGAAGCCTATAAGAGGGTTTTTCCCTTTGAAGCCTTTTGTAAAGAAGCAATACCCATGGCTTTTATTTATTTATTTTTTAATATTTATTTATTTAATTTATTTATTTATTTAGGCTGCACCAGGTCTTAGTTGCAGCACATGGGATCTTTGTTGCAGCATGTTTAGTTGCAGCATGCGGGCTCTTAGTTGCAGCATGTGGTCTTGTAGTTGCGGCATGCATATGGGATCTAGTTCCCTGAACAGGAATCGAACCTGGGCCCCCTGCATTGGGAGTGTGGATTCTTACCCACTGGACCACCAGGGAAGTTCCCCCATGACGTTTACAGGCTAAATAAAACCTATTTTAGGGA
This sequence comes from Balaenoptera borealis, assembly GCF_965194805.1. Lineage (NCBI taxonomy): Eukaryota > Metazoa > Chordata > Mammalia > Artiodactyla > Balaenopteridae > Balaenoptera > Balaenoptera borealis. The sequence continues at coordinate 37,360,434 of NC_138866.1, read as the reverse complement.
ATTCCCTGGCAGTCCAGTGGTTAGGACTCTGCGCTTTCTTTCACTGTCAAGGGATCGGGGAACTAAGATCCCGAAAGCCACAGGGTGAAGCCAAAAAACCTATTTTAATTCCTGAATCGTATTCTAATTTAGCTGAAATACAGGTTTATGACCAAATACTAAACTTTCGTCTTCCCAAGAAATTTTAAAAGGAAGGCAGTATAGGTAACTCACAACAAGTTTGCAAAATGGGATTCTTTGGCATCAGATCAGGATAATAAACATTGGGGGGGATAGCTGCTGTAGGTAGAAAATATGACTATGTCTGGTCATAGATAAAACTGACGTGTTAGTCTACAGATTGGACTAATGACACATACCTGAAAGCTTAGCATAATATACTGCAAGGAGCTCCACAGTGTTTGTATCAGTGAGGCTCTAGTCAGAAAAATAGAAACCACTTTTTTTTTTTTTTAATTAATTAATTAATTTATTTTTGGCTGTGTTGGGTCCTCGTTTCTGTGCGAGGGCTTTCTCTAGTTGCGGCAAGCGGGGGCCACTCCTCATCGCGGTGCGCGGGCCTCTCATTATCGCGGCCTCTCCCGTTGCGGAGCACCGGCTCCAGACACGCAGGCTCAGTAATTGTGGCTCACGGGCCCAGCTGCTCCGCGGCATGTGGGATCTTCCCGGACCAGGGCTCGAACCCGTGTCCCCTGCATTGGCAGGCAGATTCTCAACCACTGCGCCACCAGGGAAGCCCCAGAAACCACTTTTTGAAAGAGAGAGTTTAATGCAGGGAATTGGTCACACAATTGATTGAAGCGCTGAGGCTGAGAAGCCAAAGGGGTCAGTGAAGCAAGAGTTAGCAGAACAAGGAGCCTCTACCACCTCTAGAGCTGAGGGGACAGTGAGAGGAGATGGTGTCATCAGAGCCTGGAAGCTGGGGCTGTCCTTGGGAGCTAGAGCCAGGGCACTGTGGGGTGGTGGGGCGGCTGCCAGGTAGGAGCAGGACCCCCGAAGGGAGGGGCTTTTCCATGGGATCTGGAGCTACCAAGGAGACAGTCACTGCCAGAGAGACGGGGAGAGATCCCTGCCTTGCCCCTTCCTCCCCACTCTAACCTGTCACTAGTGCTTCTCCATAGCTGAACCTTTGGGGAAGCCACTGGGCAAGGGAGTTTGTGAAAAGTAATTTCTTGTAATAAAGAACAGAGTAGGGAGGACTTCCCTGGTGGCACAGTGCTTAAGAATCCACCTGCCAATGCAGGGGACACAGGTTCAAGCCCCGGTCCAGGAAGATCCCACATGCCGCGGAGCAGCTAAGCCCATGCACCACAACTACTGAGCCCACATGCCACAACTGCTGAAGCCTGTGCTCCTAGAGCCCATGCTCTGCAACAAGAGAAGCCACCGCAATGAGAAGCCCGCACACTGCAACGAAGAGTAGCACCTGCTCACTGCAACTAGAGAAAACCTGGGCGCAGCAACAAAGACCCAACGCAGCCAAAAATAAATAAAATAAAAAATAAATTAATTAAAAAAAAAAAAAGAACAGAGTAGGGAGAGGGCAAGGGATGGATCTGAGAGCCAGCAGCTAGAGAAGAGGCACACCATACTATTATACTTTTTTGCTGTTTTGCTAAAATTTCTCAAATTCACAATCATTTGTGATAGGCTTTTCAGGAACAATAGGAGATACGAAATTCTGGTAATAATGGTTGATGAGTTGATTTAAGACTAATGAGAAAATAGGATTTGAACAACAATGTGTTCAAAGTATATCTGGTCTTCTACAGGATTGTTACAAAATATCGAATTCATTTGGCACCTTCAGTTAATAGTCAAATATTTGTATAATTATAGCTGCCATTGGTATTACCTAACTAATATGTGAACAAAAATCTCTGGAGAGTGAAATTAGTTTTCCAGGAGAATTTACAATCTTAAATTTTGAATACCTGGTTGCCTGAAGGTAAAGCATCATCCCTGGGACATTGAACAACTGTTGGGGCAGCTGGCGCAAATAAGGGAGCAGTTTCTATACTGTTGTGTGGTTAAGTATATAATATATTCAGTTATCCACTGGCAGAGAGTTGTACAACGACACAGAAGCACAGATTTATCAGTGATGAAAAGCTCCATTAATTATTCTCTTCTAGGTAGACCATACTCTAGATAGGGAAGAAATTCTGGGACAACATTCAACATCTTTTCAGTCTGTAGACCACATCAGGGGAAGAAAGGGGAAATAAAAACCTTGCATTTCACCTAGCCTACCTGCTTCCACTTCCCTCTGTAAAGAAAACTTCTGTGGGAGAGAGGGACAAAAATGTCCTGTGACCTACTTCTGTCTCAGCTAGATCACTTTATCATACTAGAAGCAAGCACATGGGGATGGGGTTGAAGATTTGGTGGTAGAATGGAGGGAGCGATGAGTAAAATGGGGGAGAGGACACGATCTAGTTGGCCCTTGTTGATGAGTTCATGCTTAGAAAGTGAACACGAAATGCAGAGTCTAAATTAAAGATGACAAAAAGGCAGAGATGTTTTATTCAGCTTGCACAATTTTTTTTTAGAATTTTAAGTTATTTAACATTACAAATTGATAATTTCATTAAAAATGTAAATTCTAGCTTCTCTTATGATTGGGATGCTCTGGCCGCACTGGGCCCTCATCCGGAATGGTAAACGTTTGCTGGAGCAGGCCTTTTCCAGTACTGCACATCCCAGCTTTACCTGGTTCAGGCATGGGTGCCTGGCCTCTGTCAGCAAATAATCCTCTTTTCTTCTCTTCATTCTAGACTGGCTAAGGATTTGTACTAGCTATCACCCTCATATTCTGTCCTCTCATATTGAATCAGTTTCTATAATGCTTAGGGTCTAGTACTTGGTAAGTCAGTAGTTGTTGAATCAGTGAAACCCCAGCCCAGAAATTCTAGTAAATACTCCCGTTTCAAATTCCTTGTGAAAGGACGAATATATGAAAGTGATTGTGTGATTACGTGCACAAATACATCTTTTCCTATAACTAAAAGAATCTGCTTTGACTTGAAATAAATAGATTACAAAACCAAAACAATTTTAAAAAATCTAGAATAGGGAAGTCCCTGGTGGTCCAGTGGTTAGGACTTGGCGCTTTCACTGCCGGGGCTCTGGGTTCAATCCCTGGTCGGGGAACTAAGATCCCGCAAGCTGTGGCGTGGCCAAAAACTTCAAAAAAACAAACAAACAAATGAAAAAAAAAAAGCAGAACTAGAATAAAAGGCAAATATCCAGTGATTAATGTTAACTAGCTGAGGTTAAGTCTTCATGTAAGCTTACTTTGAGGCTTTCCCTTTTGTAATGCTTACCCCATTACAACTTGTTTGTTGCTTTGCACTCCTGCTAGACCATAAGCTCCTAATGGCAAGAATTCTGTTAATCTTTTATGCTGCCATATTCTAAAGTACATATCAAAGAAGTTCATTCGTTCAATAAATAGATGAAAATATATCAAGAAACTTTTTGCTCATTTGTTGCTCAAGCAAAGCTATAGCAACTAAACAGCATTATATTTCAGATTCCTAGCAACCAGAACAAAGAGAGAAGCCGCCAAGGGCCTTAGCTGGTGGCCTAACAAGCCAGGGATTAGCCTCTGTCTCAGAAAGCAGTGTGGAAAAAACAAATACTCTAGCTAAGAAAGTCACTGTGGATTCCTACTTGTTAGTGCCTCGAGGAGCAGAGTACAGGGTCCATATCACTGGCCTGGGTTTCAGGGCAGGATTTTGGTCTTTTGAAAGGACACAGTCATAGAGGAACTGGCTTTCAGTTGGGAACCTAGTTGATAAAGAACACAATGCAAACCTGGTTACTTGCAATGAGGGTTTAGGAGGTTACAGAATCCCATTATTAGTCCTGTCCAACAAGATTAGAGCAGGACAAGCTTAATTCGTAGGAAGTGACTGGAGCTAATACACTAACCTTCCCACTTTCAGGATTGGTCCCAGAGTCTAGGGAGTGGTTAAAACATCAGTGGTTGGGGATACCAAGAACAGAGAATCAGGCAGGCCATTAAAAACCCTAGGGTTAATACCCATCTAGTTGTTTCATCTCATAATGTGTCTTGTTGTGCCATAGTGACATGGGAAAATGAAATAAAAATAGTAAAATACCAGAAGGAAAAATGAGATATATTGCAAAAATGCTTTAAAACCCCAAGGTCTTGATGTAAATAATAGTGAAAAACGCTCAGTGCTCAGTAAAGCTAGACTCCACTACCCTGTGCATGCTTGGATGCTGTGCTATACGTTCACGGACCCCTTTGGATTCTCTCTGGTGGCACACTAATCCTCAGTGATTACTCAGTATTTTCAAGAATGTCTTGTGAATTTCAAAGAAAATCTCTGGTAAATTCCTTCATCGAGGCTTTCATTAAAAGTCATTTTTTAGTTGACCAGTCTTAAATATTCAGATAAGTGAAAAATGAATTCACCAGAAAACAGATGCTAGAAACAGACCCATGGATAACTGGAAATTTGATATAAGACAGAGGTGGCCTGACAGATCAACAAAGAAGTATAAACCAACTGGAAAGTGGGCAAATGATATAATTAGATATCTCACATCTAATCTTAGCTATATGAAATAATCATATCATATCTTAGAAGGGGGAGCATTTATGGCCAAAAAACATGTGGAAAGATTCTTAACCTCATTAGTGATCAGAGAAATACAAGCTAAAACCAGTGAGATACCATTTCATACCTACCAGACTCACAAAAAAAACTTGAAAATTGGTCAATTTTTGATGTTGGTGAGGAAATGGAGCTACAGAAACCCTCATATACTCCTTATGGGACTGTACATTTGATCATGACTTTGGGTAACAATTTTGTATTGCCTTATAAGTTGAAAATACCATTTCTAACGATCCTAGATATTTACCCTAAAGAACAATTTTTACACTCACCAGTAGGAATGTGCAGGAGTTTCTTAGCTGTACTATTCATAATAGCAAAAAGCTGGAAACATCATTAAAGGATAAAACTGTGGTGTAGTTAAACAATGGAATACTATACAGCAGTAAAAAGGATGGACTACAGCTATAGGCATGAATATGGATGAGAATCTCAAAAATGCTGAGTGAGGAAATAAAGTTAGCACAGAAAACTACTTAGAGTATGATTCTATTATATAAAGGTCAAGGACAGGCAAAACTAAAAACATACAATTCAAAAATGTATAATTAGAAAGCAAAAAGTATTTTAAAAGTTGGTGTTTATTATTCTTTAAACTGTACATACTTATTGTATTTTACTCCTACATTTATGATATATTTCACAGTAATAAAGTAAAATAGAAAGTATTCATTTAATTCTGTATTCTGTGAGAGTAAGTATTACCCACTTGCTCCTGATCTCTGCTTGACATCATTATGAGACTAGCCTTCCAAACATGGTTTACATCAACCAGATCCCTACTCAGACAGCATCAAGGCTTCCTATTCACCATAGTGAGAAGTACAATCACTCTGGGTAATAGAGGATTCAAGGCCCTCCCTAGTTTGACCCCAGTTGACCTTTCTTGTCTTGTTTTCCACCACAGCATGTGCTGTAGCCACATGGATCCACTCACTAATACTGAAACACACTGTGAGTTTTTTCACTTCTTGGTCTTTGTTTCTGCCATTTTTACTACTTACTAGTTTTAATTCTAAAAACTGTACTCTTTATCACCATCAAGCTACCTACCAGCAGTTACTATTTTGCATTTTTAAAATAAGCTATGTAGTTTCAATATGTTGTAAAGAGCAAGATTGTGGGGTATAAAGCAACAGACTTCAGTTTTAAATGGAAAGTGCAGATACCAATGCATTTGCTTGTGCTTGTTTGTGACTATCCTTCTGACAGAAGAAATTTTTGTTTGAGCTGAGCACATCTTGTTTTTGCAACATGATTATAGAATTAGCAATTCTGACCACTCATAGACTCTTACAACTATAATAAAATTATTAATGCTTTGTATTTGTATGACAGGCTGTGAGTAACACAGCCATTCAGTTGATTATCAAGTAACATAAGATTTCTCCCTCATCTTACAGCTTAGGAAACTGAAGACAAGAGAGAATGTTTTAATCAATAAAATCTGGTAGGTAGGTTTAAATGATTGCGTTAGTAGTAGAAATAAAAATGGCAAACAATAATAATATCCTGAATATGAAAGTCCATCAGATCCTGAGTTTTTCCTGTTACCTGAACAACTCTACTTACAGCAAAATTTACTAAATAAAGATGAATTTATTCAACAAACATTTGCTGACCACCTGCCAAAATGCAAGGCAACGTGTTACACACTGATAGAATTACAAAGATTAATGATATGACATAGTCAGTATCTCCAAGAAGCTTCAAGGTAGGAGGGGGAACCTACCAGTATTTTAGATCAGGTAATATAATAGCTTTTGTATGTGTGCCACTAGACATTGTGTTCTCAATTAACACACTAAAAAGAGAACCTAGTACTTTTCCTTTAACATTAAAAGCCTTCAGAGTACATTCAGTAAATTAGTAAGCACACCAAGGAGGAGGGAGCCCTCTGACCTCTATCAGTGTATTGTTTTTCATTTAAACAGCATCTTAGTTCACTGGAGGCTTTAAGTGCATGTTTATTACAATATTTATTCCTCTTGATTAAGATTATAGCAGATGATTAATGGGTTCCGTATCACAATTAAAATGAAAATTTCCACCTTCCTGATAAACAGGAATATACAGATGATAACAACTCTGAAACTTAAATCAGAGAAGTTACTACATAACCCTTAGGTGATGACAATCTTTTGTAAATGTGTCTGATGCTAGGTTAGCATAGTTATAGCTCTGAACTATTATGAAGGTCATAGTTCAATTAGTACAGGTGTAGACATGCCTTTGAACTTAAGTAGCTTTTGCTATGAACAATATACATTTCTCAGCACAAGTCTTCTCTTTGTCTCTTAGTTTGATTACTATTATGAAAATGCCAAATAATACAGACTAGTAATACTGATGGCAAAATAATTAGTAATAAAGAGAATTTTGCATTATGGATCTTTGGATGAGTTCAAATAGAGAGAAATCAAAGGGCTATTTTGTTGATAAGTGATTCTACCTGCTATCAAGTAGGCAGCACTTTGAAGGAGATCACATAAGAGTAGGAATTTCTTATGTCAACGATTATTTTCATATACATATACCCCTTTTCCATAGACAAGCAAACTAAAATATATTGTTATTGAATTTTAGAGACTGTCAATGGCACACTTCCTTTAAACAAAATTGTGTACAGTGGCCCAGCATATAAAACTAACAAAAATAGAGCTGTTCTGGAAGGGAGTAAGAAATTCTCCTTTATCTAACAAAGGGAGAAAATAAGTAAGCTACATCATGACGCTTATGATGAGAAGGATGATTCACAGCTGAAGGAATTTGTGCTTGACTGCTTTAACAGAGCACTTTGTCAGAACAGAGGACAGTCTTACAATTCAGAACGAAAATCATGAGAAACTGTACTTCCTATGAATTCCCAGAAGGTAAATCATTAGTAATGGAAACATGTCCAAGTATGGTTAATACCTTCTACTTATAATAGTCATACAAATTGGTATATTTAGTCTCAGGACCTCAAATTTGAAAGACTCAAAGAAACTAATTATAATTTTTGGTTATCCATATTACTGTTCTGGTAATGGTAGAGTAGTTCAAGTTAGGCCAACCCTCCCACAGATAACAATTTTCAACCCTAGATAAAATATAATTAATACTTACTTGGAAGCACTGGAGAGTGACCAAAAGCTTCTAGAAACTAAAGAGAAGTCAACCCTGAAAAGAAGGGAAAGTCACTGAAATATATCTGCAATTTTAATGGCTTTTCTTCTGTGGGCCTCTCTAGTCCAGGCTGAATGGAGAAACTAGAACTCAAGCAAAAAAGCTGGTCTTTGGCACTGTCAGAATGGCTGAAAAGTAAAGGGGAGGGACTTCCCTGGTGGCACAGTGGTTAAGAATCTGCCTGCCAGTGCAGGGGACACGGGTTTGATCCCTGGTCTGGGAAGATCCCACATGCTGTGGAGCAACTAAGGCCGTGCACCACAACTACTGAGCCCATGCGCTGCAATTACTGAAGCTCACACTCTCTAGGGCCCGTGTGCCACACCTACTGAGCCCACATGCTGCAACTACTGAAGCCTGCACGCCTAGAGGCCGTGCTCTGCAACAAGAGAAGCCACCACAATGAGAAGCCCATGCACCACAATGAAGAGTAGCCCCACTAGCCACAACTAGAGAAAGCCCATGCACAGCCAAGAAGACCCAATGCAGCCACAAAAAAAAAAAAAAAAGTAAAAGGGAAAATCCTGGAAAGCAGAAAACCACAGAGGGAGAGTAGTGAATTCTGCATATAAATTCTGCCGAAATCTTTCACTTCCATTCTGTACATTCATGAGGGAGACTCCAAGTGGCACAGGTAAAAGCAAGCTTAAAAAAAAAAAAGAACAGGCTAAAAGAAGATCTAAGCAATGATTACTGTTGCTGTCAACCACAGGGGGGACAGAGTTTGGAATTTGAGTCTAGCTGTGGTAACTGCCTGATGGAACAACATTCAACACCCTCCAGAGTCTCTACCATGTAGCATCCATATTTGGCAAAAATATTATTCAAACTTCAAAGGCATAATAAAGACATTTTAAGACAAACAAAGGCCAAGAAAATACATCATGAGCAGACTTGAAGAAATATAATATAGTGTAGAAATCTGGATTTCACAAAAGCATGAAGAGTGCCATAAAAGGTAGATATGTAGCTATATATGAGAGTTTTTTCTTGTTTTATTTAATTTTTAAAAAGTATTGATTATTTAAATATAAGACAAAAATAATAAAGTATTGTAGGCCCATAATATATGTGGAAGTAAAAAGTATGATGATGCACAAAGACAGGAAAGGGAGAGTGGAAGCATGCCTTTGTAAGGTTATTACATTATATGTGAAGTGGTATAATATTATTTGAAGGTAGATTGGGATAAGTTAAAAACGCCAAACTCAGAACAGAAGTATAGTTAATAATCCAATGTGAAGGATAAAATAGAATGTTAAAAATATTCAAAACAAAAGAAGATAGGAAAAGAGGAAACAAAAGGCCAAAGAACAGATGAGACAAATAGAAAAGAAATATCAAAATAATAGACTTAAACACAATCATATCAATTATTCTATTAAATGTAAATAGACTAAACACTCCAATTAAAGGGCAAAGATTGCTTAGACCAAAATGTATGCATCTATTAGAAACTCATTTAAAATAAAAGACATAGGGGAGGGAGGGAGATGCGAGAGGGAAGAGATATGGGGATATATGTATATGTATAACTGATTCACTTTGTTATAAAGCAGAAAATAACACAGCATTGTAAAGCAATTATACTCCAATAAAGATGTTAAAAAAAAAATAGTAGAAAAAAAAAAAAAGACATAGGGACTTCCCTGGCAGTCCAGTGGTTAAGACTTCACCTTCCAATGCAGAGGGTGCAGATTCAATCCCTGGTCGGGGAGCTAAGATCCCACATAACATAAACCAAATAAATAAACCAATAAACCATAACATAATACCAATAACCATAACCATAAACCAATAAACCAAAACATAAAACGGAAGCAATATTGTAACAAACTCAATAAAGACTTTAAAAATGGTCCACATCAAAAAAAAATCTTAAAAAAAATAAAATGAAAGACATAATATCACTGATGAACATAGACGCAAAAATCCTCAACAAAATACTAGCAAACAGAATCCAACAACACACTAAAAGGATCATACACCCTGATCAAGTGGGATTTATCCCAGGGATGCAAGGATTCTTCAATATACACAAATCAATCAATGTGATACACCACATTAATAAACTGAAGAATAAAAACCATATGATCATCTCAATAGATGCAGAAAAAGCTTTTGACAAAATTCAACACCCATTTATGACAAAAACTGTCCAGGAAGTGGGCTTAGAAGGAACCTACCTCAACATAATAAAGGCCATATATGAAAAACCTACAGCTAACATCATACTCAATGGTGAAAAGCTGAAAGCATTTCCTCAAAGATCAGGAACAAGACAAGGATGTCCACTCTCGCCACTTTTATTCAACATAATTTTGGAAGTCATAGCCATGGCTATCAGAGAAGAAAAAGAAATAAAATGAATCCAAATTAGAAAAGAAGAAGTAAACCTGTCACCGTTTGCAGATGACATGATACTATACATAGAAAATCCTAAAGATGCTACCAGAAAACTACTAGAGCTCATCAATGAATTTGGTAAAGTTGCAGGATACAAAATTAAGACAGAGAAATCTCTTGCATTCCTATGAAAAATCAGAAAGAGAAATTAAGGAAACAATCTCATTTACCATTGCATCAAAAAGAATAAAATACCTAGGAATAAACCTACCTAAGGAGGCAAAAGACCTGTACTCAAAAAACTATAAGACACTGATGAAAGAAATCAAAGATGACACAAACAGATGGAGAGATATACCCTGTTCTTGGATTGGAAGAATCAACATGGTGAAAATGACTATACTATCCAAAGCAATCTACAGATTCAATGCAATCCCTGTCAAATTACCAATGGCATTTTTCACGGAACTAGAACAAAAAATTTTACAATTTGTATGGAAACAAAAAAGACCCCAAATAGCCAAAGCAATCTTGAGAAAGAAGAACAGAGCTGGAGGAATCAGGCTCCCTAACTTCAGATTATATTACAAAGCTACAGTAATCAAGACAGTATGGTACTGGCACAAAAACAGAAATATAGAGCAATGGAACAGGATAGAAAGTCCAGAGATAAACCCACGCACCTATGGTCAATTAATCTATGACAAAGGAGGCAAGAATATACAATGGAGAAACGACAGTCTCTTCAATAAGAGGTGCTGGGAAAACTGGACAGCTACAGGTAAAAGAATGAAATTAGAACATTCTCTAACATCACACACTAAAATAAACCCAAAATGGATAAAAGACCTAGATGTAAGGCTGGATACTATAAAACTCTTTAAGGAAAACATAGGCAGAACACTCTTTGACATAAATCGCAATAAGATCTTTTCTGATCCACTGCCTAGAGTAATGAAAATAAAAGCAAAAAATAAACAAATGGGACCTAATTAACTTAAAAGCTTTTGCACAGCAAAGAAAACCATAAACAAAATGGAAAGACAACCCTCAAAATGGGAGAAAATATTTGCAAATGAAGCAACTAACAAGGGATTAATCTCCAAAATACACAAACAGCTCATGCAGCTCCATGTCAAAAAAACAAACAACCCTGGGACTTCCCTGGTGGTCCAGTGGTTAAGAATCCGCACTTCCACTGCAGAGGGCACAGGTTTGATCCCTGCTCAGGGAACTAAGATCCCGCATGCTGCATGGTGCTGCCAAACAAAACAAAAAAAACAACCCAATCAAAAAATGGGCAGAAGATCTAAATAGACATTTCTCCAAAGAAGACATACAGATAGCCAAAAAACACCTGAAAAGATGTTCAGCATCACTAATTATTAGAGAAATGCCAATCAAAACTACAATGAGGTTTCACCTCACACCAGTCAGAATGGCCATCATCAAAAAATCTACAAACAATAAATGCTGGAGAGGGTGTGGAGAATAGGGAACCCTCCTACACTGTTGGTGGGAATGTAAATTGATACAGCCACTATGGAGAACAGTATGGAGGCTCCTTAAAAAACTAAAAATAGAGCTACCATATGGTCCAGCAATCCCACTCCTGGGCATATATCCAGAGAAAACCATAATTTGAGAGGATGCATGCACCCCGATGTTCATTGCAACACTATTTCAATAGCCAGGACATAGAAGCAACCTAAATGTCCATCAACAGAGGAATGGATAAAGAATAAGTGGTACAAATATACAATGGAATATTACCCAGCCATGAAAAGGAATGAAATCATGCCATTTGCAGTGACATGGGTGGACCTAGAGATTGTCATACAGAGTGAAGTAAGTCAGAAAGAGAAAGACAAATATTGTATAATATTGCTTATATGTGGAATCTAGAAAAATGGTACAGAACTTATTTGCAAAGCAGAAATAGAGTCACAGATGTAGAAAACAAACTTAAGTTTACCAAGGGGGGATGGGGGGTGGGATGAATTGGGAGATTGAGATTGACATATATACATTACCTTATATAAAATGGGTAACTAATGAGAATCTACTGTATAGCACAGGGAACTCTACTCAGTGCTCTGTGGTGACCTAATTGGGAAGGGAATCTAAAAAAGAGCGGATATATATATATGTATAACTGACTCACTTTGCTGTACAGTAGAAACTAACACAACATTGTAAACCAACTATACTCCTATAAAAATTAATTTAAAAATAAAATAAAAGCATAGGTTACAATTTTTTAATGGAAAAAATTATACCATGAAAATGTGAATTGTCAAAAAGCTGGATTATCAATTAATATAAGATAAAGAAGACTTCAAGATGAGGAATATTAGCAGAGATAAAGAGGATATTTAATAATGATAGATGAGTCAATTCATCAAGAAGGCATAAAAAGTACTAAATTTGTACACACGTAATAGCAAAGCTTCAAAATACCTGAAGGAAAAACTAACAACAGAAAGAAGAAACAGGCAAACCTACAATTACAGTTGGAAGTTCAGCATGTCTTTTTTGGTAATTTATAGAACAAGTAGCAAGGAAGGGAGGAAGGGAGGAAAAAATATAGACCAATACTGTTCATAAACATAGGCAAAAAAAATCCTTAACAAAATGTTAGCAAATCAAATTCAGCAGTATATAAAAAGGTCAATACAACATGATCAAATAGTCCGTATCTCAAGAATGTAAGGTTGGGTTGACATTCAAAAGTTACTCAGTGTAATTCACCACATGAACAGAATAAAAGATAAAAACCACCTCATCATTCCAAGAGAAACAGAAAGCATTATACAGATTCAGCATACATTCATGATTAAAACTTTTCAGCAATCTAAGCATCTGTGAAAATTTTACAGCTATCATCATACTTAATGGTGAATTATTGAATAATTTCTCCCTAAGAGTGGGAACAAGGTACTGATGCCCACTCTCACTACTTCTATTAAGGAAAACTAGCTATTGCCATAAGGCAAGATGAAAAGTTTTAAATTCATGAAAGTCAAAACCATTGTGCCGACTGTAAGAAGCCATACACAAAACAGAATGTAGCGTGATTCTATTTATATAAAGTTATAGAATAGTAAAAACAAATCAAATGTGGAAAAAATTTTTTTAATATTTCTTTACAGGTAGGAGCAGGGATTTACTAAGAAGTAACACAAGGGAACCTCCTGGGGAGGTACTAGTGTTTCCTATCTTAGAAGAGGTTTGTGCTTGTTCATACTCAACAAATGGCACACTTAAGATATGTATATTTCATTGTGTGTAAATTTTATCTCAAAATTTTAAAAAGGAACCATAAACAAATATTGAATCTAGTTAATGATATGCATGCAGAAGTATTTTGGGCAAATGAAATGATGTCTGTGACTTACTTTGAAATGTATCATCAAAATAAAATGGATTAATGGCTAAAGGGATGAATATTTGGATAGATATGAGATAAAGTAAGTAGAGTAAAATGTTCATGTAGATTCCAGATGGTGGGCATTTGGATAATCATTGTATTATTCTTTCAACTTTTCTGTACTTCTGGAAAATTTTAAAATAAAATCTTAAATAAAATCAGTGATCTAAATTTCTACTTTAACAAGCTGGAAAAATAGGATCAGCTACAAAAAACTTAGCGCTAACCTTATATGAACAGTAAAGTATTAAATTATTTTTTTCTAAGTTCAGCAACAAGGCAAGGATGTCCTTTCTCAATATTTTAATTCACCATTGTGTTGGAGATCTTAACCAACGCAAGAAAAAGAAAAGGAATACAGACAGGAAAGGAAGAAGTAAAATTGCTACTCTTCACAGTTAATGAAAAAGTTGGAAATCTGAGAATCTACAATACAACTCCCAGATCTGATACTCCCAAGATCGTAGAATACAGAGTCAAAATTTACAAATCAATGATATTGGAAATACAACTTGAAAATGAAGTGAAAACAATTCTATTTACAATAGCATAAAATACTTAAGAATAAATTTAACAAAAGCTGTGCATGACCTCTAACCCAAACACTACAAAACAAATAGTGGTATATTTAGACGATGGAATACTATTCAGTAATAAGATGAAACAAACTACTGATACGTGAATCAACTTGCCTGAATCTCAAAAATATTACACTGAATGAAAGAAGCTAGACCAAAAATAGTACATAAAATATGATTCATTTACATGTGGTTCTAGAACAGGCAAAACTAATATATAATGGAAAAAGATCAGGACAGAGGTTGCCCCTGGATGGTATTGGGATGGAAATTGATTGGGATTGACTGGGAAGGAACATGAGAGAAATTTCTTGGATAATGGAAATGTTTTTAGGAGTGTGTTAAATGGGTATACGCAGTTGTCAAATATGTCTATTAATGTATGAGTATATACATTTTTTTTTAGCTTTGTCTGCTGAGAGGGCCTGAGAAACAATGACACACCAATAGCAGTGAGCACATCTAGCACCCAGATTTTATTCCTGTATTTTCCTCTTGAAGTAGGGAATGAACAAGATGAGCATAGCATATCTTTGTGCCAGAAATTAGACAAGTGCTTAAAGAATGATTAGAATGTGTCAAAAGGCACAAAGGATCTAGCCTGAAGTTTCTCTCACTACCTAAATTTAGGACAATTTAAGCATTATGATACATGATAGAAATGGAGTATAATCCATTGAATAAAATAAGATGCCATGAATCCTTATTGATATGAATAAATGAATGAATGAGTAAGAAAGAAGGGAAAGATTTTACTTACAATAGAATGCTAACTAAAAAATATAGAAGAAATTATAGAGTTAGATATCATTAGTGGATGTTAAAACTAATCAGTAAAAATATGACAGAATATTTACATAGTATCAGTACTTCCACAGAAATTACTATCTACATAGGGGAACATATTAACTTTCTTTACAGTGGAAACATCTCATGGCCACTACCTTCACCTAGTGATTATAGCTAATTAGCAATGTTGGGACAATCTGACATCATGTGTCTCCTGATGTGATGCTCTAAGAAAGATATAGCAACGCTTCTGTGTTATTCTTGCCAAAAATGCATAACCTGAATCTAATTATGATGAAACATCAGACAAATTCAACTTGAATGACTTTCTACAAAATATCTGGCTTATACTCTCAACATTGAGGAAATGTTCCAGATTAAAAGAGACCAACAAGTCATCACATCTAAAAACAATATGGAATCCTGGGTTGAATCCTGGACAAGGAAAAAGAAATCGTTATGAAGCATATTATTTGGACAATTGATGAAATTTAAAGATGAAATTCAGATTAAAAAATAGTATAGTACCAATATTAAACTTTCTGATTTAGGTCATGGTACTGGTTATATAAGAGAATGTTCTTGTTCTTAGAAAATACAAAAGTGTTTAGGGGTAAAGGCACAGTTGCCCTCTCTACCTGGTAACAACTTAATTTTTTAAGAAGTTATTTTATTTTATTTCATTTCATTTCCACACCACACAGCTTATGGGAGTTTACTTCCCTGAACGAGGATTGAACCTGGGCCATCAACAGTGAGAGCCTGGAGTCCTAAACACTGGACTGCCATGGAGTTCCCCAACTTAATTTTAAATGGTTCAGAAAGAATATATATACATATATATATGTGGGCAAGCATACACATAAACAAATATGTATCAGAGTGAGAGAGAGAGAGAAAGAATGATAAATGGCACAAAATATAAACAATTTGTGAGTCTGGTGGGTATATGGAGTTCCTTATACTGTTCTTGCAACTTTTTAGTAAATGTGTAATTATATCAAAATTAAAAGTTTAAAAAGTTATTTACACTACCAGCATATGTATGTTTAAGTGAACCTACGTGTGTGTGTGTGTGTGTGTGTGTGTGTGTGTGTGTGTGTGTATCAGGTAAATACAGTGGCTTGCTATTATATTTGTAAGTATAGGAAAAATATGAACTCTTAGTGTTCAGTTTGAAATGGTGATTCTTATTCTTAAGGAGAACAAACCTCTATACTGATAAGTCCCACCATTCTCTATACCTCAAATGCTTTTTTGTTTCGTTGTTTTGGAAATACACTGTACTGAAAAATCGGGAAAAGATACCCTACTTTATTTCCACCCCTAATCAAAACTAGAACACCTCTTATCCAAGATCTACTCAGGATTTACTCTGCCTGGCAATGTGAATATTTACAATCATGACTTCAAACCTGTTCATGAAGAAATTACGTCTGTTTACTTTACTTCTAGGTATGGATTACTTGAAAGCATTAGTGTAATCCAAAACAGGACAATGTGTGTCTAGTGTGAAAAATGTGTCCACAAAAATCTACAAGATTCAGTAGATGGAGATGTTTTATAAAACCAGATAAATATGAAGCTTTAATGAAGCTTTTTTTTAAAATCATTGTCAGCATTATATATGCACTTTGTTTAAAGAGTCAAGTAATTTAGCAAGTTTTGTTAAGAGAAACATCAATACCCTGCCCTCCTTCTACCCATTACCCACTCTTCAGAGGCAACCACTTTCACCTTTCGTAGCTGATTATTTTTATGTTTACTGCCATGTCTCTAAATAACATGCTTAACTGTTATTTCTTTGATTTTTCAGTTTTATAAACTACTATTTATTTGTAAACTTACTGTGGAAGATGGGGACCCAACTGTCATTGCTCTACCTTTACCCACCACACAAGTACTCACCCTTCCCTTCCTTCCATCCTCGCCTGTCCCACCACCTCCAAATTTTGTTCTATCAAAATTTTGGTTAGACCAATATTAAGGGTTTGCATAATTATGATCATGTAAATAGAATTTACAACTGAGACAAGTAGTATACTATGATTATCTTCTTATCTTGAACACGCATTTCTTTTCCCTGGAGTTAATAATTGCCCTGCTTTTTAATTGGCTTAGTTTTCCATGTCCTTATCACTAATTCAGCCCCAAGCTCTTTGACAGTTGTGTGAACCTCCTTTCAAGAGGTTCTGATTCATCAAATATTCTATTGGTTTCCTCTTCCAAGAAATGGTACCTGTGATCTACTCCTGTCTGAACTGGTTTGCCCATGTGCCTGGTGACAACTGTCATCCTGGAATTTCCCTTCACTGTCATCCTTCACCTCTCAATTACCACAGATCTCCTGTTTCATTTTCGTTTTTGGTTATACTTTGTTTTAGGGGAGCACATTCTCCAGTTCTTTCATAAGAAAGATGCAAAGGAGTTTTGTTCTATATTTTTCTTTGTTTTCTGAGTCTTTGCATTTCTGAAAATATCCTTATTCCCCCAATGTACTTGACCTAGGATTAGGACCCTCACCACCGACACTAAGACTGCGAATGGAATAAATGGATACAAAAGTTAAAATCCTGTAGGAGAGTTAAATTCTGAGAGTTTAGGGGTGGATTCAGAGGATTGCCCCAAAACACTTACCTGAAATGAAAGGCCTTCCAGGAAGAAACTGAGATACCTTTAATTAGCAGGTTTACATTCCTACTCCATGTTCACCCTCCATCTGTGGAATGAGAACTCTAGAGGAACAGTGAGTCGGTCACAGAAAATAAGGAATGCTGTATTTTTGTATATCTGATTTTGTGATGTGTTCAAAGTTGACCGCTCCATGTACATTTCTCATTTCTTTTCCTTTTTTTTTTCCCCCCCACAATGAGTGTCTTTTGCTTTTATAATCAGAAAAACAAATATAGGTGTTTCCATTTTGAGGCAAATTTTTTTTGGAAAACAAAAGGCAATATTGTAGAGGAGCATTTCTAAGGTGTATAAGAAAGTTCCTAATCAACAGGTGTTGAGAGAGAGAGAATGGTTTTAAATAAGGGAGAAGCTGTCTGATACATGAAAGGTCCGTAAGGGTATCATACAGTTCTATAGAACATGATTTGATACTTTGCAGAGGTGTCTGGCCGTGTGCAGAAAGATTTGCCACAATTTTTCAAAGAGCAACACAAGGATATAATAACTTTATTTTGCCACTTGTTTTCTTCTTAACGGAAACTTTATTCTCACTGGCCCTCTTCAAACTCTGCTGTCCAGAGAGACATGATGAAGAGCAGGAGCTGTTTAATAGCTTTCCCCCATTCTGGTGTCTGAGAGCTGTAGCTGTTGATATCTAACTTCAGTGAGCTTTGTTTCTCTTAACATTCCATTTGTTTCTGGATCTTATAATTGCTAATAAAAAGCCTACTGATGAGAAGTCCATGTCAGTCTGATTATTATTCTTTTTTTAGTAATCTGTTCCCCGACCAGGAATTAAACCCGGGCCCTTGGCAGTGAGAGCGAGGAGTCCTAACCACTGGACCACCGGGGAATTCCCTCATTACCTTTGATTTCTACAGTTTAACTTCAGTGTGCCTTCCTGTTGATTTGCTCCTATTTATTCTGATTAAGATTCTTTGGTGTTTTTCAGTCTTAGGATTCATGTTTAGGAGAATTCTCTGCCATCATCTTTTTTTTTTTTTTTTTTCTGTGTTGTGGGCTCTTTAGCTGTGGCGAGCAGGGGCCACTCTTCATTGTGGTACGTGGGCTTCTCATTGCGGTGGCTTCTCTTGTTGTGGAGCACGGGCTCTAGGCGCACGGGCTTCAGTAGTTGTGGCACACGGGCTTCAGTAGTTGTGGCACACGGGCTCAGCAGTTGTGGCTCACGGGCTCTAGAGCGCAGGCTCAGTAGTTGTGGCGCACAGGCCTAGTTGCTCTGTGGCTTGTGGGATCTTCCTGGACCAGGGCTCGAACCTGTGTCCCCTGCATTGGCAGGCAGACTCTCAACCACTGCACCACCAGGGAAGCCCCTCTGTCATCTTTTTGAGTATTGTTTCTCTGCCATTCTCTCTACTTTCTCCTCCTGAAGTTTTTACTAGGTTCATATTGGAGCTTCTCATTCTGTTTTTCATATTTCTTAGATTCTCTTTTGTATATTGTTTTTTTTTTCTCTGCGCCACCTTCTGGATGATTTTTTTTCACATCTCTTGTTTCCTTTCTTTTTTCATGATGTCTGGTGAAATAAAATTGATATTTTATGGCAGGACAAGAAAAATGAAACATAAAATTCTCTGTGTGTGTTTGTTTGGGCCTCCTCCCTCCCTAATGTGCACTGTGCATCTGCATTACACATTAACCAGAGCTCCTCAAAGATGGGAGTGCTAATGATGTAACTTCTTAGAAGAATAGTGTCCTTTTCCAGCTCTGTGGGGTGTCATGGTGACTTGTTGCTCACTTTATGTGCTTCCCTGGACTATGTACCCTTAGTGAACTTTATGTAAAATATCAGTATGTCATTTTGATGTACAATCTTTTGTTTCAAAAATGTATATGACTATACTTTTGACTTCAAACAGATGGAACAGTTCTCAGAGCTTTCTGAGAATCTGCTTCCCGGGTTATAATCCTCCGTTTGGCTTGAATAAAATTCCCTTTATTTCTTATTGATAGTTAATTGAATTTTCATTGACATGTCTTTTTGTCTTTTTTTTCCCTCCTTAGAGTTTCCCATGTTTTCTGAGAAGAACATAACTACACTTTCATACAGCTCGGTCACCTCAGTGTCTGGCTGCTTGTTATGTGTATTATTTGTTGGATCTGCTGATTTTCTCTCATAGATGTTGTTTTCTTTCTAATTTTTGACGGTGAGTTCATCCTCAGAGTTATTTATTGTGTGAATTCTATGTGCTCTGGATTATTAAGAGGTCCTTACTGAACTATTTTTTATTTGGTTCTACTAGGACCCTACAGATGTCACTGGTTCTTTATGATGTTTTTGTTTGGGGGGCTTTGGATTTTGTCACCTTGAAGACAGTAGAAATATGTACCCACAGCCACTGCCTGCAGAGGCTTTGGGTTCAGATTTCTCTTGGTGACTCCTTTTCCATCCATGGCCCAGCCTGTTAGCCTGTTTCTATGTGTGTCTCTACACACACACCAGTGGGTGGAATTTTTCTTCTCCTTGTTTCACAGGCAGAACGGCTTTTCCTGGTGCTAGCTTTCTGCAGAGAGCTCATCTCCTGTTCTGCCCTGAGCAGGAGTCTGTGTCCGTGGTGGTGGTCTCAAGCCCTCTTTCCTCATGGGCTTTTAGACCCTGGCCCCTTAAGCCAATATCCAGTTCTGATCCTTGAGGGCCGTTTGGCTTTAACTCATGATCATCACTATTCTAGCTTGGAGTTTCTCTTCATTTATTGGCACCTAGAAATTTCTGGGTGGAACTTGTAAAGAGAAGAGCCAGGAAAATTGTCTTCAGCTGGGAAATAAGTGGGTGTGAAACTTTAAAAATAAAACCAATCTCATTACGTCGCACTTCTGATATGTACTTATTATATCAGATTTAACTTCAAATAGCTAATAGTCTACTAATTTGTAAGATTTATTGATATTTAAGTTTGCATAGACTTTTTTTTTTTTTTTTGGCTGTGTGGCATGCGAGATCTTAGTTCCCCGACTAGGGATCGAACCTGTGCCCCCTGCAGTGGAAGCGTGAAGCCTTAACCACTGGACTGCCAGGGAATTCCCTAGACTATTTTTTTTTATGTTGAACTTACCTGCTTTCTGGTTTCACAGAACCATAAAATTCCTGGTGGAAGGGTAGGTGCCCTAGTGAAAGCATGATGTGGTAGAAAGGATAGGGCTGTAGCATTCAGGCAGATCTGAGTTCACTTGCTGGCTTTAGCACTTACTGCTACCTGACCTTGGGCAATTTACTTGTCTCTCAAGCCTTCAGTTTCTCTATTAGCAAAGTGAATACAGTAATACTCATCTACTATAACTGCTGAGAGGATTAAAAGTGATCCTAGCAATTAATAGTAATTGAGTCTTTATGATGTAATCAGTGCTCTGCCAGGTGCTTTGCTGGATTATCTCTTTTAATGTATGTGAACTTTTTAGTCCACTGCCTGACACACGGCAAATGTTCAATAAATGTAGCTATTAGTCTCACGTAAGTTACCTCATCCTAGCCTGGCTTTGGTCCGCCTGTGACACCCTCCACCCCACTCCACCCCTACCATTAGTCAACAAGACTCTGCTTGAACACAGAGCAGTCAAAATTCTCTGTCTGGCCTTGGGCAAATATATCCAGTTCTTTATCTGTGAAACGAGGATAATAGTAGTTTCTTCTAGGGTAATTTTGAGGATAAAATGAGTTAATTCATGAAAAGCCCTTAGGATAGTGCCTAGTACATTTAGTACATTGTTAATCCTCAGTAAGTCATCGCCATTATTTTTATTATTATGGGAAATTTGTTATCACCTCGAACTTATTTTATTTCTGGAGTGTTCTAACATTAAAAACTTCTAAATTTGAGCTGAAATTTGCCAATCTACCAGTTGGTCTTTTTTTTTGCCCTCTGGAGTAGCACAGAGAAAATCTGATTCTCCTTTCCCAAGATGGTACTTTAAGCATCTTTTCTTTTTTTTTTTTTTTTTTTTTTTTTTTTTTTTTTAAATTTTATTTATTTATTTATTTATTTATTTATGGCTGTGTTGGGTCTTCGTTTCTGTGCGAGGGCTTTCCCTAGTTGCGGCAAGTGGGGGCCACTCTTCATCGCGGTGCGCGGGCCTCTCACTGTCGCGGCCTCTCTTGTTGCGGAGCACAGGCTCCAGACGCGCAGGCTCAGTAATTGTGGCTCACGGGCCTAGTTGCTCCGCGGCATGTGGGATCTTCCCAGACCAGGGCTCGAACCCGTGTCCCCTGCATTGGCAGGCAGATTCTCAACCACTGCGCCACCGGGGAAGTCCTAAGCATCTTTTCTTTTTTCCAGAATAAGCACCCCACTTTCTTCAAGTATTTTTCATAGACATGGTTTGAAGTCCCCTCACCATCCTCGCAGCATTTGAACAGCATGACTCAGTTTGTGAGTCCTACAGTAGCAACACAATCCTCCAGGCATTGTCTGATGAGCTTGAAGTACTGTCACACTTCCTTCTTATGAATACTGCATATTTGGTTAAACTATTATAAATTTAGGCTTTCTATTATATGTAGCCAAACTCATTCCTAACTGGCACAATGTTCATACCGCTTATTTTCCTCACTCGTTTGGGCTTTTTATTCTGTTTGCATCCCTAGACTGCCATCCAGTATATTAGCTTCCCTTCTAGGTTCATGACATTTTCAAGTTTGATCGACAGGCTTCAAAATGTTAGGGAACCATTGACTGAAACTGCCCACCCTGGCCAGGCAGGATAGCGCCCTGGCCGCTTGCATGAGTTGTCTCACAGCAGGAGGTCCTGATAAAGAACACGGAACTAACAAGCTACCACCAGGTGGAAGAATTCAGGAGGGGCCAAAAGGAGGGAGGAGACACCAGCCCATAATATGTCCTGCCAACCTCCCAGAAACCTGTGCACTGGAATCCATCTTGGCTGAGAGATGCGCTCTATCAGGAAGGACCCTGAGTCAAACCAAATATGGGCACAAGCAAGGTGATTGGCCAGAGACAACTCAGAAACTAACCCCATTACTATAAAACCTGAGACTGGGAGCCATGTGACAGAGCAGTTCTCCTGAGTTCCCTTACCCTACTGCTCTTGGCCCAGGTGCCCCTTCCCAATAAAGTCTTTTGCTTTGTCAGCACATGTGTCTCCTCAGACAATTAATTCTTTTTTTTTTTTTTATAGATTTTATTTATTTATTTATTTATTTTTGGCTGTGTTGGGTCTTTGTTGCTGCGCGCAGGCTTTTCTCTGGTTGCAGCGAGTGGGGCGCTACTCTTCTTGGGGTGCGTGGACTTCTCATTGTGGTGGCCTCTCGTTGTGGAGCACGGGCTCTAGGTGCACGGGCTTCAGTAGTTGTGGCTTGCAGGCTCTAGGGCGTAGGCTCAATAGTTGTGACTCAGAGGCTGTGTTGCTCCGCGGCATGTGGGATTTTCCCGGACCAGGGCTCGAAGCCGTGTCCCCTGCATTGGCAGGCGGATTCTCAACCACTGCGCCACCAGGGAAGCCCCAGACAATTAATTCTGACAAGTGCCCACTCTCAGGCCTTGGGAGGGGTCCCCCTTCCTGCAACAAAAATCACTCATCACCAAGAGACTATCTTGGATATCTACCTTTAAGATATATCAGTTCAGTTGGCACTTTTGGGTAGTGATGTTACCCAGAAACTGGGTTTGCCTCTTGGTGAGTGTTGAGCCAAAAGACAAAACTGAGCCAAAGATGGAGAGAAGGAAGGATTTATTACTTGCAGCAAGTAAAGAGAACACCAGGGATCTTTCCCAAAGCAGTGTCTCCCCTAACAGCAAAATTGGGGAAGTTTTAAGCTAAGGGTGCATGCATATTCATGATGGGGCTTAGGTGGTATATGCATATTCATGAGGGGCTTGAGCAGAGGAGAATTCATTATAGAATCAGGGCAAAGGTTGCCAGAGTCCAAGCTTTAGTTGGCTGAAGTCATGAGGGTCAGAAAAGGTCAACATCATCACCCCTTAGGTTCCAGTCAATCTGGTGGTTGAGGGCTCCAGGGGGGTTTAAATTCTGCAAGACAGCTCAAGAAAGTGCTTCAGGCTAATCTTTACCATTGAAACAGAATTGGGAGTCTTTACAACTGATTTATTATCTTTCTTATTATTACTTCTCTTTGCCTTATTACTGAGACCTGTTCAAGTACAAGGATCGTGGCCAGGCTTAGATTCCAGGCTTAGGCCAAACATCACTTCTCTTATGTCAAGAGAGCCATGCCTGGTTCTCTTTCTCTGGGGACCCCCTACCTTATCTGCTTACAGTGTTACTATCAATTATTTACTATTTCCTGCCTCTATGATTTTTATTCAAAATTATTCCTCAGGAGGGGGATTTGAGGAGCCCAAATAGTCTCATCTGAAGTAAACCTATTAAAACAAAAGTGTCTTATTAATTAAGATTATTAATATTTTTTAAACTGACTGTTCTGGTGACAAGAAAGTTAATGAACATTGAAAAAAGGAGATATTTATAATCTAATCTAGAAACTACGGTGAGGGTTAGTAAAAATACACTGAGAGCCACGAACTTCACTTGAACTCTGACTTTAAAAACTCTTACTCCTCTATTATTTACTCAAACTATGAGGGGGGGGGGAAGCATACTCACCCTATTTTTTTCTCTCTCTATTTTTTTCATCCATGATATGAAGGAACTAATCAGCCAGTAAATGAGAGTACAGCAGGGAGAAGGGATGAAACAGAGATACCATAGGTGTGATTCTATGCAAACTCAGTAGGTGACCTCTGAATAAGGAGCATTGACTTGCGTGACTTTGTACACAGTGAGTCCCTAGTACTTGGGGTTAATCACCTCAGAGGGTTACAAGCTAAAGACAGAATGTGTAAGGGCTCGACCCCACCTGAGGATTCACAGAAACTACGTTGGGAAATCAAGAAAAACTCAGGAGGATTACTGAGAGAACTCTGGTCCAATCGTGCCTTCCTGAAACTGATCCTCTACATTGCTGTTAGCATGCTCTGACTGGATGCAAATGTGACCATGTCTCTCAATATAGTAAGTCCCCTACATACGAACGAGTTCCCTTCTGAGAGTGTGTCCATAAGTCCAATTTGTTTGTAAGTCCATTAAAGTTAGCCTAGGTACCCAGCTAACACAATCGGCTATATAGTACCATACTATAATAGGTTTATAATACTTTTCACACAAATACTACATAAAAAACAAACAAACACAAAAAATAAGAAAACATTTTTAGTCTTACAGTACAGTACCTTGAAAAGTACAGTAGTACAGTACAACAGCTGGCATACAGGGGCTGGCATCAAGTGAACAGGCAAGAAGAGTTACTGACTGGAGGAGGGAGAGGAGGTGGGAGATGGTAGAGCTGAAGGACTGTCAGCAATAGGAGATGAGGGCAAGCTGCAATTTCACTCACGCCTGCCGTTGATGGCACAGGTTCTGGTTCCTTGCTGGATTCAGTTCTATCTATGCTCTTGAAAATACAGTCCAGTGGTGTCTGGGTAGTAGCTCTTTTTTGTCATCATAGATGACACGGTAGCACTGGATTGCTACATCACTTGCTTCCAGACATCCTGGACTTGAAATAAAGATACTGTGCTACTGTACTCTATACAGTACTGTACTGTAAAGTACACAAAAGCACAACCACTTGGAGAGGATGCACGCATGTGACAATGTATGCCAGACGTGAACTAACTTACATGATGGGACATGGGAAAGCACGTTCATGTCTTGGAAAGTTCTCAACTTGAAGGTTTGTATGTAGTGGACTTACTGTATTTTAAAATAATTTGTGGGACTTCCCTGGTGGCGCATTGGTTAAGAATCTGCCTGCCAATGCAGGGGACACGGGTTTGATCCCTGGTCCAGGAAGATTCCACATGCCGCGGAGCAACTAAGCCCGTGTGCCACAACTACTGAGCCTGCGCTCTAGAGCCTGTGAGCCATAACTACTGAGCCCGCATGCCACAACTACTGAAGCCTGTGCACATAGAGCCTATGCTCTACAACACAGACAAGCCACCACAATGAGAAGCCTGTGCACCGCAACGAGGAGTAGCCCCCGCTCGCCGCAACTAGAGAAAGCCTGCATGCAGCAATGAAGACCCAATGCAGACAAAAATAAATAAATAAATAAATTTATAATAAAATAAAATAAAATAATTTGTGCCCTACCAACCCTTCCTCCGTTGATTTAGCAAGGTCCTTCATTGATCTGGCCTGTGTCATCTATCCTTTCATGTCTCTGTTGCATTATATGCCAATAAACAGGCTGCTTCTTGATTCATGCCTTTTCTCTGTGTATTCTTTTCCTGGAAGACAGCATTTATTTTCCCTTTTTACTTTCTATCTCTTTAAAATATTTGGGACCTTTGAGACCATCTATCTCAATCCATCCCTCATTGTAGGAGGAGGGGGCAAATGAAGGTATATCAGGGCAAGTTTGCATATTTTACTGGAATTGGTCGGTATAAGCCTGAAGCAGATTGTGATAAATTAAAGATACATACCATATTCCCTAGAGCAACCATTAAGAAAAGAACTCAAAAAATAGCTTAAAAATGAACAAAGGAATTAAAATTGCACACTGAGGAATATTGGTTTAATGCAAAAGAAGGCAGTAAAGTTGGAACAGAGGAACAATAATGGCATGAGACATAAAGAAACAAATAGAAAAATAGTGAGCATAAATCTAACCAAGCAAGTAATTACATTAAATGTAAATGGATTAAGCACTTCAATTAGAAGGCAGAGATATAAGATAAATAAATGGGATCCAACTACATGCTGTCTGTAAGAGATAGAGTTTGGATTCATAGATTTAATAGGTTGAAAGTAAAATGATGCAAAAAGTATCCATAAGAAAGCTGGAGTGGCTATAATATCAGACAAAACAGATTTTAAGACCAAAAAAAAAAGTTTCTATAGGAGAAAAGGGATATACTGTAATGATAAAATGATCAATCCATCAGGAAGATAATTATAAACGTTTATGTATTTAACAACAGAGCTCCAAATATATGAAGCAAAAACTGAGAGAACTGAAGGAAGAAATACAATTCAACAATAACTAGGGACTTTAATATCCTACTCTCAAAAACTAAAATAGTAATTAGACAGAAAATCAGCAAGGTTATAAGCATCTTAAACATTATCAACCAACTTGACCTAAGGGAAATCTATGGATTTCCATCAAACTGGAGTAAAATAATCCTTAAAAATGTATTGAGACATTTTATGCAACTCGTTAAAAAGAGGCCAAACAGCCCAATTTAAAAATGAGTGGAAGAATAGGTATATTTGGCAGTTACTTAAAGAGTTAAGGGGGGACTTCCCTGGTGGCGCAGTGGTTAAGAATCTGCCTGCCAATGCAGGGGACACGGGTTTGATCCCTCATCCGGGAAGATCCCACATGCCACGGAGAAACTAAGCCTGTGAGCCACAACTACTGAGCCTGCGCTCTAGAACCCGTGAGCCACAACTACTGAGCCTGCACTCTAGAGCCTGTGTTCTACAGCTACTGAAGCCCACGCGCCTAGAGCCCATGCTCGGCAACAAGAGAAGCCACCACAATGAGAAGTCCACGCACCTCAACGAACAGTAGCCCCCATTCATCACAACTGGAGAAAGCCTGCGCACAGCAACGAAGAGCCAACGCAGTCAAAAATAAAAATAAATAAATTTATTTTTTTTAAAAGTTAAGGGAATTCCCTGGTGGTCCACTGGTTAGGACTCCGCACTCTCACTGCCAAGGGCCCAGGTTCAATCCTTGGTCAGGGAACTAAGATCCTGCAAGCCCCAGGGTACGGTCAAAAAAAAAAAATGTTAAAAAATTTCCCATATAATCCAATAATTCCACTCGTAGATATTACCCAAGAGAACTGAAAGCATCTGTCCACACAAAGACTAGCATGTGAATGTTCATAGCAGCATTATTCAGAATAGCCCAAGAGTGGAAACAACCTGAACATTCATCAGTTGGTGAATGGGTAAATATGATGTATATATTCATACGATGGAATATTACTCAGCAATTAATAGACTACTAATACATGCTACAGCATGGATGAGCCTCAGAAACATCATGCTATGTGAAAGAAGCCAAACACAAAGACTACATATTGTATGATTCCATTTACACGAAATGTTTAGGAAAGGCAAATTTATAGAGACAAAGCAGATCCATGGTTGTTTGGCTCCGAGGATGGGAGTGGGTATTAACTATAAAAAGGGACAAGTGACATTTTTGGGGTGATGGAAATGTTCTAAAATGGAATTGTGGTGATTGTTGCAATATTTAGTGCACTTACTAAAAATCATTGAATTGTACTGTTAAAAATGGGTGAATTTATATTATGTAAATTATACCTCAATAAACTTATTAAATAATTAAATGCAATAATAACTTGTTACTTTTTAATATATTATTAGGAATAATGTTGACAATAATGATGATATTGAGCTCTTGCTATGTGCCAGGCACTGTTCTAAGCACTTTACTCAATCCTCACAACAACCTATGAATTAGATATTATTATCCCATTTCTAAATGAGGAAACTGAGGCCCAGATAAGTTAAGTAACTTACCAAGGTCATGCAGCAAATAAATAGGTGAGCCAGGATTCAAATCTAAGCAACTGATTCCAGTAGCCATACTCTCATCTCTCTGCTAAGGTAAATCAAAGTTTGATGATGTTTTTAAAGTTCTAATGAAGCAGCATCATTGTGAATCTCCCCTGAAGCTGAAAAATATACAATATACCAAATTTGGTAGTACAAGGCAGGGGAGGAAATATAATATTTTTCAATTCAGGATAACAGTAAAAGTGCTCCATCCGTTTTCTAGGGAAGAAATGAAGAACAGTGTCCATTTTCTTTTTCTTCTATCTGTATGGCAGGAGGCAATATACACTGAAAAGGTAACAGGACTTAGAATGGAAATAACTGAGATTTGATCTCTGATTCTGCTACTTAAGTTATGGAACTTGTTTTGAGCCTCATTTTTCTTATACGTAAAAATAGATTTAAATGCCTACACATCAGGATTGTGTGTATTAAATACGGTCTGATTTAATGTGCATAAAATCTTAGCACAATGCCTTGCTTGGAGTAGATACTGAACAAGTAGGAGCTTTCTTTAGTCATCAGGATCAGGTGTCTTTTTTTTTTTTAATTATTTTTAAAATTTATTTATTTTTGGCTGCATTGGGTCTTCATTGCTGCGTGTGGTCTTTCTCTGGTTGCGGCGTGTGGGCTTCTCATTGTGGTGGCTTCTCTTGTTGTGGAGCATGGGCTCTAGGCACACGGGCTTCAGTAGTTGTGGCTCACAGGCTCTAGAGCGCAGGCTCAGTAGTTGTGGCACACGGGCTTAGTAGCTCCGCGGCATGTGGAATCTTCCCGGACCAGAGCTCGAACCCGTGTCCCCTGCATTGGCAGGCGGACTCTTAACCACTGCACCACCAGGGAAGTCCCTCAGGTGTCTTTTTATACATTGGAACCAGTCCTGTTCCAGAGAAGGTCAGGGCAATTCTCTAGGACTTCTTAACAAGATTAAACTTGAAAGAGAGCAAAGAGTAATTTAGAAC
Source organism: Balaenoptera borealis (assembly GCF_965194805.1). Classification (NCBI taxonomy): domain Eukaryota; kingdom Metazoa; phylum Chordata; class Mammalia; order Artiodactyla; family Balaenopteridae; genus Balaenoptera; species Balaenoptera borealis. The sequence goes on along the minus strand of NC_138866.1, from coordinate 37,331,243 downwards.
TTATCAATGGCTTGCTTGCTTGCTTGCTTGTCTTAGACTTGCTCTAGGTTAGTCTATTAAACTATAGAGTTAAGAAACACCTCTTCCTCGTGCACACTCTTACTTAGAACTCTAACTTTAATCCTCTTCTCCCATTTTGGACTCTAACTAGACTCCATCCCTGGCCTCTAAGAAATATTATTTCATTGTGATCTCCAAATAACTTGAAGGGGTATGATCAGAGCCTCCTCCAGAATATGGCTATTATCAGAACACACCATCAGAGTTCTAATGGAGGGAAGAAAGGTGGCTAGGAACAGGTCTTGTTCCCTTGCCCAGATGAGTTCTGCGGGTGCTGGAGATTACCTAATATCCTGCTGAACAGCTCTCTATGGGGCCCAAGGCCCTGGTCACACAAATCACTGAGAGCCTTTTTAGTATAAATGTGGGAAATTTTTTCCATCAGTTGCCACTGACCTGCATCTAGGGGGAAAAAACATTTATTAAGATACAAATTTTTTAAATCATTTTTTTCTTGATGACAGAAATAGAATGTTTAGCTCTAGTTACCGAGGTATTTTGTCCACCAGGTGTCACTGTTGCACTTGAAAAATAAACATGGTCCTTTTTATAATACAAAAGTTAAATATTTTGGTCTTGGAATGGCATATTTCTTTCTTTTTTCTAAGCAGGAGAAGATACCAACAGATGACCCAGACTAATCTTATCTCAGGATAATTTCTTTCAAAGGGAAATCAGGAAGGAATTTCTTGTACAGAATTTAGGATTTGGCCAGAAGATCTGGAAGCATCCAAAGCCTGCTGATGAATGACAATTTTCAAAGCCCCGTCTAGTAAAGAGCTTTTAATTTTCCTGTTAGCCTGTTCATTTGGGGGCAAGAGGTTCTTTTGGCTAATCCTTTAATTTTTCATCACCTGTGTCCTGTTTGCAACCCAGGACTAGCTTTCTTCTGAGGATGGAAGGTAGTCAGAACATTTCTCCAATATTATTTCCTTCTTTCACGTCCCAGCCCTTTTTGTGATCTAAGTCCTCAAAACACAATGTACAGTCATATTTCAATTTTAAAATTATAACACTAAACATTTCTCTAGTCAAGGATTTACAAAGATGAGTTAGAATTTTTCTTCATTTTTCTTTCCCCGTCGTATTTATTAACAAAATAGAAACAAAAATCCCACTAGCATATGGTTTTTGGGCCCTTGAATGTTTCTTTATCCCTGAAGTTATATTGAAATAGAACAGATGGATGCACAGTAGGATATGACATATGCTACACAGGGAGAAGAGAGTCAAAGGCTATTAACGCTTTCGAAAAGAAAGAAAGAAAGGAAGAACTAAGGAAAGAAAGAGAGAATAGTGACGATTCTTGATATGTGCTGTCTTATACCATGTGGCTCATTAAAATGTTTTGAGAAGAAAGTTAAGCTTCTGGAAAGGAGCCATTCTTCTCTATGAATGTCACTTTCACAGTCTTTTAGTTTAAGAACTCCTCTATTTCCTATTGTGAGATTTCAGTGTAAATGAAGAGAAATGGGAAAGCGACTTGAGAACTTCAATCAAAATTATTTTCCAGTAGCAGAAGATTAAGGAGGTAGAATTTTAGAAAGACATTCTCTGTGACTGGTCTTTCCTTTGCCAATTTCTTCCTACCCCAAGAATGATTCAAATTAATGAGTTAGATTAACATTTTTTGATTTTTCGAAATCATTTTTTGTTTCAAAAAGTTCTATAATTTTTACATCATTTTAATTAAATGATATGACTTACAGTCAGTATTCTGAGATGAGTACTATAAAGTACTGTATTGAATACTTTCCAGTCAGACCTGAGTTTGTCTCAGCTTTTTCACTTACTAGCTCTGTTGTCTTAGGACATTTTTATTTATTTTCATTTATTTTTTTTTTTGGTTGTGCAGTTTGTGGGGTCTTAGTTCCCGAACCAGGGATCGAACCGAGCCACCAGCAGTGGAAGCATGGAGTCCTAACCACTGGACCGCCAGGGAAGTCCCTTAGGCACATTTTTAAACATAGCTTCAAAAAATAGACAAAGCAAAAACTGAGAGAACTATAAAGAGATATAGATAAAGATAGTTGGAGATTTCAATCCACATCTCTGAGTAACAGATAAAACTGACAAAAAATTAGCATATAGAAGATCTGTACAACATAGTTGATCAGTATGACCTATTCAACATACACAGAACTCCATCCCCAAACTACTGCAGAATACATATTCTTCTCAAGTACACATAGAACATTTACCAAATTAGACTATATGCAGGGCTACAAAGCAATTCTTCACAAATTATGGAGGACCAACTTTGTAATCCAAAATTTTTTTTCTGACCACAATGAAATTAAACTAAAAATCAATAACAGAAAGATGATTTTTAAATCCCAAAAGTTTGGGAAATTGAGCAAAATAGTTCCAAAAATCAGATGAAAGAAGAAAACGTAGTGGAAATTTTAAAATATTTTGAATTGAGTATAACAAAAATATAACAAAATTTGTGGGATACAGCTAAAACAGTGCTTAGAAAATTTAACTTTAAGCTCAATGTTAAAATAAAAAAGATTGAAAGTCAATTATTTAAGTCTCCATGCCAATAACCTATTTTAAAAATAGCAAATTAAATCCAAAAAGGTAGAAGAAAGTTAAGAGCAGAAATCAGTGAATTGGAAAATGAACATGCGACTGAGAAAATTAACAAAACCAAAAGTTGGTTCTTTGGAAAGATTAATAAAATTGATAAACACCTAGTAAGACCAATAACAAAAATGAGAAAAGGAAAAATTATCAATAACTGAAATAAAAAGTAGACATTGCTATAGATACCATAGGCATTAAAAGGCTAATAAAATATTATAAATAACTGCATGTCAATAAAATGTGACCATTTGGATCAAGATGACAAATTATTTGTTTTTTAAAAACTTACTAAAATGTACACAATAAGAAATTTCAAAGATGAATAACCTTAAATACACAACAAAAGCCAAAATTCAAATTTTAATGCCTTCCTGTCATATGTAGAGACAAGAACTATGAGTGAAGGCACTGTTGAGACAGCTTTTTAGACAGGGAGGCCGTCAAAGAGAAGTCTGACCACAGGGCATGAGATTTAGATCTTTTGAACTCTGGGGTTATCATTAATAGTAAGAATAAAGCAGAATAACCCAAGTCCTGGAAGAGGAACAAAGCTGGGCTAGCAGCTAAGGTGTCACCTGAGCTATTGCATTAGAGTTCCTTAAATTCCTCATAATAAAGGACAAGATTGGTTCCTCGTCCTGGTGTGGGACTAGGTTTTCCAGTGGGAGTAAAATACCTCTAGCCACCTGATGAAGTTAAGATCAAGTCAGGGACTTCCCTGGTGGTCCAGTGGTTAAGACTCTGCTCTCCCAATGCAAGGGGCCTGGGTTCGATCCCTGGTCAGGGAACTAGATCCCGCATGCCGCAACTAAAGATTCCGCACGCATCAACGAAGATCCCACGTGCTGCAACTCAGACCTGGTGCAACCGAATAAATAAATAAATATTTTTTAAAAAAATCAAGTGGGAAGAATCCACACTTATTTTTATTGTGTGTTTAGGGAGTTTCCAGATCTACAAAGAGGTTTTTCTGTTTGTAATAATTATTAATAATTAATATTAATTATTAGGAATTATATGCCATGGTATATATTATCATATATTATACTTGGAGTTGTTATATGTAATTATTATGGAATTATTATAGCTGCATTAATAATTCCAGCAGACATGCAATGAAGTCTAGAAGCTTTATGCATCTCAATGAATGGACCCTTGTATGTCTCCCTCACATCAGAAGGATCCTTGTGAAAGGCTCTTTTACCTCTTGTTTACTCTTGCTTTGGGGCAGCAATCTTGTTTCCACATCATAAGCCATTTTGCCTAAGTGGTTTAACTACTTTTGATAATCATTTATTTCATATCCTGTTCTTTCTTTCTGCCCTGGATTTGACAGTTCCAGACTACCCTTGTTTCTTTGGCCAAAACTTAGACTTTGGTTCCTGATTGTTTCCCTGCCCATAAGAGAGAGGCCATCACTCCCAACCCCACTTCTCTTTCCAACCTCACCTCACAAGACTTTAACCCAGGTGCCAGGCCTATTTTTTGACCAAGAAAGGATTTTGAATATTTTGATTCTGCTTGGCTCTGCCTTTTTAAGATTTTCTTCATCTTGCTAGGTTATTTATTGTTTTCTCAGGTGTTGGTCTATAATGAACTTATTTTTTTTTTGGTTTTTCTTTTCCTCCTAAAGCTATTGAATAGCAGATTCTGTAATGAAAGGAACACTTGTCCCTTAGGTTCTCTTTCTCTCTTTTTCTTTCACAAGCATGTGTGTGACATCAACCTTTTTGGATCTCAGTTTTATAATCTGTCACTTGGAAAGAATAATATCTAATTCACACAGCTGTTAAGTTTCAAATTGTGTGTTTTCTGCTCTTTGGGTGGAAGGAGTCTGGCTGAGTTGCTTTCTGGGTAATTGTAGAAAGTAGTAAGCAGAGTGGCTAAGAACATAGAGAGCAGCACTACCTAATACAGTAGCCAATACTCACATGGTGATATTGAGCACTTAAAATGAAGCTATAATTGATACAACTGAAGTACAAATTGAGATATCCTTTAAATGGCAATTGATGTAATAAACCAATGTAATTTACCATATTAATAGAATTATTTTAAAAACTGCATGATAATCTCTGATAATCTCACAATACATGGGAAAAAACCTACTTAATAAAATCCAACATCCACTTCAGAGTAAAAATAAACTCTTAGCAAATTAGGAATGAAAGAGAACTTTCTCTGATAGAGAGAATCTACATAAAACATACAGCTAGTATCATACTTACTGGTAAAAGATTGAACACTTTTTCCCCAAGTAGAGGAATGAGGCAAGGACATTCACTCTCATCAATTTTTTCAACATTATACTGGGGGGTTTAGCCAGTGCAATAAGGCAAGAAAAAGAAACTAAAAACATTCAAATTGCAAAAGAAGTGGTAAAACTAATTTATACGCAAACATGATTGTCCAAATAGAAAATCCTTTGGTATTTAAAAAAAAAAAAAAGCTACCAAAACTAAAAAGTAAGTTTAGCAAGTTACCAGGATACACTTACTATACAAAAATCAATGGTATTTCTTTATAAAAGAAAAAAAAATGAAATAAAAAACCCAAATATAATATTATCATAAATATAAAATACTTAAGGATAGTCAAAAAAAGATATGCAAAACTTGTCTACTGGAAAAGCTGTGAAACACAGCTAAGAGAAATTAGAGAATGTCTAAATAAAGAGATATACCATATTCATGGGTCAGAAGACACAATATTGTTAGAATGTCAATTTTCCTCTAATTGACCTATAGTTACAGTGTAATCACAATCAAAATCCAAGTAGGCCTTTTTGTTATAATTGACAAAGTGATTCTAAAACTCATATGGAAATGCAAATGACATAGATCAGCCAAAACGACTTTGAAAAAGAGCAAAGTTGGATAACTTACACTACCTGACTTGAAGACTTATTATAAAGCTATAGAAACCAAGATAGTGTGATATTAGTGTCAATAAGGCAAATAGATCAATGAAATAGAAGAAATAAACCCACATATATATCGTCATTTGATTGTCAACAAAGGGAAAAATAAAATTCAGCAGAGAACGGATAGTTTTTCAACAAAACAGCACTAAAAGAATTGACTATACATATGCAAAAAAAAAAGATAGCTTCAATCTGTACTTTGTGCCATGTATAAAAATTAACTTAAAATGGATCATAGACCTAAATTTAAACCTAAAAAACATCTAGAAGAAAACATGGGATAAAATCTTCTAACCTTAGGTTGTTAGGCAAAGGGTTCCTCTATGACATAACAAGTACACAATCCACTTTTTAAAAAGATAAATTAGATTTCATCAAATTTTAAAAAACTTCTCATCTTCAAAAAACACTGTTAAGAGGGACTTCCCTGGTGGCACAGTGGTTAAGAGTCCGCCTGCCAGTGCAGGGGACCTGGGTTCGAGCCTTGGTCCAGGAGGATCCCACATGCAGCGGAGGGGCTGGGCCTGTGTGCCACAGCTACTGAGCCTGCTGTCTAGAGCCCGTGAGCCACAACTACGGAGCCCGCATGCTGCAACTGCTGAGGCCCGTGTGCCTGGAGCTCATGCTCCACTGCAAGAGAGGCCACCGCAATGAGAAGCCCGTGCACCGCAACTAAGAGTAGCCCCCACTCCCCACAACTAAGAGTAGCCCCTGCTCGCCACAACTAGAGAGAGCCCCCACACATCAACGAAGACCCAACACAGCCAAAAATAAATTTAAAAAAACAAAACAAAACAAAAAAAAACACTGTTAAGAAATGAAAAGACTAGTCACAGACTGGGAGAACATATTTGCCAATCACATATCTGATAAAGGACTTTCATCTAGACTATACAAAGAATTCTCAAAACTCAATAATAAGAAAATAAACAACCCGATAAAAAATGGGTGAAGATTTGGACAAACATTTTACCATAGCATATATTTGAATGGCAAATAAACACATGAAAAAAAATGCTCAAAATCATTAGTCATTCAGGAAATACAAATCAAACCCAAATGATATAGCACTGCACACCTATTAGAATGTCTCTAATTAAAAAGAGTGACCATATGTTGGTGAGAATGTGTAGCAATTGGAACTCTCATATACTTCTGGTGGGATTGTAAAATAATACAACCACAGTTTGGCTATTTCTTAAACAAACATATACTATATGATTCAGCCATTTCACTGCTATGTATTTACCCAAGAGGAATGAAAACATATATCCACACAAAATTATCTACATGAATGTTTCTAATAGGTTCACTTGTAATAGCCCAAACTGAAAACAACCAAATTATCCACTGTTTTAGTCTGTTATAACAAAATGCCATAAACTGGGTGGCTTATAAACAACAGATATTGGGTTCTCTTGGTTCTGGAGCCTGGAAGTCCAAGATCAAGAGTGCCAGCATGGCTGGGTGAGGACCCTCTCTGGGCTACAGACTTTTCTTTGTATCTCCACATGGCAGTAGAAATAAGGGAGCTCTCTTAGATCTCTTTTATAAGATCATTACTCTCATTCATGAGGGCTCCACTCTCCTGACCTAATCACTCCCTAAAGGCTCTTCCTCCTAATACTGTCACATTAGGGATTGGAATTTCAACACATGAATTTGAGTGGGACACACATATTCAGACCATAGCATTCACCAATAAGCCAATGGATAAACAAATTGGGGCATGTCCATACAATAGAATAGTAACAAAAATGGGTGAACTATAGATATACTCAACAACATGGATGAATGCTAAAATAATTGTGCTGAGAGAAGAAAGACAGATAAAACAGTACATACTATATGATTTCATTTATATAAAATTCTAGAAAAAGCAAACTAATCTATAGTGTCAGAAAGCATATCAGTGCTTGCTTTGAGATAGGTGAGCCAGGGAAGTAATTGCAAAGAATCATGAGAAAACTTTTGAAATGAAGGATATTTTTATTAGTTTGACTGTATTGATGGTTTCATGGGTATATACAATACAAAACCCATTACACTGTATTCTTTACACATATACAGTTTATTGTTTGCCAACTATACTAAATAAAACATAAAAACATGAATACATACAGCATTTCAAAGACTTAGTATGGTAAAAAAATCTCATTAATAATTTTTATATTGATTACAGGTTGAAATTATAACATTCTGGATCTAGTATGCTAAATAAGACATATTATTAAAATTAATTTTATCTGTTTCCCTTTAACTTTTTAATCTGGCTTCTATAATTTAATGTTTGGCACATGATCAAAATGCAATTAATTGAAAATAAACAATAAAATATAGCACCCCAAAGCACTCTGTATAAATGTGGAAATCTAAAAATGCACTTGTGTAGAAACATTTCCAGAATGGTGTAGTAAGGACCTATGAAAATCTGCTCATCCATAAAAGCAAGAGAACAATGACAAAAATTGTCAAAATCAACTTATTCAGAACTCTGGAAATTAACCAAAGGCTTGCAATATTCTAGGATCATTTACTCAAGAAGAACAGCTGAATATCAATAAGAACAGTGAGCTTGGTGGCTTTTAATGTGCCCTATTCCCATGCCACTCCCCTCAGTTCCAGGTAGACTTAAAAACCAATGGCCTCACAACTATGATAGTTGTGAAAACCAGAAACTTGAGCAGCCACTGGTGGGGAGGGGCAGAATAGATTAGAAACTCCCAACCTTTCCATCCCATCCCAACCTTTCTATTCCATCAAATAGAGCATTGTCACTATTTGAAATTTTAACTCCTTGAAAAACTCCTTTATCAAGGTTAGTCCTTATTTGACCTGAATCAGAGCTCACTCTGTGTGAATAGCCTTATCCTTATAGGACATTTGCCAAAAACAAGTAGTGTCAACTGTTTAACATTGCAGGTGCATGAGGCAATTATACGAGTTGGAGATACTAAGAGCCTGACCAAAAAAATTAAAAGGAAAAAAATATAGAATGAGATGCCCATGTTGCAAAGCTCCAACATATTCCTGGGAACCTAGAAAGCCATGTGCAGGTGCAGTGCTCTGCTCATGCTCAAGAAAGACCTGAGAAGGCCATAATTTCTCACCTCTGACTAACCTTGAGGCTCTGCACAAGTAGAAAATGAAGGCAAAGGCACAGTTGTAAACCACCTGCTTACAGCATGGAAAACATACCCCAACATATGCACAGAGCAATGTTTAGACTGAAATTTATAACTTTAAATATCTATATTAAAATAGAAGGAAGAGTTTAAATCAATAAGTTAACCTTCCACTATAGGAAACCAAAAAAGAAGAGCAAACTAAAACTAAAGCAAACAAAAGGAAGGAAACAAAAAGATCAGAGTGGAAATAAATAGAGAATAAAAATATATATAAAAAACCCAACAAAACCATGAGCTGGTTTCTTGAAAAGATGAACAAAATTGACAAACTTTTAAGTAGCTTGACCAAGCAATAAAAAAAGAGAAGACTCAAATTACTAAAATCAGAAATGAAAAGGGGACATCACTACTGACCTTACAAATAAAAGGGTTATGGGAATTCTATGAAGAGTAGTATGCTAACAAATTAGATAACTTACATGAAATAAGCAAATTCCTAGAAGGACAAAATGAACTCTAGAAGAAATAGAAAATTTGAATAGACTTAACAACAATTGGAGAGATTGAATTCGTAACCAAAAATCTTCCCAGAAATGAAGGTCCATGCCCTGACATCTTCACTGCTGAATTCTACCAAACTTCTAAAGAAAAATTAACACCTATCCTTCACAAACTCTTCCAAAAAAATAACAGGGGAGGGAATACTTTCTAACTCATTCTATGAAGTCAGTATGACTCTGATATCAAGACCAAAGACACCACAAGGAAAGAAAACTACAAACCAATATTTTATGAATATTTAAAAATATTTTATAAGTATTTTCGCATCTTTAGGAAAACAGATGCAAAAATTCTCAAGAAGACACTAACATATCAAATTCAGCAACATATAAAAAGGGTTATGCACCACAACCACATGGAATTTATCCCAGGAAGGCAAGGTCTAACATACAAAAATCATCAATATAATAAAACAGAATAAAGGACAAAAACCACATAATCATCTCAATAGACACAAGATAATTTGACAAAATCCAACATCCATTCCTGATAAAATCTCTCAGCAAATTAGGAAAAGGAGGAAAGTTTCTCAACCTGATAAAGGACACTGATGAAGAAAACTACTGCTAATAACAACATACTTAATGGTGAAAAACTAAATGATTTCCCTCTAAGATCAGGAACAAGACATGGATGTCTACTCTCATTACATCTTCTATCCAACGTTGCCTTGGAGTTTCTATCCAGTGCAGTAAGGTTAAAAAAAAAAAAAGCATCAAGATTGGAAAGGAAGAAATTAAACTATTTTGAATGTAGATGACATGATTTTTTATGTAGAAAATTCCATTATACCCACAAAATTACTAGAACTAATAAATGTGTTTAGCAAGGTTGCAGCATACAAAATTAATAAACAAAAATCAAATTCATTTCTATATACTACCAATAAAAAGCAGACATTACAAGTTGAAAATACCATTCTCAATGGCATCAAAAATAATAAAATACTTGGGAATAAATATAACAAAAAAAGGACAAGACATACAATGGAAACTATGAAAAGTCACTGAGAGAAGTTAAAGACCTAAATAAATGGAAAGACATCTTGGATTCACGGAGTTCTTCATATTGTTAAGATGGCAATACTCCTCAAATTGATCTATAGATTCAATGCAATCTCAATCAAAACTTCAGCTGTCATTTTTTTGCAGAATTGGACAAGCTGATTCTAAAATTCAAATGGAAGTGCAAGAAGCCCAGAATAGCCAAAACAATCTTGACAAAGATAACAAAGTTGGAGGACTCATACTCCCTAATCTCAAAACTTACTAACAGCTATAGTAATCAAAATAGTGTGGTGCTGGCATAAGGATAGACATATAGACCAATGAAATAGCATTGAGAATCCAGATATAAATTCTCACATTTATGTTCAATTGATTTTTGACAAGGATGCCAAGAAAATTCAGTAGAAAAATAATAGTCTTTTCAATGAATGGTGCTGGGATAATGGAATATCCACATATAAAAGAACGAAGTTGAACTTCTACCATCCACAAAAATAAAGTTGAATATCACACCATTTATAAAAATTAATCAAAAAAGGATCATCACATATATACACTACAAAATGTAAAATAGATAGCTGTGGGAAGCAGCTGCATAGCACAGGGAGATCAGCTCGGTGCTTTGTGACCACCTAGAGGGGTGCGATAGGGAGGGTGGGAGGGAGACGCAAGAGGGAGGAGATACGGGGATATATGTATATGTATAGCTGATTCACTTTGTTATAAAGCAGAAACTAACACACCATTGTAAAGCAATTATACCCCAATAAAGATGTTAAAAAAAAAAAGGATCATCAACTTAAATATAGGAGTTAAAACTATAAAGAAACTCTTAGAAGAAAACCTAGATGAATATCTTTGTGACTTTGAGTTAGGCAATGTTTTCTTAGCTATGATATCCAAAAACGCAAACTATACAAGAAAAAAATAGATAACTGAACCTCATCAAAATTTAAAACTTTTGAGCTTCATCAAGAAAGTGAAAAGACAATCCATTGAATGGGAGAAAATATTTGCAAGTTATATATTTGATATGCATCTAATATCCAGAATATATGAAGAATGATTACAACTTAACAACAACAAAAGAGACAACCCAATTAAGAAACTGGCAAAAGATCTGAATATTCGTGACACCAAAAAAATATACAAATAACCAATAAGCACATGGAAAGATGCTCAATATCATTAATCATTAGAGAAATGCAAATCAAAACCACAATGAGATACCACTTCACACAAGGACAGCTACAATCAATAAGGTAGATAATAAGTATTGGCTTGGATATGTACAAATTAGAACACTCATACATTGCTGGTGGGAATGTTAAATGGTGCAGCCACTTTGAAAAACCGTCTGGCATTTCCTCAAATGGTTAAACACAGAGTTACCACATGATTCAATAGTCCTAGGCATACACCCAAGAGAAATGAAATATATGTTCACACAAACACTTATACACAAAATTTCATAGCAGCATTATTTGTAATAACCAAAAGGTAGGAAAAAACCCAAATGACAATCAACAAACGAATACAGTATATCTATAGACTATTATTTGGCTATAAAAAGGAATGAAGTCCTGATACATGGTACAAAACAGATGAATCTTAAAAACATGCTAAGAGAAGGAAGCCAGTCACAAAGGATCACATATTGTATGATTTCATTTATATGAAATGTCCAGATTAGGGAAATCTATAGAGACAGAAAGTAGATTAGCGGTTGCCTAGGCCTGAGTTTGGTGGTACTTGTGAGGTTGTGGGCTGATGGCTAAGGGGTGTAAAGTTTCTTTCTGAGGTAATGAAAATATTCTAAGATGGATTGTGGTGATGGATGCACAACTCTGTGAATATACTAAGGTCTTTGAATTGCACACATAAAAAAAGGTTATCAGAACATTTTAACTTTTCCCATATCTCATTATTTTTCCCCATCTGTCTGGGGAATTTAAATCATTTCTTATATTCAAGTTATTTTTACCTTTACATTATGTATCTTTTAATACTTGCTAATAATATTTTATTTGTTTTGTAATTGTTCATAATAATTATTACAGTACAATTTTACGATTAAATGTGTTTTTAATTCTAACCTTCCATCCTTCAATACAGTGATCTCTCCACTCTTTGAATCTCTATTTTGACTACTCTCTTGGTTGACTAGAATCTTTGAGTATTGTTTTCAGGAAGGGTTATGGGTAGTACGTATTTTCAGACCCCTTGCATATCTGTCTTTCACCTTCACGTATGAAGTGACATCTTGACTAAGTATAAAAGTCTTGGGACTCAATCTCTTTTAAGTACAAAGACATTATTTCATTGCTTTCTAGTATGTAATATCATAGAAGAAAAACCTGAGCATAGTTTGATTCTTTTTGTTGCTGGCATTTGCTCGTGGTTTTTGATTTAACTTTTCTGTTTATATGATTATTTTTTTCTATTGAAGTTCAAGATTTTCTCTAGCATATGTCTAAATATTGGTCTATTTTCATTAGCTTTTTTCTTAAAACACATACTTCCCTTTGACTTATGCAAGTAGAGACTGTTAGAATATAATACTCATTTTCCTAAGAATCTTAGTGACTATTGAAGTCACTGAAAGAATATACATTATTTTATTTGATTTATTTATTTATATTTTCGGCTGCGTTGAGTCTTCGTTGCTACGCGTGGGCTTTCTCTAGTTGTGGTGAGTGGGGGCTACTCCTCGTTGTGGTGTGTGGGCTTCTCATTGCAGTGGCTTCTCTTGTTGCAGAGCATGGGCTCTAGGCACTTGGGCTTCAGTAGTTGTGGCACGCAGGCTCAGTATTTGTGGCTTACGGACTCTAGAGCCCAGGCTCAGTAGTTGTGGCCCACGGGCTTAGTTGCTCTGCAGCATGTGGGATTGTCCCGGACCAGGGCTCAAACCCATGTCCCCTGCATTGGCAGATTCTTAACCACTGCACCACCAGGGAAGTCCCAATATTCATTATTTTAAAAACTAACTAGAAAATAGATTTTTTGGAAATTTTTAATATTTAAGAAACCACATTTTTATGGGAACCATGTTCATATTTATTATTATTTTATTCTTGTACTTCACAAAGATTACTGTTATTTTTATTTATAATAGCCTGTCAATGGCAAAGAGACTTATGGTTAAATGTTCAAAATAAACATAATGGATTAAAAAGAAAACAAATCTACAAAATAATGATTTTCAAATTAATCAGGTATTCTTTGCCCTGAGCTCTCAAGATAAATTCTCTCAGTTTTCAACCAAAAGAAAGAGGAGCAGAAATAGCATGGAGGGAGGGAGGATGGAAAGGAAGAAGCCAGAGAGAAAGAGAGATAGACAGAGACAGAGAGAACATAAAAATTACCAGATGAACAAAACAGACCAAAGATTCAGAGCAAAGGAGACACACACACACCAAGGAAGAGGAGAAAGATTTTGAGTTATAAAGCAGTGTAGGAGAAAAATGCAGTGGAGGTAGATTTACAAGGAAGAACAACAACAGCAACAAAAAGTAAGGAAACAAGAAAAAAAAAGTTCAGAGAAAGATTAATAGTAATTTTTAAAGGATCCGTGCAAAAGTGTATTCTGTTTTCACTGTACTGTGCAGTGAAATTCAAAATAGGTAATTGTTCATTATCAAATCAACTTGAAATTTTAATTAAAATGCTAGCGAATATTTCTAGCTTTTAAATTCCTCTAATCCTTGAAGTTTGAGAATTTCTCTTGTGAATTTGAAAATCATAATAATCCACCAAGGAAAAATTATTATTTTAGGTTGCAGCTAAGAAGTCCAGAACACAATTATCACAGGAAGAAGGTTAGATTTGGTGGAATCTCCATCTCTGTTTTACAGTGTTTAACTATTATCACAGAAGAGAAGTGGCCAGAAGAAAGCCATAATTGTTAATAAGTTAGAATTTAGCAACTTCCTTAAAATATACCAAAGCAAGATAATTTCATTGGTTAATAATAATGCACATGTTAGATCCATTTGAACTTCTAATTGAACAAAAGGAGAGAAAATAAAGGTAATAAGGCCTATTGCTGTTGGAATTTAAGGTGTTTAAAATAAATAGAATTTGAATTCCCTGGTGGTCCAGTGGTTAGGACTCGGAGCTTTCACTGCTGGGGCTGGGTTCAATCCCTGGTTGGGGAACTAAGATTCCGCAAGCCATGCAGCACTGCCAAAAAATAAAATAAAATAAAATGAAAGTGAGGTGAGGTGAAGTGAAATGAAATAAAATAAAACAAAATAATTCTATATGGCAGTCTAGAGATAATGCTCTAATGGCATTTCTCCCCTCCATCCCCCCCAACCCATATTGAGGCAGAAGAAAAAATAATATGAAAAATAAGCTTGGCTATTTCACGTGTAGACTAAAAACTAAAAGCAGTAACAATTATGATGTTCTAAGACTTGGCATGGCACAAAATCCTAATGAGTAGTCAAGGGTTTTATTTCACTTAGGTAAAAGTGAACAAATAAGTTTAGGCAATGCAGCTAGTTTAAAAACAAAGGGTAAATGATGTTTTATGGGTTTGTTCAGTGTGTGAAAATTCACTGAACTAGGTAGTTATGATATGCTTTTTTTTGTATGCATATTATTCTTTAAGAAAAAAGTTGTCTGAATCAAATCATATATCATAAACTGCTCTTTCATTAGTATTAAAATATTTATTAAACATCCACATATATGTTTTGTTCTACCAATATGAAAGGAGGTAGACTACACAGATATCTTCCCAGACTTCTTGTAGTTTTCTTTCTCAAATAGATAACATATGTGAAGACAGACATATAACAGACCAACAGACACTCAATGAGCTGACCACTGATTGACACAGTACCACCTATCTTTGTTTATGATAAAGTCACAGCTAAGTGCCAGCACCTTTTCTTTAATGGCATCTGTTTATCCTTTGTCCTTGAATCATTGTCCATGGATCATTTAGAAACAGTATCAGTCCAGATTTCCAATTCCCTTTCCTAACCTCATCAAATTAATAACTCCTTATTAATGGTATATAATGTGCTTTGTACTCTTCCTTATTCCTTTACTCCAGTGTTTCTAAAATTTCAGTCTCACTTATGATTGTCACAATTTTTGCAATATCATCATACCAACTGTGCTATTATTTTAAAAATAATTTTAAGTTGACTCATATTCCTTTCACTGTAATACCAACTTTAACCTAGCCCGAAGCATTAATATCCATGGAATTGCCGATTTTTAAAAATGGTGTGTTTGTGTATCATCAACTAAAATAATCACGTGAACCCTCAGTGGCATGCTAATCACACTTGAATAAACATAGCGTTTGTCGAGTCAGCTTTGCTATCACCTAATAAGAATGATAAATGTACCAACATAGAATACTGCCCCGCAGAACATAAGCTGCTTTATCTTCTATCTCAAAAGGTTGTCTTATTTTTTTGTTATCTCTCATAAGTAGACACATTCCAAGAAGTGCATAACAAAGGATATTTAAGGAACTCTTCTGAATTTTAGTTTAACTTGCTAAGTTGTTTCACAGATTAAAATATCTCTTTTAAAAAAATCATGTTTAGGGCTTCCCTGGTGGCACAGTGGTTGAGAATCTGCCTGCCAATGCAGGGGACACGGGTTCGAGCCCTGGTCTGGGAAGATCCCACATGCCGCGGAGCAACTGGGCCCGTGAGCCACAATTACTGAGCCTGCGCGTCTGGAGCCTGTGCTCCGCAACAAGAGAGGCCGCGATAGTGAAGAGGCCCGCGCACCGCGATGAAGAGTGGCCCCCGCTTGCCACAACTAGAGAAAGCCCTCGCACAGAAACGAAGACCCAACACGGCCATAAATAAATAAATAAATAAATAAATTAATTAATTTAACAACAAAAAAAATCATGTTTAAAGTTCTTTAAACTGAAGTTTACTCTGATAATAATGACACATAAGTCATTGTCTCTTAATTCTTGTCATACAGAATGGTGTAAGTCAAACAGCATTTGTGGAGTTTAAATAATAGGTAAAGGAAAGAACTGGACCTTGAGAAAAAATAAGGCTCTTTGTTCCTTAATTCAACAAATGACTCTTTGAGTGCATATTATGTGCCTGCCCTTTTTCTAGGTGCTGAAGATACATCAATAAAAAAATTTTAATAGTGCTTCCCTGGTGGTGCAGTGGGTAGCAATCTGCCTGCCAATGCAGGGGACAAGTGTTCGAGCCCTAGTCCTGGAAGATCCCACATGCCGTGAAGCAACAAAGCCCGTGCGCCACAACTACTGAGCCTGCGTGCTGCAACCACTGAAGCCCATGTGCCTAGAACCCGTGCTCCACAAGAGAAGCCACCGCAATGAGAAGCCCCCACTTGCCGCAACTAGAGAAAGCCCGCGCACAGCAACGAAGACCCAACACAGCCCAAAATAAATAAATAAAAAATTAAAAAAAAATTTTAATAGATAAAACTACTGTTATCATGCATACATGATAATTATTGTAATACAAAATTTTATAGAAAAGTTTTAAAGTACATATTTACCTTTGAGATACTCCTACCAGTGTTTTCTAGTAGCTCATTCCTTAAATATTATTCTAATTTTGAAAATCTCCAAATATTCTAATTAATATTTTAATTCATGTTTACAATTTTTCTTAAAAGTTATTTATTCTCAGCATTTACATATTATAAAATATTTGAAACATATAGAAAAGTTCAGACAATAACATAAGATTTTGTTCTTCCATTTGTTCAGACTAAAAACATCGGGGTCACTGATTCCTTTAACTTGCTGTGCCTCACAATTTTTGCAATATCGTCATACAAACCGTGCTTTTATTTTAAAAAATATTTTTAAGTTAACTCATTTTCCTACTTGATTCCTCTCCTTCACCGATACCCCTCAAATTTTGTCACTTGTACCTTCAAAATATATCCAGAGTTCTACCACTTCTCATCATTCCCAGTACCACAGTTTTAGTGCAAGACATCATCATCTGTTGCCTAAATTATTGCGATAGCCTCACAGTGGATCTGCCAGCTTCTGCCCTTGCCCCTTCCCACCCCACCCTCTGCAGTCTACCTCAACACAGCACCCAGGAGAATCCTGTTAAAATGTGAGTCATATAATATTATTCCTCTGCTCAAAACACTACAATGCGGGCTTCCCTGGTGGCGCAGTGGTTGAGAGTCTGCCTGCCGATGCAGGGGACACGGGTTCGAGCCCTGGTCTGGGAGGATCCCACATGCCGCGGAGCAACTAGGCCCGTGAGCCACAACTACTGAGCCTGCGCGTCTGGAGCCTGTGCTCTGCAACAAGAGAGGCCGCGATCGTGAGAGGCCCGCGCACCGTGATGAAGAGTGGCCCCCGCTCGCCGCAGCTAGAGAGGGCCCTCGCATAGGGGCGAAGACCCCACACAGCTAAAAATAATAAATAAATAAATAAATAAATTTATAAAAAAAAAAAAAACACTACAATGAATTATTATCTCACACTAAATAAAAGCCAGAGTTCTTTTTTTCTTTTTTTTTAACTGAAACATAGTTGATGTACAATATTATATAAGTTACAGGTGTACAATATGGTGATTCACAATTTTAAAGGTGAATCCATTTATAATTATTATAAAATATTGACTATATTCCCTGTGTTGTACAATATATCCTTGTAGCTTATTTATACATAATAGTTTGTACCTGTTACTCCCCTACCCCTATATTGCCACCCCCCTTCCCTCTCACCAATGGAAACCACTAGTTTGTTCTCCACATCTGTAAGCCTGTTTCTTTTTTTTGTTATATCCACTGGTTTGTTGTATTTTTTTAGATCCCACATATAAGTGGTATCATACAGTATTTGTCCTTCTCTGTTTGACTTATTTCACTTAGCACAATACCCTCCATCTATGTTGCTGCAAATGGCAAAATTTCATTCTTTTTTATGGCTGAATAGTATTCCATTATATATATATATATATATATATATATCTCACATCTTCTTTATCCATTCATCTGTTAATGGACACTTAGGTTAGGTTGTTTTCCATGTCTTGGCTATTGTAAATAGTGTTGCAATGAACATTGGGGTGCACATATCTTTTCAAATTAGTGTTTTTGTTTTTTTTTCATATATATACCCAGGAGTGGAATTACTGGGGCATATGATAGTTCTATTTTTAGTTTTTTGAGAAACCTCCATACTGTTTTCCACAGTGGCTGCACCAATTTACATTTCCACCAACAGTGTATGAGGGTTACCTTTTCTCCACATCCTTGTCAACACTTGTTATTTGCGGTCTTTTTGACAATAGCCATTCTGACAGGTGTGAGGTGATATCTCACTATGGTTTTGACTTGCATTTCCCTGACAATTAGCGATGTTGAACGTCTTTTCATGTGCCTGTTGGCCATCTGCATGTCCTCTTTGGAAAAATGTCCATTCAATTCTTCTGCCCTTTTTTTTTTTTTTTTTTTAAAGATTTATTTATTGATTGATTACTATGTTGGGTCTTCGTTTCTGTGCGAGGGCTTTCTCTAGTTGTGGCAAGCAGGGGCCACTCTTCATCACGGTGCGCGGGCCTCTCACTATTGCGGCCTCTCTTGTTGTGGAGCACAGGCTCCAGACGCGCAGGCTCAGTAGCTGTGGCTCACGGGCCTAGCCTCTCCGCGGCATGTGGGATCTTCCCAGACCAGGACTCGAACCCGTGTCCCCTGCATTGGCAGGCAGACTCTCAACCACTGCGCCACCAGGGAAGCCCCTTCTGCCCATTTTTAAATCAGGTTGCTTGCAGGGTTCTTAATATTCTGAGTTGTCTATATTTTTGTATGTAGTTATAGTAGATTCATCTTCACTGTTAGATGATGTTCTATTGTAAGAAAATAGCTCATTTCATTAATCTATTCTTTCATCTATGGACATTTGGGGACCTTTCAATTGTTTTGCAATTATAAATAATGCTGCCAGAACAAGAAATGCTAAGGGAAATTCTTAAGGATGTAGGAAATGATATTAGATGTAAATTCAGAAGTACAGGAAGGAGTGAATAACTTATATTTACAGTCAACTGATTTGCAACATGGGTGCCAAGAAAATATGATGGGGAAAACACGTTTTTTTCAATGAATGATGTTGGGACATTCAGATAATCACATACAAAAGAATGAAGCTGGACCTCTACATCACACAATATACAAAAATTAGCTCAAAATGTGTCATTAACCTAAATGTATGTGCTAAAACTATAACATCACTCGCAGAAGAAAACCTAGGTGTGTATCTTCCTGGCTTCAAGTTAGGCACTGGTTTCTTAATATGACCCCAAAAGCACAGCAACAAAAGAAAAAATAAATAAATCAGACTTTATCAAAATTTAAATCTTTTGTGTTTTAAAGGAAATCATCAAGAAAATGAAGAGATAACACACAAAATAAGAGAGAAAATATTTGCAAATCATATGTCAGACAAGGGACTTGTATTCAGAATGATTAAAATATTCTTACAACTCAACGATAAAAGCACAAACAACCCAATTTTTTTTTTTTTTTTGGCTGTGTTGGTTCTTCGTTACTGTGCGTGGGCTTTCTCTAGTTTTGGCGAGTGGGGGCTACTCTTTGTTGCAGTGCACTGGCTTCTCATTGCAGTGGCTTCTCTTGTTGTGGAGCACGGGATCTAGGTGCACAGGCTTCAGCAGTTGCAGCACGTGGGCTCAGTAGTTGCGCCACATGGTCCCTAGAGCGCTTGGGCTTCAGTAGTTGTGGCTCGCTGGCTCTAGAGCGCAGGCTCAGTAGTTGTGGCTTGCAGGCTCTAGAGCGCAGGCTCAGTAGTTGTGGCGCACGGGCTTAGTTGCTCCGTGGCATGTGGGGTCCTCCCGGACCAGGGATCGAACCCGAGTCCCCTGCATTGGCAGGTGGATTCTTAACCACTGCGCCACCAGGGAAGTCCTAATCCAATGTCTTAGTATGGGTTAAACTAAGCTTGTTACAGAAAAGAGAGCTCAAAATAGAGGGCTTAAAGAATGTAGACTTTTTTCTCTTTCAAGTAATAGCTCCAAAGTGGGCATTTTAGTCTGGAGACTGGTTTCGTTTCATGGGACCATTCAGGGACTCCAATTTTGACAATGTCTCTGCCCATGGTATTTTGCTCATTGCCGTTACATAACAAGATATATCCCTTCACTTATTTAGGTCCCCTTTAATTAGTAGCTGTAGAAAGGAGACATTGCTCCTAGGGCTAGGGAACAAAATGGAAGAAGTAGCATGAATAGAACGTGGGGACTTGGAGGAGGGGCTCCCACAGGCTGTGCCCAGCCCTCCAGAGGAGATGGTCCACAGCTGCGACCTCTGGGGGGCACCATGGGGCTGGTCCTCAAGTGCCCCACAGCTGGTGCTCAGACATCTGGGGGTGGGGGGCGGTTCTGAGACTGGTGTTGGAACTTCTGGGAGGAAGGTGCCATGCTTTTGAAGCTGTGAGCGCCAAAAGAAGCGGAAGGCTGGAGGTAGAGCTGTCCTCATGCTGCTGGGGGGATCTGGCTGGGACTGGAAACGGGAGGCAGGCCCCTCCTCCCTTCTCCTGCCTTCCTATCTCTGTTGCTCACTGGCGAAACCTAAAAGAAATCATCTGGCGGTGGAACAAATAGTGCTGCTCTCTATGGAAGACCTTGTACATATGTTGTTTTCTCTTTGTGGAGATATCTCCTCAGGGTAAATTCTTAGAGGGATTATATGTAGCTTTACTAGATATTGCCATATTTTTCTTCATATGAGGTTGACCCATTTTGTACTGTCAGTAACAACACATGAGAGCATTCTTGCACAGAGCCACAGGAACAGAGTGCATCGTCAGACTTCTGAATTTCTGCCAAACTAATAGATTCTAAATATGATATTTCAGTGGAGTTTTAATTCAGATTTGTTTTATGAAGTTGAACATTGTCTTATATGTTTGAGATCCATTTATGTATCTTTTTCTGTGAATTATCTGTTCATGTCTCTTGCCAATATTTATATTGGATTTTGATGATTTTACTCACATACATTAGGGCAATAGCCCTTTACTCTTTATGTGAGTAGTAATATTTCCTCCCAGTTTGTCATTTGTCTTTTGACTTTACTTATAAACTTACTTAACTCCAGAAATAAAATCATGTTAGTACCATTATGAAACTGACATATTTATGTATTAATTTTGAGGAAAATTGACATCTTAATTTTATTTGCCTTATTCAAGAACACAGGATCCTTTCCATTTGTTCAAGATTGCTATTGTGTTTTTGAAGAGTGTTTTAAGATTTTTCTCATATAAGTTTGTATATTTTTGGTTAAGTTTACTCTTTAGTATTTTACATTTTCATTGCTTTTGTAAACAAGGTTTACTTTTACATTAAGTCTTCTGTCTTACTGTTTGATATGTATGAAGGGTAATTGTTTTTGTATGTTAATTTTAAAGCTACCAACCATTACTGAATTCTTTAATGTTCGTGTTAGTTTTAGCATTGATTCCTTGGATCTTCTATGTGTATTCTGAAAACATCGGCAAATGTAATTTCACTTCTTCATTTCCAGATTTTATGCCTTTAATTGAATTGGTTTGTCTTATTACACTGGCTAATCTCCATTAAAATAGTAAGTTATAGTGGAGATAGTGAGCATCCCTGCTTTGTTCTTGACCTTAGTAGGAATGCCTCTAATGTTTCCCCAGTAAGAAGCTGAGATATATTTTATAATTTTATTATGTTAGGAAGTATCCATCAATTTCTATTTTATTGAGTTTTTTTTTTTTAACAGAAAAAGATATTGAATTGTATTAAAAGCCTTTTCAGCACTTGTGGAAATAATCTTAGCATTATCCTCCTTATATCCATTAATATGATAAATTATATTAATGGTCTTCTTAATATTGAACCATCCTTACGTTCTTAGAATAAATCCATCTTGGTCATAAAATTTGGGTTTAAAAAATTTTTTTTAACAGACTTTATTTTTTAGAGCAGTTTTAGGTTCACACCAAAATTTAAAGGAAGGTATGGAGGTTCCCCATATACTCCCTGCCCGCTACACACAAAGCCTCCTCCACTATCAACAGCCTCCACCTGAGTGGAACTTTTGCTACAATCAATGAACCTACACTGATGCATCATTATCACCCAAAGTCCATAGTTTACATGTGGGTTCACTCTTGGCATTGTACATTCTATGGGTTTGGACAAATGTGTAATGATATATACCTAACCTTATACAATAGTATCAGAACAGTACAGAACAGTTAGTCAGAATAGTACAGAACAGTTTCACTGCCCTAAAATCTTGTGCTTCACCTATTTATCCCTCTCTCCTCCAATCCTTGGAAACCACTGATCTTTTTATTGTCTCCATTGTTTTGCCTTTCCCAAAAGGTCATATAATTGGAGTCATACAGTATGTAACCTTTTCAGATTAACTTCTTTCACTTAATAATAAACATTTAAGATTCCTCTGTGTCTTTCCATGACTTGATAGTCCCTTTCTTTTTTAGCACTGAATAATATTCCATTGTTTGGATGTATCACAGTTTATTTACCGATTCACCTACTGAAGGACATCTTTATTGCTTCCAAGTTTTGACAATTATGAATAAAGTTGCTGTAAACATCCATGTGCAGATTTTTGCATGGATATAAGTTTTCAGCTCATTTGGGTGAATACCAAGGAGTGGATTGCATAAAGTATTTTTATTATTTTTTTTCCCTTCAAATTTATTTATTTATTTATTTATTTATTTTAATTTTTGAATTTTATTTTTTTATACAGCAGGTCCTTATTAGTCATCAATTTTATACACATCAGTGTATACATGTCAATCCCAATCGCCCAATTCATCACACCACCACCCCCACACCCCCTGCTCTCCCCCCTTGGTGTCCATACATTTGTTCTCTACATCTGTGTCTCAATTTCTGCCCCGCAAACCAGTTCATCTGTACCATTTTTCTAGGTTCCACATATATGCGCTAACATACGATATTTGTTTTTTTCTTTCTGACTTACTTCACTCTGTATGACAGTCTCTAGATCCATCCACGTCTCTACAAATGACCCAATTTCGTTCCTTTTTATGGCTGAGTAATATTCCATTGTATATATGTACCACACTTCTTTATCCATTTGTCTGTCGATGGGCATTTAGGTTGCTTCCATGACCTGGCTATTGTAAATAGTGCTGCAATGAACATTGGGGTGCATGTGTCTCTTTGAATTATGGTTTTCTCTGGGTATATGTCCAGTAGTGGGATTGCTGGATCATATGGTAATTCTATTTTTAGTTTTTTAAGGAACCTCCATACTGTTCTCCATAGTGGCTGTATCAATTTACATTCTCACCAACAGTGCAAGAGGGTTCCCTTTTCTCTACACCCTCTCCAGCATTTGTTGTTTGTAGATTTTCTGATGATGCCCATTCTAATTGGTGTGAGGTGATACCTCACTGTCGTTTTGACTTGCATTTCTCGAATAATTAGTGATGTTGAGCAGCTTTTCATGTGCTTCTTGGCCATCTGTATGTCTTCTTTGGAGAAATGTCTATTTAGGTCTTCTGCCCATTTTTGGATTGGGGTGTTTGTTTCTTTAATATTGAGCTGCATGACCTGTTTATATATTTTGGAGATTAATCCTGTGTCCGTTGATTCGTTTGCAAATATTTCCTCCCATTCTGAGGGTTGTCTTTTGGTCTTGTTTATGGTTTCCTTTGCTGTGCAAAAGCTTTGAAGTTTCATTAGGTCCCATTTGTTTATTTTTGTTTTTATTTCCATTACTCTAGGAGGTGGATCAAAAAAGATCTTACTGTGATTTATGTCAAAGAGTGTTCTTCCTATGTTTTCCTCTAAGAGTTTTATAGTGTCCAGTCTTAACATTTACGTCTCTAATCCATTTTGAGTTTATTTTTGTGTATGGTGTTAGGTAGTGTTCTAACATGTAGCTGTCCAGTTTTCCCAGCACCACTTACTGAAGAGACTGTCTTTTCTGCATTGCATATCCTTACCTCCTTTGTCATAGATTAGTTGACCATAGGTGCGTGGGTTTATCTCTGGGCTTTCTATCTTGTTCCATTGATCTATGTTTCTGTTTTTGTGCCAGTACCATATTGTCTTGATTACTGTAGCTTTGTAGTATAGTCTGAAGTCAGGGAGTCTGATTCCTCCAACTCTGTTTTTTTCCTTCCAGACTACTTTGGCTATTTGGGGTCTTTTGTGTCTCCAAACAAATTTGAAGATTTTTTTGTTCTAGTTCCATAAAAAATGCCATTGGTAATTTGATAGGGATTGCATTGAATCTGTAGATTGCTTTGGGTAGTAGAGTCATTTTCACAATGTTGATTCTCCCAATCCAAGAACATGGTATATCTCTCTATCTGTTGGTATCATCTTTAATTTCTTTCATCAGTGTCCTATAGTTTTCTGCATACAGTTCTTTTGTCTCCCTAGGTAGGTTTATTCCTAGGTATTTTATTCTTTTTGATGCAATGGTAAATGGGATCATTTCCTTAATTTCTCTTTCTGATTTTTCATTGGTAGTGTATAGGAATGCAAGAGATTTCTGTGCATTAATTTTGTATCCTGCAACTTTACCAAATTCATTGATTAGCTCTAGTAGTTTTCTGGTGGCATCTTTAGGATTCTCTATGTAGAGTATCATGTCATCTGCAAACAGTGACAGTTTTACTTCTTTTCCAATTTGTATTCCTTTTATTCCTTTTTCTTCTCTGACTGCTGTGGCTAGGACTTCCAAAACTATGTTGAATAATAGTGGTGAGAGTGGACATCCTTGTCTTGTTCCTGATCTTAGAGGAAATGCTTTCAGTTTTTCACCATTAAGAATGATGTTTGCTGTGGGTTTGTTGTATATGGCCTTTATTATGTTGAGGTAGGTTCCCTCTATGCCCACTTTCTGGAGAATTTTTATCAGAAATGGGTGTTGAATTTTGTCAAAAGCTTTTTCTGCATCTATTGAGATGATCATATGGTTTTTATTCTTCAGTTTGTTAATATGGTGTATAGCATTCATTGATTTATGTATATTGAAGAATCCTTGCATCCCTGGGATAAATCCCACTTGATCATGGTGAATGAAGCTTTTAATGTGTTGTTGGATTCTGTTTGCTAGTATTTTGTTGAGGATTTTTGCATCTATATTCATCAGTGATATTGGTCTGTAATTTTCTTTTTGTAGTATCTTTGTCTGGTTTTGGCATCAGGGTGATGGTGGCCTCATAGAATGAGTTTGGGAGTGTTCCTTCCTCCACAATTTTTTGGAAGAGGTTTAGAAGGATGGGTGTTAGTGCTTCTCTAAATGTTTGATAGAATTCACCTGTGAAGCCATCTGGTCCTGGACTATTGTTTGTTGGAAGATTTTTAATCACAGTTTCAATTTCATTACTTGTGATTGGTCTGTTCATATTTTCTATTTCTTCTTGGTTCAGTCTTGGAAGGTTATGCCTTTCTAAGAATTTGTCCATTTCTTCCAGGTTGTCCATTTTATTGGCATAGAGTTGCTTGTAGTAGTCTCTTAGGATGCTTTGTATTTCTGCGGTGTCTGTTGTAACTTCTCCTTTTTCATTTCTAATTTTATTGATTTGAGTCCTCTCCCTCTTTTTCTTGATGAGTCTGGCTAATGGCTTATCAATTTTTTTTATCTTCTCAAAGAACCAGCTTTTAGTTTTATTGATCCTTGCTATTGTTTTCTTTGTTTCTATTTCATTTATTTCTGCTCTGATCTTTATGATTTCTTTACTTCTGCTAACTTTGGGGTTTGTTTGTTCTTCTTTCTCTAGTTCCTTTAGGTGTAAGGTTAGATTTTTTATTTAAGATTTTTCTTGTTTCTTGAGGTAGGCTTGTATAGCTATAAACTTCCCTCTTAGAACTGTTTTTGCTTCATCCCATAGATTTTGGATTGTCATGTTTTCATTGTCATTTGTTTCTAGGTATTTTTTGATTTCCTCTTTGATTTCTTCAGTGATCTCTTGGTTATTTAGTAATGTATTGTTTAGCCTCCATGTGTTTGTGTGTTTTACGTTTTTTCCCTGTAATTCATTTCTAATCTCATAGCATTGTGGTCAGAAAAGATGCTTGATATGATTTAAATTTTCTTAAATTTACTGAGGCTTGACTTGTGACCCAAGATGTGATCTATCCTGGAGAATGTTCCGTGCGCAGTTGAGAAGAAAGTCTAATCTGCTGTTTCTGGATGGAATGTCCTATAAATATCAGTTAAATCTATCTGATCTATTGTGTCATTTAAAGCTTCTGTTTCCTTATTTATTTTCATTTTGGATGATCTCTCCATTGGTGTAAGTGAGGTGTTAAAGTCCCCCACTATTACTGTGTTACTGTCAATTTCCTCTTTTATAGCTGTTAGCAGTTGCCTTATGTATCGAGGTGCTCCTGTGTTGGGTGCATATATATTTATAATTGTTATATCTTCTTCTTGGATTGATCCCGTGATCATTATGTAGTGTCCTTCCTTGTCTCTTGTAGCATTCTTTATTTTAAAGTCTATTTTATCTGATATGAGTACTGCTACTTCAGCTTTCTTTTGATTTCCATTAGCATGGAATATCTTTTTCCATCCCCTCACTTTCAGTCTGTATGTGTCCCTAGGTCTGAAGTGGGCCTCTTGTAGACTGCATATATATGGGTCTTGTTTTTGTATCCGTTCAGCAAGCCTGTGTCTTTTGGTTGGAGCATTTAATCCATTCACATTTAAGGTAATTATCGATATGTATGTTCCTATGACCATTTTCTTAATTGTTTTGGGTTTGTGTTTGTACGTTGTTTTCTTCTCTTGTGTTTCCCACTTAGAGAAGTTCCTTTAGCATTTGTTGTAGAGCTGGTTTGCTGGTGCTGAATTCTCTTAGCTTTTGCTTGTCTGTAAAGCTTTTGATTTCTCCATCAAATCTGAATGAGTTCCTTGCTGGGTAGAGTACTCTTGGTCGTAGGTTCTTCCCTTTCATCACTTTAAGTATATCATGCCACTTACTTCTGGCTTGTAGAGTTTCTGCTGAGAAATCAGCTGTTAACCTTATGGGAGTTCCCTTGTATGTTATTTGTCGTTTTTCCCTTGCTGCTTTCAATAATTTTTCTTTGTCTTTAATTTTTGCCAGTTTGATTACTATGTGTCTCAGCGTGTTTCTCCTTGGGTTTATCCTGTATGGGACTCTGTGCTTCCTGGACTTGGGTGGCTATTTCCTTTCCCATGTTAGGGAAGTTTTCGACTATAATGTCTTCAAATATATTCT
Source organism: Balaenoptera borealis (assembly GCF_965194805.1). Taxonomy (NCBI): domain Eukaryota; kingdom Metazoa; phylum Chordata; class Mammalia; order Artiodactyla; family Balaenopteridae; genus Balaenoptera; species Balaenoptera borealis. The sequence goes on along the minus strand of NC_138866.1, from coordinate 37,303,733 downwards.
CGGGTCCTTTCTCTCTCTCTTCTCCTTCTGGGACCCCTATAATGCCTATGTTGTTGCATTTAATGTTGTCCCAGAGGTCTCTTAGGCTGTCTTCATTTCTTTTCATTCTTTTTTCTTTATTCTGTTCTGCAGCAGTGAATTCCACCCTTCTGTCTTCCAGGTCACTTATCCGTTCTTCTGCCTCAGTTATTCTGCTATTGATTCCTTCTAGTGTAGTTTTCACTTCAGTTATTGTATTGTTCATCTCTGTTTGTTTGTTCTTTAATCCTTCTAGGTCTTTGTTAAACATTTCTTGCATCTTCTCGATCTTTGCCTCCATTCTTTTTCCGAGGTCCTGGATCATCTTCACTATCATTATTCTGAATTCTTTTCCTGGAAGGTTGCCTATCTCCACTTCATTTAGTTGTTTATCTGGGGTTTTATCTTGTTCCTTCATCTGGTACATAGCCCTCTGCCTTTTCATCTTGTCTATCTTTCTGTGAATGTCCAAATTTATTTTTAAAAATACTTCAAACCTGCTAGTGTTGGAGGGTCTCCTGCAGAGGTGGGGCGTGGATGTAGCTCACTGTGGGGACAAGGACACTGGCAGCAGAAGTTCTGGGAAGTACTCCTTGGTATGAGCCTCCCAGAGTCCGCCATTAGCCGCACAAAAGAGCCCAGGTAGGCTCAAGTATTTTTATTTTTAATGTGCTTTTGTATTCTGCTGCTGATATTGACTTAAAAATTTTTACATTTATATGCATAAGTGAGAGTGGTGCAGTAGTTGTCATATTTTGGAATTGATGTCATGCTGGCTTTGTAAAAACAATTTGGAATATTTTCTTCTTTTAAAATGCTCTGAATCAATATATGTAGCATCTAAGTATCAGATCTTTGGGGATTTAGAATTACCTTGTGAAACCATCTGGGCCTGGCACTTTTTTGTGTAGATAGTTCTTTGATATCTTTCTTTATTTCTTCTAATAAAATTGGTTTGTCTAGGCTTTCAGTCTTTACTGGGATTAATTTTGGCATATTGTGATTTCCATTAAATCTAGGTTTTCCAATGTATTTTTGTAATACTATGAAAATAATTATGTTACACTATGTAAGTTTCTGTTCCTATAACCCCTTGGCATTTCTTATTTTGAATGTTTATGCATTCTTCCTCTATTTCTGGAGTAGCTTCTTTAGTGGTCTGTCATTAAAATATTTTTTATTTTCAGATAATCAGCATATTGATTATTTATCAGTCCTCCTGTTTCTCTATATTCAACCTCATTGCTTTTGTTGTTATTTTCTTCCTCTGCTTTTCTTTGCTTTAGCTTTTCATGTTAGAAGTAGAATTCATTTATAGTCATTCTTTTATTCTTATTGTATAAATATTTGAAAGCTGTAAATTTTTCTGTAATCACTGATTTGTTTTTTATAGATTCTGATATGTATTGTTTCCATTAGCATTATTTTTTTTGGATATGATTTGAGTTTAATTTATATTGTATTTTCCATTTCATCCAATACTTCTTTAATAGTACACTTTAAAATTTTCAGGTGGAAAGGACTATTTGTTTTCCAGATTTTGTCATCAATTTTTAGTTTCATTATAGTATTTATTACTATTATTGTTTAATCAAAATACTATTTACATTATTTTTACTTTTTTCTACTATTGAGGAGTTCTTTGTGAAATAATACAAAGCCAGTTTTCATGACTGAGTCTATGTGTGCTTGATAAGAGAGTATATTCTCTATTTTTGAGGTGTAAATCTGAATACATCAATAAGACCTACCTTATTTATTATGTTGTTTAGGTTTTCAATATCTCTGCTTAATTTGATCCATTAGACCTGTCTTTCCTTGACAGATATATTGATGTCTCTTATTTTTACCATTTTTTACTGTGAGCTGAGCAGTGTGATTAATTCACTGCTTAGCATTTGAGAGTAAAACAAATAACAAGATGTACAACTGGATTCCTCTAAATGATACATTTATTTCTGCTAAAAACTTCTCTAGGTTCTAATCTAGGGACTGCCACTACTAGTTTTATGCCATTAGGGGCCTCAGTCTTCTTTTGTGTACAATGAAGTGAGCTGTGGAATATTTTTTTAACCCAATACTTTGATTTACCAATTCAATAAAAGTGCTTTTGAAATAATACATTTCTAAGCCCCACTGTTACTAACTAAAATTATTGTAATAATAGCTATCATTTGTTGAGTGCCTACTGAATGCCAGGCTCCATGCTTAGCATTCTACATATACTATTTCACTGAATCATAGCATGTTTGTTTTAATTTTTCTTCAAACTCTGGAATGTTGGACTCTTGATTCAATAGGCAGAAACTCAATTGATTGGCTCAGTATTTTAGGAGACCGTCTACTGCATAAATTGGCAGGGCACACTTGCATGTTGTTGGACACACCTTTCTACTTGAATCAGGACAATGGTCAGAAAGATCACATTGGTCCAGGGAGCAATTAGCCAACATGTATTTGTTAGTTTCTTGGTTTGGCAGGAAACAAGACCAGAATGAGATAAGGAGCTCAGGTCTTTACAGGGTGTGACTGGACTCTTGGACAAAGAGGAACAGAGCTGTTTTCCTGGCCAGCTATTTTCATCCCAGGCTTACACATGTGCTCCCAATGTGGTAAAAAATATTGTAGCAAAATATTGTTAACAGCCTAACAAGGAATGTTTAGTTGTAAACCAATCTCCTTATATCTTTAGTGGTAACATTGTTAATAAAACAGAAGCAAGTAGTAACATGGTCTTACACTGCCTCGGATTAATTAATATTATACCTGCCTCTTCAGCTAAAGATACTTTGTGTTGTTCTTAAATTCACTTACCATTGGGCCAATCATTTAACATTTTCTTCTATTACCATCATGTTGATAAATACATGATACTATTGTCAATACTCTCCCCTTCTGTGCCCATGGCAGAGACTCAGTTTCTAATCAACTTGTATTCTTTCTTGCAAAACCTAGATGCAGCCCCATAATCCTTCTCAACATGGCACCCAAGTACCAGACTAGAATTTGCTCCCAGTATAAAATCCATTGCCTTTCTTATTCAGGCACTCTGGATGCAAAAGACAAGGAACTCACAGTCTAGTGTGGGATGCAGGGATGTAAACAGCAACTGTAGTTCAGAGAGGAGTTGCTGCCTAACTTAAAGAGTGTTGACTCTAATTCCTTTAGTGGCATGAGGATGTCCAACTCACGTGGATGCCTCAGGCCATGTTTTCTGCCTTGCTCAGTACAATGTGCCAGCATATATTGAATGTCTGCTTCAGTAGTTCTCACCATGTGCCACAGCATGCTTGTGTACCCAGTCACAGATGTGCTTTCAGTTTGATCAATTTGCAAAACGTATGCTTCGCACAATTGGAGCTGGCAAAGTCTCTCAGGTGAGCTGTTGAGCTGGATGGATCTTTTGCTATAAATACAGAGGCCTGATGTAAATAATAGCTAAGAGACATAACATGACATCATACTATGTTACTGTACTATGTCTGTGTTTTGGTGTATGGGAGAATGTGGGCACAGCTGGGTTCATGGCAGCCCTTACTCTGCCCGTCAGAGATGTAAGTGTATGAGCCATCCCTTCACATGCCTAGTGTTGTATTTCAAAAGAACCAGGTGTGTCTCTGTTTGGCTTAGCATTACATTTTATTTTCATTTTCAGTGCTCCTGCCTTTAGTCTAATTTGTGAATTTAAAAGTAGGTATTAATTTAATATCCAAATTGGCATGGCTAGGAGACACCACAGGTAATTAAGAGGCTCTAATTGTGGACATCTGAAAACATTAGAGACACTTTATTCTGGACTCTTTTAAGTGCACTAGATACAATATGGAACAACAGTCCTTTCACTTTGAGGACTTATAGCCTAGACGCCTGGAATGGAACAATAATTAAGAAATTATTCATAACATCTTCTCCAGAGACTGTTGCCATGATGATTTTGGCATTTACTATAAAAGAAGCAACCCACATAAAATAGAAACAAATAGAATGAATAGAACAGAGAAGGAAAATAGCACACAATGCTTTGTAGACAGCTTCACGAATCCTGAAGACCAACTCCTCCCCAAAGTTGATTTGCATGTATTATATCAGGCAAAATGGTGCTATGGAAAGACATCCCAGGACCAGAAGGATATTCTTGCTTTATAGACCATTGTTGTGACCCAAGCCATTAATTATAGATAATGTAAACCTAGGTAGTCCAAGAAGAGAAGTGATACTATCAGAAGGATTATCTTGGAATACAAGGAAGAACAGTAGATTGGGAGTGTGCTGTTTTGTGAAGAGTTGAGCTATTGACCATCAAGATAATGTGCTTTTTAAAAAAAGTTTATTTATTTTACTTATTTTTTTGGCTGCGTTGGGTCTTCATTGCTGCACGTGGGCTTTCTCTAGTTGCGGTGAGTGGGGGCTACTCTTCGTTGCGGTGCGCAGGCTTCTCATTGAGATGGCCTCTCTTTTTGCGGAGCACAGGCTCTAGGCACGCAGGCTTCAGTAGTTGCGGCATGAGGGCTCAGTAGTTGTGGCTCGCAGGGTCTAGAGCGCAGGGTCAGTAGTTGTCGCTCCGCAGCATGTGGGATCTTCCTGGGATCGAACCCTGTCCCCTGCATTAGCAGGCGGATTCTTAACCACTGCGCCACCAGGGAAGTCCCTAATGTGCTTTTTAAACAACTTACTGGAATCATCCTGCTAAGAAGGTACAGCTTTTTGAAATAATTGTCTCAAATTGTGGCTACAATTTTCAGCTACTTTTTTTCCACGAATGTATGTTAACTGAATGCTTTATCAGACCTCTTAATCTCTGGTCCTTACCATTTAGTTTGGGTCATAAGCACCAAATTTAAGTAATCCAGGCAAGATTCTCGAGCCATACAACACATATGAACTTGGACCTATAAAAAATTAAATTTGATTGTGATACAAACTCAATAGAGAAATACTTTAAAGTCACTGTTTCTTCATGTGATTATAGTGAGTTGACACAATACCTTTCATTTAGGACCTCGAGTGCCTCCGTAATACTGTAATAGCAGCACAGGAGGTAAGTGGGAGTCAGTTGACATCATCCTGAGCCCAAAGGCACTGAGTAATTTGCTGGAAAATCAAACTGGCACTTGCAGTTTGGATTCCCGAGGATCTAGTTTCCACTGAGTTTCAGACCTGAAAGTTGTATATCGTGTTGTAAGATTGAGGCTGTTCTCCACTCCCCAGAGTCCAGGGGGCAGGAGGGACCCTGCATTCTGCATTATTAACAAGCGCCTCCCCTTCCCTCCAGGTGACACTGAGGTCTGGACCACGCTGTAGGAAATACTGATCCAGATCTTAAAGGCCATCTAATTCAAATTTCTCATTTTACAAAGGGTTCACAAACGTTTACTGACTTGATCAAGGTCTGGTAGCTAATTCGCAGATCTCCTCTCTTACCCCCACTTCCAAGACCCCGGAATCCAAGAATGTTAGAGGAGTTTCTCGCTGAAATCGACCCAAAAAGCTTCTTTGAGGCAGTTTGTGACATGCCCCCCCACCCCCGGTGGTTAACCTGCATTCTGAGTTAGCATCTCCCTCAGACCATCTCTGATGTTCCAGAACAGGAAAGAAAGTTGCCAGCCCTGGGCTGCGGCAGGGCCTGCGGGGGGAGGCGGCTGCTCCGCCTCCAGCACTCGCGGGCGGGCTCGACACAGGCCGCCGAGCGGCGAGCGCGGGACTCGGCGGCTGGCGGCGGGCGGGGAAGGCGCGGGGCGTGGTTTGCAGCTTTCCGAGCGCCGAGGAGCGGAGCGCGCTCTGCTGCGCCCCGAGCCTTCCGCTGGACCAAAAAGGCGAGTGGGAGACCGAGCAAAAGGCGCGATCGAAGGAGCAAGGCGAGTGGGGCGCCGACCCGGGCTGGCTCCAGCCCGCGCCCTCGCCCCTTGCCGGGCCGGCAGCAGGGGAGCGCGGCGGCAGGGCCCCTGCACCCCGGTGCGCCCCGGAGAGAGCGGTCTGTGGCAAGGGAAGGAGAACGGGAGGGAGGGGAAGGGGCGGGGGCGAAGGAGGGCAAGGTCCCCGAGCCGGGGGAGAGGGCGGCGGGAGACGGGACCCGGCCCACTGCGGGGGTCCGAGCCCGGCCACGGGAAACTTTGCCCGGGTGGGAAGAGCGGGGTGCGTGGAAGGCGCCGCAAACTTGTCAGCGGGCGGGGCGCTTCGGGGATTGGAGCGAGCGCCAGCGAGTGGCGTTTGTCTCTCCGGCTTCTTTGTGTCACCTCCGGTCCCTAGCCCGCCGGTCCGCCCGCCTGGGAAAGGGGCTGCGCCGGGGGCGCGGCCCCCATCCACTCGTCGCCCGCCTCGGGCCCAGGCCCGGGCGCTGGCGGTCCGCTGATTGTTTTCGTTCCTCGCGTCACGCCTGGGCGGGAAAGATTTTGAACGCCGCGTGAGCTAGAACGCGGAGAGCCGCGGCGCGGAGATTGCCAGACCGTGGGCGGCGCGAGGCTAGCCCCGGGTCTCCGAGGACCTGCGGGCGGGGCTCACCGGGCTGGAGAGCGCGCGGGGCCCTGGGGGCCCCGGCACGGTAGGAACCGCAGCGGCCGAGCGCCTCCTCGGCGGGGGCCGCTTGGACGGCTAGGATTATAATTCCATTTCGATTGCTTGGGGTCTTTGTTGTCTGAAATTGAGGGTCTGACGGTAGCACCTTCTCCTTTTTGGGTTGTTTTTCTTCTGTTAAAAAAGAGCGAGGGGAGACTTATGTGGAATCTGCTGCTCCAAACAACATTAGCCACCTTATTTGATGGAGGTTGAGCAGTCCTGTGTAACCTTTGCCTTTGTGGACGCCTGTTATTTCCGAAAGTTATTATTTTCTCCTCCCCTAGTGAAAGGGAGCGTCTGAGCCAGATGCTAGCAGGCACGATGGTGTACATGCACCAGCAAGTCAGAGTCAAACCCAGGAGGTTTTTTCTAGCCGCTCAACACTTTTGCATCGCTTTTTTTTTTTTTTTTTAAGTTTGTTTGATTTCAAACAACTTTCATCTGCTTTCCTAAAAGTTTCCAGAGCTCCGAAGAACTCCTTGCAGATATTACGTGGTTGTGCGAGGATAAGTCCGACCACTTTTAGGGTTGGGGTTACAGTTAAGCCCCGGAACCATACCTGGCCCGCTCACCACTCGGGTGCCCGCCCTTGAGCCATTGTAAACATCATCGGGTTGAGTGTTCACCTTTTATGAGATGGAATATTTGGTGTGTTTTTATATTTTAATGCACCACTCCTTCTTTAGTTACCTTCCCTTTCTGGAAAACTCTCTTGAGACTCCCCCGGGCTCTTCCTGAGATAATTACTGAGTGGCCTTAGCTGCGCCATCACGCCCCCCACCCCCGCAAGCACCCGAGGGAGCAGAGAACAGGTGCAATCCTCATTAAGTTTTTTCGTGGTGAAAACTCTGGAGATGTCTAAGTAAGTAAAAAGTGAAAATTCTTAGTTCTTTGTCCATATGTTTGAGTTAATGAGCTTTATTTGAAGCCAACAAAAGTCAAAATCAAATCAGTTTGGTCAGCTCAACCTTGTACATTAAGATTGTTTTTAAAAAAAATCTTATAAGTTTACCCAGTTAGAAATTTACAAGCATTTCAGTGCATTAGTGCTAGTTGTGTTTGCAGGATATTGCAGTATGTTTAGAGAACTGAGTCACAATGGGATTTTTCTAGGTTGTGCCCTCAACAGCATAACTGAGAGTTTAATGTAAAGCTCAAAACTGGAATCAGTCACGTCTTGATAAGTAAGGGAAAGTGTGGAAAGCAATTGATTCATTTGTGATTACCCGTATGTTTTAAATATAGATTTTCAATAATTTCACAAAATTATTTTTTCATTTACTCAGATGAGCTCTTAACATATGCCAGCCACTGTGCTGGACTCTGGAGTTCCAAATAATAATAATAACTATTTATGGAATACTTATTTTGTACCAGTAAATGTTTCACATAGGTTACCTCATTCATCTAATAAAAATTTATTGAATGCTTACAATGTACTGTGCTAGGTGCTGGAGTTATAATAATGCACAGGACAGCTGTGGTTCCCGCCTTTATCTTAGCAAGTCGGGAAGATAGGCAGAACATAAAAGACATTACTAAACTAATCATAGTTTTAAAATGTAAATCAGATCACACCACTCGTCCTGCAGTGCAGTGTGTTGTAGGGTAGGAGGTGAGGAGAGGAGAGAGGCGTGGAAGATCAGCAGAGGAGATAGCATTGAGTCAGGAAAGAGCTTGATAGCGTGTGGATTGATTGGACCTGAGAGTAGGTCTTGTTGCTGAGCTCTGTCAGCTGCAGGGAGAGAACTAAATGATGAGAGAGTGGTAATCAGGTGACAGATCATGCAGGGCCTCTTAGGCCAAAGTTTGGATACATTCACATTGAATCCTCATATATACCCTTTTGGCCCTATTTTATAGTTTATAAAACTGAAGTAACTTTCTGAGTCTGCACAGTAGGTGAATGGCACAGCCTAGGATAGGAAGCCAGGCTCTCAGTCTCCACTTATATTTAGCCACTATGCCAGCATCAAAAGACATAGTCCGTATCCTGATGGACCTGTTTGTCTAGTGAAGACAAGCCATTGCAATACACACATGGTGGTGCTAGAAAAGATGTGTTCTAGGGGCTGTGGGAGGAGGAAAGCACCTAATTCTGCCTAGGAATGGGGCAGGCCAAATTGGGAAAAATGAAAATATTTTTCCTTTTTTTCAGAATTATGAAATGTTTCAGCTTAGCTATAATTCAGAAATAATCTTAATGTTAAATGCAATAGCCCATTCTTCAGGGCTTCACTGTGTGTTCTCTCTTTTTTTTTTTTCTTACTTTCATACTTACCAATTACCTGAGTCATGTGTCCCCTTTCCTACTTTTACAAAATAAAAGATTGTGTCTGGAATACTGTAAAATCACTTGTATTTAAAGCCTGTAATTCTTTGTGAAATTGCAGGTTAAGTTCTTTTTTGATTGTTTTTATCTTAAGCTGTCTAGCCTTTCTCATTTTGTGTGATAATTTTATAAACAGCTTAATTGAATGTAATTGACATACAGTAAGCCGCATATTTTAGAGTGTTAAATTTGATGAGTTTTTGACTTATGTATAGATCTGTGAATCCATCTTTCCCTCTGGTCCCTCCCTACACCCTGCATCCTTCTTTCCCAAGTAACCAGTGGTAGCTCTGACCCTATGGATTATTTCGTATTTTCAGAATTTTATATGACTGGTATCACATAGTCTGTTCTCTTTTTTTGTCTGGTTTCTTTCACTCAACATAATTATTTTGAGATTCATCTATGTTGTTGTGTGTACCAGCAGTTGATTCCTTTTTATTGCTGAGTGGTGTTCTATTGTATGGGTATACCCAAGTTCATTTATCCATTCACCTATTGATAGACGTTTGGTTTTTTCCAGTTTTTGGCTGTTAAAAATAAAGCTGCTGTGAACATTATGTTCAGTCTTTGTATGGACACCTACTTTCTAGGAGCAGAATGGCTAGATCATATGGTAGGTGTATGTTTAACTTCTAAAGAAGCTCCCATACTTTCCCAAAGTGGTTATATCATTTTACATTCCCAGATTAGTGCGTGAGGGTTCCAGTTGCTCTGCATCCTTGTGAACACTTGGTATGGTTAAACTTTCATAGCCATTCTGTTAGATGTGTAGTAGTATCTCATTGTGGTTTTAATTTGCATTTCCCTGATGACCAATGATGTGCTTATTTACCATCCATATAATATCTTTTTTTGTTGTTGAAGTTTCTCTTTGCATTTTTTGCTCATTTTTAATTGGGTTAGTCACTTCCTTATTGAGTTTTGAGAGTTTTTTTTTATATATTCTGGATACAAGTCCTTTATCAGATACATGATTTGCAAATATTTACTTTCAGTCTATTGCTCGTCTTACATTCTCTTAACAGATCGTTGAAGAAGTTTTAAATTTTACTAAAGTCCAATATATCAATTTATTCTTTTATGGATTATACTTTTGGTGTTATACCTAATAAATCTTTGCCTAACTCAAGGTCACAAAGATTTTTTTCCTTAGAGTTATAAAACTCATAGGAAAACTCTATAAAAGAATGTAAAACCATGAAGTCTTTCGTTGTACGTTTAGGTCCATCTACTTTGAGTTAATTTTTGTTTATGGAGCTGGAGTATGGGTTGAAGTTTACCCTACTGCCACCAGGAACACTTAACATGTTTTGGAGATGAGATAATGTCTGGAGACAATGTGGTGGGGTGGGGTGGGTGGGTATTTGCTATTGGCATCTAGTGGGTCAAGGCCAGGGATGCTGCTAAAGATGCTGCAATGAACAGGAGAGATCCTCTCAACAAAGAATCATTCAGCCGAAATGTCAGTAGTGTCAAGGTTGAGAAACCCTAGGCTAGAGGTTTATCAATTTTATTGACCTCGATGAATCAGCTCTTGGTTTCATTTATATTTTCTGTCTTCTGTTTAATTGATTTTTACTCTGATCCTTATTATTATTTCCTTTCTTCTACTTACTTTGAGTTTAATTTTACTCTTCTTATTCAAGTCACTGCGACCTTTTTCCTTTTCTGATATAGGTGTTTAGTTCTTTAAATTTCCTCAGTACAGTACTGCTTTAGGGAATTCTCACAAATTTAAATAGGGTGTGATTTCATTTTTATTCAGTTCAAAATGCTTAAAAATTTTTCTTTGGATTTATTGTTTGACCTTGAGTTACTTAGGAGTTTATTACTTAGTTTCCAGACATTTGTGGATTTTCCAGGCATGTTTCTGTTATTTCTAAATTTAGTTTTCTTATTGTCTAAGAGCATAACTTATATGGCTCAAATTCTTTTATATTTACTGAGAGTTATTTTAAAGCCCAGAATATCATTAATTTTGGTAAATGTTTTGTGTGTGCTTGAAAAGACTGTGTATTCTAATTATACAATGTCAAGGGAACATACCATCAACATGATATCACTGTTCATGTTAACCTTGATTACCTGGCTGAGGTAGTGTTTGTCAGGTTTCCCTCCTATAAAGTTACTCTTTTCTCCCTGTTCTGTCCTTTGCTTTTTTAGATGGAAGTCACTATGTGTAGCCCACATTTAAGGAGTAGAGAGTTATCCTTCTTCTCCTTGAAAGGTATTGCTTTTTTTACCCCACGTGACAATCTCTGACTTTTAATTCTGGTATTTAGGCCATTTATATTTAAAATGATTATTGATTATGGTTCACTTTAAATGTATAATCTTGCTATTTGTTTTCTGTTTTTCTCATCTGTTCTTTGTTTCCTTTTTTCTCTTTTTCTGTCTTTGATTGGATTAATTGAATTTTGGTCATTATAGTTTATATCCTTTTTTTTTGCTTATTAGAACTCATTCTTTTTTAAATTTTTAAATTTTTATTTTTTTAACATCTTTATTGGAGTATAACTGCTTAACAATGGTGTGTTAGTTTCTGCTGTATAACAAAGTGAATCAGCTGTATGTATACATATATCCCCATATCTCCTCCCTCTTGCGTCTCCCTCCCACCCTCCCTATCCCACTCCTCTAGGTGGTCACAAAGCACCGAGGTGATCTCCCTGTGCTATGCAGCTGCTTCCCACTAGCTATCTATTTTACATTTGGTAGTATATATAAGTCCATGCCACTCTCTCTCTTTTTTTTTTTTTTTTTAATTTGGCTGCACCCCGTGGCTTCTGGGATCTTAGTTCCCTGACCAGGGTTTGAATCCATGCCCTGGGCAGTGAAACCACTGGACTGCCAGGGAATTCCCTACCTGCCATTCTTTATTTTGTTATTTTAGTGTTTGCTTTAGGGTTTATAGTATACATCTTTAACTTATCACAGTTTAACTTCAAGTGTTATATTATACCACTTCAATGAAAGCCTTGTAATAGTATATTTCCCATGTCTCTCTGCTTTGTGCTATCGTCATACATTTTACTTTTTGTCTGTTATAGACCCTACACTACATTATTATTTTTTGTTTGAGCAGTCAATTATTTTTTTCAGGGATCTAAATAACAAGAAAAAAATCATATATTGACCCATGGTTACACAGGTTATATTCTTTGCTTTACTATTATTAAATGAAAATAAAGAAATCATACATATTGAGGTTACTGGATTCATATTTATGAGTATATTCTAACTTGTAATTTTAGAATAAACATTAAAGAGGTAGTGAAATTTGGAAATCAGAGCATAGTTCATTTTCTTAAACTAAATCCACTGAATTGTCATTGAGCTGATCATTGCTGTAATAGAAGGATACTTCAGGATACTGTGGTGTATTACAAGATTCAGAACACCTGGACTTGGAGAACTCTCCAGACAGGCACTGATGAGTGTGCTGTACTTCTTTTCTTTCCTTTGGGCAGCATTAGGAAAAGGGAAATGGCTAGGCAGAAAGAGTCTGTCCTCCCATGCTGACATTTTCCAGACCCTGAGAAACTTTGATAGATGAGTTTGAAAGCACTTCTTTCTTTCAGTGGTGTATGAGATGAAGAGCACTTGGTTATAGCTCCTCAGGTCAGAGTAACACATTTGACAAAGTGAGCCTCAAGCTTCTGCTTGTCAGTGTCCATGTTTGACTGAAAACTCCAATCTGAGATGCAGTTCTAGAACTCGTCAAAATTTGCTATCTACTTGTTGCTTTGGTTCCAGCTGACTTTTAGTTTTCCTTTATCAGTGAGTAGCTCCTTTCCATCTGGGTATGTAAATGTGCTCCTATTCTGAATGTTAATACGTTGACAAACACTCAGCTATAAATGAGTGAGAAAACTTAACTCATCCAACAAATTAATTTACTTTGTAAATATTTATTCAATCTGGGCTCTGGCACATTGATGAAAATTTATGTCCCTTGCCCTTCAAAAGCTAACTGTCTCATAAGAGAAAGGCCCACAAGTAGAGAAGCATGCGTTCCAATGTGGTAATTGGTGGAATGGATATATGAACTGGGCAGTGGGAGTAAGCCTCGAGCAGTGGTTCTCAAAGTGTGGTCCAGGAACCAGTAGCATCAAACCTACTCGTTCAGAAACCTACAGGGTGGGGCCCAGCAATCTGTGTTTACCAAGTCTTCCAAGTGATTCTGATGCACGCTCAAGATTGTGAACCAGTGGCATAGAGGATTAGATAATCTCTGAGATTTTTTTCCCCCAGGTCCTAATTTCTACAAATATGGTTTAGAAATGTGATATTTACCCCATTGTATTGTACTTTAAGAACTGTTTTAGCATGAATGAATTGGTATGTAAAACGTTAATGCTATGCGGGTAAAACAGGAATTCAAAATGGTAAAGATATGCCTGACACTGGGACAAAAGTAAATTAGATTTAAAAAAACTTTATTATGAAAAATTTTAAGTACATATTCAAAAGCAGAGATAATAGTGAAATGAACTCCTATGTAAACATTACCCAGTATCAATAGCTATCAAGTCCTGCCAATTTGGTTTTACCTATACCCTCACCTATCCCCCCTGTGCTGGGTTATTTTGAAGTAAATTCCACATATCATATCATTTCATCAATAAATAATTAGATTTAAAATTATTTGAGCTATTAAGTTGCTAGAGATGAATTTGAAACCGAATCACATATAGCCATTTCACGTTTCCATGTTAAATTATAGATAAAGTTTGTCTGGAGTTCATTTACACAAAAGATGAGTAAAACAAAACAGTTGTGTGGGCAGGTGTATATATATTCCTATTAGTATAAAATCCATTAAAAATAAATATACTGGTTACAACAGTGCAAATATTTTATGTACCCTCATCATCATTATAGCAATATATACATTATATTTATAAATAGTATTCCAGGATAGTAAGAAAAATATATCCATATGCTGCCAAAATTGAAATACTGTGCTTGAAGGGGAAACTTTAATTTGAAAGGCAAATTTTTAGGAAGGATGGTATTATAAAAAGGTTTTACAGATTTCTAGGCAAATTTTTAATATATTTAAATTAAAATTTCTCATTACTCATTTCGGCAGTTATGTTGCTTCATTTGGAAAGATAAAGGTAGTCAACATTTAGGGATGAACAATACATCTTAAACAATAAATCCACTTACCTTAATCTATGTGCTACACACAGTCTTATCAAGGTTAGAGCTCAGGCTATAAGACAGTTCATGTTCGGAGAAAGGGGACAGAATTAACTTTCACAGACTTTTCACAAACACGTAGAAAACTACCTGTTTTCTCCCACTGTGGCTTTGGAGTACAAGTTGTGATATCCTGAGGAAAAGCTGATAGTAATACGACTGAGCTCTTCGTGTTTGGCTGCTTTTGAATGATACATTAATTAATGGGTCGTACCATAGGAGTTAGCTAATTTTCATTTAAAAAATGCTAATTACTCAGAAGTAATTTTTATCTGAAGTGTAAGTTGCAACAAAATAAATAAAGCTGTTCAAGATTGTTCCCCATGCCCCCCAAATAAATTTTTTAAAACCCTACAACTCAAATGCACCTGAGCTATTAGTACTAAGGTAGGTTATAGTCAACGTTTGATGGGATTGTTTGATAGAATAATGCATGCTAGAGCTTTTAGTTCAAAATTTTGAGCTAGTGATTCAGAAAGAAAAAAATAAAGAATTAACTATAAATTCTGTTTATAAAGCAGTTAAAGGTGTGTCTTATTTTTCATGCTAGTATGTTTACAAAGAAAATAGGTGACTAGCAGTCTCTTGTTTGACTATCTTTTGTAGTTACTCATTTGATGACACTGAGTAAAAATTTTTCCTCTGTTAATGGGACTTTGTTTAAAAGAAAGTATGTTACCTTTGTAGTCTCGGTGCTTTTTTCATTTTAGGAAACTCCAACTCAGTTGTGTAATAATTAATTTTATAAACAGTGTTTAGTCCAGAACTGATTATATTTCCTTTTGAGCCAGATGAAAAGAAACTCCCAAATGTTTATAATCACAGGTTGATGATTTGGTTCCAAGACTCTGTTGGTGATGGTTTCTGAGACTCGGAAGGTAAGCTTGCTTCTTTCATCAATCATCATGTTGTCTCGCATGTGTTTTCTTAGCAACAGCTGCTGATTTCAGGTTTGAGCTAGGAAAGTATGTTTTGAAATGATCCAGCATATTCTTTCAGGTTATATATGCCTGTTAAACCTTACAGGCTTACTGTTAATGTTGTATGTTCCACCATGAAGGAATGATTTCATTCTCTTCCTGTCCCTGCCTTCCTAATCATTTTTCTTCTGTTTTTTGTTTTGTTTTGTTTTGTTTTCTTTTTAAGGGGGTTGAGGGTGGGTGTAATAAAAGAGAAAAATAAAGGAACCTGGAAGACTGTGGACATGCTCATTTATGACTCTGGACCAGAGCAGAACCAAAAATGGCCTCCATGTGCTAATAGGATAAAATATAATTTACTGGGGTCTTGATCTTGAGTTGTACTCTCAGGTGCATAAGTACTAAAGGACAAGTGGATTTTAGAAATGTCTGTGGTATAGTGTAATGGTTAGGATTGTAACTTCTGAAGTCAGATGGACCCTGGTTCAAATCCTGGCTTTGCCATATACTAGCTGTGTCACTTTGGGCAAATTACAAACCTCTCTGAGTAGAGCTTCCTCAACTGTAAAACATAAGCCAAAATATGACTTATAGGAGTGTTATGAATATTACTGAGACAATACATGTAACGGATAGTACAGTACCTGTAATCGAACATTGTAGAACACATAGTAATAAGTGCTAGTTATTACATTCAATTCAAGGGTGCAGTGAACAAGGGGCTAAGTGACAGGTGTTAGAGGGCAATCAGCAATGAATCAGACATGGCTCCCCTTCTGCAGGAACTGGGGGCAGGTAACCTTGTAAACAAATCACTCTAATATGATCCAGAATGAAAGAAGTGCCACCTGAGGTGCTAGCAAAGTGCTGTGGTAATTAATGCCACCTTTGGGGAAGTTAGGGCTAGTTTTGTAGAGAACATTTGACATTTGAGCTGGGCGTATAGCTGGGTCTAGAGTGTAGAATAGGACTTTCACGGGTGGAGAATGGAGGAGAGTAGATTGAGGGTTGAAGAATAACACTGAAGCACAGGGCTCATGGCAGGTTGTAGTGGGAGGGGTCTGGATAGATGCTTTGTGGTTAGATCTTGGGACTTTTTTTCATGGAAGTGTTTGGACCATATTCTTCTTCTCAGTGGGAACACGCAGCGTGTGCTTGGTGTGAGCTCTATTTCATAATAACATTCTGAAAGATGTAGTGGAGAGGCAGGGAGTCCAATTACAAGGATGTTTTCAGAAATCCAGGTAAGTGATGAAGAAATTCAGAGAACAGAGTCAGAGGGGATTAAAATGAGATGGAAGGGACAGAATTCTAAATTAGGTGCTGAAAAGAATATTGGTGCCATTACTTGCCATTACTTGCGAGAGAGATACCACAGGGAGAAAGTGTGGGAGAAAACTGATGGTCTGGTGATGGGGTGGGCTAATGGGTCTTTTTTTTTAATCGAACTATAGTTGATTTACAGTGTCATCTTAGTTTCAGGGGTACAGCACAGTGATTCAGTTTTTTAAATATACACACACACACACACACACACACACACACACACGTATATATTCCTTTCCAGATTCTTTTCCCTTATAGGCTATTACAAAATATTGAGTATAGTTTCCTGTGCTATACAGTAGGTCCTTGTTGGTTATCTATTTTATATATAGTAGTGTGTATATGTTAATCCCAACATTCTAGTATATCCGTCCCCCCTTCCCCTTTGGTAACCGTAAGTTTGTTTTCTATGTCTGTGAGTCTCTTTCTGTTTTATAAATAAGTTCATTTGTATTTATTTATTTATTTTTTAGATTCTGCATATAAGTGATATCATACGATATTTGTCTTTCTCTGTCTGGCTTACTTCACTTAGTATGATAATCTCTAGGTCCATCCATGTTGCTGCAAATGGCATTATTTCATTCTTTTTATGAGTAATATTCCATTATATATAATATATATATTATATATTATATGTATATACACCGCATCTTCTTTATCCATTCTGTCCTTATTTGTCTCTTGTAACAGTCTTTGTTTTAAAGTCTGCTAATGGGTCTTTTGAGCTCAAAGATTAGTGGACATCTAGCTGGTAGTTGGAAATTTAGTTCTGAAAGAAGGAAGCTAACATTTATTATGCACCTACTATGTCTCAGGTTTTATGCTAAGCATCTTCACAAATCATTATTGGAAACAAATAGTATTTTTATTGATGAAGAAATAGAAGCTGAGAAGAGGCCTGATATTATTTAAATATCTACCCTAATTTCAAAGCATTTCTCACTTTTACTGTTCTCTTCAAGCTCTTGGGAGCAAGAGGAGAGCTGGGGCTAGGAAGAATGAGTGAGTGGGTACTGAAGGCAGTGGGCTGCCCTCTGTGGCACTTTTCATCATTTCTTCATTCAGGCTCTCATTACATATTCTTTACCACAAGGAGAGAATCGCCTTCTAATTGGGTGGTTAGTATTTGTTACCTGAAGAATGTTGAGGGAGTTTCATAATGAACCTTATTTCTCAAGTTCTGATATTCCTTTCCTTTTAGAACTACTTGAAGGTTGAAGTACTCCAAGATTTTTTTTTTCTCTTGCTTCTGATGAAATGGAAAAGTTTGGCTACGAGTGGGTTTTAACTTTATAAAATGAGCCTTGTTTTAGTTGGATTGGAGAGGACGAGCAGGGCAGAGAGAATGATGCTCTTTTCCTTAATGTTATCCCCTTCGAAATGTGTAATCCTGAGGTCAAGCTCATGAATGCAGATGAAAATTAAGTCTGGGAAGACTTTGAGCATGTCTTAAAAACTTTTTTTTTTTAATTACAAAAATCCAACTACACACATTACAACACACAGATATTAAAAAGCAAAAGCCTGTCCTCATATTATTTCCATTTTCCATTTCTGTCTCTGTCCCTAGAGATAATCACTGTGGACAATTCTATGTTTATCCCATTTGAATGTTTACGAACATTTGGAACCTTGGCAGTAATTGGGCAAAATAGCTAGTTTTTAAGCTTTTTCCTTTTCAAACAGATACTTGGTTTTAGGGTTTATTATTGAAGTTTCATAAATACAGGTTCTTCTTTTAGACTGTGTTCTGAGAGCCCTATAAACATCAAATGTAACTTATGTTAAATGCTGTTGGCTCACCTTTCAAATCAGTGACATACCTAGGATTAGGATTTAGAGACCTTGAGCTTCTCATTTGTTGCTAAACCAGTTCTGTTAGTTAATTTATTACACAAGCTTGCCAGTTAACTGCAACAGTGGACAAAAAACAGGTTTCATCTTATTATTTATTTATTTTAAAGAGAAGAAAGGACAGAATGTGAGTTTAAACTAACATAGGCCCATTTTAGTAACTATATTAATCTGTTAATTACTTCATATGTTGAAGTGTTCAGACAATATGTGTTCTGGTAAATTTCTCTATAGAATCGTGGAATAAGTTAGTCAATTCAATATATCTTGCCTGTTAGGAACTTTAAGGACATGGAGTTCAGAGCCTGCACACTGTGTTCAAGTAGGAGTTGCCAGTAACTTGCTGTGTGATCTCAGGGAAGTTACTCAACTTCCCTGTTTCCCTAAATGGGGTGAATAGTGTCTGTCTTGTGAAGATTAAAGGGATGGTGCATGTAAAATATTCGGCACAAATTACGAACTAAATAAATATTAACTATACTTATTACTGTTTTATAATTATTATCAAATAGAGGACCTACAACTTTGTTCATCCATGTAAGCAGAATTTACCTGCTTCTTACTCTCAAGCTATAACAAAGGAGACATCACTATATTTCACTTTTATTGCACTGTAGATGTCAGAAGGAATGTGCAAATATTGAGGTATGCTTTTTAAGCAGATACAGATCTCAGTGCCCCGCTTAGTCAGCTTCTTAACTAAATAAGTTGGAGGAGCTTCAACCAAAGGACCACACAGAGATTTTCTTTTGTCTTTGTGGTCCTACTTCTCAAGATTCTTCATGGGTTCCAGTTTTGGTTCTACTCAGGAAAATATTATAAAATGCATAAGACATTTTCTCGAGAGTGTTCAAATTTTTCACCAATGGGGAGAGAACTACTTAGGTATATTCCTTTTTGAGGATGTTTTATATTATATGAGTTTTGGGGGCTGGGGATGGGTCAGAGATCTTTTCATGGGGAAGGCTTTGAGAGAAGGAAAAAATATTTCTTAGAAATCTCAAAACTGTAATCTGAAATTCCGTGGAAAGAAAACTTGAGTTTTGTAATCTGAGTTACTGGAGTTAAGGGGTCAGAAGGATTATTTATGTTTTAGGAAGTTTTTCTTCACAGGGAGGTATATAACTTCTAAATATTTTAATGACCTAGAAGATATACTGAAGAAAAAGTAACCTTAGAAGTGGGCAGATACAGGATTTTTTTTTTTAAGCCAGACAAGTTTCTAATGGAGTCTCTGTGCATGTTACAAGTAACAACAAAGATAATTTTGTATACACAGAAGTACATTCTGTTTTTTCCCTGAGATGATGTGACCTCTTATCAGGTCGTAAATTGTGCCCACAGAACTGGGAACTGTATCTTTAGGATAAACTAAGAAACAAATAATTCTGGTTGTTTCTCTTCAGGTGAGAAACTTCTGCCATGTTTAGAAATGAGATGGAAACTAGCTTGCAAACTCGGTAGCAAGTCACAAGGGAAGCCTGGGAGAAGGGATGATTTCACAGTTTGAGGTTCTACTACTTCAGAGCTCAAATCCCTTTTTCAGACACCCTGTATTTCCATAGTTGCTTGATTCAACATCTTTAAAATGAATACCTGTTGAAGAGTGGCACTGCTGGCTGGCACCCTAGAGAAAACAGCTTCCAAACCACACAACAGTTAATTTTTCAGCTGTTTTTTTCTCATCTACTTTCCCATTAACCAGTCAGAATGCTAAGATTTCAAGGTGAGGTAAGACTGGGTGTCTAGTATTTAGTTAGAACTCCCCACTTACCAATGCAGTAATGGATGGTTCCTTGGAAGTAAAGAGTTAAAGAGAAACAGAAACTCAAAAAGGACTGAAAGGAGCTCTAATTTGGGGAAGATTTGAATTACAAAAAATTTCCCTAGAACAGTTTCCTTAAAATTATGGTATGAAAACCCTAATCTAAAGTAATTAGAAGAAATGTCATAGCACTTTCTAAACCAACTTCTCTGTACCACAATCTGTGAGCTACATGTTAAAATCTACAATGACTTACTGAGTGATCCAAGGATTTGCTAGTTTATTTGCTTTGTGTGCCGTACAAATCTTGGTGAACTAGTCAAAGTTGGATTGTAGGGAATAGAGGGGAACTCTTCTCTAAAACGAGTCCGGAGGGTGTGAGAGAAATAATGGAGAAATCATAAGTTGAGTAAGAGCAGTATCTTACTCAACTTATCTAAGATACCAAAGATGAATTCAAATCCTGGGTTTGTCCCAGGCAGTTTTATGTCCTTGAATAACACTAATGTTAACGATCTCAGTTTCCCCACCTCAGGAGTATCATGATTATATAAAACAACCTATAAGCACAACTAAATACAAAGTATGTTTTGTCTTGGGTCATTTAAACTGTCCCCGCCCCTTTACCGATATCCTTTGGTCTGCTCTCCTAAACACAGCCAGCCAGCTCTCAAAGGTCTGCCATCATCACAAAGGATGACAAAGGAGAGAGTGTGGTGGGATTAAAGGCCATTCCTGGGATGACTTTAAAATGTGCGTGTGCTATCCATAGTGAGTCAGTAAGTCTTGTCTCATGTATGATTTGTACACTTGTACAGTGAGAGAAGTGATGGGTCGTTATTAGAGTCCAGAGAGTTCAACACCCATCATGTTGAATTTAATTCAGAATTTTAGAGCTGAATGATACCTGAATCCTCATATTTCACAGATGACAAACCAAGATTCAGGGATGGCAAGGTACAGTTGGTAATTGGCAGAACAAGGAGTAAAAATGCTACCTCCAGATTCCTGGCTCACAGCTCCTGCTGTCATAGATGTGTGTGTGTGTGTGTGTGTGTGTGTGTGTGTAAAGTATTACGCATTATTTAAAACCTATGAAAAGGCATAAATCAGCATGCCCTTAAGTCCTTACATGCTTTGGCATGATACTTAAGAAACAAATTGTTCCTAACATGGTCGTGACCCCTTCTTCCACAGAGGTAGCAGCTGTCCTGAATTTGGTGTTTATCATTCTCATGCATTTCTTTACAGTTTTGTTGCATATGAATGTTAATGGTGATTTTCAAAGTATTTAGCAACCTGGTAGTGTGTGGGCACTGCCACTCATAATGGATGCTGGCAACAGATCCAGCCATGCCAAGGTATATTGGCCGAATATCAGACCCATCGTGGACCCCCCCTCAGCAATATTTTTAAGAGTGTACATAGTTAGTACCATCCTGTATGCATTCTTCTACAAATTGCTTTTTTCCTTCAGCTTTATATTTGTGAGATGCATTCATACTGACATGTATAACTCTCATTATTCATTTTCAGTGTTTAATATTCTAATGTATGAATATGTCACAGCTTATTTATCTAGTCACTTATTTTTGGGTAATTAGGGTTTTTTTTTTTTTAATGCCCTCTCACCTGTTCAGGTGTTTTGCTTATTTTCTTGTTAGGTTGTTTGTCTTTTCCTTATTGATTTGTGAGTGTATTATTTTTGAGTTTTTTTTGGAAACTAGTATTTAATACTCATTAACATCTGTACTTATATAAGCCACATAAAACCTATCATAGCTTTGTCTTTCCATAGCTGTTCACATTTGGAAAGGGTCTTTCAGTATCCCTGAATCAGGTTCATGTCAAGTACACCAGTGACCTCACCTGTGACTGTAGACGTGGACATGTTCCATTATTTAGAATGGGTTTGACATAGTCTTAACATTCTTGATTGTGAAGATGGACTTAATTTCCCTATATTTACATGGTCCTGTAGGTGAAAGGGTTGACCTCATTGTAACTCTAAAGTGTGGGAGGAAAGCCTTTATGGGAAATTATAAAGTTCTTTTTTTCTTTATTAAATCAAAAGCAGGAAAATGGGTGGTACCCTTGCCTCCTTAGTGAACCCCAAATGGGCCACAGCATATAAAGGAAACTATAAAGTGAATGGAAGGACTGAGGCCATTGCTCAGGAAGTTCTTCCAGGAACTTTCACTATTTAAACTCTCTGGGTTGTTAGATAACCAACAAGGACCTACTGTATAGCACAGGGAACTCTGCTAATACTCTGTAGTAACTTAAATGGGAAAAGAATTTGAAAAAGAATAGATACGTGTATATGTATAACTGAATCACTTTGCTGTACACCTGAAACTAACACAACATTGTTACTCAACTCCAATATAAAATAAAAATTAAAAAAAATGAACTATCTGGGTGGTTCATGATTTTGGTTCCCTCCCCTTTTTTTCCCCCAGTGCGCAGGAACTTGACAGAGGTACATGTTAGGCTGTTTGTTCTTTTGTTGGCTACTTGTATCTGCTTTCTAGAAGGTTATTGTTTTCAAGGATCTTAAACACCAGGATTAGGACAGTTAAACCTTCCGCAGGCTTGAAGTGTAATCTTCCTATTGGTTTTGCTTTCCTGGCTTCTTTGCTTCCTTCCCTCTCTTCCTTGTTTCTTTCTACTTACAAATTACTGCATTTGTTAGATAGCCATCCTTCAGAGCATCCAATGTTTTGTTCATTTAAATTTTTTTAACCTTCTTTTTGTCGTACAAAAGGACAAAAACATTTAAAAATACTTTTAGTACTGGAGGTTGCCTTTTCCTGGAGCATTGCTTCCGCCTCCCCCCCCACCGCCCCACCAATCCCCCAGCAACCCCGCCCCTGCCCTCCCCCTCTCCACTGCCTCACTCCCACCCTCCTGGCTCTGTAGGTCTCTTTTGTTGTTGGGAGCTAACAAAGTACTGTAATTTGCTGGATATTGTGGATGGAGGATAGGCCAAGGGCTCCCAGGAAGAATTTCTGTAACCTGCCTGCTCTTCCTTCTCTTAAAAATTGCTGATTAACTAGTCTCTTCTGTCCTGGGAACAGCCAGAACTTTAAGAGTGTTGTTCAAAGGAAACATTTTTATTTTTAGAGGCATAAAGAGACAAAACTATGGACTTTAAGTGTGTAATCCCGAAGCGAAAACAAAAATCTTGCTGAAAAAATTAGCAATATATTAAACATTTTGAAAATAAGCTGCATTTTTATTTTAGCTTTCTGTATTTTTAGTCGAAATGAATATTACCACAGGTGTTCTGAAATTCTCCTTTTCTTTGCATGTTTTGCCATATAAAATTCATTTAATGATGTAGAAGATTAAAAAACGTCAAAGGGGAATAGTGTTTAAAGAAATTTTGTTGTGCAGAGGACATGCAGTTAAAACTAGCAGACAAGCAGAGTTCTCAGAGATGGTGTCATCCAAATTAATTTTAACTTCATCATCACATGAATAAAGAGAACCCTTTCAGTCTTTGATTTTTAAATAATCCTGATTTCATTTTGGGGGGGTTAGTTTTCACTTTATGAGTCCTAGTTTCTAGTAATAATGTAGCATGTGATGTAAATAAAAGTGGAAGATGGGACTAGCAGCGCTGACTTTCCCACAGGATCTTTGTGAGCAGAACCCCAAATCCTTTACAGATTCAAAGGTCTATTTAAAGGTTCACAATAACAATGACAACATTTTAGGGCTGTCTTCCAACCCTATCACTTCCTTCTTCTACGGGGAAGCTGAGCTTGGGGTGGAGGAGGTGCACTGGTGTTACTGGACCGGTTCACTCAAGCTGTCGCCTGCTTTTTGGAATCACAGACCTTGATGGGATGTTGCACAATGGGACTAGTGAAGTGAAAGTCCTTTGATTGATTTAGACTAACAGAATAGAAAAAAGCATTGGGTGAGTTAAGAAATACTCATTAATAGTGCCCAGAACGTGGAGGGGAAAAAAACCTCACTTTTTTTTTTTTTTTTTTTAAATTGAAATATAGTTGATTTACAGTGTCATGTTAGTTTCAGGTGTACAGCACAGTGATTCAGATATATATTCTTTTCCCTTATAGGTTATTATAAAATATTGAATATAGTTCCCTGTGCTATACAGTAAGTCCTTGTTGGTTATCTATTTTATATATAGTAGTGTGTATATGTTAATCCCAACCTCCTAATTTATCCCTCCCCCCCTTCCCCTTTGGTAACCATAAGTTTGTTTTCTATGTCTGAACTTCACATCTTAAAAAATAACAAATAAAACTTTCAAAATGTAAATATTTACAGTACATTTTTTTTCCCTGTTTTTTGGCATGAATCTTTAGGCAGGTGTATTTGAGGGACTAGGGCTAACAGTGTGTCACCATGGTGACGCTTGGCTGCTGAGGTGGAAGAGCTGGCTGATGCCCTCTCCAGGGTCCCGAAGCCCCCAGACCATGCCAGAAACCTCAGGATGGAAGAGGATCTCTGGCCAAAGTGCCTGTTGCAAGGGGTGTATCTTAGAAGATCCCTCTGTCTAACTTTGTTGCGCTCTAGGGAGGTCAGTGAACTGGGATCATCCCAGTGATTCTGGTTTAAACTGTGATGGACCTGAGGGTCCTACCTTTTTCCTGAGCTGATCACAGGAATTTGCTATAGATTGACCTTAGAAAGCTAAAGTGTCTCAGTTTTTGAGTACTCTTTCTTCCTTCTCTCCGGTGGGACTTCATAAGGTGATTCACATATAGGGACCTTTACCTCCAAATTCTCCCAGTGTGGATACATCTTGGGTAGACCCTGAGCTCCTAAGGACTTGAAATAGATCAAGGCCTGACCGCATTCACATCTCTGGGGTGGTACCAGCAGCCCACCCCCCACCCCCTTTTAAAACATTTTATTTATTTATGGCTGCATTGGGTCGTAGTTGCGGCATTTGGGATCTTTTGTTGCAGCCTGCGGGCTTATCTCTAGTTGTTCCTTTTGACTGCTTTGGTAATCATCTTATGTTCAGAGAAACTAAGATAATACAGCGACTTGTTCAAGGCCTCCCAGTGAGTAAGTGAAAGAACAGAAGGAGTCAGAACCACTGCCCTTGGATGCCCAGTTTGTTACTTAGTCCAACAAACCTGTTTTTGAGGATTAACATCCACTCAGAGCCAGAAATAGACCAACTGAGACCAAAGTCAATTTTGATCATTGGTCTCTAAGAATAAAAGGATGAAGAATACATCAGTTTGTTGGACAATTGATTCTTCCTTAGGATAAGAGAAAAACAAAACCAAAATTGTCAGTCATTGAAAATGGCACAGTAAATTATGTTTGGGTTTGGAAAACTTCCAGTCCTATAAATACATTATGGGAAGCCCTCAGGGAGAGAAAAAAGGCACATTATGGCTGTTTTCATATATAAAAATAGCAGGCCCATGCAACTTGAAGAAAAAAGTGGGAAGTATATAACTTAGAATGTTAGTCAAAATAGGAACTATGATTCATGACCAAAACTTCACTTTTTAAGTTTATTACCACTCATTGCCAAGGACTGGTAAGTTTAGAAACAATAGGTCAAAAGTTTGGCAGGAAGGTTTTGGGGAATGATTTGTACAAACAGGAGGTTTCTGAGAGTTTCCATTTTTCCTGCTGCATGGCAGTTGACTTGATTACCTACATTCATATTTTGCCTTAATAGAGGTTAAGGAAACCATGGAAATAGAAAGAAGAACCATCTCCATGTTTTAATATTGCGATTGAAATAGAATTGCAGAATGCTTTGGAAGACCTACACTGGTGTAAAGTGTCACGGCTCTGATTTTCTAGCTGATCATGGTGTTTTTAAAAGCCACTAGGTGTTTGGGATCAAAGAGGCACATGTTATATTTCAGAATGAATGTGTCTATGTTTTTCTGTGTATGTATTCGTTTGCTTTATTATTCTGAGTTTACCTCTTTTTTCCTGTGTTTCCTTGACCATGCCACTTGTGGCTGTCTGTCTCAGGGTGTGGCTTTCTGCATTTTACAGGCTGGACCATTTGAATTGGCACCACATAGGTGGTGAGTGGGTGGGTGAACGTGAAATGGCACATGTGGGAACTTGAATGTGACTCTGTGCCCTGCGGGGCCGGCATGTCTAGATCTCGTTGGTCTGAGCCTGATGCATCCACATCACCGGATTGGGCCTAAAACCCCAGTAACAGGCCTGCTGTGGGGACAGTATACACCCTTACCTTGGGGTGGAGGGCGGTGAGGTTGCAGGGATTGGTTGGTTGTCTAGACAAGTGGGTTAATATATAGCTTATATTTGGGGCCACACAGGAATCAAGATAATGATTTGCTGACATCCATTCTTCCTAGATTTCAGGCATTTCATTTTCTGCTGCTGAAGCTTTTTTTTTTAAAAGCAGCAATCAAAATTTAGGCATAACCCTAAATATCTGACCCAATCCATTAAATAATGCTGTTTGCTGCATGCTGTCAGTACATGTTGTTGGTTCTTTTAACCATATGAAAGAACCCAGATCCTTGAGGAATCTTCTTCTTTTACATTAGGGACAGAAGGAATTCACGGATGTAAAGATGATAATATGCAGATTGTAACTGAACCGTTGCATTTGGGGATAATAAACCTAAGGGGGTAAAAAAAAGTACCTTTTCTCTATAGCTAAGGGTCGCAGGGCATGGAGGATTCTGTTACATCCAGGAAGAAAGGAAGTCCCTGACTTCAGGCTGGAGTGTTTGAGAGCCTTCCAAGACAACCTTTGGGTCTTTGCTTATATAGGAATAATAAAATTGGGAAAAGAATGATCTTACCATCTATCAGGGGAAGGAATGTACATAGGAGAAGTCTGTTCTGTACCTGAAAGATGCTAAGGAATTTAACGAGTCATGTTGCCTCATGAACTAAGAAGACGATAATGGGAAAAACTGAGGTAGGGTTAATTTGTCTCAATAATAAAAGATACTGAGAAGCCTCCCTTCATGCAAGTTTTATCAGAAGGTTAATTTTAAAATCGTTTTCTTGTTGCAAATATGTTTTCCCCACCAGGCAGAGAAAAGAGACCCAACATGTCTAAAAATGAACTCCTATAGTTGGGAGGCCACCTGCTGGAGTCAGTCCCAGTGAATGCTGACTGTGGGCAGAGGAAGGAGAGAGGCAGACCCCAGAGATCCAGGCCACAAATCTGTGGGGAGAGCCGGCAGAGCCCGCAAAGGGTCTTCATCCCCTGAATTCTGACAGTTGCCATAAATAGTCTGTTGGCTTTCATTTCTTCCAAGAAAGGCTCCCCAGGGGGTTAGTGTATCCTAGGAAGGAAGCTGGGAAGGTGGAGAAGCCAATTTGACATAGGTTGTTAATTGTGTGCAGAGAGAAAAGAGAGAGTGATAATATGTAACTCCACGGAGAAACCAAGGGGCTTCCCAAGTTCATCTAACAAGGACTGAGACAAAGGAGGAGATTTAAATGTGTTCAGATAAATAGGCAAGAGTAGACAAAAATATTTGTGTTTTCCCTTCAGTACGCCACAGATAACATATTTTACAAATACCACAAGATTAAGTTCTTCAGTTAGTCTGGAAAAGCACTGCAGCGGAATTCAACAAACTGGTAAATGTTATTGTGGGGATTCTTAGGTTTGTAGTACCAACCAATGATAAACATCGTAGGGGCACTGGGAAGACGTAGGTTTACTATTATTATTCTTATTAACCACAAATCACATTCTTAAGGGAATATTTTCTTTTCTGCGTATTACTTATTTTATAGATAATAACCTTCTAAATTTTAGGTATTTTATTTCAGTTGGTGGAAGTGTTTTGGCAGAAGTTGATTTTAAGTGGTTTTTCAAGAAATGGCATGAGTTACATATTTTCATTTAGATGAGGTAACAATAATGCTTAAATGTTTTGAATGAGAATTCCATGAGTTACATCACTAACAATTTTCATTTTCGCGCTTTACCGTTTTACTCTTTGTCCACATGAATGTGTATTTATATATTGACATTCCTATCGAACATAAACATTATATTCTGTTTATCTTACTTAGTATTTTCTTGTTTAGTATTTTCCATAGGCTTTTAAATGATTGGTTTTGTTTTGATTAAAAACTTTTTTTTCCCACAGGTTGATGTACCAAATTTTGCAAAGCATTCCAATGTTAATTGAGAATATATATGTCTACTTATCTATATAGGTCTAATCAATTGCTTCTTGGGATAAATTCCCAGGAGTGGGACTATTGAGCATTTTTATGTTTCAAGCTACATACCACCATATTAATTTCCCAAATGGTTACTGTGTATATAGTGTAGCGTATATCAACTTCTTTGTCTACCAGGGAAGGTGAACATTTTTACATATGTTTGTTTAGTATTTTCCTCTTAGGTGAATTATCTGTTCATATGTGTCAGAACTTGGTTTGTTTTTTAGAGGAAACCTTTTACATCTTCTAATTACCTATGAAGCTGTTCACATGGTTGTTTCTTGTCTTCAGTTACTTTGTGGGATGTTGCTATAGAAGAATAATTTGATTCTTTGCGTCAGAGATATAATACAGATTAATTTCTTTAAAGAAATGCAAAAAGTCATAGTTAATTACTCTCTCAAAGTCTGAATTAATCTACCATATCAGGGAGCCTGTTGCTGCATTTTGTGCACATGTCCAGTGGTTAAGATACTATGTATTCACACCACTCGAGGAAATGCAAGCTTCTCAAGCCTTAGTGCTGTGGGCTTGCAGAAGCCATTAGAACAAAAGCACAATTGCTGATGTTCATCATTGGAAGCTGTAATGTACTTCTGAGTGGCTAGCCAGACAAACTACTGTCGAGCTGTGGAAACTGTTAGCCATATATGAATTTCATTGCTTTTTAAAGTAGTATCTGAGAGGAAGAGTTTAAAATCCAAGCATTTCACTGAGGGGAGATAATAAAGCCTACAGTCCTGCTGCAGTTTATAGTTTCTTTTTTTTTTTTAATATTTAATCTATTTCAGGGATCAAACTTTTTATTTTATTTTATTTTTTTAAATATTTTAATTAATTAATTAATTAATTAATTTTTTTTTGGCTGTGTTGGATCTTCGTTTCTGTGCGAGGGCTTTCTCTAGTTGCGGCAAGCGGGGGCCACTCTTCATTGCGGTGCGCGGGCCTCTCACTGTCGCGGCCTCTCTTGTTGCGGAGCACAGGCTCCAGACGCGCAGGCTCAGTAGTTGTGGCTCACGGGCCTAGTTGCTCCGTGGCATGTGGAATCTTCCCAGACCAGGGCTTGAACCCGTGTCCCCTGCATTAGCAGGCAGATTCTCAACCACTGCGCCACCAGGGAAGCCCCAGTTTATAGTTTCTTGATCATGTTTATATTAATTATTTTATTTGAGCCTTCTAGCAAACTCTGTGAGGTAGGCAGGGCCCTGGGCCCCTATGTTACAGCAGAGGAAGTGGAAGCTCAGAGAGCATCAGGTGACTGCTCCTGGTCATGGCAAGGGTATGCGGCAGAGCCAGCATGAGAAGAGGTAGTTCTTTTTGCATCCTGAAAAATGTCATCTTGAATAATGTACTCCTTAGGATGAATTTCGTGAGGAGCTAGATAAAGTGCCATACATGGTTGTTATTAGAGCCAAGTACAGTAACTAATAATGATGATTTTAAGTCACCAAAAACAACTTAAATCATACTCCAGATATTATATTTAGTGGGTCAAGGAATTTCCATCACTATTGATTGAAAACAAATGTTGATGTTACTAAAAGAGTGAATTATATAATTACTTGAAAAGTTTACTTCTCCTGACTGTCATAATTTGGGATTATATGAAACAGGGGTTGAGAATGTGGACTCAAGAGTGAGACAGATATGGCTCTGAGACTCAGTTCATTGGCTGAGCCACTTGGATAAGGCACTTCACTCCCCCGATATTGGTAATATTTCTAGTGTCCCTGTCAGAGATGTTTTACGGTGCTTAAATGAAATATGTATAAATACTTAGTGTATTATGTAAAATGCTTAATGCATAGTAAGCACTCTATTTTATCATGAATTAGGTGTCATTTATTGGTTAAATATGCTTCAGTTCTCTTTTATTCTTTTATATTTTAAAATTTAAGATCAAGCATGTGCTTCTTCACTGTAACTTTTATTACAGCAGAAAGGTTAGAAAGAAGAAACAGTTGTTATTTTTTAACACAATCCCCATTCATTATAATTTCTTTTATATAGCCTTCTATTTTTTTTTAAACTGAATCGAATGCAGTGAG
Source organism: Balaenoptera borealis (assembly GCF_965194805.1). Taxonomy (NCBI): domain Eukaryota; kingdom Metazoa; phylum Chordata; class Mammalia; order Artiodactyla; family Balaenopteridae; genus Balaenoptera; species Balaenoptera borealis. Next base: position 37,273,514 of record NC_138866.1, on the reverse strand, counting down.
TAAATGTGGTTTTGGACAGGCACACTTTGTACTGACTATGGGCAGATATTCCTTGTGATCTTGTCCTTTCAACCATGTTTACTCTTATGAGTCAAGCCTCAGGAATTATCTGCATTCCATGAGTTTCATTTGTACGTGAATCTTTGTGAGCAGTTTTTGGCCTTTGATATTTGGAATGAGGCTTGCTTTTTGTGGAGATTTTATTATATTTTATAATAATAATCTATGTATAACCAAATTCAGTTTCAGTAAACACAGAAAAGGGTAAAATATATTTGAGCAGGTATGATATAGGAGAGATTATAATCAGCTTTAAATTATTCAAGGGCTGGTTACTTAGCTTTTGTATGTATTTATATTCTTATTTGTTCCTTAAATCAATTGTGTTTGTCTGTTTTATTTTTCACTTGTACCTTCTGGGGACTGAGATGGGAAAGGCATGTTTTCATTGTTGGAACCTTTTAGCTTTAGGTGTGTCAGGCATTAGCTATAGTTTGCTGCTGTTCTAGGATATATATATAGCACTTATCAACATAGTTGAAACTTGCACTAATATAATTTGTCTAGAGTGGGTCTTCTTGGATATAGATCTGTATCTTCTACTTTATCTGTTTTCTGCCATAATTGAAGAATAAAATGATCTGTGTAGCCTCATATTCTATTTAATGGAGAGTAACTGGACCCAACATACTTACATTGCTCATTTTCAGAGACTTAGACTATTAACATTATAAACATCTTGACTACAACTGAAATTTTCTTTGAAGTTCGTAATCTTTTAGGACATTTCAAAGCTTCAGAGTCCTTTTATATTATTATAAGTGCAAGCTTCATTGTACTCTAGGTATAAAGAAGTGACAGTTAATAAAGGTTGAACATGCAACAAAAAAAGAAAAAAGGAATTTATATTAGATGATAAATATCCCTTCCCTACAGAGGTATTGAATATTTTGAATCCGGGAAAAGTTGTCCTAGACCAGAGCCTGATGTTTTCTGTGATGAAATATAAACGTAGCACTGTTCTTGTTGCTTAAAATGCAGAAGCTAGTGAATTGTTTTGAAGCGAAAAAGTGTATTGTGGCATCAGGAAGAGAATTTTGTGAAGGGGCATTGGGTGGTGGTGGATGACCTAGTGGAGAGTTGAGGGGTGGGTCCCCTGGTCCAGGAGATGACAAACAGCCATGAAACCTAGAGTCTGTCATACAGAGTGAAATAAGTCAGAAAGAGAAAAAACAAATACCGTATGCTAACACATATATATGGAATCTAAAAAAGAAAAAGAAAAAAAAATGGTCAGAAGAACCTAGGGGCAAGATGGAAATAAAGATGCAGACCTACTAGAGAATGGACTTGAGGATACGGGGAGGGGGAAGGGTAAGCTGGGACAAAGTGAGAGAGTGGCATGGACATATATACACTACCAAATGTAAACTAGATAGCTAGTGGGAAGCAGCCGCATAGCATAGGGAGATCATTCGGTGCTTTGTGACCACCTAGAGCGGTGGGATAGGGAGGGTGGGAGGGCGGGAGATGAAGAGGGAAGAGATATGGGGATATATGTATATGTATAACTGATTCACTTTGTTGTAAAGCAGAAACTAACACTCCATTGTAAAGCAATTATACTCCAATAAAGATGTTAAAAAAAATAAAATAAACAGCCATGAAGCTCAAAGTTTAGAGAAGGGCCATGGCCAGGTTGTTGGGGCCAGAAGATAAGTGTGTGAGCATCTTCCCGCTCCTAGACCATATCGGACAAGACAGAATATTGAGGGTAACTTAAAAAGGAGAAAATAGGCCCTGTCATAGACCACAGTGCAGGTAAAATTTCTAAGATTGGAGAACATGGGGGTACAGCAGCCTTGTGGGGAGAAGGGAGAAGTGACTCTCAGCACAGTTTCAGCCGGAGGTACCTGGTGAGGATGCTTAATGGTTCTATCCATTCATCCCTCCATTGACTCCTTGCACATTTGTTTAGTGTCCTACTTTGCATCAGACTTGGTGTTTGGTGCTGTGGCTACAAAGAAGGAGGTGGTACTCTCCAGAAGCTCACGGATCAGATGGGGTCTCAGACACAGGGACCGGACAGTTGGAATATTTGTGCTGAGTTTGAGGTATGGGGTGTATAGGGAGCACAAAGGCAGACCTTCTCATTCCCCCGGAGCTTGGGTAGGAGAAGCACCATGTGCAAAGACAGAAAAGTGAGAGACAACATGGGACATTAAAGAGAGCTTTGATTCATTTGCCATATTTGTAGCCTGGGTCAGGAGATGGGGATAAAGAAGGAGGAAGGTGCCAGATCTTGAAGAGCCTGGAATGCTGTGCAGTTGATGAGGAGCCTCTGAAGTGTTTTAAGCAGGGAAGTAAAATCACTAGACTGATGATTTTAAGAACTCAGTCCAGGTCTGCCAGCCTCTGGGAGTGCTGCCAGCCTTTCCGGGATCGCCTCAGCGGCAGAGAACCACCTCACCCGGTGTTACGCCCCTTCTCAGGGGCGGGTGGCGATGGAGGGCCCCACCTCTAGTGACTGATGAAGTGGGAGTGTGAGGACCATCTACACCAACTCAGGACAACTCTGAAGGGCCATTTCGCCTCCTGAGCCCACTGTGGGGTTGGGAGAGGCTGTTCTGGAGCCTGCTTTGCAGCTCATCTCATCCTCTGCCCAGCCCTGCTTCCTTCCCTGCTTTGGCCGTCTCAGCCTTTCTGAATTCTGACCTCTGCGAGGTTGCCCTGTTCTATGTGGTGTTCCCCTCCAAGCGCTGAGGTCTGCGCGTTGTCTCCGGGTAGAAAGCACGGACAATCCTGGGGCTCACCTCGCTTGTTTCCCTCTCAGAAGGATGACCCTCCCGCACTGCTAGTTGTACTCTTAAAATATTTCCTATTAAAAATAATTTTTTTTCCCAGAAGAAGGTTGACTGTGGATGCTGTAACTCCTTCATGGCCAGAAGTGAAGTCCCCTGTTCTACTTTGAGTATGTTGAGCTGTGAGTCACGGAGGTAGCGCCGTTAGCTATGTGTTCAGTATGCAGTTGGCTGCGTGCTCATTCAAGATATTCAGCTTGCATTTACTGAACATTTAATTGAAGCTGAGGGAAGATGTTCCGAGAATAAGCAAGTTGAATGGATGCTATTTTCTTAATTGTACCTGGCCACCCGCCTCCCCTCCCCACCATCAACATGGGATCTTGCTACTTTCTAGTGACTGAGCCCTACAACCCCATGTGTACTAGCACGGACAGATAATGATGCCATTTCACAGGATGAAAGTAGCTTTAACACCCGCACTGGCTCTGTCTCGAAAAAGATTCCGAACGTACTGTTGGGTGGACTCACTACCTGCAAAGGTGTACATACAGGCAGACACACAAGCTTATCACCTCTGTTTAATGTCCTTGGTTGAGGGAGGGGACTCTGACTAATGCAACATAAGAAATATGTGTGCTTGGGTCATTGAGAGCTGATGGTACTTTTTTTAAAATTTATTTTTTATTTTATTTTATTTTTTTAATTGGAGTATAATTGCTTTACAATGTTGTGTTAGTTTCTGCTGTACAGTGAAGTGAATCAGCTATATGTGTACCTATATCCCCTCCCTCTTGGACCTCCCTCCCACCCCCCGCCCCATCCCACCCATCTAGGTCATCACAGAGCACCGAGCTGAGCTTCCTGTGCTTTATAGCATGTTCCCACTAGCTAGCTATTTTACGCATGGTAGTGTATATATGTCAATCCTAATCTCCCAATTTGTCCCACCCTTCCCTTCCCGCCCTGTGTCCATGTGGTACTTTTTTTTTTCTTTTTGGCTTTATGATCTTCAGATGAGTAATGATTTTTTTGATAAGACTAGCTGACTATAATTCCTGTAAGGCAGGGTGGAATGCATGCTCTGTTGCCCACTTGTTTATTATATGACATTTTGTTCCTTTTTTTCTTTTCAAGTGATAGACTTTGATTTCAAGAGGTAGGTAGAATAGGGGTGAGTTTAAGAGTACATTGTGTGATTATTAGGCGCAAAGGCAATTATTAAGTGCAAAGTTTGTTTACTTACTGGATGTATTTGTGTCAATTTTCTATTTTGTAAATATGTATCTAAATTGTTTGACAGACTATTTTATACTTACTGGGGTAGTAGTCTTATTAATTTTGTGTTTCTTAAATGTCGTGGACTGTTCTCTAATTATTAAAGAATTTATAAAGTTAACCCTAATAGCATGGAAATAATAATCATTTTGAGAAAAATTGAAAATAATTTTTCAATCATAAAGAGAATTTATTCTCTAGTTTCCATACTGTCAGAGAATGTCATGTAATAAGAGTGTGACCTTCAGTCATTAAGGTGATACTTTGAACATTTGCATTAGAAAAGCAGATTTGTACCCATCACACCCACTCTGTGGGTCCATGGGGAAGGTGTTCATCTTGTGGCCACATTCGAGAACACAGCAGATTGTCCTCCCGGACGATCCAGAGGCTCCAACCCCAGCCCTGGCCTTGTCGGCATTGCCAGCCAGACTGAGGATTGATCACAACTCAAAATAGCTCAGTAATTGAACTGGAAGGTTATGTAACTTCTAGAGCAGCAAGGAACTGTTTTTTCTTCATTCTTGTTGTTTGAAATAATGCTTTAAAAGTGGTAAGATGGCTGGGTTTGGTACTTCTGTGGACTGTTGAGTCCTGCTTTTTATAGCCTCAGAAAATCACAGATTTATTTAGCTGGAAGGGCTCTTAGAGAATGTCTTACGTTATGGATGGGAAAATTATGGTTCAGATATGTAAATTATCTGTGCTTGGGCCAGAATGAGAACCAGAACTCAGGTCTGTTAACCACTAGTCTAGGAATAATTCTGCGACGTGGCATTGCCTCCTCAAAGACCATTCAGCTTCCCAGATTAGACTTAGTGCAGCCAGGGTATTCCAAGCCTGCATGGGAAGCATTGTCCTTTGCTTGATAGCCATCCAGCGCTCATGTGTGTTGGTCCTTCTCTCACCATGGGCAGGGATCTTGAGGTCAGGCTTGCTTCTGTTCTAGCTCAGATGATCCTTGTTATTGCGGCCCATTCACCATTCCTGTCCTCCTGGAAATTAGTCTCATAGTATAACTCACTTAATTATTTGATTTAATCTGCACAGAACAGAGCTGAAGCACAGTGGTAACAATGGCAGGAATCAAATAAAGTGAGGGATTATGTATCCCTCTTGTCTTGGAGACCATTTTTCTGAGGATTGATTATCTTGCTAACCACCCAGCGTAGTGCCTGAAGCATACAAGCTGTACATTAATATGTTCTGGGTAAATTACTGGCTAATAATAAATGAATGAAGGCTAAACAATTAGAGAACATTTTTTTTTTTCCTGGTCTTGAGAAGTTTTAGGAGATTAATCCTTGCTGTTCTTTTCTGATTCAAATTTTTATGTACCATCAAAATAAAATGTAGGTGGGACTTCCCTGATGGTGCAGTGGTTAAGAATCCACCTGCCAGCGCAGGGGACATGGGTTCAAGCCCTGGTCCAGGAAGAACCCACATGCCATGGAGCAACTAAGCCTGTATGCCACAACTACTGAGCCTGCGCTCTAGAGCCTACGAGCCACAACTACTGAGCCCGCGTGCCACAACTACTGAAACCCGTGCTCCTAGAGCCTGTGCTCTGCAACGAGAAGCCACGGCAATGAGGAGCCCGCGCACTGCAAGGAAGAGTAGCCCCCGCTCACCACAAGTAGAGAAAGCCGCACGCAGTAACAAAGACCCAACACAGCCAAAAATAAATAAATAAATTTATTTAAAAAATACAATGTAGGCATTAAAATGATGTTTATGGAGACTAATAACATGGAAATACTGATGCTTAATATTTAGCAGAATCAAGAAAAATTTTGTGATATAATTACAACACTATAAAAACAAAATTAAAAAACCTATGTTAGAGATAAAAGTAGTCTAAAAATTCACCAAACTATCAGGAGTGGTGGTATTTGGATGGTGGGGCTGTGGATAGATTTTCATCATTTTTTAGTTTTCTGTAACATTAAAAAGTTACTTTAATACACACATTTATAGTACCAAAAAACCCTCGTAAAAGTAAATGAATTGTATATTACATTTTGTAGAAAATAAATTTGAACTATAGTTTGACTTTTTATCCGGTATACATAATTGAGATTTCAAAGATTTTTTTCACCCCCTAAAAATACTTGAATCCATTTCTTCTTTTTTTAGTAATTATAACCACATTCTTTTTATTTTTTACTTTTTTAACTTTTATTTTATATTGGAGTATAGTTGATTTACAATGTTGTGTTAGTTCCAGGTGTACAGCAAAGTGATTCATTTATACATATATGTATATCTATTCTTTTTCAGATTCTTTTCCCATATAGGTTATTACAGAATACTGAGTAGATTTCCCTGTGCTGTATGTAAGTGCTTGTTTTTATCTATTTTATATATAGTAGTGTGTATATGTTAATCCCAACCTCCTAATCTGTTACTCACCCCCACCTTTCCCCTTTGGTAACCATAAATTTGTTTTCTAAATTTGTGAGTCTCTTTCTGTTTTGGAAATAAATTCATTTGTATCATTTTTTTTTTGACTCCGCATATAAGTGATATCATTTGATGTTTGTCTGATTTACTTCATTTAGTATGATAATCTCTAGGTCCATCTGTATTGCTGCAAATGGCATTAATTCATTCTTTTTTTATGGCTAAGTAATATTACATTGTATATGTGTATCACATATTCTTTATCCATTCCTCTGTCGATGGACATTTAGCTTGCTTCCATGTCTTGGCTATTGTAAATAGTGCTGCAATGAACATTGGGGTGCGTGTATCTTTTCGAATTGTGGTTTTCTCCAGATATATGCCCAGGAGTGGGATTGTTGGGTCATATGGTAGCTCTATTTTTAGTTTCTGAAGGAACCTCCGTACTGTTCTCCATAGTGGCTGTACCAATTTACATTCCCACCAACAGTGCAAGAGGGTTCCCTTTTCTCCACACCCTCTCCAGCATTTATCGTTTGTAGACTTTTTGATGATGGCCATTCTGACTGGTGTGAGGTGATACCTCATTGTGATTTTGATTTGCATTTCTCTAATAATTAGCGATGTTGAGCATCTTTTCATGTGTTTTTTGGCCATCTGTATGTCTTCTTTGGAGAGATGTCTATTTAGGTCTTCTGCCCATTTTTCTATTGGGTTTTTTGTTGTTGTTGTTGTTGAGTTGTATGAGTTGTTTGTATATTTTGGAGATTGATCCCTTGTTGGTTGCATTGTTTGCAAATATTTTCTTCCATTTAATCCATTTCTTAACCCTTGGCTCTGTTGTGGTGGTGGGTTGGAGGAACAAACTTATTTTTGCACTTATTAATGATTTGTAATTTGACTAGATTCACTTGTCCTGGTCAGCTTCCTCATCCACCAATCTACATTTGCCAGGTCCTACCTGCTTTACCAGGAAAATCTTGAGGGCGCGAAGGTAAAAACTGCTCCTTTTCCATTAAGCCTGTTAGGACAAGCCTTGCTTTTTTAGATTCCCCCAGGCAATTAGTGACTGCTGTCAGTTATGCATCCTGAGCACACTGTTCTTGTCTGGAAAACCTTTCCCACTTACTCACCTTTACATCCTTAGTAACTGATACAGTGCCAGTGCCTGGCAAGTAGTAAGCACTCAGTGGATATTTGTTAACTGAATGAATTAATATGGTCTCATGTAGAACGCCCAACTCTACATGAATTTAGTTCATGTTTGTATAATATTTATCTTAAGCTTGAGTAGTAGAATAAAATTGGGTCAGAAAACTTCTAAGTTAAGCAAGAAACTTAGCAATCATATATGTGTGATTGAGGGCTGTAGTGGGACTTGGTCATTATAAGACAAAATGGACCCTTATCTGAAAAAGGTTAATTTTGTTAATTTCCTCTGCAAGAACACAGTTAAAGAGAAAGAATGGGTACCTGGCCAAGCAGCAGCTGGTGCATCTGTTGATAAAGATGTGTGTATTTTGGGTTGGTCGTAGTAGTGCAGGCCAAATGGGAAAAGCAAATCAGTCTTCCTTTTCCCATTTTTAATAGCAAACTAATTTCTGAGTGTGAAAACATTTCTGCAGCTGCCACTAAAATTGGTAAATATTTTTCTAAATAAATAATATATTTCAGAAACAAACTTCTCATTTTAACAGCCAACATATTTCTGGCTGTTTTATTTGCTCACAAACATTTCAAATTTAGAAATATTTATTTTAAATATCTTGGAGATACCAGTGTTTGGAATTTTGAAGACAACAAATCTTTCATCAGTGGGGAAATGCTACCCAACAGAAATGTGTAAAAACGCACGTACAGTTATGTTACTTGAAACACTTGACAAAAATACTGTTATAATCACAGTGAGATCCTGCACATATTTTCCCAAACGTTTCAGTCATTTCAGAATTTTGCCGGTGAATATGCAACCATTTTGGCCACAACTCAGTAGGACTAGTTCAGCTTTGTAAATTTAATAGAATTCCCCCATCTTCTCCATTCCGTCTTTCCTCCAGAATAGTTTGGGACCACAATTCCTCTGAAGCCTTAAAAATCCAAGATAAAAAATCATTACAAATAGAAGTAGGCATTTTACCTTAAAATACGTCTAGGAAGACATTTGAGGGCAATTCAGTTTTTTTGTGGCCAAGGATTCTGGCCATTTGGGGAGAAAAAAAATCTTGTCAAAAGTGGAAGGAGGGGCTTCCCTGGTGGTGCAGTCGTTGAGAATCCGCCTGCCAATGGAGGGGACGTGGGTTTTGACCCCTTGTGCGGGAAGATCCCACATGCCGCGGAGCAACTAAGCCCGTGAGCCACAACTACTGAGCCCGCATACCACAACTACTGAGCCCGAGTGCCGCAACTACTGAAGCCCGGGCGCCTAGAGCCCATGCTCCGCAATGAGAAGCCACCACACTGAGAAGCCCGTGCACTGCAACGAAGGGTAGCGCCCACTCGCCGCAACTAGAGAAAGCCCGTGCACAGCAGCGAAGACCCAAAACAGCCAAAAATAAATAAATAAAATAAATAAATTTATTTTTAAAAAAAAGTGGAAGGAAGGGGAACAGTTCAAATGGAGATATCAAAGAGGAAATTGTAACATTTTAAAAATACCCTGTGACTCGGGAACACCTGAATTTCAAAATTATTTTTATTTTTATATGTGTGTGTATTAAAAAGCATCCTTGTCGGAGGCCTGGCAGGGCTTGGAGACCCGGCCGGCGTGTGGCAGCAGCCCGGGAGCCTGAGGCCGGGGCGTCGTGCGCAGGCGCTACCCAGCTGGGCCGTGAGCCGGCTGAGGCCTCGGCTGCGAGGCCTTCCCGATGAAGGTTGGGGCTCTGCGGAGCAGAGCGGAGGCTGCGCCCGTTCCTCGGGCGGGGTAGAAGGCCGGCGGGCCCGCTCCCCCGCGCTGTGGAAGCAGCGGCGGCGATGGACGCCCTAGAGGAAGAGAGCTTCGCGCTGTCCATCTCTTCCGCCTCTGATGCAGAATTTGATGCTGTGGTTGGATATTTAGAGGACATTATCATGGCTGATGAGTTCCAGTTATTACAGAGGAATTTCTTGGACAAGTACTACCAGGAGTTTGAAGACACAGAAGAGAATAAGCTCACCTACGCACCTATTTTTAATGAATATATTTCTTTGGTTGAAAAGTATATAGAACAGCTGTTGGAGCGGATTCCTGGATTTAACATGGCGGCTTTCAGTACACTCTACAGCACCATAAAGATGAAGTGGCCAGTGACATTTTCGACGTGCTGCTCACGTTTACAGATTTTCTGGCTTTCAAAGAAATGTTTCTGGACTGTCGAGCAGAAAAAGAAGACCAGGGACTGGGCTTAAGCAGCGGTTTAGTGGTGACTTAATTGTGCAAATCATCTTCTATGACAGCTTCCCAGAACATCTGCGGCCCTAGGTCCCACTTCCAGGTAATGGGATCTTTCTAGACATCACCAGCCCAGTAGACTGGGAGAGGCTTGGCTAATGATGTCAGAAGAATACATCTTGGAATGACTGATTCTGTTATGCAACTCTTCGTTAATGTTAAGTATTGATGGGTCAGAAGAAAATTACCTGACCTTCCTGGGACGTTCTTGTCTTCAGTAACCCTAGTACTCCTCCCTGAGTAGACACCTCTCTCAGGAGCGTCTGAGTCTGGCTCCTGCATCAAGCCCAAGTCCAGCATTCCACCCAGGGGGCACTTCCCCAGCATACATGTTGGTGTGTCCATGTTGGAAGAACCCACCATCACCAACTCTCTTGGCCCAGCAGGCCTTGCATGTCCCACCAGGCTTTTTGTGCACTCACAGCTTTTTATATGGGTCAGAGTTTCAGTCCTGCAGCCTCAATGGGCTTTTTGACTGGGAGTGTTTATCTAGGGTTTAACTCAAGCTAGCTGCCCATCCCAAGATTTCTGAAACTCCTACTATCACAGCTAGTCTTGGCTGTTGGAATCAATTTAGAGAGTTGTTCTTTACCTAAAAGGTACTTGTGAAAATCAATTCCTACTCTTACATGTACAGTCCTTGTATCACTTCACTGTCTTCTACTGGTCCCGATGTAGTCCCATTGTTTCTATAACTCTCGTTTATGTGTTTTTGAAAACATATTTTTATAGATGAATACTCAGGCTAACCTAGTGGACATAATCTTGGAACTTCCGTGATTACTCACTTCAAGATCAAAGTATTGTATGCTGTGTGCTTTTTAGCTGTTGGTGCTATGAAAGCAAAAATGCTTTCTGTGTTGGTGTTCCTATTTTACTGGGCACCAATGAATGTATGCTGGAAGTAGTCTAAAAGGTTTCCTTTTCTTAGAATATGTTAGTGTTTGTGCAGGTTTTCTTAAAACCCTTTCTATGTAAAACAGCTCCTTAAGTTTTCTGTTGGGGTAGGGGCTCTGCACTTCCTTCTTGCTGTCAAAATAATCCTACCAAGATAGTGTTCCACTGGTCTAGCTCAGTAGGAGATAGCAAACAGCTTTACTGGTCATCTGTCTGCTTGGATTTAGTACACTGGTTTACTACAATGTTTGATAGAACATTACTGACCAGAAAACATGGATGTCACATCTCTAGAAAGAAAAACTATAGTAGTTCAATTCCCAGTGTGTACCTTAGTTGTTTTTTTGTTGTTGTTTATATTTTTATTTTTCAAGTAAAAATAAGAATCTCTACTGACTTTTCACTTGACTGTTCTGGTTTTAAAGGATGAGCTAGCTGTAGGCTGTGTGTTTTTCTGTACCAATGTAGCGCTTATTAAATACTTTTGTACCATGAGTAAAATTTCAGGTGTTTTGCAGAAAAAAAAGAAAAAAGCATCCTTGTTAAATATACTTTCTGGGACTTCCCTGGTGGCACAATGGTTAAGAATGCCAATGCAGGGGACACAGGTTTGATCCCTGGTCCAGGAAGATCCCACATGTCGTGGAGCAAGCCCGTGTGCCACAACTACTGAGCCTGTGCTCTAGAGCCCACGAGCCGCAACTACTGAGCCCACGTGCCACAACTACTGAAGCCTGAGCGCCTAGAGCCCGTGCTCCGCAACAAGAGAAGTCACTGCAATGAGAAGCCCACTCACCGCAATGAAGAGTAGCTCCTGCTCGCTGAAGCTGGAGAAAGCCCACGTTCAGCAACAAAGACCCAATGCAGCCAGAAAAAAAAAAAAAAAGTATGTGTATGTATATATATATATATATATATACTTTCTGAGTTGTGGTTTGCTTGCTTATTTGGTTATTTAGTTTTTTAATTTGTTCATTCCTTACTTTATTCACAAAGGATTTAAGATGACTGCAACAAATATGTATAAGAAAAGTATTATATGTCAACAAAAAGTAAAAACAAAAAACGAGACAAAGGCCAGGGAAAAACAGACATAACTTTGACTGACGTAATTGCTACGATTTGACCTCAGAGTTAACTCTCTGTTTCTGGACATCCAAGGTGAAAAAAGGAACACTGATTATATGGTTCTTATTTTCAGAAAGGAAAACAAGAACAGAAATAATATAGAAACAACCACAAAAAAACCCAAACTGTCTCCAAGGAAATGAAGTATTTTCTTAGCATTAAATGGTTAAAAAAAAGAAAAAATAAAATTTAATGGAGGGCTTCCCACAGGGGAGCTGAGAGTTGTAGAAACAGTGTCCTCCATAACTTTGCTCCAGTTTGTTCATTTGTTCACTCTTTTACTCTTTCCTCAAACATTTATTATGTACCTACTCTGTGCCACATACTGTGCTAGATGATAAAGATACAACAGTGAACCAAACATAGTCCCTTCTCAGAGCTCGCAATCCAGAGAAGACCCAGGGCCAAAGGATCTGCTCCAAAAGAACAGGTAGGCTCAGTGGTGGAACTTGTGAGGACTGGGTTTTTCCATGTTGGCAGGCATTTCAAGTTGACATTCAGGACCTCCAGCCTCTACTGTGATGCCAGGATGCTTGCATTTTACTCCAGCGTGAAATGCTGGGAAGAGGCTAACAAGAACTAGGTGATCGATGGGAGTCAGGGCCCTAGCTGGTCTGGCTGGGCGCAGGGCGGAAGTTATTCCTGGAGTCAGGACCAGAGTAAGTGATCTGTTAGTCACACAGCTACTTCTTGGGGAAGAAGGCCAATCCACCTAAAGCCAGTTTCCTGAATGGCAAGCAGACCTACCTAATTGCTTGTTTCTTTTCACTGTTTGGAAAATGTAAACAATTCATATACAATGGTTTTAACAGCTTTTTGAAGATGTAGGTGATGTTTAAGGTGTCCTGTTTTCATTTTTATATGCTGGCATTTTATGGAACCTTCAGTTTTTGTTTGCCCTGTTGTAATGGGAGGGGACTTGGACAGGGAGAGAGAAAAACACCCCGCAGAGCCTGGTCTGCTGATCTTCAAGAGAGAGGAGATTGATGGGCAGGGAGTGGGGACATGGGGGAGAGGCAGAGTAAGAATATATTCACCAAGAGTATAATCATTGAAAAAATATATTCTTGAGTGCAAAGAATTCTTAGGAATATATTTTTCTTATGAATAATAGCAAGCCAATTTATGCCCTTTAGTACTTCCTCGCCCACCCTCTCCCTGTTCCACCTCCCACTAGAGGCATTGTTAATCCATTGCTTCCAGGCAAGACTCCCCATTGATTCAGGGTCTCCATGGGAATGAGGCTACAGGGGACATGTGCTTAGTTCAAGAAGATGGGACAGGAACAAACAGAACCTGGCAGAAATGATAGAGTAAGTCACAAAGTCATTCATAGTGTTTTAGGGATGCTTCACCGTGTTGTCTACAAATTAAATCTCTTCCTAGAGCTTAGAACTGGAATCTGGATGTCTTCAAGTGACTTGACATGGAAAAATATTAAAAAGATCTCACTTACTGAAAACACATAAATTTCATCTTCCACTAATAAATTTTTCTTTCTCACCAATGGAGAACAACTTGCATTTGTATCTCATTTTGTAATTTTCAGCATGCTACATGTTATCTCATCTTGTGCTACAGAAAGTCCGAGTTTGTTTAACTCACTTATTTGTACCCTCCTTTATTGTAGAGAAATTTTGAGTTAGTTTGCATAGAAACATAAAATTCAGTTGAATAGAAAAATAGATGAGGATATTGCAACGAAGGAAAAATAAGAGTAGGTGCATAAAGCCAGTGGGATAGCACCTTGTTTTCCATAAAGTCATTTGTAGTTGCTAGATCCAGGCTATGCCAGCCAAAATAAAGAGAGGGAAACTTTGTTTATAAAAATAACATGGTCATTAGATTAAAAGAATAAATGCTCAGGATCACAGTTTTTCTTGGTACTGAGACCTGAGAATTTTCCACAGCTTGTTCTCATGAAAGGAACACTATGTGGCTTACAGACTGTCTTCCTGAACTCCTGTGTAAGAAGTACAATGGTAGGTCTCTCTTGACTGCTTCCTATAATATCCTGCTTGGTAAGGTTTATGGGATTATGCCAGAATACGTTTTAATAAAAGCAGTTCTCTAGGGGGATAAAACAATGCCGTTCAGGTTCACAGCTCCCTGATGGCTGGACAGAATCCAAAGACCACATCCAGGAATGGGTGGACGTTTAGTCTTTCAGGCGTTCCTCCAGGAATATTATTTCTTGTAATCCAGGGTTTTTAAATGCACAGCAGAGAACTTCGGGTTAGATTCTTTGGCAAGAACCCGAAAGTGTGAGTTGGCTCAGACAAAATCATTTCACAGATGAAGAAACGGGACCTTACAGAGGCTGATGATTATCCAAGGCTTTGAGGTCAGTGGCAGAGCTGGGACCAAGGCCAGATTCTTCCGACTCTTTTTTTTTTTTTTTTTCCGACTCTTAAGTCTAGGGCTCTTTCAACCATTTCATCTCTCCTCTCTAACCTAAGTAGAATTCTATTACAATTTAAAAATGTTAAGAATGGAATTTCTTAATGATGTTGTGTTAAATATCATATTTGCCACTTACCATAAACTTTATTAATAACTTTTGATTCATAATGGGTCAACAGATGGTAAAATAGCTTAAAATCTGCAAGTGTAAAATCATCTGGGAAGAGGAAATCAGTTAAGATACCTGTTTTAGAGAATCATTTAATGTATTGTTCAATAAAATAATTAAAAGTTTGGTCTGGAAAAAAAGGATGACTATTTCTAACATCTGTAATGTAATCCTACTTAGATGTTAACTTTTTAAAAAAATTAATTTATTTTTGGCTGCATTGGGTCTTCATTGCTGCACACGGGCTTTCTCTAGTTGCGGTGAGCGGGGGCTACTCTTCGTTGCAGTGCGTGGGCTTCTCATTGTGGTGGCTTCTCGTTGCAGAGCACGGGCTCTAGGCACGTGGGCTTCAGTAGTTGTGGCTCACGGGCTCTAGAGCGCAGGCTCAGTAGTTGTGGTGCATGGGCTTAGTTGCTCCGTGGCATGTGGAATCTTCCCAGACCAGGGCTCGAACCCGTGTCCCCTGCATTGGCAGGTGGATTCTTAACCACTGTGCCACCAGGGAAGTCCTAGATGTTAACTTTTTAGAAGAATGAAACATTAGCTATAGAGCTGAAGTCCCGCCCTCCCACTCCTTTGCCCTCTACCCTGAAGTTGTGGGTATCACTCCCAAGCGTGTTTCTGTTCTTTTACCATATATGTATGTGTGTGTTTAAAATTTACATAAAGTACATAAATGACTTCATAGTGTATCAGTCCTTTTGGACTTGCTCTGCCCTCCACCCCTAAACATTTTAGTTTTGGTATTTAACCTTGCTGATACTGGTCATTCATTTTAGCTGTGGAATAGTCTTCCCTCGTATGACTCAACTACAGTTTATCCATTCTCCTACTGATGGGATTCGACTGTTTCCAATTTTTCTGCTACATATAGTTCTTCCATGAACATTCTTGAACATAAGTCCTTGTGTCCATGAGCAATTTTAGAACATTTTTTAGTTGGCAGAAATTTATTAAGTCACCAGCTGTTGCTACTCCTACCTGAGCATCAGTCACATCCTGGGTCCTCCTGGGAGATCCTTGCACCCAAAATGCTGTTTGGGTCAGCATTTGCAGCCAGTGCTGATCCAGTCTTTGTGTACCTTCAGTGCCTTCCAACTCCTTGGTAAATTGGTAAATTTTATGTTATGTGTATTTCTACAATTTTTTAAAAATGAGATAGAAAATTATTTTCAACCTATAGTCTGTATCCACCTAAAGTATTAATCAAGTGTCCGGGTAGAAAATAGTCATTTCTTGACATGCAAGTCTCCAAAAAATTTATGTCCTATGCTCTCACTCTTAGAAAGCTACTGGAAAAGTTACTCCAAAAAAATAAGACAGTAAAACAAGAAAGAGGATGGGAAGTATTCCAACAAAATTGAAAACTAAACTAAACATGAGAAAAACTCCAACTCCTTTCTGCTTGGTTTGCTCAGGTTCTCGACTAGGACCTGTTCCAAGAACCTTTCATTTCTCAAGGACCCTACCCTACCCTAGCTCCCTCACACCTAAGAGATGATCTGACTTCTTATTTTCCTGAGAAAAATGAGGTCATCTGATGAGAGCTCCCTCGATCCTTCTCTCCCAAACTTCTCAGCATTTCCACTTAGAAGAATGGTGAACACGTGCAAATCACAAATTCTTTGTGGAATGAATGGAGGTAGGAGTTTTTTGGTTTTTTTTTTTAAGTTTCTCAGACCCCCAAATTGGAACTTTGTCTTGCCGGGAGCTACACCATCTTCAAAATCACTAATTCAAATACCCTCTGACATCAGCCTCCAGTTCTTCTAGCTTAACATCCAAAGTAGTCTCACTGTGATGGTTCTTCAGTTTCCCTCAGACACCAGTCTGTGTGCTCCTTCATTCTATCTGTTCACCTCTTCCTGTTTTCACATCCCCTCTTTCTATGTCATCCTCCCTGCAGCTCCCACCCTGGACCTCTCTCCCAGAGCCCTACTTTTTCCTGCTCCGACCCACTGCATGGCGATCATCCTGGCAATTTCTCCTTCCGTTTTCCTGTGTTCAATGTCTAGTCCCCGTTTTTCTCATGTTTAGTTTAGTTTTCAATTTTGTTGGAATACTTCCCATCCTCTTTCTTGTTTTACTGTCTTATTTTTTTGGAGTAACTTTTCCAGTAGCTTTCTGAGAGTGAGAGCATAGGACATAAAGTTTTTGAAGACTTGCATGTCAAGAAATGACTATTTTCTACCCGAACACTTGATTAATACTTTAGGTGGATATAGACTATAGGTTGAAAATAATTTTCCATCTCATTTTTAAAAAATTGTAGTAATACACATAACATAAAATTTACCAATTTAACTATTTTTAAGTGTAAAGTTTGGTGGTATTAAGTACATTCACATTGTTGTGTAACAACCATTACCACCGTCCATCTCCAGAACTCTTTTTGTCTTGCAAAACTGAACTCTATACTCATTAAACAATGGGTTAATTTAATTCAAAGTTAATTAAAACAATTAATGTCCCACACCCTCCCTCACCCCTGGCAACCACCATTCTATTTATGTATCTATGAATATGAATACTGTAGGTACCTCATGTAAGTGGACTCATCAATATTTGTCTTTTTGTGACTGTCTTATTTCACTAAGCATGGTGTCCTCAAGTTGCAGCCATGTTGTACTATGTGTCAGAATTTCCTTCTTTCTTAAAGCTGAATAATATTCTGTTGTATATACATGCCACATTTTGTTTATCCATTCATCCATGGATGAACACTCGGGTTGCTTCCACCGTTTGGCTATTGTGAATATGGATATATAATGTGAATTATATACTGCTATGAATATGGGTATATAATAATCTCTTTGAGACTCTGCTTTCAATTCTTTTGTGTATGTATGCAGAAGTGGAATTGCTGGATCATCATATGGTAATTCTATTTTTAATTTTTAAAGAACTGCCATAGTGTTTTCCATAGCAGCTGTACCATTTTTACTTTCCTGCCAATGGTGTGAAAGTTTTCCAATTTCTCTACATTATTTTCTGGGTTTTTTTGATAGTAACCATCTTAATGGGTTTGCGGTAGTATCTCACTGTAGTTTCGATTTGCATTTCCATTCTGATTAATGGTATTGAGCTCAAGTCCTGTGCCCATTTTTAACTGGGTTGTTTATTTTGTTGTTGTTGAATTGTGGGAGTTCTTTATGTATTATGGATATTAACTTCTTATCAGATACATTATTTGTAAATATTTTCTCCCACTCCATGGGCTGCCTTTCACTCTGTTGAATGTGTCCTTTGATGAAAAGAAGTTTTAAATTTTATTGTAGTTCAATTTATTTTTTCTTTTGTTGCTTGTGCTTTTGGAGTTATATCCAAGAAATCATTGCCAAATCCAATGTCATGAAGCTTTTGTCCTATGTTTTTTTCTAAGAGTTTTATAGTTTTAGCTCTTATGTTGTTTTCCCGGAACTTTTAAGATATTCCTCGCTGTCTTCTGTTGTCCAATATGGCTAATACAGAAGTCTGATGCTATTCTAATTCTTGTTCCTTGGTGTGTGGTTTGGTTTTTTTCCTCTGGGAGATTCTTTATTCTTGCTATTCTGAAATTTTGTAACCATGTGTTTTACCGAGGGTATTGGGCACTCATTGTGCTCTTATGTTTGTCCTTCAGCTCTAGAAAATCTTCTTGTATTAATTCTTTGATAATTTTCTCCCTCTGTTTTCTCATTTGGATGTTAGATCCACTGGATTGGCCTTTAAGTTTTATATTTCTTTTCTGTTTTTCTCCCTTTTGTTTATGGGAGCTGTCCTTATTTTATTTTCTAGCTCTTTTATTGATCTTTAAAAATACAGCACTTAAATATTTTTTCATAGTGCCCTGTTCCTATCTTATTGCCTTGCCAAACTCCATCTTCCTGGTTCTGACTTGATCCTGTTGGCTTAGTTTCCCACGGGACATGAAGCATTTACTTTGAAAAAAAGTGGAGTATGCACAAGTTACCTGGCTTCAGAACTGATGTCTGATGTACATCTGAAATGTCAAACCTGGACTCCTGCTTTGCCCTCAGACCTGCTCCACCTGCAGCCTTCTCTGGCTCAATTCATGGCTTCTCCATCCTTCCTGTTGCTTACGTCAAAAATTTAGGAGTTATTTTTTATTCTTCTCTTTCTCCTATGACATATGACATCGAATCGGTCAGGAAGCCTTGTTGGTACCATCTCCGACATATATTCAGAACCTGGCCACTGACCACTTACTCCTTCTACTTCTGCAGCCCTGGTCCCAGCCATCATCACCTGGTTTACTGTAATAACCTTTTCCTCCCAGCATTTTATTATGAAAATTGTAAAATATACAACAAAGTTGAAAGAACTTTACACAAATAGCTGTATTCTCAACACCTAGATTCCACCCTTAACATTTTACCGTGCTTGCTTTCTCATTAATTACCCATCTGTCTATCCCTCTGTCCATCCATTCTGTGATAACCTTTTAACTAGTCTCCCTGCTTCATTCCTTGTCCCATGTGTCATTCCCACACATCAGTCCAAATGATAATTTTGAAACATAAGTCAAATTATATCTCTCCTCTACTCAAAACTCTGCTATGGCTGCCCATTTCACTATTACTAACTCTGTAGACTTTGTAATCCTCAAAAGGAAAATTGCCTTGGTAATTTTCAGATTCCTGTGGAATTGTGAATTCATACTGAGTTTCTGTGTAGTATTACCATTGTATCACTGAGGATGGAATTGACTTTTGTCTTTTGGAGGAAATAGAGCAAACGGTAGTGCTTGCTTGTTCAGAGGGCTATGATTAAAATCTTTAAGCATTCATTCCTGCCAAGGTAGTTGTCTTGCATTTTGCTTTCCATTTCAGCATATGGTGGGTATGGATATTTATAAACAAGACTAAGTCTGATTTTACAAGGGCTTTCCAAAATTAATTCTGTCCAATAGAATATGACTTTTTGCTTTGATATTGTTAAAAATCCAATGGTTAAAGAAAAAGCTAGTGAAATGTGTTAGCAGCATGCAGAACAAAACTTTAAAATATATCTCTTGTTATATAGTGCATTGTCATGTGAAGGTGTAAAATGGAAGAAATGTTGATTCTGTTTGTAACTGATATGGTGAAGCCTTTTATAAGCTTTAAAATAGAGTTCACCTTATGGCGTCATTTCTGAAAATTTTCAATTATCAGTTTCATTTTTAATTTTTCTTTCCTTTCCTATGTTTGCTGGTTCCTCAGGGTTCCTCTTTTGTGTTTGTTTTGATCTCTTCCTTTCATTCTTGGAGGCTCTCCTTAAATGTCTCATAATCTTTGGCTGTCCAGTCATATTCAAGAGTGAGGAATGAAAAAGCCAATCAGTGGAATTTCACAGCTGGGTGATTTGGCATGGAACTGACTTTTCTATTGAGGAATCCCAAATATCAATCTCTAGAGGTCTTTTCTAGGGGCTTTACTTTCTCCAGAAAAGCATCCTCTGAAATCCCACCTGTGGGTGGAGCAAGGGATCGGGGCATGCGTCTGGCTCCAGCACTCGTGGAGAAGGTGGGGTTGGTGAGGGCTGGGGGTCCCCCTGTTGAGGTGTATACTTGTCTAAAATCTTGCTATCGGTCCTGATCTTCAGCACACTCAGACCTCTGTCTCATCCTCAACTTCTGTAGTAATTCTTGCCACCAATCCCAAACCTCTCTGGGATTCTTTAAGGATAGGGGTGGAGAAGCTAGAGTTAATAGGAAAGCCAGGAATCTTTGGTAGCAATTTAGGGACAAAGTAATGGGGTCACGGGCAGAGGTGATGGCAAAAGGAATGAAGAGATATATATGGGGAAAAGCCCCCAAACCATTGCCAGTACTTGTAACTTAAAGATCTCTCTAGGTTTTTTGGGAGACTGGTGACATGGTAGTAATGAAGGCAGGGAACTTTTGCTGGGGGTATTATGAGCTTTAAAAATTGGAGGGTGGGGTGCAGGGGCAGAATTTCTAGGTTAAAATGAGCTGATGAAAATTAAAAATAATTACTTCCTGAGTGCATGCTTTCTAGAGTTGTTCTGATCTATTAACACATCCAGTTTTGTGGCTTTGGACGTTTTTATCCTTAACTTTTTTTACTCTACGTTTTAATATTGTGATTAGCTTTTAATTTTTACTGCTGATTAAGAAATGGGATAATCCTGATAAATTCATTTCACAGATTATAGTAAATACAATTTATATACTGTAGTACATCTGCTATAGTAAGCACGCAATAAATGTTCGTTGCTACTGTAGTTTTTAGTTTCATGTGCTTCACTGAAATCCTTATAAGATATGTATCCCTTTCTATAGCAGTGGACCCTGCAGTTCAGAGCATTTGGGACTTGGTCAAGGCCAACAGAAAGCTCTTTTAGGGAAGTGGTTACATTTACTTAGAATGCTGTTGTCATGGTTGAAGTGGGTGGTTTATCAGTACAGTTGGAATTGGCTGGGGAGTGACACTGCTTTGTTGTGAGGTAGCAAGTGCAGCAATGTCATATCCAGAGAATTGCTACGTGTTTGTGTTCCAAAAGTGTGGTGAATAGTTAGGATTGATTGTTCTGGCATTTTGTGGTGATTATTAGAAAAATAAATTGCCTAAAAGGAGATAGAAGAGTGGATCTTAAAAATCAATTGATCTGGGAATTTACACCAATTGCTTCTGGTCAAATGATGATGAAAAGGTAAGTAATAACAGAGTTAGGAAAAGTTAATGGGAAAAAGATGGAGAAGCTTATTATGGCAAGTGTGTCACCAGCTTTCTTCTGTGAGCTTGGAGGCAGATCAGAGTTAACAACTGTCAGTTGCGAGGACAAGCTCTATAACCTAACAGACAAAAGGGAGATCCTTTAGAATTCCTAGGTCGACCGTAAATAACCTGGTACAGCTGAAGAACAGAAGAAAAAACAGGGAATTTACACCAGGGAAAATGGTAACATTTAAACCACTCTGTTAAAGAACTACCTAAATGTGTTTAACACGTCCTGCTATGGTACATACACCTTCCGATCAAATTTTGAAGGTGACATAGAAGTCCCTTTCTCCCCATTGACAGTGCTTTTTTCAGTGCTGTTAGAACAGCAAGCAGGGCTCATTAACAAACTATCTACTAATGAGAAAGTGAGACCTCTTGAACTACCGAAAAGGCTTTTAGGAGTCCTTTCTAGAAATTTCTGACAAACCCAGAGAAGTTTTCTAATATTTTATTTGTGTCAAGAGAGTATTTTTCTCATTATACAGCTATAGATATACAGTTTCCATAGCATATGGATTGGAGAACTGACCCTGAACTAAATAATACCTTATTCCCCATTTGTTGTCATTTCACCAAAATAAAAGCAAAAATGTTTTTCTTATTGCAGCAGAAATAGGCATTCATCATTTGAAATTTAAAAAATGCAGATAAGCAAAAGGAAGAAAATAAAAATCACTAAAAATTCCATTCATTAGAAATGATCTCTATTCAAATTTCACTTTTGAGTTGTAAAAATTCTAATCATAATAATCCAAAGTATATGCCAAGATTTCTTTTAAAAGGGAAATATTCTAGTGTTTTGAGGTTTTAGAGAAACCAGACGCATATTAAGATGTATTGCATAAGCAAACCACAGTCGTATCAAAATAGCTTATGCCATTTATAACAGCATGTGTATTAATTTACATGGATTTTAAAAACACAGTTCCACATGATTCTACTTGATCTTCGAATCTTTAATGCCACTATATTAATTCTTTACCTAATCTTTCGTATGTGTCTGAAGATGATCTATTATTTTCATTCTGAACCCTGATGTTACATAATTGTATGTAACTTTTATTTGAAAAGGAAAAGTAAGGTGATGCGGACCACCTGGGAAGAAGGGCTTGTCTGTGCTGTGATTCCACCTGAGCAGGCAGCCCTCGTGCTCCCCACAGGGGAGTCTGAGGGCAAATGATAGGATGGCCCTCAGGATTTTGGTTGATAGACCCTTGTGAGTGACTCACTGAGCACCTGGCCAAGCCTCATTACTCTTTATACCTTCCTTGCTCATATTCTTTCTAGCTTCTCAGTTAAGGTCCTGAGAAGTCTCTCAAAGCTTGTCTTCTCTACTGTGTTCCAGTTTTTCATGAGCCCTATTTAGCAAGTAAATTCCTCTCTGGAGATGTCAACTGTTTCTCACCAAAAACAATTATGTTGGAAACGTCATCATATGTTGTCTTCAGTCAGATCCTCATGACCTCTGTAGCGTGTTTTGGTAAATAATTGTACTAAGACAGTATTGGGATCAATAATCCAACACTTGCAATTGATTCAGTCTTCATAGCTTGGTTTTACTTTTTTTTTTTTTTTTTTTTTTTTTTAGTTTTTTGGTTGCAGCGCACAGCTTGCGGGATCTTAGTTCCCAGAGCACGGATCAAACCTGGGCCCTTGGCAGTGAAAGCCCGGAGTCTTAACTGCTAGACCACCAGGGAATTCCCTGGTTTTACTTTTGATTTACATTTTTTAGAAGCTCTAGGAAATTCTTCAGTTAATAAAAAAATATTATATTTTACTGACCTGTTTGTTAATAAATTTTCACTGTTAAAAACAGAAACCTCTGAGACACATAAGTTATTTTAAGGTCTAGATTTTTTTTTTTTTTTTTTACAAATACTAATTTTTTTTCTACAACTTTAATATAGAATAGAGTGGATTCCACATGCCAGTCTAGTACAGGAACATTTCTTGATTCTCTGGTTATCAATTTGTTGCATATTATTCTGTTTTTATTTTAAGTTCTTTCCCCTACATTTGATAACTTATATTTATTTAATATTGAATGGCAATGAGTGGCCCTCAGAGACATTCTTATTAAATTCAAGGCATTACCCGAATAATGCTTACAGGACTATTTGGAGGGAGATGCTGTTTTATATTAAGTACACTCCTCTAATCACATCTATCTCCAGATTCAAGCGATAGGACATGCCTTCTCCTTTGCTTCCATAACACCTTCTACATACGTTTCTTAGAAGATTTCACTCAATATGTGTTTATCTGTCATTCTCAGAAGATTGAATTCCTTGAGAGCAGCATATAGCATATATAAATGCTTTCTGAGTAAATGAGTAAAAGAAGGAATTAATAAAATCTGGCTAAGTTTTAGCTAGCTCTAGCTGGCTCTATGAGGTACCAACCTGTATTGGCTAAGAGCATGGACTCTTGAAACCAAAACCATCTGGGTTCAAATCTTAGCTCCATCATTTATTAGCTATGTGTCCTTAGACAACGGTATATGTCATTTGTGCATATCAGTTTTGTCTTTTCAAATATGGGATAATTACGATACCTAACTCATGCTTAGAACAGTACCTATATATAGTAAGTGCTACATAAGTGTTTGCTACTATCGTTATTATCCTTTTATTTAATAGCCCGGGCATGGAATAGTGGGTGCCATTAGGAAATTAATTCTGGAATTCAGTTTTTCTCCCCGTCATCATGAAGAAGTGCTTTGCCTTCACTTTGAGTTCAGGAGCTCTCAGCATGGGAATGGGTAGTGGAGGTCTTTAGTACACCAACAACTGAGGACATTTGCACCTTTATCAATCAGCAGGCTGCACAGGCTCATTGAACGAACAAGAAGCTTTTTATTTTGATTAGAATTGTATAAACTCTGTATAGGAACAATGTTACCTCAGGCAGGCTCTGATTCATCTTACTTCAGAAGATAAAACAAATTAATTATAAATTGATAAACATATTAATTAATAAACATAGTTTATTTGGTAGGTAAAATCTTTAACAACAGTGATCCATGGGAGAGATGATAAAGGAGTTTTGGATGATAAACAGAGTGGGAAGACAGGATTGAAAGATTTTCGAAGTCTGGCTCTAGCATTAGATGTTTAATGATTTTTGTCCTTTGCATTTTTTTAAGTGGTCTATTGGATATGACTGATTGTATCTAGTTCTTGGCCTCAGGTTTATTTATTTTTTTGTCTCTCCCCCCCAACATTTTATTATGAAGAATTTCTAATATACCGCAAAGTTAAAGGATTTAACAGTGAACACACATATTCAACACACAGGTTCTGCCATTATCGTTTTGCTGTACTTTGTTGATCACGTGTCTGTACATTTATCCATTCCTCTATCCGTCCCCTGATACGTTTTATGTTTTTATGTACTTGGTTAAGTTTATTTTGCTAAGGAAGTCATCATCTGTATGGGAGAAGTCAATGATTTATTCTCAGCCCCCAGAATACTAATAGTGGCGTACACATACACGAAGCAGTACTTTTAAAGAGTTGCTCAGTAAGAATTACTCTTACTGGA
Organism: Balaenoptera borealis; assembly: GCF_965194805.1. NCBI lineage: Eukaryota > Metazoa > Chordata > Mammalia > Artiodactyla > Balaenopteridae > Balaenoptera > Balaenoptera borealis. The sequence goes on along the minus strand of NC_138866.1, from coordinate 37,248,737 downwards.
AGGATTCCTAAGAGTCAAAGTGGGGGTAGAGAAAGAAATGTGTAGGTGGAAAAATAAGGGCTTAGGAAAATAATTCAATATCATAGATAACCCATGAAAACATTCTTTTTGATACAGTTTTTTTAGTTTCACTTTGCAAACTATGCAGACCCAGTTCTTACTGTTTCCAGTAAATGGCAACAATCATGGAGCAGAAAAGGAACTAAGTTAAATGAAAGGCTTTAAAGAAAATCCTTGTATTTTGAGGCTAATAATATAATACACACAAATACCTAAGATATCAGTTCGTGTCAGCTTTACATCCTCTGGACAAATTATAAAATATAATTGCGTAGCTTTCCTTTTCACCGCTATTATAGAATCTGCAATGCTAGCTCTTGTGGAGTTCTGCCTGCAACTCTAAGGGGACTGAATAGGTCATAGGGCAAAATCTTGATTATGATTCAAAAAAGAAGGCGTAGTCACTTTGTTCCATATGAACTAAGCAACACTCACTAGAAAGCTGTGATTCTTTTGGAGGGCAGTTTCTGGTTGCTGTTGATTTCTGGCAATGCATGTTTACTGGAAATGCAGAGCTGCAGAGTTACTAATGAGCATTTATCCCTTCTATTTTTAGTTCACTTCTTTAACTGAGATGAACATGATATAATCTCCATTGAGTCAAAGGATGGCATCTAGTCCTGTGCTTCCCACCGAAGACGAACAGGTTTCCTTGGGCATCGATGATCTCCATTTTTCATTGCAAGGTATTAAGATTGGGTGTGGTAACTGTGGGAACCTCACTCTCATTTATTCACAAATTGTATTGCTTTCTGTCTCTCTTATGGTAAAATATAGACATGTATCTGTATTTTTCCAATTGTAGAATCTTTCAGTATACTTCAATATCTTTATTGCTATCTCAGCTACCTAGGAAAGTAAGGAATACCTGGAAGGAACTTGGTATTTCGGTTTCTCAATCTGAGTGCATGTGTTTTATTTGCAATGAAAATTAAATAGTTAACCATAATTTGCTTGGCATTGTTTGCACTTATTTTACATCTTTTTGTATGGCCTCTTTTAAATGTACATCCTTATTTTGCCCTAATAAAAAGGAATAGTAGTAATATTAAAAGTGAGTGAACTTTCAGTCCCATGAATTACGTGTGCCTTTATGCAAATAAGTACTGTCCGTATTTTTTTAATGTTTCTTGGCGATATTTGTTATGTACTTTGAAAATTCCTTAGCCACTAGACTTTACACCTCTGTTGCATATCTTGGAGCTGAGTAAAGTCAGCTAGTGTAGAAGAAACAAGGCTATGGCAAGTCTTTGAAAATATTTATGTCACTATGTATTTTAAAGTACTTGAAAGATTATTGACAGTATTATGTAACATTCTTAGAATGTTATTTAGAAGCCATAGCTTTTGAGTCACTAATTTTTTTATTTTTAATTTATTATTAAAAGAATTGAAGTATAATAGACATACAACATTATATTAGTTTCAGGTGTGCAATATAACAATTCAATATTTGTGTAGGTTGTGAAATGATCACAATAAGTCTAATGAACATCTGTCACCATACATAGTTACAGAATTTCTTTTTCTTGTGATGAGGACTTTTTTGGACTTTTAAGATCTACTCTCTTAGCAACTTTCAAATATGCAGCACAACATTATTAACTATAGTCACCATGCTGTGCATTATATTTATTTGTGTCATGTATGATAAAAATCCCCGAAAGACTTTCTTTCTGATATCTCTTTTTAATTAAACATGGTTTTGAATGATTAGCTTCTTGACTTTGGGGTCAGTGGCTTTTAAAAATAAATATCATGTAATTTGTATAGACTCAAGAAACATACTTTGAGGGATAGTACTTGAGGTAAGAATTTAAAAAATTCTCAGTAAGTGCATTTTTGTGGTGTCATATACTCGTCATAAGTAGTTTGAATCAAATTTTCATTTATTGGAAAAAACCCAATGTTCTTATTTTTCTCTCAAGTTTTGGTTGCATATGAGTAGTAATTCATGTGCCCTAAAGTGTATCAGGAAGATAGCGCATCAATAAATGGTCGGTAAATCTAATTTCTTTTTCTTCCTTCCTTCCTTTCTTTCTTTTTTTCTTTCTTCCTTCCTTCCTCCTTTCCTTTCCTTCCCTTCCCTTCCCTTCCCTTCCCTTCCCTTCCCTTCCCTTCCCTTCCCTTCTCTCTTTCTCTCTCTTTCTCTCCCTCCCTCCCTCCCTTCCTTTTTTCCTGAATCAGTTGATCCTGATATGTATGTATGTATGCATTTATTTAATTTTTTCTTCCAGTTTTATTGAGATATAATTGGCATACAGCACTGTATAAGTTTAAGGTGTACAGCATAATGACTTGACTTACAGACATCATGAACTGGTTATCACAATAAGTACAGTGAGCATCCATCATCTCAAATAGTTACAAAATTAAAGAAATAGAAAAAAAATTTTTTCCATATGATGAGAACTCTTAGGATTTACTCTTGACAACTTTCATATATAAAATAGAACAGTGTTAATTATATTTATCATGTGTACATTACACCCCTAGTACTTATTTATCTTGTAACAGACTGTAACTAGACTTATTATGGTGATCCTTTTGAAATGTATAGAAATATTTAAACACTGTGTTATGTAACAGGAACTAATATAGTGTTGTAGGTCAATAATACTTCAAAAACAAACAACCAACCCAACATAGAAACTCACAGAAAAAGATCAGATTTGTGGTTACCAGAGGCAGTGGTGGTGGTGGAGTTGGCTGAAAGCAGTCAAAAAGTGCAAACTTCCAGGTAAATCTAATTTCTCATGCTGGCTCTGCCACTTACCAGTTCCTTGAACTTGGATAAGAGACTTTATCTTTTTTGTCTCAGTTTCCTCATATTTAGAATATGGGTGATAATGCCTATATTGCACCTGTGCTTTGAAGATGAACCATAATGCATGCAAAGGGCTTAGCACCATGCCTGCCTGACACAGAGTAGGAGCTCAATAAATGCATCGTAATTTCTTTGTAGATATTACAGTTAAAGTCTTTGTCCCAAAGGATATCTTGTCCAGGAGCACACAGCTAGAGTAGATATTGCATGGTGGATAGGAAAAAATGGTAAACCAGATGTCTGGTTTTCAGTTTTGACATTTCTGTTCAGTGGCTTCCCATCACACATGGGATAAAGTCTAGACTTCTTGGTGTGGCTCACAGGCACTTCCTATCTGCTGCTCACCTTCCTCTCTGCCCTCATCTCCCACAAGCACCCTGTGCTCCAGCCCCATGGCTCCTTGAGGGGCCATGCTCTCCTGCTTGTGTGCTTTTGTTCAGGTGGTTCCCCCTGCAGCTCTCCTGTCTCCTCTTTCCACTGGAAGAGTCCAGCTCATCTAGTCCTCCTCTATCCCTATTCATCCCAAACTTAGCCAGACTCGGCCCTCTCCATGAGCCCCACTCTTTCTCTGGCTGCGATTCACACTCTCTCCTCTGTTCTCCCAGAGTACCTATTTTAGCACTTATAATAGTATTATAGGTGTTATATTTAAAAATGTTTTCTTCCCCACTGTAGAGTTTCATGTAGCATGCTCTAGCTTACACAGCACCCTTACGTACATTACCTCATTTGATCCTTACAACCATACTGTAAGGTAGATATTTTTATCTTCAAGATACAGAGGAGGAAGCTGTGGCTCACAAAGATGGAATTACTCTCCCAGAGTCACACAGTTAGTGAGCAGCAGAGCTCAGTTTTGACCTGGAGGATAGTTTTCTTTCCACTGCACCACAGCCACTCCGACATAGTTCAAAGAACAATTTGAAAGAGGGAATTTCCCGAACAACTTTCTCTGGAAAGTGCACATAAATCTTAGCCTTATCCTAGTTAATCCATAGCAAACTTTTATTTTTTTAATTTTTAATTTTTATAGCAATCTTTCACATCCTGAATATGGATAGGCATTTTCAAGTAACATTAATCTCAGGTTCACAAGTAGCTCAAAATAATTAGCAAATTACTGAGAAATGAGTGTTTTCTTATAGCATGTTTTGAATTATACTAGGTTATACCATCTGCTCTACAGTAGGAGATGAGTATGGGCTGCTTGGCAATGGAAATGTGATATACATGTGCTGCCGGTGTGAATGATTTTCCTTCATGGTCTCTTTAGAGGAATATGCTGCTGGATGCATTACTCTATAGGGGGGAGAGGTGGAAAACCAATACTATACTATAGTCAGCTTTACACTGGGCAAGGGCTGCTCACATTAGCCAAGTACTCTCAACTGAGGAGTTCCCATGACTGTAGAATGAAGGCTTAACCGTGAAATGAATGGATTTCCCAAAGTTAAGTTCTATATTGTTATCAGCAGATTTGTAATGATTCTTTCGGCCTGAGTTGTTGAAAGAAAGAGAGAAAGAAAGAAAGGAGGGAGGGAGGAAGGAAGGAAAGAAAGAAGGAACTTGTATGTATTTCTGAAGGTAACTTTGGTTTCATTGCACGGTTATTAGCTATGTAGACAAAAACATTGATAGACAATATTATGAACATTAGCAACTACCGAACTGCAGGCTGTTGGCAATAGTCTTAAAAGCATTTGGCTTTGTACACCATGTAAGCAGACTTGTATTTCACAGAATTCACATGTGCTTAGTGATCCTTGGAGTAATATGAGTAAAGAGATTTTATGTCATATGAAAGGCTCAGGATGACCGCTCATAAGAAAGATTTTTTCTCCTCATTTCAGAACCTTTTTAAAAGGAAGAAAGAGGCCTATTTAACTAATAATGCCTATTTTATTTTAGCCAAAAACTTATATAAGGTGAGGCAATTATGGCCATACCTTGACTGAGAATAATACGCTCAAGAAAAGATTAAAATGTCTGCATTGAAATGTGGTGAATCATTGTTGCTATGCTATGAAAACAGGTATATTGTGTGCGCAAGGCCAACAAGGCATCAGACCTAAGGAATCAGGCAGTGCTTTGCTGAAATTCATAGAGCAGGACAATAAACATCATTTATTGTTCATCATTTGTGTGATCTTTGAGAAAATGACTTTATGAAGGGATTTTTAAGGGCACTTTATTTATTTATTTATTTATTTATTTATTTATTTATGGCTGCGTTGGGTCTTCGTTTCTGTGCGAGGGCTTTCTCCAGTTGTGGCAAGCGGGGGCCACTCTTCATCGCGGTGCGCGGGCCTCTCACTATCGCGGCCTCTCTTGTTGGGGAGCACAGGCTCCAGACGCGCAGGCTCAGTAGTTGTGGCTCACGGGCCCAGCTGCCCCGCGGCATGTGGGATCCTCCCAGACCAGGGCTCAAACCCGTGTCCCCTGCACTGGCAGGCAGACTCTCAACCACTGCACCACCAGGGAAGCCCCAAGGGCACTTTTTGTAGAGAGATATTTGTGATCTCTTAGTCTAGTGAGGATAGTAACATTGAAATGGTTGGATTTTAGGGAGGAAAAAGAAATGACATTGGTGAATTTGAACAATTTGAGCAGATTAATGTAAAAACTGGAATTTATTTTAGTTTAGTGCATTTTATACTACCATGGATGGTCCACATTTTAAATAAATTATGGATATGAAAGTTTAAGCTATTAAAATGATAAATAAATGGTTGCTTTTAAAAATTATTTGCTTTACTGAGGTTTCCATTATAGAATTTCTTTACATCTTTCCATTGGATTTCTTACCTGGCAAAATAATAGGTGCTTCCTTCCCTTTTATCCTAAGAGAATAATAACTACTTATTTTGTCTGAAATAACATCTCTGCTAAGCTCTTCAGGTGGAAAAGGTATGTTCAGAGAACATTTCTTTGATGTATCGGGCAGATAGATTATGGAAGCAGTAAAGGGTAAAGCTGGATAATACCACAGAGTTTTCAAGTTGGAAGGGACTTTCTTTGCCATTCCATTTAATCTGAGACCAAAGGAGGAATCCCTTCAGTAGTATTTCTGAGATGAAGATCCTTGAGGGAGTTGAATTCAAGCCCAAGAAGTTTGGGGATTTTGCTTTTAGGCAGCAGGTAGCTGTTGGGTCTTAAGAATGAGAGGACAGGGTCCATGGTCAGAGTTGTGCCTTAGGAGATTAGTCTGGGTTTGAGGTATAGGAAGACTTGAAAGGGGTGAGAAAGTGAAATTGGAGAAACTGATTAGAAAGTGTTGCAAATATCTGGGTATTGGGTAATGTTGGCGTGGATTCGAGTTATAGCAGTGAGTAGGAAAGTATGGGACAGATAAGAAACCATTAAGGTGGAAGACTCAATAGGACTCTGCAGTTATTGACTATGGATAATAAGGTGGAGAAGCTCCAAAGTTGGAAGCTGAGCTGCTTGAGATAATAGTGGTAGCAACTATAATGTCCAAAGTATTAACTTCCTTTTTTTTTTTTTTTTTTTAAATTAATTAATTAATTTATGGCTGTGTTGGGTCTTCGTTTCTGTGTGAGGGCTTTCTCTAGTTGCGGCAAGTGGGGGCCACTCCTCATCGCGGTGCGCGGGCCTCTCATTATCCCAGCCTCTCTTGTCGCGGAGCACAGGCTCCAGACGCGCAGGCTCAGTAATTGTGGCTCACGGGCCTAGTCGCTCCACGGCATGTGGGATCTTCCCAGACCAGGGCTCGAACTCGTGTCCCCTGCATTGGCAGGCAGATTCTCAACCACTGCGCCAACAGGGAAGCCCCCTTTTTATTTAGAGTGTTTTCACCAAGTATTTTAATAGCATCAAATAATAAGACCATTAAATACTATTTTATATCAATATGCTTAAAATAAATTGTTGTAGATAAAAGATCCCATTTTCAAAGAAACTCTTGAGAACTTCCTATGTCATGGAAAGCTTAATAGCACGACACAGGTAGAGGGCCCATTTGAAAGTCAAATTAATAATGAGTGAAATTGATACCTGGAATTCACATGATATTTTAAATCAACCATAGTTCAATTTAAAAAAATGAGTGAAATTGACTGACTAGGCTGACTCATCTTGTGATATTTTAAGTGGTAGCTATGGCAATTTTGAACTATTTTGGACACTTTATACATTTCAGATTTAAGTTTTTTCTTTTTTTTTTTTTTTTGGTTATGGACCATTTTTAAAGTCTGTATTGAATTTGTTACAATATTGCTTCTGTTTTATGTTTTGGTTTTTTGGCTGTGAGGCATGTGGGATCTTAGCTCCCCGGCCAGGGATTGAACCTACACACCCTGCATTGGAAGGTGAAGTCTTAACCACTGGACTGCCAGGGAAGTCCCGATTTAAGTTGTTTCTTTTTAACACATAAATATAATATTTTTTTGGCCATAAAAGGACACAATAATTTTGTGTACCAGGAGCACATTATTTTGTTTTCAAAAAGGAGGTAGGCCAATGGTAGCTCATTAGAACAACAGCATCCGAATACAGAATGTTATCATCAGTTAGACAAAGGACTAGGAAGGAGTGTGTATTCTGTTACCTTTGCCACCACACGAGGAGTTAGCTTTCATGCAGTCCTGCCAAAATGCTGGTGAATGGTTAACCATCTGCACGAACCTGTATAAAACCATGTCCAGCCAAGTTACTGTGTTGTTTCAAACAACGCTCATATGTTTTATTTAGTGCTGTTATCTTCTAGATGACATATTTTAAAAGGTTAAAAAGCCCTTTATGCCTTCTGGGTAGACATTGCTTGGTAGGGCTGAGCAGTGAAATGTGAGTTTCTGTAGTTAGGTTATTACTCCATTTAAATTTAGTCATGATTTACTGAGTATCCATCTGAAGGGAGGCTTTCCATTTATGTATTCCTTTTAATAACATTAGAAAACATTTGTGTTCGTTGGGTTAGATTACAAGAATAATTGTGCGATGTAATGTTGAATTTTATTCACTTGTTCAGTAAATACTGGATGGCAACCATAGGTAGGGTGCTAAGGATGCAAAGATGAATAGATTGAGCACCTGCAAGAGGCATGTAGTCCAGCTGTGCTTTTGCCTGTTGACATCATGTGAAAGTGACATCAACAAGTAAGACAGATAAGAACTTCCCGGGAGTTTGTTTTCCTGCTGAACCCTCTGTAATTGTTCCTTATCCTGGAGTTTCCTTTCGTCTTTGGACATCTCTTGCTCTAATAAGCCATCTGAGTTCCTCTAAGTACGTTAGGTGCCCTGCATAGGAAATCTTGTATCTTTATTGCCAATGAAATTTCTGACGTGTTTTAGGCTTTCAATAAACAACTGTGTAATGAAAAAAATGAGTGGCCATTCCACTATAAAGATATATATTAGGAGTTTGGGATTAACATAGACACACTACTATATACAAAATAGATAATCAGCAAGAACCTACCGTAAAGCACAGGAAACTCAATATTCTGTAGTAACCTATACGAGAGAAGAAGCTGAAAAAGGTGGATATATGTGTATGTATAACTGAATCACTTTGCTGTACACCTGAAACTAACACAATATTGTAAATTAACTATACTCCAATATAAAGTAAAAATTAAATTTAAATTAAAAAAAAGAAAAAATACATATAAAGTATCCTGAATTAGAAAAATTGTTCAGTGTTCAGGAAAATCAGACAGGATGGAAACAAAGATTTCTTTAGACCCGAGGCAGTGAGGTATGTATATGGTGTTTAGGGGCTCAATAGTGTTTTAGTATCATGTTTCTGAGAGAAATTCTGTTCTACCTTATGACAGTGAGTGAATGAAACTGTGAAGCCTGAGAAAGAGGAGTGGATTTAATAAAATGCTTCTGGGTAGGATTTCTGCCCTTTTGTACTTAGGTCCCCAATGTGGGATTTTGATGGAAATGATGCATGAAGAGTAAGAAATATGCAGACAGTATTTTTGCTTCTTTAACCAAGGCAGACTGCTTTATTATTATGAATAAAAGCAAATCATCTCTGGGTTTCTTTGTTTTTGTTTTTTTGCCAATCAGGTGATTATTACACCCGGAGAAAATACTCAAGTTATAGCCCTTCACCAGCTATCAGTGCTGTACTGTCCCAACAAAAAAGCTTCCAGAAAGTTCCTGATATCATAATAGCTGATACTGTCTTCTGCTGTGTTTTTTTGGAGGATTATTTGCCTTCATATTGTAAAGCTTCATAATCTTAAAAGTATCCCAATTAAATGCAAAACAAAATAGCTCTGGAAGCAGTGGTGTTTGCAGTGAACAATGTTTTTCAGGGAAAGTTTTTTTTTTTTCTTTTTTAGGTTGTATATACGGTTTCGTCTTCTGGGAACTTTGGTTCTGTTTTTGCCAGGAGTTTGGGGATAAGCTTACTTTATTCTGGGTCAGTTACATTTTGAAAAGTAGGGCAAGATAAATACAGGGTCATTTAGAGTCCTGTTAAAGTAGGTTAACAAAGATCTCATTCATTCCTTATAGAAATCAGAATCCTTTTTAATTAGCCCCATGGGAGATACAAGATTTTTCTGAGCGTTTGTTGTGTATGCGTGTGTGTTGGGAGGGGGTGTAATTATTCAGAGCTTGAAGTAGTATATTAGGAAAAATAAAACTCAAAATAATTCCCCCTTGGAAATGGGAAAATTTGAAGTAAATATAAGAGATTAACTTATAACCATCTGGTGGGTTTAGTGTGTGATTTTATACTCTAAAAATCAGAGGTCAGGGGCTTCCCTGGTGGCGCAGTGGTTGAGGGTCTGCCTGCCAATGCAGGGGACACGGGTTCGAGCCCTGGTCTGGGAAGATCCCACATGCCGCGGAGCAGCTGGGCCCGTGAGCCACAACTACTGAGCCTGCGCCTCTGGAGCCTGTGCCCCGCAACGGGAGGGGCCGCGATAGTGAAAGGCCGGCGCACTGCGATGAAGAGCGGCCCCCGCACCGCGATGAACAGTGGCCCCCGCTTGCTGCAACTAGAGAAAGCCCTCGCACGAAACGAAGACCCAACACAGCCAAAGATAAATAAATCAATAAATAAAGTAGCTATAAAAAAAAAAAATCAGAGGTCATTCTAAATGTGCCTCTTCAAGAGATTACTTCCCTCATCTGGTTTCAGCATTGGTGATTTTAATTTCTCCAAATGGCTCCATTTTTCTAAAACGTTCAGCAGGGAAATTTGGTAAAAGGTAACTGTATTTGTTGTTCTCAATATGTATGAGAGCTGAAGTTTACTAATAACCACCAGATATTTTTAGAGTCATTTAAAAATGATAGATAAAAAGCTACGAATGATTTATTAGAGAAATGGAATGTTCGCCATTATCAATGTGTGTATCTTTGCAGGAGAGATATGAGATTCTGGGTGAATAATCTCTCCTGGTCATTGATGGTCTATGAGGCAACGTGTTGAATGAGCACAGGAAGAAAATGGGAGAAGAGCAGCCACACACACTTGCTGTCTGCCTCTGGGGTGGGGCAGCACCCACGGGTCTCGCCTTGGTCTTTTCAACCTTTACTACAGAGGGGACTACCAATTACACGGGCAACGAAATGTTACAAGATCAAGGGCACCTGGCTCAAATACAGAACACCAACGGCCCTTCTCAAATTTGAGTAACATGTAGGATCTTTCCAAAACGTGGGCGTTGTTGGCCTCGTCTTCAGTTAAGGAGGCTATTCAGAGTGCGAACTAGTTCTGCTGTATGTGTCTGTCTGCATCAGTCTGAGTGTTTACTCGGCAGAACTTCCAGGGTGGTTTGATGTCTTCAAAACAAAATGTTTCAAAAGTACAGGTGAATTCACACTTAACCACTTTATCACGTAATTACGGTTTTTATGAATACAGGTAAATCTGTTCATTGATACATTCGTGCAGCATGTGTTCCCTGAAACCCTACCTTGTATCAAGCACTATTTTTTTTTTTTTTATCAAGCACTATTTTGGGTTGAGAGATTATTGAGGTGAAGAACTCCAGCAAGCTTCATGTGCCCACGAGGCTTGCATTTCAGTTAGAGAGACAAAGAATAAATCATTAAGAAAAATAGCAAATATCAAAAACGGATTTATGCAAAAACGGATTTATGCAAAAATGGATTTATGCTTGGGCATCTTCTTTAGATCAGGTGTCGGAGAAGGAAGAGGAGACACTTAAGGAGCAACTGAATAACACAAAGGAGCTGCTGTGCAAAGAGCTAGGGAGGAGCATTCCAGTATGAGACAATGGCTCAAGGAAGAACTCAACAAAAGAAACAAACATGGTGAATTCATGGCGCAAAGGGAGCCTGGTGTGGCTGGATTGTGGTGAATGAGGGGCAGCGTGATTGGAGAGCAAGGCAAGGCAGAGCTGGGTTAGGCAGGGAATCATCAGCTCTAAGCTAAGGTGTGTGGATGGGAAACCTTTGGAAAGTTTTAATCAAGGGAGTAACATGATCTGATTTACATTTTCCACTCTGGCTGCTGGGTGGAGAGGGGATTATCTGGGAGCAGGAGGGGAAGCAGGAAAGCCAGTTAGGATGCTTTTGTTGTAGCCCTGGTGAGATATCATAGTATTTTGGACCCAGGGTGGTAGCAATGGGATGAAGAACCACGGATTTTTTTTCAAAGGATGTTTGTGAACATTGGGATGATTGGGTGATTAATAAGATAAATTAAGGATAATTTCTAAATTTTTGCCTTGAGCAGTTGAGCAGTTGGTTATGGAATTTATTGCAATAAAGATTGGCAGATAAACTAGTTTTGGGGGAAATCAAGCTTGTATTTTTGCCATGATAGATATGAGATGCTTATTTGATATCCAGATGGAGATGTCAAGTAGACAGTTGGTTGTCAGGATTCAGAGTTCTAGAGAGAGGTATAGATTTGGCAGCCATCAGCATATGGCTGGTATACTTATATTTAAAGCCACAGACTGGATGAGATCACCTATGGAATATGTAGCTAGAGCAGACCTTTTAGGTCTTTCAGCGTTCAGAGGTCAAACAGAAGAGGAGGAGCAAGCAAAGGACACTGAGAAGGAGTGGCCAAGGCCAAAGAAGGAAAAACCAGGCAAGTGTGATGGCCTGGAAACCCCTAGATGAAGATATTTCAAGAAGGGGGTATGGTCAACTGTGTTAAGTAGAGAAATGGCCATTGGATTGGGTTCATAGAGTCAGTTGGTGACTCTAATATATTCGCCACACTCAGGTAGTGGAGATGGAGGCCTGACTGGAGCGGGTTGAGGAGAGAATGGGAGGTGAGGGAGTAGAGACAGTGACTTAACATTTCAAGAAATTTTGTTGATATCAGGTACTTGTTGAAGGGAAATGTAGGATTTTTTAAGGTAAGAGATACTACTCCATTAACTGTTATGCTTTTCCTAAGTTAGGTTCATTTATTGCTAGAGCCCCATTCATTTATTTGTTCATCCATTATTAAACAAGTGTTTTTAAATACCTATGGTGTATGACACTGTGCTGAACACAGGGAATGGCACATGGCATGTGCTGTTCTGAAATGTATGTTCTGATTACAGGGATACAGACAATTACATCAACAGTATAGTATGATGTGCGCTGCAAAGAGGGCTGACATGGTGCTGTAGAGGTACAGAGTAGGAATACCTCACCCAGACTTGGGAGTCAGGGAAAGCTTCCCAGAGGAAGTGATTTCTAAGCTTAGACCTAAAATGTGTTAATAGATGAGCAGGCATTGAAGGTGGAAAGAGTGCTTCAGGCTGTGGTGATGGCATATAAAAGCCAGAAGCTGAGGCTGAACATGGCGCATTCCAGGAAACGGAAGTTCAGTGAGACTGAGGATTAGAGTTTGAAGGAGAGTGTGAAAAGATGAGGTCATGTAAATGTATAGGGGTTTGAAGTTTTTCTTAAGACCAAGGGGAAGCAACTGAAGGATTCTGAGTAGAAGCATATTCAGAAATAGTGATTTAGAAATCACCCAGGGGGCACTGTGGGGTGTGGTCTTATGGGGCTGAGTGTGGAGACTGGAAGACCAGCTGAGAGATAATGGTGTCCTCATCTAGGAGGTGCCAGTATGGATGGAGAGAAATGGGTATCCAGAGATATCTAACAGATACAATTTTCAGGGCTTTAAAAGTTTTTAATTTTTATTTTATTTTTAAAATTTTTATTGGAGTATAGTTGATTTACAATGTTGTGTTAGTTTCAGGTGTACAGCAAAGTGAATCAGTTATACATATACATATATCCACTCTTTTTTTTTTTTTAGATTCTTTTCCCATGTAGGCCATTACAGAGTATTGAGTAGAGTTCCCTGTGCTATACAGTAGGTCCTTGTTGATTATTTTATATATAGTAGTGTGTATATGTCAATCCCAATCTCCCAATTTATTCCTCTCCCCATCCCCTGCTAACCATATGTTTGTTTTCTACATCTGTGACTCTACCTCTGTTTGGTAAATAAGTTCATTTGTACCCTTTTTTTTTAGATTCCACATATAAGCTATATCATATGAAAAAATTTTTATTTTCAGCTTTATTGAGGTAATTATCAGGACTTTTTGATTGACTGGGTATGGGAAAGGGAGGGAGAGGGAAGTATCAAAGATGACTCAGGCTTATTCTTGGGCAAATGAGTGGATGATGGAACCATTCACTGAAAAAAAATGCAGGAGAACAACTTTGATAGGAGAGGGAGTTGATTGAGATGATAACTCAGTTCTGGAAACGCTGAGTTTGAAGTGTCCCTGGAATAAGTAGGTGGAGATACCCAGAAGATAGTGGAGTAAACATACGCACAGCTCAGGAGAAACAGACACCTGGGCTGAAGGTAAAGATTTGGAAGTGATTAGTATATAAATGGTGATTGGTCCCCTGGGAGTAGATGAAGGTATCTAGAGAAAGAGAAGAAGGGCGTAGGCAGAACATTCCAGAGATAGAAAAAGCAAAACAAGCCCATAATAGGGCCTGGGAAGGGGTGTCCAGAGAAGTAGAAAGAAAACAAGGTGAGCGTGGTACCGTGGAATCCTAAGAAAGAGAATATTTCAAGAAGGAGAGGGTAGTAAACAGTATCAGAAGTTTCAAGATATCCAAAAAGTACTGAGAAGCATCCATGAGGTTGAGCAATGAGTACATTATAAGTGGCCCTGCTCAGAATTAAGTGGAAGGGCTGGGGTAGAAGCCAGCTTTTCGTGGGTTGAGAAGTGAGTGGTAGGTGAGGAAGTGAAGACAGCCAGGGAAGACAATTCTTTCAAGAAGTTTGGGTTTGAAGGGGAGGGCAGAGATAGGGTGGTAGCTGGAGGGGCCACGGATCTGGCATTTCAGCTGATTTTTAATTATAATGAAAAGAACATGGATTTTGGTATCAGACACATCTGGATTTGAATTTCTCTCTCACCAGATGTGACATCTAGAGCACAGTATCCAGGACACAGTAGACTTTCAATAAATGCTTATTGAATGAGTGACTAAAAATCCTTCATCTTCTGGGAGCTATAGTTTTCTCATTTACAAAATGCCTGCCTGACCACTTGACTAGAAGCTTTAATGAAATAGTGTCATTGTTCCTTACCCTTGAGTCCTACTTATTCCTGGACATGGCTTGTTTCAGCAAGGCTTCTGAGCCCCTCCAAGCGTGTCTTAGGATACCCATAAGTTAGAATAGATTTACACTGCATTACATTATGTTAATATCTCAGAGTTTATTATTTCATTACTATTTTTGCCAGGCCCTTCCTGTTCCCTTGTGTTGGCTCAAGAATAAGTCACACATGTAAACCAGTCTAATTACTTTAGCTAGGAGTTTCTGAGCATGAGCTATGTGAACCCCCTCAGTCAGGATCTCTGGGAATTGGGGCGCAGAACCCTACACTTAAACCATGACTCGCTGGCGTTCAAAAGTGTAGGAATCCTAGATTTGTAATCACGGCACGTATCTCCTTAGTGCAGTCTGGCTCTTTTGCACTCAGAAGTCAGAGGTGCTTGGACTGCTGCCCCAGTAGAAGGTGTTTAGGCTCACACCTTGATTTTCACAAGAAAAATGCTCACAGTGTTAATGTGGTTGATAAAAGGCAGTAAGGAGTAAGAAATATGTACTAAAAGAAATGTAGTCATTTCTTTGATTTATTCATTCCACAGATGTTTATTGAGCAACTCAGGTGAGTCAGAAGAGGGTAAGAGGAGAAAAAAAATGCACCCTAGATCCTAGGCATTTTATCTGTATTGTGGGCTCATTTTCATGTGCTAGAAATACAAGATTTGCTTACGCAGAGAGCCAGGAGCTATGTTCCATGGGGCTGGAAACAAAAGCCTCAGTGTGAAAATCTCAGGTGTTTGCATAAGGGTGTGGTTGCCTCATGTGGCTACAGGACCTTGCTGGATCCTACACGCTAAGGCCCTAACAGAAATTCCTTGCTGTGTGTCATAGATTTCCCCAACAAACTAAGTACTTAAATCTGTGGGTTGACTGGGGAAAAATAGCAACAAAGCCCCGCTCGCTCCTGCCCCAGCCAAATAACCATTCATTCAACAAATGCTTTCTGAATTGGAACAACATGAAATGCACTGTGTACAAGCTGCAGGCAAAGTGAGGAGCTAAATCAGACCTGGCCTCTGCTCTCCTGGAGCCCGTAGGCTAGTGAGGAGGCAGATAGTAATCAAGCTAGCTCACAGATGTTAGCTAATATTTTTTTAGGAACGGCTTTATAGAGATATAATTCAAGATGTGATTCACATACCATGCAACTCACCTATTTAAAGTGTACAATTCAATCATTTTTAGTATACTCGCAGAATTGTGCAACCATTGCATTTAATTTTAGAACATTTTTATCACCATTCCCTCCCCCCACCACCACAAAGAAGCCCCATACCCTTTATTCCCATTTTATTCCAAAACCTTCTACTCCTCCTTGCATCAGGCCGAGGCCACCACTGATCTACTTTCTGTGTCTATAGATTGTCCTATTCTGGACATTTTGTACACGTGGAATCATATAATATGTGGTATTTTGTGATGGCTTCTTTCAGTTAGCATAATGATTTCAATGTTCATCCATGTTGTAGCTAATATTCATTTGTGTAGATCAAGCATAATCTTGCCAGGGATTGATAAACTTTTTTTGTAGAGGACCAGGTAGTAAATATTTTAGCTTTGAGGTCCATATGGTTTCTGTCGTAACTACTCAACTTGCCATTTTGTAGCTACAGACAATATGTGAACAAATGAGTGTCTCTGTGTTCCAAGAAAACTGTATTTACAAAAATACGTGGTGGGCTGCATTTGGCCTTTGGGATTATCTGTTGTTGATCTCTGATTCTACATCAGCACAAGTACTTAATCCTCTTAGCAACTCTGTGAGGTAGGTACTGTTATTCCCATCTTACGAATGAGGCACATAGCGAGTAGGTGGCAGATACGGGATCAAACTCAGGTAGTCTGGCTCTAGAGCCAGTGCTCTTAACCTTGTCAATGATTATAAGTTGAGGCAGGTGCTAAGTAGTGGAGGAAGACAGATTGACTTAGGTTTCCTTCGGGATGCAACAATTGAGCTGAGCCCTAAGGGTAATTAGAAGTCAAGTAGGTGAAGAGGGCAGGGTGGTGCAAACATCTGTGGCAGGAGGGAACATAGCTTGTAAAGGCCCTGAAGGAAGATGGAGTGGCTGGAGCCCTGGGCATGGAGGAGAGCTGTAAGTGCCGAGGCTGGAGAGATGCTCTGGGGTGGACCATGCAAGCCTCGTAGGCTGTTTTGCTTTTGATCCTCAGAGCAGAGAGAAACCATCAAAGGGTGGAAAGGGTACTGTGGTCAGATCTACTGGCTGAAGTGGAGAACAGATTGAAGGGAGCAGAGCAGACCTGGTTGGCTATGGACATGGTCCAGGCCAGACCTGACGGTAGATCAGGCAAGAGGGCCATCAGATGTAGAGAAAGAAGCGCATACCAGAGCCATGTGGAGGCAAATTTGCAGGATTTGGCGGTAGGCTGTACTTGGGGCTGATAAAGGATGGTGGTGTCAAGTCCATGAGATGAAAACACAGATGAGGACAGGTCTGGGGAGAAGTAGGGAGGTAGTGTCATTTCAGTCCTGGAATGCTGAGTTTGACAGGGAAGTGCTGTTTTTTCCGTAGTGACAACACAGATTCTCCTGGGAGGAAATAAGTGAATGAAAAGAATTTTGAAGTAGAGACATGGTTGCACATTGAGTTTACGAGATGTGTTAGCTAGGACTTAGCTTCTAAACTCACTTTTCTGATTCAATAAGTGAGAGCTCAGTCTTGGTACTATTTATTTTTCTTTCTTACTTGCTTATTTGTTTGGCTTATGGTTGGTTGCAAGAAAATGTGTTGTAAATTGTCCCCGTGCTTTCTCTGTTGGTTTATAGTGTCCCCTTTTGTGGTTCAGTAACAGGCCTTTTCCTGTTTATTCTTCAGATATTTTAGGCTTTTTTTGTTTTCATTGTGCATGCCTGTGTGTTTTCATTCATTTATTTGTTTGTTATCACCTCCATGAGAAACAGTAGAAGAGGTGGCCTTATTTTTTTTAGTTCCCTTTCTATTGGATAACAGCTTGGGTAAGATGGTTTGGGATGGCTGTTGGAACACATGGCTAAAATGTGTTGCTTTATTGTCTGAATTTAGTTATTCTTACCTTGTCTAACAGAGTTGGCAGCGTTGTTTCAGGGGAGAGCAGCAGAGTGCAGGCCCTTTTGTTCAAGACGTTTTCTTAGTAGAAGAAAGAAATTACCCAGCGTTTTTTTTTTTTTTTTGAATTTTATTTATTTTTCTTATACAGCAGCTTCTTATTACTTATCTATTTTATACATATTAGTGTATATATGTCAATCCCAATCTCCCAATTTATCCTACCCACAGCTTCCCCCCCACAGCTTTCCCCCCTTGGTGTCCATACATTTGTTCTCGACATCTGTGCCCAGGGGTTTTTAAAACAAGGATTAGGATAAGACATAGGCCTAGTAACTGTTGCCAATAAATTCTTCTCCATGCAATAAGTCAGTTTGAACCTCAATCTTTTAATATTTACGAAGTCTTTCAATCAGCAAATTATATTGAGTACCTCTTCTCTACATGGCACTGGTCTAAGGGGAAGCAAAAACACAAAAGCGTAAGGGTTTAATATTAAGGCTGATACAATGAGTAGGAGAGAAACCACATAGAGGTACATGACTGCAGTACGTGAGCAGCAAGTGGTAATTACCATAAGACAGAAACAAAACTGTTGGTTGTTCATGTAGCTATCCTTTCATAAAAATACAGGTAGACTGATGATAAACATGCTGTTTTATAATTTGCTCTTTTTCACTTAAGAATATACCTGCATCGGCACATATGTATCTACTTTGTTCTTTTTACTGGGTAAATGATAATTTTCTTCCTTTCTGGTAATGTGGAAGGTTTATGATCTCCTTTTTAAAAATTTCTTATGGCTTAACAGACGCTTTTTAACTTTAAATAGTGTACCTAAATTGCTGCTCTTTGAACTATCAACTTAAAAAATGAAACCATATCATGTGTAGTAATTTAATTTACATATACATACATTCATTCTTTCATTCGACAAGTATTGACTGAGTGCCTTCTACTTGTGAGGTATTAATCTAGGAGCGAGGAACCCAGTGACCGACCAAAACAAATCGTTGCTCTTTAGAATTTATGTTCTTTGCCTGTCTAATCTAGAAGGATGCACAGGAAATTGTTAATTAATGTTGTCTCTGGGGAAGGAAAATGGGTGTTTGGGGAAAGTTAAGATTAACTTTGAATTCTGTTACTGTTTATAAAACATGTTTTATGAGGATTGTATATTACTTCCTAATAGTAATAATGATTAAAAAAAAAAAAAAAAAAAGACCCAACAAAGTATTGTGGGTAGGCCAGAGCCAGAAGAGATTATTTCTATTTCACAAAGGGGACATTTGAACAGGATATGTCTTATTTTAACAAATGTTGATCGAATGCCCCCCATGTGCATTGTGCTGCGTGCTGGGGTTTCTGTGAATGCAGAGGGATGCGGGAGGATTAGCCATTCCAGAAGGTACATAGCATGTTGATGCAGAAAAGAGAGCAACTTAACTGGGGAACTGCATATATTCTAGTTTGACTAGAGAAGTAGGATGTAAGTGGGGAAGTCATGGGGGGATGAGTCAGGAAAAAGTTGATTGGAGTCAAATTCTGAATGACCTAGAATGTTAGGCTAAGAATCTATATTTTATTCATTAAGGAATTAGGGAGTGATCAAAAGATTTTAATGAGGAGAGTGAAGGATCCAAGTAATAAATCCGGTGCCATGTACAATAAACCTGTTATCAATAACCCAGCAGTAGAAAGGGAAGAAGGGAAATTCCTGGATAGAGGAGGTTGCAAAGCCTCCTTGGTGACCTCATGCAGTAGAGAACATTCTTGGAGAAGCCACATTGTAATAATGTGTTGCTCTGTGTTTAAGTGAAAATGTCAGTTAGAGGTTCTCGTGCCTGGGTAACTGCCTTTGAACTCTTACTACCAGGGAGGACTGCTGGAGTCAACATTTTAGATGAACTTTTGTTGAGACTGGACCTTGCGGAGACCCAGTGGCCTTGGTAGTTTACTAATGAGATTTATAATGAACTTAAAATCTACCCTCTTTAATTGAGCTTAACTCAATTTGTTTTCATTTAAGTTCCCTTCCAGGTAAGGATATGAGTTGCCAGCTCACAAAAGGCAGATTGAATAAGAACAAAGTCAGGGATTAAATGTATTTTTATGGTAATGACACCTAGAGAAAACCTTTTCCTTCTATGCCTTTCTCAAACTCAGCCAGATATTTTCCAAGAATGATAATCAAGAATACCCATATGGGCCTGAATAAAATTCACTGACTACATTTTATATACTTCTTATTTGCCTTAAAAATCAGAATAGAGAATTTCTCATTCTCTATTCCTTGGCATTTTAAGAAACTCATCATTATGATAGATTTTATTATTTTCTGTCTGTTTTTGTCTTTTTCTGTCCCTGATGTCTGCTGATTAAATGGTCTTTTCCTCATTACTCAGCCATAAAAAAGAGTGAAATAATGCTATTTGCAGCAACATGGATGGACCTGGAGATTATCATACAAAGTGAAGTAAGTCAGACAGAGAAAGACAAATTTCATATAATATCACTTATATGTGGAATCTAAGAAATGGTACAAATGAACTTATTTACAAAACAGAAACAGACTCACAGACTTAGAAAACAAACTTATGATTACCAAAGGGGAAAGGTGGGGAGAGAGGGATAAATTAGGAGGTTGGGATTAACAGATACACACTACTATATATAAAATAGATAATCAACAAGGACCTACTGTATGTATAGCACAGGGAACTCTACTCAGTACTCTGTAATTGCCTATATGGGAAAAGAGTCTGAAAAACAACAGATATTTGTATATGTATAACTGAATCACTTTGCTGTACACCTGAAACTAACACAACATTGTAAATCAGCTATATTCCAATATAAAGTAAAAATGAAATTAAAAAAAATAAAAAATAAAATTAAATAAATAAAAGGTCCTATTCTCTTTATGCCATTTTGAGAAGAGTTTTATTATTTTATTAGAAAGTTACTCTGGAAATTAAAAAATAAAACCCAACATTAAAAAAAAAATCTCACCCACTCAAATTAAGTTGCTTTAAAGCATGTGGCTCTCAATTATTTTTTCCCCAATGGGTCAGCCTTTGAAAAGAACAAAAGGTTACTTATCCTGCCATAGGGCGAGCTATTTGGCTCTGGTTCCTGTTGAATTAATACCACTTTTCAGGGATAAAGCAGTATGAAAATGTGAGAAAAGTGTGTCAAGGGATAAGTGACATGGCACAGATGAAACCATTTAATTGAGTAGTCATAAAGGTGTTCAATTGCACCTGGTACATCTTTGCTGTTAGTAAGGGTCCTTGTTGCATTTGAAGGGTGCTGATTTCCAGGATGAAGAGGTGGACAATGTGTTAGTTAAAAGCCATGAAGTTTAAAAACCTTTTCCTGAGGGTTTCATTTGCTAACTGGAGAGTTCCGGGTCGGGGTTTGTTCTGCCTGCTCCTCTTATCATTTTTCCCCTTGTTTCTATTAGATTTTAATCAAATTAGGACAGGGATAACTTAAGGTTTTCATTGGAAATTTTTGGTTATTTTAAATTTATGTCCCTATCAGAGGTCAGTCCAACCTATGTGAGACTAGGTGCTCCAAGTTGAACAGTCCATATAGAGCCCTTATGTGCTGCCTGTTTTCTCAGCCTAGGAAAGTTCACAGTCCTCAGTTTGCTCAGTACCAAGACCGCTTTTGTCCAGCATCACATGGAAATGATCATGTGATCCCTCATCTTTCTTGGAAATAATTCAGAATGACTGAGGTTTCCAGGTGGATGTGCAATACTCAAACTCCTTGGGCACACAGTGCTCCTTTACATTCCTTTTTGTGCCAGCATCTCACCCCCTCTATGGTTATTCCTTTCTCCCACAATAAGTCCCCTAACGTTAGTGTAGACTCCCTGTCCTGGACCTGGTGGTATTCCTGGTTAGTTTCTTCTCCATACTTTACACCTAGAAAGAAAAAAAAATCTCTCTTGGCTCCTTAAGGATAAAGAAGAGAGCCCTCTTTGTTTGCTTTCGTCATTGTTTGTTTTGTTTTTTGTTTTGAATTTCTGCTTTATTGTAATAATGAAATAGTCCCTTCCTGCTTATATACATGGCCTTGAGTAATGCACTTTGTGTGCATGTAACTTGATCCTGGAAACATAAAAACTTGTTCTCTAGTTTTCTCTACTGAGGAACAAAGTTAGCTCTCAACACATTTTTTGGTAAGCATTAGTACATGTTTAAAATTTATTGTCTTATCACCTGCTGATTCTAGGGAAACAAACAATGAAAACGTTAATAACATTTTGAATTATAGGACAAAATTATGGTTCTTTATAATTCTTTTTTAAAAAATTTTTATTTATTTATTTTTTGGCTGCTTTGGGTCTTCATTGCAGTGCGAGAGCTTTCTCTAAATGTGGCGAGTGGGGGCTTACTCTTCATTGCGGTGCACGGGCTTCTCATTGCGGTGGCTTCTCTTGTTGCGGAGCACGGACTCTAGGCTCACGGGCTTCAGTAGTTGTGGCACGTGGGCTCAATAGTTGTGGCTCACAGGCTCTAGAGCACAGGCTCAGTAGTTGTGGAGCGTGGGCTTAGTTGCTCCACGGCATGTGAGACCTTCCCGGACCAGGGAGCGAACCCATGTCCCCTGCGTTGGCAGGCGGATTCTTAACCATTGCACCACCAGGGAAGTCCCTAGTTCTTTATAATTGTTTTAAATGAAATTTATAAAAACAGAAATAACTCTCAAAAGCCTAAACTATCTGGTTGGCTTGTCAGGACTCAGTTCAGTTCAGCTAACAATTATTGAGCACCCTTTAATGTGTAAATCACTGAGCTATAACTAATTTCAGCCGGTAATACAGAAAAAATGTAATGGATTTAAAAAGTTAAAGGAGAAAATCCGATGAGGTTAAGTGCATCTTTAATTTCTACTCAGTCACAATTGCAAACACCCTAAAATTCCATTTACTCAGATTCTTTTCATTTTCTCAACCTGAACTCTCATCAGATTAAAATATTTTTGAGAACTCAGACTAGATGTCATGCCAACAATTTCAGTTCAACTGTGTTAGAGAGTAATAAGGGAGAATGGGTAGAGTCAAAGGAAAACAATGTATTGGAAGGTAGAACGAGCATCTTTTAAAAGAAGGAATGTAAACACATAGAAGTAGATTTGACCTTCTCAGTACAGCAAATAAAATATAACAGTACTAATAGTTAGTAAAATTATTGTTATTCCTACTCTTTTAGCAAATATTTGCTTAGAGCCTGTTCTGGGCCTGACTCTTCTAGGCCCCTGGAATATATCACAGATGAAACATCTTGCTTATGTGGTGCTTACCTTCTATTGGGAGGACAGTAAGGCATTAAATGATAAACATACTACATATATAGCTTACCTAGAATGTTAAAGGTGGTAAGTACTGTAGAAAAAAAATCAAGCAGGACAAGAGGGAACAGAAGTGGGGTTGTTACAGTTTAAAATAGGATGGTCGGAATAGATCTTACAGATGAGTGCCATCACTCTGGCTGCTGTGTTGAGAATAATATTCAGAGGGCAAGGCTGGAAGGAAGGAGACCTGTTAGGAATCTATTGCAGTAATCTGGGGAGAGGTGGAGGTGCCTTGGGCCAGTGGTTGTAGTGAAGGTGGTGAGAAGTGGTCATATCCTGAATATATTTTGAAGGTGGACGTAAGAGGATTTCCCGAGGCATTGGACATGAAGTGTGAGAGAAAGGGAGAAGCCAGCATGTGATGGAGGAGGAAGACAGAGAGTATAGGGGCCTGCAAGCAGAAGGAGAGAGTGATCATCTGTACTGAATGCTGCTGATTGCTCCAGAAAGATGAAGACTGAGAATCGATCACTGGTTTTAGTGGGGGCGGGGGGGTCATTGATGACCTCGATTCATGGTGACCTTGATGAAAAAGTAGTTTCAGCGGAATGGTAAGGGCACGATTGGTGTGGGTTCAGTTAAGAGAGAAGGAGGAGGGGACCTGGAGACCATGAACATAGACAAATCTATTTGAGGAGTTTTGCCACAATGGACCTATACCTGATGGGGTCAAGAGAGGGTTGTTTTTTGTTTTTAGTTTTAGATGGGCGAATTAATAGCATGGATCAGTACTAATGGGAATAGTCTTGGGTGGGGGAGAGGATAATACAGGAGAGAAAGGCGTAAAAGGTCCTGGAGTAGCTCCAAAGGGATGAGACCTGGTGAATGAGTGAAGGAAGGGATTGGCTTTAGGTCTGAGCAAGGCTGGCTCACCCATGCTAACAGGTTGGAGGCAGAGCCTTTTGACAGGTTACTAGACAAGGGAGTAGATGATCCCTAAGTGTCCTGGGGAAGCAAGGTCTCAGCTGAGAGTAAGGATGGGAGGGGAGGCGTTGGGAGTTTGAGAAAGAAGGAGAGGGTGTGAAATTGCTGTCTAGAGGAGTGGGAGAAGGCAATGTATTATGACTTCCAGGCAGCATTGAGGGCCTACGTGGTGGTCACGATGAGACTGGTCAGCAGTTACGGATTTCCTTCCAGCCACATTCAGCAGCATGTGTGCAGGTATGAGTGAGCAGAGAGTAGTGATGAAGAGCACACAGCAGAATGAGAGGTGCAAGGGAGTGTTTGTAATAATTGATCGTGGAATTTACAATGGATAAGGATGAAAGGAAGGAGACCAAGGGGGCGAGGGACAGTGTAAAACTGGAAGAATTGGTGGCTTGGAGTTGCTGATGGGCTCCAAGGATTGTTGGAGTTGAGACTAATGAGAATGAACTGAAAAGATAAGGAATGATGTTCAGAGATGGGGATGCATGAACTCAAGATCATGAGTTGTAGTTATTATTAATGACAGGATCAGGGTATAACCATGACAGTGAGTGGTTGAGGCAGGGCAGAACACACATTTATTGGAGAAGAATTCAAGAAACAGAGAGGCCAGAAGGTTGGAAGTTTCATCAGTATGTGTATTGAAATTACGAAGAATTAGGGGTCACATGGAAAAAGCAACAGTGGGGAAGGAACTAAAACCTTTGAGCAATGATGAGGAATGACAGAGGTAAGTAGATGACTGTAATAGTGGGGACTGTCTGATGCCATGAGAGTTAAAGCTGGAGCATTTCAGGGACAAAGAGACTGGAAGATGATCTGGAAGTAGCAGCGAAGAGCAAGGAACTAGTGGTCCAAGGTCTGCAAGAGAAAGCAATGCTGTCACTTGGGAGGGCTGTGGGGAAAGCAGAGTTCTGGGTTAGGGTGGAGGTTCAATTAGAGCAGAAAGGTGAAGAGGGTAGTGGGCACATAGGGGATTTTGCTGATGGTCTATTATCGATTTCAGCATCAGTGAAGGGTTTCAGGAGTTAAGGAGAGGTGGGAGATGAGAAAAATTGGGGGACGTGCAGAGTCTTTTGGAAATTAGAGCGAGAATGGAGGGGGACCTGAGAGTGTGTGAACTGTGTGTGTGTGTGTGTGTGTGTGTGTGTTGACGGTGGTAAGCAGGGACAAAGGCACAGTGAGATGAGATCTGGTGAGCCCGCGGTAGGTGGTGGTGACAAGGCTGTAAGCATTAGACACAGGGAGGAGTGGGTGTTGGGATTGCTCTCACCCCTGTCCAGTAGGATGAGGAGATCTGGGGAGATGGAAGGACAGTCCTGTGTGCAGGGTAACCCCTGGCCTCAGGGTTAAGGGTGTCTGCTGGAGCCGAGGGGGTAGAAGGTGAGGGGAAGAATGGTGTCGGTATGGAGCTCTCTCCTGCCCTGGGGAGGAAGGGAAGATATACACCGAGTGTTCCGATCTTTCCCTGGACTCCTGCCTGGTTAGTAAGAGTGAGAGCTAGCACTTCTCCTGTGTTTCCTTGGTGCCAGGGTCTGTTCACTTTGAGTGAACCACTAACAGTCTCTAGCGGTGAGTGCTTCTCACCTTATTCCACAAGGAACCTGCCCCACGTCACACAGCTACTCAGTAACAGAGGCAGGATTTGAACTCAGGTCTCTCTGACTCTAATTGCAGCTGATTTACTGTTAATTCAGTGACAATATATTCTTCATGATAAATGTCAAGACTAAACTGCCACGACTTTATGAGCCCTTTAAAATGTATTCAGATGTTCTGGGTTTATCTGAAGTGCCGTGTGGTGTTGGCTTAGACTGCAAGTCCATTTGGATTAGAAACCCTTTTTTTTTCTTCACAGGTCCTTGTACAGCGCTGTCATGTAGGGGCTAATTCTTTTGTTGGTAAAATATTAAAAACCGTTGTCTCTTGCAGTTAAACGGTGGCTTTGAAAAATATCTCATTTCAATGTGCTATATTTCCAAAGCACTTCTTGGACAAACACCTGAAATTTAAACTAAGTCTAGAACGTTTATAAGATTGTGAGATACACACACATACCCAGAGTGACAGACCTTTGAAACGTTGATTTGTTCAAATGGTTTCTGAGGCTTCTCGTTTTCTAACTGCTATTGTCCTTTTTAAATAGCTGAACAGGAAGACACTCAGAAGAAAACCTTCACATGCTGGATAAACTCACAGTTGGCAAAGGTGAGGAAAAAGAGAGCAAATCAAGCTATAAATATATATTTAAGTGATTCCTCCTGTTCGCTCAGTTTTGGTCCCCAAAATGGCACTGGTGACATGTAAAAGGTTGAAAAAATGTGCTGAATGTCACCTTGATCTTGTTTTGATGTATCTGTTATTCTTTCCCAACACGAAAAGGGGGCATTTTTGTTAAGGATATGGGAGACAGTACTGGAAAATATTTAAAGCAGTAACATCTCTTTTATCAAATGAAATTGTAACAAGAAGTCATATATATTGAGTGTTATGTTAGACACTGTTGTAAGTACTTTAAATGTACTGACCACTCGTCATGTTTCAGTGACTTCACAACATCCTATGAGACAGATAGTATTGTTCGTGTTTAAAGAACAAGGAAACTAAGGTACAGAGACGTTGTGTGACTTCTCCAAGGTCCCACAGCTTACAAGTGATAGTGCTGGGATGCAAACCCAGGCAGTCTGGACCCAGAGGCCTTGATCTTAATCTCTGTGTTATCTTGGCCTTCAGTGATCCAGGTGCCTGGAATAACCTAGATACCAAATGAATGAGCCTCTTCTCCCAGGCTACCCATCCCAGCACAATGCTCGTCATTCTAAAAAGAGGAAATTCGTAAACAGGTTACTCCAGAAATGTAATCTCCCCAGATGGGTCACTATTGGCTGATTCTGAGCATCCTGAATGCCACTTCACTGCACAGGTTTTAAGCTCTCAGTGAAAGCTGAAAGAGTGTTGTGTTACTGGAAATTTGCTGTGAGATAAGTTCACTACTTTCCTTATCATGTTTTGATGTGGAACTTTGTGTGTTTTCTACATTCTGTTAATTAAGAAGAAAATCACTACTGAATCTTAGCTTTTGCAAAGATGCAAAAGCACATTTATGAGATGCTTAAAGTTATCGTGTTTTTGGACCAAAGTTCCAATGATTACTTTTCTTGTGACCTTTTGTAGCACACCCCTCCCTCAGTTGTATCAGACCTGTTCGCAGACATTAAAAAGGGGCATGTCCTCCTGGACCTGCTGGAAGTACTCTCAGGACAACAGTTGGTAAGCTTTTAAAACAACATTAAGAAATTTTGTGGATTAAAAAAAAAAATCACATTTCTGAGTAATGTATTTTGCTTGAATTTCATAGCCTCGAGATAAAGGATCTAATACATTCCAGTGTAGAATCAATATAGAACATGCCCTGAGATTCCTAAAAAACCGATCAGTGAGTATGAAATTCACATGAAAATTCATTGGGGAGATAAATGCTGTGAAATATTTTCTCCTTTTAACATGTATTTCTTTTTTTTCCAGATCAAGCTAATAAATATTCACGTTACCGATATTATAGATGGAAACCCATCCATTATTCTTGGCCTAATTTGGACAATTATACTGCACTTTCATGTAAGTAGTTTGATGATATGAAAAGTATTCCTGTTCTAATTACCAGAGTATGAAATAAGTGTAATGCAATAAGTGTGTCTTGATGCTAGAGCTTCTTCCAGAAATAGGACCCTCTGGAATCTTGTCAGGTGGAAAACATATAGCAGACCCTTTGCCACTTATGTTATTCTTCAATTGAAAATTGAATGCTGAATTATCATGATATCCTGTAATATCCATGGTATCAGCACCAGTCTGAATAGAACTTGCCATGGTAAATTTTTGCTTATTATTGTTTATTCACTCTGTCAGAAGAGAAAATAGGAAGCTTCTGGAGTAAATTCTTAAAAATTAACCCATTAAACTTGGTTAAAGCTCCCTATTTTTGAGGTCCTTTGTCTAATCTAATAATCCTGCAACATCTAGTTCTGTCCCAAGACTGACTCATAGCTTTCATTTCATTCCCCAAATATTTTTGAGCACCTACTTTGTGCTAACTTTTGTGCTAGGACAGTAAGAAAATAACAGGGGGAACTTCCCTGGTGGCACAGTGGTTAAGAACCCACCTGCCAATGTAGGGGACACGGGTTCAATCCCTGGTCCGGAAGATCCCACATGCCGTGGAGGAACTAAGCCCGTGTGCCAAAACTACTGAGCCTGTGCTCTAGAGCCCGTGTGCTGTAACTGCTGAGCCCCACATGCTGCAACTAATGAAACCTTCGCACTCTGGGCCCCATGTGCCGCAACTACTGAGCCCGTGTGCTGAAACTACTGAAGCCCACGCATCTAGAGCCCATGCTCTGCAACAAGAGAAGCCACTGAAAAGAGAAGCCCGCGCACTGCAACGAAGAGTAGCCCCTGCTCACTGCAACTAGAGAAAGTCTGCACACAGCAACGAAGACCCAGTGCAGCCAAAAAAAAAAAAAAAAAAAAAAAAAGAAAGAAAATAACAGGGAATAAGAAGGTTATAGTCCTGACTTTATGACACTTATGATTGATAAATACATTCTTTCAGGCCTGGGATTTTGAATTAGTGTGTGTTTTCTGTAGCTACTTAAAAAGTTACATGTTCATTATCTCCATAATTACTTTAAAAATAACTTTAAAAATTATATGGGAAACAAATGCTTAATTTAGGAAAACTAGAAAATAACATAACTAATTTATGTAAAATTTCAAACATACAAAATGAGACTTTATATCATTCCTGGATACCTATATTTGTAGTTATAGTAGAATAACATACATGAGGATGATGAAAACTAAATTTAGTATTTTGGTTTTCTTCCTTTGGGAAAGGAAGGAAATGGAATCGAAGGGGGAAAGACAGAAGGCTCAAAGTGTATTTGTGTTTTATTTCTTTAAAAAGTTATGAACCAAATGTGGTAAAATGTTAAAATTTGATAATTCATAGGCATTTTTAATATTTTTTCATACTTTTTAGGACATTTGAAATATAATTTGAGATTTCAATATAGATAATGAAAAGAAAATAAAGTTATCTGTAATTCTGCCACTCACAGATAACCACTTCAATTAATTTGGTGTACAGTCTTCATGACATATACAGTGGGAATTAATATATGTATTCATGTATGTATGTCTTAAACAAAATGGGGTCATGCTATCCATTACTGTTTTCAAGCTATTCTAATTAAAATTTCTGAATTTATATGTACTTTAATGGAAGTATGATGTTCTGTTGTAAAGCACTGTTGTTTCATTAATGGACAGTCAGAATGCTCACAGATTTTTATGACTAAGCAATTCCAAAAAGACTACCCTTAAGATAAAACTTTTGCATATAATCTTAATTATATCCATGGGCCAAATTCCTAGAAACGGCATTCTTGGGCCATAAGGTTTGCAAAATTGTAGCTTTTTAAAGTTTTGTTTTGGGCTTCCCTGGTGGTGCAGTGGTTAAGAATCCGCCTGCCAGTGCAGGGGACATGGGTTCGAGCCCTCGTCCTGGAAGATCCCACATGCTGCGGAGCAACTAAGCCCATCCGCCACAACCACTGAGCCTGCGCCCTAGAGCCCGCGAACCACAACTACTGAACCCGCATGCGACGACTACTGAAGCCCACGTGCCAAGAGCCTGTGCTCCGCAACAAGAGAAGCCACTGCAATGAGAAGCCTGCGCACCTAAATAAAGAGTAGCCCCCGCTCGCCGCAACTAGAGAAAGCCCGCACGCAGCAACGAAGACCCAACACAGCCTAAAATAAATAAATTTAAAAAAAAAAGAATCAATTTAAAGTTTTGTTTTAATATTGTAAATAAACTTTTGTTAAAAGTATACGATACACAGAGAAAACTGCACAAATCTTAAATGTAGAGCTTGATGAATTTTTGTAAATTAAAGACATCCACATAACCACCATTTAACTGAAGATAAGATGATAGAATATTGCCAGCCTCCCAGAGCCCCCAGGTCTTTCTCCCAGTCACTACCCTCCTTCCCTAAAGATAACCTCTACTTTGATCTTTATCATTGGTTAGTTTAGCATCTTAAACTCCATATAAACGGAATTATAACTGAATTATTTTGCATACACTATATAATAGTCTTTTCTACCTGACTTATTTCACTTAACATCATGTCTGTGAGATTCATCCTCTTGAGGCAGGTATCAGTGGGTCTTTCCTTTTCATTGCTGTATATGAATATACCATTGCATGAATATACCAGAACTTATTTACCATTCTACTGTTGATGGACATTTCTTTTGCTGCCAATTTTAAGCTATTACGAATAAAGCCGCTAAAAACATCCTTGTATATGCCCTTTGGTGGTACAAGCCCTTATTTCTGTTGCATATTTATCTAGGACTGGAACTGCTCGGCTACAGGGCATGTGGTCTTCAGCTTTAGTAGATACTGCCAAACAGTTTTTCAAACTTGTTCTGATTTACACTGTTACCAGAGTTTGAGAGTTGCTTGCTCCAATCCTTGCTAATACTTGGCGTTAAAAACTTTTATTTTAGCTATGCTGTTGTGTGTAATGATTTATAGAAGTTTTAAAATGTATTCTGGATACAAGTTCTTTGTTGGGTATATATAAATTGCAAATATCTTCTCTGACTCTGTGGCTTGCTTCTCAAATCTTTAATGAACAGACATTCATTATTTTAATGTAGTTCACATTTATCAGCTTCTTTTTTTTTTGGTGGCTAGTACTTTTTATGTCCTTTAAAGAATTCTTTCCCTTTTCCAGTACCATGAAGATATTCTCTTATGTTATTTTCTAGAATAGTTCTGTCCAATAGGACTTTCTGCAATGATGGAAATGTTCTGTATCTGCACTGGACAGAACAGTAGCCACTAGACACTTGTGGCTATTGAACACTTGACATGTGGCTAGTATGACTGAGGAACTAACTTTTAAATTTTATTTAATTTAAATTTAAATAGCCACATGTGGCTAGTGGCTATCATATTGGACAGCACATTTCTAAAAGCTTAATCATTTCACATTTTACTTTTAGCTCTACAATCTTTCAAGAATGAATTGATTTGTTTGAGTATGTTATGTTAAGGCAATTAAGATTTTTTTTTCCATACAGCTATCCAGTTGACCCAACACTAATTATTGAAGAGACCATCATTTTCCTACTGCCCTGTAGTATCACCTTTATAAATCAAGTAGTCATATAGGTATGGCTCCATTTTCACATTGTCTATTCTGTCCCATTATTTATCCTTGTACCAATACTATACTACATTAATTTCTGTAGTACAGTCAGTCTTGATATCTGATAGTGTGGTTGTCCAACTCGTTCTTCAAGATTATCTTGGCTTCTTTGCTCTTTGCATTTCCGTATATATATATTTTTGAGATGTAATTGACATATACCCTTGTGTAAGCTTAAGGTAGATAACATGTTGATTTGATAGTCATACAAATTTTATAAGTAACTTGTTAATTTACACACACGCAACCTGCTGGAATTTTAATGAGGATTGATTGAATGTATAGAATCATTTGGAAAAAGCTGACATCTTTTAAATAATGCATCTTTTAACCCATGAAGATAACATTTCATTTTTGTTCTGTTCAAAATATTTTCAAATTTTCATTATGATTTCTCATTTGACCCATGGGTTCTATCACAATCTATGGCTTAATTTCCAAATATTTGGAAGTTTGTTATATCTTCATTAGTACTGATTTCTAGCTCAGTTTCAGTGTGGTTGGAAAATATAATCTGAATTATTTCAGTCCTTCAAAATTGCTGTGGCTTGCTTTATGGCTCAGCATGGTCAATTTGGGTAAATATTCTATATGCACTGGGAAAGAATGTTGATTCTGCCGTTTTAGGTGCAATGGGGTATGCCGACCAGATCAAATTTGTTCATTGTATTGGTCACACCTACTATTATTGGTTATCTGGTGAGTCTGTCAATCATTGAAAGAAGTGTACATCTTGCAATAATACTTCTATTATGTTTCTGGATTTATCTTTTAACGTTTTCTGTAGGTATTATCATATTGCTCTCCAAAAAAATCTGAACCAATTTACGTATTTCTAGCTTCTGGTACTCACACCATCACTGACTGTTATCTTTAAAAAATTTTTGCCTGTGTTATGTATTAAAAAAATTGTTCTCTTGCTGTATATATTTAGATTTCTGAAATGACTAATGAAGTTATTTTTCACATACTTAAGGGCAATTTTTTCTTGCTTGGGACTTACCTCTTCGTGTTTGACTATTTTTTCCTGTATGTATATTTGTTTCTTAATGGTTTACAATCAAGGATGCATTTTAATTGACCCAGTCTCTCCAGAGAGATTCTCGACTAGCAGTTCAGTTTGGCTCAGTTCAGTTTTGATGGACAGAGGTGGAGCACCAGTGAAGTGCTCTGTAAGCATGCTGCGGGGGGTGAATAGATGCCTGCCCTTGATGTGGAACGCCATATGCTTGGGTGAGAGCAAGTCCCAAAAGCCAATGTGTAGCCCCAGATGGCAAATGCCATTATTCAAAGGTTTGTCCAGTGCTCATTTCACCATGAGTAAACTGTCACTCTTATACAATAACTTTTAGGTCTTGTTCTGGCTGAAGGTTTTGCCTCAGTGCTGCTAACCTATGATTCCATACACGTTAACGATTATTATGTCTTCCTTAGATTGAGGAGCTTGCCCGGACTCTTTCTTGCAATTACAATCAACCTTCCCTGGACAGTGTGAGTGTGGTCGACTCATCTCCTACCTCAAGTCCTCCAGCTAAGAAATGCTCCAAAGTCCAAGAAAGATGGCAGACGTCTGCAAAGAAAGCTCTTCTCCAGTGGGCTCAGGAGCAATGTGCCGTGTAAGTAGTTTGCTCCACCAGAGGAGACACACAGGGCAGCTGTACCCACCAACACAACCTTACCGACCTCCAGGTCTGAAAATCGGGCCAAATAGGAGTAACACCCACCTGAACGCTTCCCTCTCATAAAAAGCAAATGCTCGCTCTCCCCCTTCCCCTCACACTGAATCTTCCACATGTGGACCTCTGTGAGCTCAGCCACACTTGGTTTTGAAGACCGGAAGGTAGTATCATCTGGGTAACTTACCTCACTCCCGCTCCCGTGTGTAGGTGGCCTATTACTGTGTGCAAATAAAGTAGTCTTTAAATATCTTTTTCTTTAGGCACGATTCCCCTATGCATCTGGAAGGTGGATTTAGATACAAAACGTTTTGCCATGCTAGAAGCTCTTTAAAAGTCGGGACTCTTATCTTAGTTGACTGTGTATTCCCTTAATTTTAGCCTAATATGTGTTCTTGGTAGGTGCTCCATAAATGTGTTGAGTGGATGAATGAAAAATGAGTGAATGAGTAGCCAACTCATAAAATTATCCCTTGGAACTCTATAGGGCTGCATGAAAGACCATGGTCCCCATTGTTTAGAAACTCGTAGCTCAATTAGGAAACAAAGAAACAAGAGAGTAGGTGTTTTAAAAAAAGATGATAAAGGGAAGTTAATGCTTATAATTTCTTTTTTTTTTTCAGTTTTTTTAATTATTAATTGTTATTGGAGTCTGGTTGCTTTACAATGTTGTGTTAGCCTCCAATGCACAGTAAAATGAATCAGCCATACACATGTAGTTATTCCCTTCCTTTTGGACTTCCCTCCCATTTAGGTTACCACAGTGCACTAGGTAGAGTTCCCTGTGCTATACAGTATGTTCCCATCAGTTGTCTATTTTATACATAGTGTCAATAATGTATATGTGTCAATCCCAGTCTCCCAATTCCTCCCACTATAATTTCTTTTTTACATAGGAAAATGTTTTCTGCTCTTGGGATACATTTACTTTTTCAATTTAGCCAACTGCTTGGATGGAGTTTAGGAAAATAAGGAATTAGGATGCAGGAGATCCACCACAAAAAGACCTATAGAGTTCAAAAGGCGTTCTTTGTCACATCATAGCATTGTCCAGATAAACAGAGGCATACAAATGTTGCTAAGCCTCTCAAATGTTGGGCTTCTGAGTAACTGCTTCCTAATGAAAAGCTAAGATGTTAATTTCTGCCTTACCTTTCTGTAGTTGTCATTCATCCTCTGTATTCTGTGAGGGGACACAAATATACATGCATATCTTACAGGTTTTAAGTATATTAAATGAACTTTTTCTTGAATTTCCTAGAGATAATTTTACTTCAGTTTCCTAAATTTTTAAAATCCAAAATATAGCATGTGTGAAAAGCATTATTACACCATATTCAGATTTGTTTCATTTATGCTTAAATAAGCTTCAAACCCTTTCAAAGTCCATATATTTTACCAAGGTTTACCTTTTCCCCATGTCCGTCCTTATTTTTCAACTATAGAGCTTATGCTAAACGTATTAAGATGTAGTAGGTAATTCTTAAGTATTTCGTCAGGAGTTTATTCTAGTTTTGGCTATCATTGGTGGTATTATTGGGTGACTTTTGTTTGAATATTTTGTGATTCTCTAGGGCTCAGATGTAAGGCTATGTTGTAAGAAATATGTGGTATTTTTTTTTTATTTCTGAGGGAGATGAATTGGGCCCCCATTTGTGATGTCTGCGTGAGCCTAGATCCTGTCAGTCACTCTGGAGCCAACCCCGCCCTCTCCAAGGCCCGGCAGTAGCACGTTCTGTGTGGCACTTGTTTTGGCCCATCAGGGTAGAGCTGAGTTCCCAGCCTGGTTCTGTATGGAGCGCGGTGCCTGCTGGTCGGACCTGAGCCGGCTCTGGCCCCCCTTAGCGCTCTGGCGGGTCTGGCCCCGCCCTCAGCCCCACCGCCACCCCCGAAGCCATCAATTTAGTTTAGTACTTACACGCCCACGCTGAAGCTGGAATACTAGGTTTTGAGTTCTGGCTCCCAGCACTTTCTAACTGGTAGCCTTAGACACTTAATCTCGTTGTGTTCAAGTTTCCTTAATCATAAAACGTGGACAATACTAACACTTCATAGGATTATTATGTGCATTACAAGAATTGTGTTTTTTTAAAAAAACATTTGCAACAGTTTCGGGACACAATGGGCACCATATAAGTGTTTGTTAAACGACAGGAAAATCACTGCCTACTATGTAGTTTGTCATAATCATAGTTTAGGCTTTTTTCCTAAGGGATCCAGGAAAGCCCAGGTCATCTGAAGCAGATTATTTCTTGAGTAGCTTTTATCATGTATACTTTTGATGTATACTTAAATTAGTCCATTGAATTTCCTTGCGTTTTTATGGGATATTAAAGGAAACTATAGTTGTTCTCGAATATTTCCCACACTTTGTAGGCAACTATATGCTTTTACAAAATCTTCAGTGATCTCTTGTCGAACACAAATTGAGTGGTTTGAGATATACATGTTAAGCACCTTTTTATGTCAGGCACTGTTTGCAGGGCGGGTGAGTCTAAAATGATGGGCAAGAAAGAAAGGGCCCCTGTTCTCAAGGGGCTTGCACCCTAGTGGGAGAGGCACATGAATAAATATGATAATTATAGTTGGCCGTAAAGTTAGGAAGGACTTATGATATGGTTGAGAATGTCAAGGATAGGAAGAGGGTGCCCTTATTGTAGGTGGTCATGGAGTGCCTTTCTTCTTTTTAAAATTTTTATTGAAATATAGTTGATTTACAATGTTGTGTTAGTTTCAGATGTACAGCAAAGTAATTCAGTTATACATATATATATATAAATATGTATATTCTTTTTTTACATTCTCTTCCATTATAGGTTATTACAAGATATTGAGTATAGTTCCCTGTGCTATACAGTAGGTCCTTGTTGGTTATCTATTTTACATATAGCAGTGTGTACGCCTTTCTGAGGAGGAGACCTTTGAGCTGAGACCTGAAGGAGAAGGCTTTAGGTGTATGAATATCTGGGAGAAAGAGTGTCCAGGCAGAAGGATTAAAAAGGCTGTGGAGAAGCAGAAATGAAGCCAGTGTTGCTGCATGTTGGAAGGTGGAGATATTGAAAAATATCCTCTGAACTGAGAAGGAACTTTAAGACTGAAGAATGAAACAGGCAACTCCATAAAGTGCAATTATGAAACTTATTGTGGGTAACTTACAGGCAGGATCCGGCAGACAAGAATCCAGAGGCATTCAGAGCTGTACTCCATGCCCTCAAAAGGGGTACAGGGAGATTTAAAGGGGCCAAAGCTAAAACAGAATCTGACTATGAAGGGAGAAGTATGTCTGCACCAACAGGAACCAGGGGTTTTTCCTCTCCCTGGGGTCTCATGACCATTAACCATCTGTGTCAGCAAAAGGCATTCTTCCAGTTTTCATATCAGATGAAGGCAAGGGTAAAAGTTGATGGGGAACTTATCTGGCTTGGGCACATTCCTTGCGAGCAGGCTAAAGCTCAGTCGTGCAGAGAGAACAGGGGGTTAGGACTGCGGGCCTAAGATGCAGCTGACAAAATGGAGTCAATGTGGTCTAGCCACATACTGCAACATTGTAAGAGAGGGGAGATGTAAAGGTGGGAGAGGTAAGCAGGAGCCAAAGCTTGTCTGGCCTTGTGGGCCAGAGTGTGGGATGTTATTCTAAATATAATGACAAGCTATGATGGGTTTTTTTAAAATAATTTTTTTTATTGTGATAAAATATACATAACAAGATTTACCACTTTAACAGTTTTTAAGAGTACAGTTCAGTGACATTCAGTACATTCACAGTTGTGTAACCATCACTGCTATCTGTCTGCAGAACTTTTTTCATCTTGCAAAACTGAAACTCTGTATCTGTTTAACACCTCCCCGCCCTATTCCTCCTTCCCCTCAGCCTTCCCCTGGCCACCAGAGATCTACTTTCTTTATCAGTAAATTTCACTCTGTTTGGTACCTTAAGAGAGTGTAATCGTATAACATTTGTCCATTTGTGACTGGCTTATTTCATTCAGCATAATATCTTTAAGTTTCATCCATGTTGTAGTATATCTCAGAATTTCCTTACTTTTTAGGGCTGAATGATATTTTATTGTATGAACACACCACATTTTGTTCATGCATTCATTCCTGGTGACTGGTTCTAAGCAGAGGAGTGACAAGGTCTATCTATCCAATGAGCTATTGGCCACTGACTTGGCACAATGTATCATATAATTGTTTCCAGTGAGAAATACAATTAGTCCCTCTAGTGAAAGGAATTTAACAATTTGTAGAGGCCCAGCTTAGTCTTGAGCCAACAGATTGCTGAATGAAGAGCATTAAACTCCAGTGAGAACTGTCACGTGAAGGGCTTGTAAAGACAGATTTCAGGCGCACTTCCAGAGTGTGATTCCGTGGACCTGGGGTTGGGCCTGAGAATTTGCATTTCGAGCAGCTACAGCCACGTGACGCTGCTGCCGGGGCCGCGCTTTGAGAAGCAGTGCTCCGGGGCCTCGTGAGCCTTATCACACTTGGCATTTTACTTTAATTTGACCCCATGGTTCAAATAAAATATTTTCCTAGAAGGATTGATTCGATTTATGTGATTGGCAGAAATTAGTTTTAATTCCTGATGAATAGAGTGGAGGTGCTTTGATATAGTCTTTTAGATAATGTTTATCGTGTTTTTATTCTTTTGTCATAGGTTTGAGTCTGTCAGGGTGACGGATTTTAAGGCAAGCTGGAGAAATGGGATGGCTTTTTTGGCTGTCATCCACGCCTTGCGACCAGACCTGATCGACATGAAGAGTGTGAAGCACAGATCCAACAGGGACAATCTGAAAGAGGCCTTCAGAATTGCAGAACGAGAATTAAAGATCCCCAAAATGCTGGAACCAGAAGGTAAAGAAGCTTCTTTCTTTGTAAAACAATGTCCAGTGTGAAGTGGATTTGAAAACAGTACCCACATATGAGCAAACATAACAGCATTATATTTTAGTCCTGAAGGGTTTAACTTTAAACTTTTTATTAAGTTTCATGAAATTAAGAATTCCTGCCAGTTAGTTAACCTCAGTAATTGCAGGGAGGATGCCACAGCTGAAACCAAACGATGCTGTTTTGGGGAATAATTTTGAGTCTTTGTCTTAATTTTCTTTTATTGTGTTCTATATTTCGTCCTCCTTGATTCTATTATTCTCTTCTAAAATCTCTCAAGTAAGATATTTCTTTGAGTGGTTTATATATGTCCCCTTTCCTATTCCCTCCCGCTAGTTAAAGCTGAGCCTCTATGAGGACAGAAACTGCTTTTTCTGTTTCTCTCTCTATGGCTGGCTCAGCTTTGCCATTGATTGTGCTAAATCAGTTTTGTTGGATTGTTAGGGACTTCCCTGGTGGTCCAGTGGTTAAGACTGTGTGCTTCCAATGGGTGCAGGTCTGATCCCTTGTCGGGGAACTAAGATCCCGCATGCTGCACGCCGCATGCCGCATGAAGCGGCCAAAAAAATAATAATAATTTTGTTGGATTGTTAACAACATTAGCGAAATCCTAAATACTGGCTATATTCAAAGAGATAATTATCAGGTTATACTTTAACTTCATAAAATTAAGATTTAAATAATTCATTTCTTCTGGAAAAGAACTTTACTTTGGATTGTGTTGTTTCATAATTTACCCAAAGCTTGTTAAAAAAAAAAAAAACCCAGTAAGGTCATAAAAAAGGCATGTAGGATTAGTGAAAGTTATAATGAACTAACAGGTCAAGAGATACAAATTCTAGTCTCAGCTCTACAACAGGGGTGTGTAGGTCAATGTTTAATGTTAGGCTCTCTGAAACAGTGTGTGTGTGTACATATACATGTCTATTATAAATTTTACAAACATAAATGATGTGTAGCACACAGTTTACAAATAATAATAAAATATATGATACACTTTATTATAACTTCCATATAGCCCCCAAATGCTTTTGTTGATTTTTGCCACTCTTATATCAATCTGTAGCCAACTTAAGGTTGCAGTTGCTGAACCAGTGCAGTTCTGACATGAGTGTTGGTGGATAACTTCCTTTGCATTA
Organism: Balaenoptera borealis; assembly: GCF_965194805.1. Taxonomy (NCBI): domain Eukaryota; kingdom Metazoa; phylum Chordata; class Mammalia; order Artiodactyla; family Balaenopteridae; genus Balaenoptera; species Balaenoptera borealis. The sequence goes on along the minus strand of NC_138866.1, from coordinate 37,209,967 downwards.
ATGAGTAAGTGTAACAGCAAAGAGATACGTCAGAGCTGCACTTGTTCTTCAGTGATGTGAATGACTTCTTTGCTGGGAGAATACTGGAAGAATTCGATTTCTGTTCTATTCACAATTTGACAGCTATAGACAGGACATACTTTTAAGATTAACCTGCATTATTAACAATATCTCCATCCTTTCCTTGGCACTCAACAAAACAGCAAATCAAGCCCTCATCTGCTGATTTTCTGTGGTATAAATCTTGCCACCAACGTGAAGTCACTGAATACATTGGGAAAAGATGCACAGTAGCACACCATTATATATTATTTCTATCATACAGATACAATAGACATAACCTTAGAGGTGTGGATAGTAGTAAAATGCAGTGAAATACTTGGGAAGTGATGAGTTTTACGTATTTATTACCTTTGTTTTAATATAATTTATGTAATTGTGCATTTATAGAATTTAAATTTTAATGCTATGTTAAATTTTCAGCAGTTTCATAAGTCAATTGTTAAACAATCAGCTCTCTCAAGCTGGTGTGAGCACACCACTGACTGAGTGACCGTGGCTTTGTCACTTAACCTTTCTGGTTTTAAATAGCTGTATTGAGATATAATTCACATACCATACAATGTACCCATTTAACTGTACAATTGAATGGTTTTTAGTATATTCACAAAATTTTGCAACCATCATCATAATCAAATTTAGAGCATTTTCATCACCCCCCCAAAATAAACCCTGAGCCCATTAGCAGTCCCTCCCCATTTCCCCCATCCCCCATCCCCCCACACAGCCCTAGGCAACCACTAATCTACTTTCTGTCTCTATAGATTTGCCAATTCTGGAAATTTAACATGAACGGAATCATACGATATGTGGTCTTTTGTGACTGGCTTATTTATTTATTTATTTATTTAATAAATTTATTTATTTATCTTTGGCTGCGTTGGGTCTTTGTTGCTGCACGCGGGCTTTCTCTAGTTGCGGTGAGCGGGGGCTGCTCTTCATTGTGGTGTGTGGGCTTCCCACTGCGGTTGCTTCTCTTTGTTGCAGAGCATGGGATCTAGGCACGCGGGCTTCAGTAGTTGTGGCACGCGGGCTCAGTAGTTGTGGCGCACGGGCTTAGTTGCTCCGCAGCATGTGGGATCTTCCCAGAACAGGGTTCAATCCCATGTCACCTACAATGGCAGGTCGATTCTTAACCACTGCGCCACCAGGGAAGTCCCTGGCTTCTTTAAATTAGCAGAATGTTCAAATTTCATCTATGTTGCAGCATTTATTGTTAAAAATAATAACAAAAATTTTTTATTTTTAGATATACTTTATTTTTTAGGACAGTTTTAGATTTATAGGAAAATTGGGAAGACAGTACAGTAGGTTCCCATATACCCCACGCCCAATTTTCCCTATTGTTAGCATCTTACATTAATACAGTATATTTGTTACAATTAATGAACCGATATTGATATAATAAAGGCAATACTCTATTCACATTTTCTTTGTTTTCCCCTAATGCCCTTTTTTCTCTTCAGGATCCCATCCAGGATACATTACATCTAGTCATCATGTCTCCTTGGGCTCCTCTTGACTGTGACAATTTCTCAGACCATTTTTTTTTGTTTTGGATGACTTGACAGTTTTTGATGACTTGACAGTTTTGAGGATTACTGGTCAGGTATTTTGTAGATGCTGGAATTTGTGTTATGCTTTTTCTCTTAATGCCAACTTGACATCGCCGTTGACGTTGACGTTGATTGCCTGGCTGAGATAGTGTTTGTCAGGTTTCCCCACTGTGAAGTTACTCTTTGTTTCCCCCCTTTCCTTACTGTACTCTTTGGGGGGAAGTCACTATGCACAGCCCACACTTAGGAGAGTATGCTCACTCTCCTTGAGGGCAGGTTAGCTACATAAATTATTTGGAATTCTGCACAGGAGATTTGTCTATTCTCCTCCATTTATTTACTTATTCAACTATTTTTTTGTATCAGTGTAGATTCATGGATTTTTTTTTAATACTTTGGGTTGTAATCCAATGCTACTTTGTTTATTTTATTGCTCAAATTAAAAATAAATTTTTTTTGTACCTCCGAGTTTTGGCTATTAAGACCTCTTTCAGTCGGCTCCTGTACTCCTTTGACATATCCTCAGTGTGGGGTTGGCTTGTTTGTTTTGGCACTACAAGATGCTCCAGGCTCATCTTGTATACTTCCTACTGTAGTCCTGGATCAACTATTCCTCCAAGGAGCCCTGGTTCCTTTTACTAGAGAATAGTATTAGAAACCAAGATCTGGGTGCTAGGTGTGCTTGTTGATACTGGTTTCTAGCCTTTTTGGACCTTAGTTGTTTTTATAAGAGTTAATTACGTGATATTCCCAAGTTCACAGTTAGCCTAATGATTCCATGTTTCTATATATCAGGTTTGTCATTAGTTTGGCTTCATGTGGCTTGTTAATAATTCTGCTTGTTTAACTTTCCCCCATCTCTTTGTTTTTTCTCCCTCCTTCCCCCCCCCTTTTTTTTTGTCCAAAAAGGAAAGAACCTTTTCGGCTTTTCATTATCTTTTCAAAATTTATTCATTTTCCCCCATGCTTTGCTCTATTCCCTATTTCTGTGTTTTCTTTTAATACTTCTTTCATTGTGATTCACCAAATATTTATTATTAGTGTAAACTATTTTTGCTATTTTAGTATGTGAAAATAACTAGGCAACTAGTGGAAGAGACAATTTAATGAAAACAAATTTCCACTTTATAAATGATTGCCCATAATTCATTTTACATAGCTTAAATAATAGCTCAAAAACATGAAATACATGATGATTTTTTTTTTAAAGAGAGGGGGGACCTTTTTTTTTTTAGTTTTTATTTTTTTAATTAGTTAATTAATTTATTTGGCAGCGTCAGGTCTTAGTTGCGGCACATGGGATCTTCGTTGTGGCATGCAGAATCTTTTATTGCAGTGTGCGGGCTTCTCTTTAGTTGGGGTGAACGGGCTCTAGAGCGCGCAGGCTCAGTAATTGTGGGGAGCTCAGTTGCCCCGAGGCATGTGGGATCTTAGTTCACCGATCACGATTGAACCTGCGTCCCCTGCATTGGAAGGCGGATTCTTAACCACTGGACCACCAGGGAAGTCCCCATCATGATTATTTATGCAGACCAAATACCACAGTCATACTTGAATAAGGGAATTATCTTTTGACACAATTTTGTTAACACATTAATCATTATGCATAGCCTCATATCCAATGAAAAAATTTAAAAGAGAGGTATCCAGCTAAGCCAGTATCATTATTTTATGTATCTCTTGATATTTATACTTTTTTCAATAAAAGATAGAATAACTTAACTCTTAGGGATTCTTTCTTTATTGAATCCCTACTCCCAGCTCTTTATTGATGCTTTTAATGTGCTTACTGCCTTGGATTTTACCATTTGGTTATAGATTAGATTCAATTCCTCCCTCAACTGACTTAGAGCACTCACTGGGCCCAGTAAACATGCTTGCTAAAGCATGCATAGTGTGTTGGATTTGTTTATTTGTTTTTCTCCTAACTGCAAGCTCCTCAAGGGGCAGATAATGTCTTAAAGCATCTAGCATCTACTCAAGGGTCTGGCATCTACTTGCTGAATGAAGGGATGAAACATAAGCCCATAAGGGCAAGGACTGAGTCTTACATATCCTGCTTGTGACCTGCATTTGTTGGCTCTTTATAAATACGTGTTGAATTGAATTTAACAGAATTAATAAATAAACACAGATTTCTTTGTCAATATCGTCATTGGTGGTTTTGGCGGCGTAGCAAAAGACATCCCCAAATTATGTGTTCATTTTGTCCGTAACATATTGTAATCTCTTCTTTGTGATTTGTGATCTACTTAATTTATTATATGCCTGGAGAAGTTCTGTACTTAATGAATTTATAATATTTTTAACTTTGTTTAAATCAGCATTTTCCAAATTTATTTCACCATGGGCTCTTTTAATGCAAAACAAAGATTGGTCCATAGAAGGCTCTCAGTAAATGTATTTGCTCCACAAATGAACGAATAAAATCTTGTGGATGTCTTGGACAAATCTTCTATACAGCATATACTTTTGGAAATGCTTTATTGCACAAATGCTGAGACCAATGTGTCAGGAGTGGATTCCAGTTGCTCTATGTTTCTGCATTCCTGGAGGACTTTCTGCACTGTCACCAGAAAGAGGAAGGCTTACCTTTCTCCTATCCACCCTCCCTGACTACTCATGCCCTCATACATACAACATGTACAGTGACATTTTATTATTAGGAAACTGAGGCTGTGCAATACTCCTACCAGGATTCAACCCAGCTCCATCTCACTCTAGATCTAAGCTCTTAACCACTGCATAACCTTGGCGCAAGGGTGAGTGAGCAGAGATTGCATGGCTGGTCGACTACTTTGGTTCATTTCAGTACTGTTCTCGAGTATTAATTATAGTAAATCACACCTATAGGTGGTTGATAGTGTGGTATATCTTGCAGATGTGGATGTTGTTAATCCTGATGAAAAGTCAATCATGACCTATGTGGCACAGTTTTTGCAATATTCAAAGGATGCACCTGGGACTGGAGATAAAGCCCAGGTATGTCTTTATAAGTACAAATCAAGCTCATTTTTGTTGTACCCTACTAATAGTTTAATTTTTAGCATCGAGGCATAATTTGCACACAGAACTTACATGTACAGTTCAGTGAGTTTTGGCAAATGCATACACCGTATAACCATACTTTAATCGTGATGTAAAACATTTCTATTACCCAGGTTGTTCCACTGTGCCTCTTTTCTGTCTGTACTCCTCCACCTGAAGCAACCAATATTCCAATTTCTTTCACTATAGATTAGTTTTGCTTGTTTTTTTAAAGTTAAAAGTGGTAATTTATTAAACTTTGTTGAATTATCTAAAACAGCATTTAGATACATACTATATAGGACAAATTAAGTTTAGCAGGCTTTTAAAAAAGTCTAGAGATATCGGATTTTTGTCTGTTGTAATTTTTATCAGCTTTATTGAGATACAATTCATATACCGTAAATTAAATCATTTAAAATTTACGATTCAATGGTTTTTAGTATGTTTACATAGTTGTGCAACCATCATCACAATCTAATTTTAGCATATTTCCATTTTACCTGTTCTTTAGCTTAGTATAAATGGAATCATATAATCCATATAAACAGAAGCATTGTGTTCCACTCTTGATCCTTGTTTGTTGAGATACTGTTGAATTACCATCAGGCTGCCATTTGTTTATTCAGTTTTTTCCTTTGACTTTCAGTCAGTTACACAAAATATTGTGGGTGGAAATTTCTTAAAAATCACTGAGCTGAAAATAAACATTTTTTCTGCATCTATAAAGATAAATGAGTGCTGTGAGTTTAGTAAAATGTTTTTGAATATTATTTTAAAATTTAAACTACTTCCTCAGACATGTAAACATGTAGTCATATTATCACATTTGCTTTGACATAAAATTTAGGCCTATGTTTTTCCAACTGTTTTGTTTGAGGCACCAAGCCAGATTGTTGCTGACTCTGGAAGAGAGACTCAAGCTGAGACATGGGCTTATAATGCACCTCACTTATTTCTGAACTGCTGAGGAGCTCCTCTTTTCTAATTAATGTTCTTATCAAAAAATAAAATTAAAAATTCAACTGTCCATGAAATCAGTTGCAAAAATATATAGAAAGCACTGTTGCTTAATAGAAAGAAAAAAGTAAAGGAAGGTTAAAGGAGAATGGAAATAAGATGCAATTTCTTTTGCTTTATCCTCCGCCAGTGAAATTTGCCTCCAAATGTGTGCAAGCTTACCGCCTAAACAAGAATCTAAAGAAGAAATAATTGTTGCCCAATTCCATAGGATAGCTTAACCAAAGCTTTTAGTAGTGTTATTTTTAGGATCTTTAAATTGTTCAAGATATTTTTGATGTCAGTATATTTAGTAGATGTAAACATCTGTTAACCCATGTTTAGATTTATTGGAAAGCAGTATTCTGAAATGCCTGCTATAAATAAATAATTTAGAATAATGTTCTCTGAAATTGAAGAATAATGAAAGTGGATAAGCCAAAAAAATAAGGGCTTGCTTGCCCTGTTTCTTTAGCACGTTATATTCAGATGGTAGTTTCAATCCATTTTAAAACTTAAGGTGTTACATGAACAGGCAAAATTCCTCTTTGGCACAATGAGTCATTGGTGTGTAGTGATTACACTATTTCACTGATGTTTGAAGTTGTTAATTTTATTGTTTAAAAAAATCACAAAGTATATTTAGGCTAGAGTTTTAAATGTGTGTGTGTGAATTACAGGGAAAGGTGAAAGATGCTATGGTCTGGTTAACTCTACAAGAGAAAAAGCTACAGAAAACGCTAACGGATTCAGAAAATGAGACCTACTGTAAGAAGTATGAAGTAAGTATGACTTTAAACAGTAATTTATTTGTAGTTTACTCTTGGGGAAGAGTAGGATGTTTTTAGAAAAAAACTTTCAGAGTTAATTGTTTAAATACTAAATTAACTCCAAGTTTTAGTGTTGAGTTCGAAGGACCGAGCTTCTCAAATTTTAATGTGTGTAGGAATCACCTGGGGAATCTTGTTAAAATGCAGATTCTAACTCAGTAGTTCTGGGATGGGGCCTGAGATTCTGCATTTCCCACAAGCTCCCAGATGGTGCTGATGCTGGTGGTCCTTAGAGAACTTTGAGTAGTAAGGTTTTAGAGTGGGGACGGCAAACTGGTCTCTAGGTCCCAGCACCTGTTTTTGTAAATACATTGTTATTGGATACATTATCTTATGTATTATATATTACATTATATATTATAATATATATTATATGTGAGCCATGCCCATTAAAGTATTGTTTTTGGCTGCATTCTCACCACATTGTTGAATAGTTACAGCAGAGGCCATATGGCCCACAAAGCCCAAGATGTTTGCTATCTTACTTATCTTATAGTACACGTTTTCCAATCCCAGGTCTAGAGCAGAACATGCTTTTCAGAATGAATATTGAAGGGAAAAAGATTAGGAAATCAGAAATGGAGCTATCCCAGAATTACAGTTCAGGGCTTCAACCAAAATGTCCTTTGGGAGTAATGACAACTGTTACTGTCACCATGTATTGAACATTTGCTATATATCAGGCACCTGCTGACAAGTGTTTTACAGGTTACAACATCTTGCTGAGTATGGTATGGTTATTCCAGTTTTACAGATGAAGACAAACAAGACTTAGAGGGACTAAGTGATTTATCTAAAGTTATATAGCCACTGAAAGGTAGAGGTGGGATTTGAATGAAGTCAGGCTTCAAAGCCCAGCTCTCTTTAGTCCTGATGCTTCTCCAGGGTAAGCAGTTATTCCTCACACCATTTTGAAAGAGGCTATCAGGAGCCAAAGTGAAGGTTTCACAGTCTTCTTTCTTAGAACCCAGTCTGTGCAACACTGTGCCCCTCACCTGGTCTCCGTCCTGAATAAGGAGGAGATACACTCATGGGCCTATACGGCACTCAGCACTTCTAGACCTTCATCCCCCCCATCGGTTAAGAGAGGGAGTTGGATGAATCCAGTCTTTCCTGCACTAACATTCGGTGGATTCTGTGACTTGCTCGCCACACCATTCTTTTAGGTTTGGAGTCATCAGGGAAGGAAGACATTCTCTTCTTCCTTTTTTCTGAACTGCATAGGCTTCTTGCCTCTTAGCTCTGGCCTGAAATTGTTTTCATCGACAAGGTGCTCAGCGTCCACAGGAAGAGCCTTGCTCTCACTTGTCTTTCATTTACTCATGTACCACAGATTCAGCTTTCTTAAATGAAAGGCTTTATGAAGTTATTTTAATTCTCAGAGAGAATCAAATTACTTATCCCTTAGTTTGTTCACAAAATTTAATTAGAAATGCGACCAATAATTATGGGTAATCTTAAATAACAGTTATGGAATTGATGACTCAAACACCAATATTTCACACAAATACAAACCAAGAAAAGCTTTATTTATTAAATTTTTGAGGGCAAAGGCAAAGTATATTCTAAAGTTTGTATAAAATGACTTGGGAAGAATGGCTCAAGCTCAGTTAATCATGGAAACTTCAAAAACCATTTATACGTGATGACTGCTGTCATATAATTCTCACTTCTACTCATTCTTATTTTGTTGTGAACACATATTTGGGGAGGACAGACTCACATTTTCCATGGGGCATTATGATTTGTCCTCTAGAGCTGGGTGGCCTTGCTGCCCTATTCCAGTAGAAATCCAACCATAGTGACATGAGACGCAAGCTGTGACCTATGTCACTATGAGGGCACCCAGATCATGAGGGTGCACTGAAGAAAGAAACTGGATTGGTGAGAGAATCGTGAATTCAGGGAATTTTACCTTTATCTAAGTAAAAGTTAAAATATAACCTACAACTATTGATCTTCAAATAGCAAATTACATTTTATAAACTGGTTTAAACATTTCAGTCTTTAAAATACCCTTCTAATTGTAGAGCCTGCTGTCCTTTTTGGAGTCATTCAATGAAGGAAAAAAACCCTTTCTGGATGTCCTGTCGATAACAAGGAATCTAGATGAGCTGAATGAAGATCAGTTACAGTTGAGAGAAGCCTGGGATGGTCTCAACTGCCAGGTTACTGTGTTGTGTTGATTAGAACATTTTCATGGGGCAGCTTTGTTGGATGAGAACTTTAGACTTTCATGAGGAATTCTGTAAAAGACAGAGTAGATGCTTCATCAGAAAGTTGGGAGGGCGTTATGTTTTCTCCATGATCTCATTTGGGTAGTGGTTGATATTGAAATAGGAATTTATAACATTCTGTTTAGAGAAATTACAGGCTTATCCAAAGTTTTTATATTTGCCATCAATTCTTGGTTTGCCACAGTAGATTATCCATATTCTGATTGACCTGCAACCTCCTCTCTGCTTTGGACCAGTATCATGTATCACTATCAATATATGCTTGAAGTGGGTAGGGACAAACCCAGAGAGAATGTGTAATGATGAATGTGTGTATGTGTGTCTGAGTATATCTGTATGATTTCAGTCATTTTAAATTTATTGAGTCTTGTGTTATGGCCCAGGATATGGTATATATATATATATATATATACTATTTGCACTTGAAAGGAACATGTATTCTGTAGTTATTGGATATAGTATTCTATAAATATCAATAAAGACAAGGTGGTTGGTAGCATTCATATTATCTATGTCTTGACTGACATTTTGTCTAGGTATTCTATCAATTTCTGAGAGAGACCTATTAAAATCTGTAGAATCCTTCCTGTAATTTAGTCAAATTTTGTATCATGTATTTTAAGACTTTGTTATTAGGTGTGTACATTTATGATTGTTATGTCTTCGTGAATCAACACTTACCATTATGAAATATTCCTGTTTATCTCTGGGAAGACTATTTTTCTTCATGTCTACTTAATCTTATATCAGTATGATAATTGCATTCTTCCTGTGCTGACTGTTTGTGTGGCACATCTTTTTCCTTCATTTACTTTCAACCTATTTGAGTCTTTATATTTAAAGTGCATCTCTTATAGACAGCATATGGTTGGATCCTGCTTTATTATCCACTCTGACAATCTTTGCCTTTTCACTCGAGTGTTTAGACAGTTAATATTAAATGTAATTATTGTTATGGTTCGATGTGGATTTACCATCTTATGCTTTTTTCTGTTTATTCCCTCTGTTTTTTGTATCTCTATTCTTTCTTTTCCTGCCTTGTTTTAGATTATGTTAATATTTTTAGAATTCCATTTTAATTTATCTATTGGCTTTTTGGCTCTACCTCTTTCAAATTTTTACTGTGATTACAAGGTACATTATAAAATTTTTATAGTCTACTTAAAGTTCTACAATTTCTAAGTTATTGTACAACTTCTTATAATATGTGGAAGTCTTGCAATCAAATCTCTCATTTTTTATGCTTAGTTGCTTTATATGTAAATATATATATGACACAAACATGTGTTTTAAAGTCCCCAAGACCACGTTATACATTTTTGCTCAAAACAGTCATGTATTTTAAAGAAATTAAGGAGACAAATTAGTCTTTCATATCTATATAGCTATTTATCATTACCATTGTTCTTCGTTCCTCCCTAGAGATTTGAGTTTCCATCTGAACTCATTTCCATTCAGCTTGAAAAACTTCCTTTAACTTATCTTATAATGCAGATCTGTGGATGGCAAATTCTCTTAGTTTTCTTTGATGTCTAAATGTCTTCATTTTGCTTTCATTCTTTTTAAACATCTTTGTTGAGGTATAATTTACATATCATAGAATTTGCTCATTTTAAATGGCTAATTAAATGACTTTTAGTAAATTTACAGAGTTACAACAGAGATTGTATAGTTTGTAAGTCAAAAATACTCTTTGGCCCTGGAAAAGTTTGCCAATTCTTGCTCAAGCCTCTTGGCCATCAAGAGCGACACCCTGTTTTCAGAATATATTTATCATACCATTTGTGTAGTGTGTTAAACACTAGCACAGTGGCTTAAAAGAGCCACCCTTTCAGTCCCTAATTTTGAAGAACTAGTGCAGCTTCAGAAATTTTCCCATCAAGTGGCAGTGCTCATTGCAATTTCAGCTCCTTTTCCGACCACAGTTTGACAAAACTGATCCCTGTGAAGGGCAGGAACTCTCTGTTACGAATCCTCAACAAAACAGAAGGAGAGGAAGAAAATATTGTCTGTATAGTTCAGACTGTTCCAGGCCACAAAGACCTGGTCTAATTTTGCTGCCTGTGATTTGGAAAAATCACCCAAAATAATGAGAAAAACCATTAAAAGAACTACTTTCCAAGATTAAGTGCTACAAATTGATAGCAGCTTGAAAATCCGTTCCTTAGGTAGAGTGCCGCTCATTTTCTTGGCGTTGCAAAATGAAACTTATTAATTTTAAAGTCATCAGGTGTATAACAGTCAGTACCATCCAGACAGATTTTGGTTCAGTTGGTTGAGGACACAGATATCTCAAAGCATCTTAATAAATGATTTCATTTTAAGCCTGCTATAGGAAATAGCCACATTGTGTTATTTTGACCTGACAAGATCTTATATAAATTTTCATCCAAATTCAAAGGTAATTTCCAACACTGAGAAAGAAAGTGTAGAGCTAGTTTTCTATGTTAAGGGTGGAAAGAGAGGAATGAAAGGTAAATACCGCCTTCTATCTTTCCTCTTCCTACTGCTACATAGAGTACAGCCCGCAGTCAGAAAGCCCACATTTGGTTTCATGCAAAACATATACAGCTTTCTTTCAGTTGTGAAAAGAATAACAGCTGAGTTAAAGGTATCGTTCTTAGCTTCTCTTTTGCTCAGTCCTTTGCCAGTTTTCTGGGTTTTTTGTTTGTTTGTTTATTTTTTGGGAAACTCACAGATAATTCAGATATATATAATAAAAGCACACGCTAACTTGTTCATATTAAAATTCATAATAGTGAAAACATTTTTTCATTCTTTTCCGACTGGAGGCTTAATGGTATGTAGTTAATGATTTAGGATTGTAGAGCTGTCTTCTGTCTTAACGCCTTTTGAGAAAATAAACTTGCAAGGCAATTAAAGCAAAACAAAATACTACATGGTGTCACTTATTTGTGGAATCTTAAAACAAAGTTAAACTCGTAGAAACAGAGTAGAAGAGTGGTTGTCCGGGATTGAGGGTGTGGAAAATAGGGGGAAGTTGGTTAACGGGAACAAACTTTCAGCTATAAGATGAATAAGGTCTGAGGATATAATGTAAAACATGGTGACTATAGTGATAGCACTGTATTATATCAGTGAAATTTTCTAGAGTAAAACTTAAATGTACTTGCCCCCCCCAAAAGATAAATATGTGAAATGATGGATGTGTTAACTAGATGGTGAGCCTCCTTTTATGATGTAAATGTATATCAAATCACCATGATGTACACTTTAAATATCTTAAAATTTTGTTTGTCAGTTATACCTCAATAATGCTAAAAAAAGCAAAACAAAATGCAAAAACTGTAATACTTAATGTTTCTGGTTTATAAATAGTTCCATTTGACTGCCTTAAAGGAGGCTACCTTTGTCCTCATTTAACATCTTTGTACTTGGGTTGTTGGTTTAATGGGGTTTTTTTTGATACTTTGCCCTGCATATAGTGGGCACCCAATAAACGTTTTTCAATGAACTAATAATGAATCAAAGAACCCTATTCTTAAAAAATAACCTAATTTTGCCTATTTTTTCCCCTAAAAGTGATTTAACTCTAAGAGTAGTGACAACTCCTCTAGTAGAACTATAATGGTAAGAGAGAATACAGACTTAAAACTCGTGCTTTCATCATCAGTGTGGAGTCCTCCCCACTGACTCTCTTATATTGCTGACCACACTTTACTGTAACCGTGTCCTTGTCTGCTTCCCCCACTAGGTGGTTCAGGCAGGAGCTGTGGCTATTATTTATCTGGTTGACCCTTAGATGTGGAGGGTTGTGTTAAACTTACTCTTGCCTTCATGACACATGGATCTGGGCAAGTCCCTACTCTTATTTTTATTCCTTTATTAAATTTTATGTTTACTTCCTTTTATCTCCATACCCTCCTTCCATCCCTCTTTCTCCTTAGGCTGCCATTGTGATGTGCTTAATGTGTATCTTTTTGTTTTATGTGTTCTTGTAAAATGCAGTATTGTATTTATGTGTCCGTGTATTTTTAGGTTGTGTGAAGTGATACTGTATGTTATTCTGCTCCTTACTTTCAGTTTTGAACACATATATTTAAGGTGCCTCCATGTTGCCCCCCATGTACATCTAACTGGCATCTAACCGCTGCACAGTCCTCTGTGGTGTGTGACCACCCCCCCCAACATGTCCTTCCTCTACTCCAGAAGCCTTCTATGTCTTTATACCCAACTCTTAACACAATTCATAAATGTTTGCTCAATGAGTGAATGAATGAGTGTGTGAGTTTGTTTTTTTTTTTTAATTTATTTTTTTATACAGCCGGTTCTTATTAGTCATCCATTGTATACACATCAGTGTATACATGTCAATCCCAATCTCCCAGTTCAGCACACCACCACCCCCACCCCCCGCTGCATTCCCCCCTTTGTGTCCATACGTTTGTTCTCTACATCTGTGTCTCAATTTCTGCCCTGCAAACCGGTTCATCTGTACCATTTTTCTAGGTTCCACATATATGCGTTAATATATGATATTTGTTTTTCTCTTTCTGACTTACTTCACTCTGTGTGACAGTCTCTAGGTCCATCCACATCTCTACACATGACCCAATTTCGTTCCTTTTTATGGCTGAGTAACATTCCATTGTATATATGTACCACATCTTCTTTATCCATTCATCTGTCAATGGGCATTTAGGTTGCGTCCATGACCTGGCTATTGTAAATAGTGCTGCAATAAACATTGGGGTGCATGTGTCTTTTTGAATTATGGTTTTCTCTGGGTATATGCCCAGTAGTGGGATTGCTGGGTCATATGATAATTCTATTTTTAGTTTTTTAAGGAACCTCCATACTGTTCTCCATAGTGGCTGTATCAATGTACATTCCCACCAACAGTGCAAGAGGGTTCCCTTTTCTCCACACCCTCTCCAGCATTTGTTGTTTTGTAGATTTTCTGATGATGCCCATTCTAACTGGTGTGAGGTGATACCTCACTGTAGTTTTCATTTGCATTTCTCTAATAATTAGTGATGTTGAGCAGCTTTGCATGTGCTTCTTGGCCGTATGTATGTCTTCTTTGGAGAAATGTTTATTTAGGTCTTCTGCCCATTTTTTGATTGGGTTGTTTGTTTTTTTAATATGGAGCTGCATGAGCTGTTTATATATTTTGGAGATTAATCCTTTGTCCATTGATTTGTTTGCAAATACTTTCTCCCATTCTGAGGGTTGTCTTTTCGTCTTGTTTATGGTTTCCTTTGCTGTGCAAAAGCTTTGAAGTTTCATTAGGTCCCATTTGTTTATTTTTGTTTTTATTTCCATTACTCTAGGAGGTGGATCAAAGAAGATCTTGCTATAATTTATGTCAAAGAGTATTCTTCCTATGTTTTCCTCTAAGAGCTTTACAGTGTCCAGTCTTACATTTAGGTCTCGAATCCAGTTTGAGTTTATTTTTGTGTATGGTGTTAGGGAGTGTTCTAATTTCATTCTTTTACATGTAGCTGTCCAGTTTTCCCAGCACCACTTATTGAAGAGACTATCTTTTCTCCATTGTATATCCTTGCCTCCTTTGTCATAGATTAGTTGACCGTAGGTGCGTGGGTTTATCTCTGGGCTTTCTATCTTGTTCCATTGATCTATATTTCTGTTTTTGTGCCAGTACCATATTGTCTTGATTACTGTAGCTTTGTAGTACAGTCTGAGGGCAGGGAGTCTGATTCCTCCAGCTCCACTTTTTTCCCTCAAGACTGCTTTGGCTATTTGGGGTCTTTTGTGTCTCCATACAAATTTTAAGATTTTTTGTTCTAGTTCTATAAAAAATGCCATTGGTAATTTGATAGGGATTGCATTGAATCTGTAGATTGCTTTGGGTAGTATAATCATTTTCACAATATTGATTCTTCCAAGGACATGGTATATCTCTCCATCTGTTGGTATCATCTTTAATTTCTTTCATCAGTGTCTTATAGTTTTCTACATACAGGTCTTTTGTCTCCCTAGGTAGGTTTATTGCTAGGTATTTTATTCTTTTTGTTTCAGTGGTAAATAGGAGTGTTTCCTTAATTTCTCTTTCAGATTTTTCATCTTTATAGGAATGCAAGAGATTTCTGTGCATTAATTTTGTATCCTGCAACTTTACCAAATTCATTGATTAGCTCTAGTAGTTTTCTGGTGGCATCTCTGGATTCTCTATGTATAGTATCATGTCATCTGCAAACAGTGACAGTTTTACTTCTTCTTTTCCAATTTGTATTCCTTTTATTTCTTTTTCTTCTCTGATTGCCATAGCTGGGACTTCCAAAACTATGTTGAATAATAGTTGTGAGAGTGGGCAACCTTGTCTTGTTCCTGATCTTAGAGGAAATGCTATCAGTTTTTCACCATTGAGAATGATGTTTGCTGTGGGTTTGTCGTATATGGCCTTTATTATGTTGAGGTAGGTTCCCTCTATGCCCACTTTCTGGAGAGTTTTTATCATAAATGGGTGTTGAATTTTGTCAAAAGCTTTTTCTGCATCTATTGAGATGATCATATGGTTTTTATTCTTCAGTTTGTTAATATGGTTTATCACATTGATTGATTTGCATATATTGAAGAATCCTTGCATCCTTGGGATAAATCCCTCTTGATTATGGTGAATGAATCTCTTAATGTGTTGTTGGATTCTGTTTGCTAGTATTTTGTTGAGGATTTTTGCATCTATATTCATCAGTGATACTGGTCTGTAATTTTCTTTTTTTGTAGTATCTTTGTCTGGTTTTGGTATCAGGGTGATGGTGGCCTCATAGAATGAGTTTGAGAGTGTTCCTTCCTCTGCAATTTTTTGGAAGAGTTTGAGAAGGATGGGTGTTAGCTCTTCTCTAAATATTTGATAGAATTCACCTGTGAAGCCATCTGGTCCTGGACTTCTGTTTGTTGGAAGATTTTTAATCACAGTTTCAATGTCATTACTTGTGATTGGTGTGTTCATATTTTCTATTTCTTCCTGGTTCGGACTTGAAAGGTTATACCTTTCTAGGAATTTGTCCATTTCTTCCAGGTTGTCCATTTTATTGGCATAGAGTTGCTTGTAGTAGTCTCTTAGGATGCTTTGTATTTCTGCGGTGTCTGTTGTAACTTCTTCTTTTTCATTTCCAATTTTATTGATTTGAGTCCTCTCCCTCTGTTTCTTGATGAGTCTGGCTAATGGTTTATCAATTTTGTTTATCTTCTCAAAGAACCAGCTTTTAGTTTTATTGATCCTTGCTATTGTTTTCTTTGTTTCTATTTCATTTATTTCTGCTCTGATCTTTATGATTTCTTTCCTTTTGCTAACTTTGGGTTTTGTTTGCTCTTCTTTCTGTATTTCCTTTAGGTGTAAGGTTAGATTGTTTATTTAAGATTTTTCTTGTTTCTTGAAGTAGGCTTGTATAGGTATAAACTTCCCTCTTAGAACTGCTTTTGCTGCATCCCATAGGTTTTGGATCGTCCTGTTTTTGTTGTCATTTGTCTCTAGGTATGTTTTGATTTCCTCTTTGATTTCTTCAGTGATCTCTTGGTTATTTAGTAATGTATTGTTTAGCCTCCATGTGTTTGTGTTTTTTATGTTTTTTTCCCTGTAATTGATTTCTAATCTCATAGCATTGTGGTCACAAAATGTGTTTGATATGATTTCAGTTTTCTTAAATTTACTGAGGCTTGATTTGTGACCCAAGATGTGATCTATCTTGGAGAATGTTCCATGCGCACTTGAGAAGAAAGTGTAATCTGCTGTTTCTGGATGGAATGTCCTATAAATATCAATTAAATTTATCTGGTCTATTGTGTCATTTAAAGCTCTGTTTCCTTATTTATTTTCATTTTGGATGATCTGTCCATTGGTGTAAGTGAGGTGTTAAAGTCCCCCACTATTATTGTGTTACTGTCGATTTCCTCTTTTATAGCTGTTAACAGTTGCCTTATGTATTGAGGTGCTCCTATGTTGGGTGCATATATATTTATAATTGTTATATCTTCTTCTTGGATTGATCCCTTGATCATTATATAGTGTCCTTCCTTGTCTCTTGTGACATTCTTTATTTTAAAGTCTATTTTATCTGATATGAGTATAGCTACTTCAGCTTTCTTTTGATTTCCATTTGCATGGAATATCTTTTTCCATCCCCTCACTTTCAGTCTGTATCTGTCCCTGGGTCTGAAGTATGTCCCTTTTAGACAGCATATATATGGGTCTTGTTTTTGTATCCATTCAGCAAGCCTGTGTCTTTTGGTTGGAGCTTTTAATCCATTCACGTTTAAGGTAATTATTGATATGTGTGTTCCTATGACCATTTTCTTAATAGTTTTGGGCTTGTTTTTGTAGGTGCTTTTCTTCTCTTGTGTTTCCCACTTAGAGAAATTCCTTTAGCATTTGTTGTAGAGCTGGTTTGGTGGTGCTGAATTCTCTTAGCTTTTACTTGTTTGTTAAAATTTTGATTTCTCCATCGAATCTGAATGAGATCCTTGCCGGGTAGAGTAATCTTGGTCGTAGTTTCTTCCCTTTCATCACTTTAAGTATATCATGCCACTCCCTTCTGGCTTGTAGAGTTTCTGCTGAGAAATCAGCTGTTAACCTTATGGGAGTTCCCTTGTATGTTATTTGTCGTTTTTCCCTTGCTGCTTTCAATAATTTTTCTTTGTCTTTAATTTTTGCCACTTTGATTACTATGTGTCTTGGTGTGTTTCTCCTTGGGTTTATCCTGTATGGGACTCTGTGAGTGAGTTTTGATGGTGTTTAGCAGGGGGAAAATCCAGGTAGAAGGGGCAGCAAGGGCAAAGACCTGGGGGAGTAATCAGGGTTTGGGGCAATAAGTAGCTGGCATTTATGTGACTCATGTGTGTAGGGAGTGGTGGGAAGGCTGAGGAAGGAGGAGGTTGGCTGGATTGGGGGGCGGGGGCTTTGGTGAAGGACAGATATTCAGGAGATATGGTAGAGATATCTAATGTAAATATATGATTAGGGCTCGTGAGGAAAGTAATCTATAAATCTGCTTGCAATGTATAGTTGTAATGTTAGGGAACACAAGGGCATACAACATTTCAAATGATGGTCATTCAGTACAGTAGTCTACCCCTGCTTTGAGGGGTGCTTTAACTATTTCTAATTTCCCTCTCATGACTGATTATGGATTTATCAAAACATTTGTTTTTATTCTTGTGCCCTCTTCTACTACTTTTGAACAAATTATGCTCTCGATCAGCAGCTAGCCAAGTGATACTTAGAACTAAGAAATTTACCTATTGATCAAGATTTCCTTGTCTAACAGATCAGAGAATTAAAATACTATTTTTAAGAGTGGTTTTAAAAGAATTCTTTAAAGAATTAAGCATGCCGTATGTGAAGAAATAAACTATAGAAGTGTCTACTGAAGAACATCTTTCCTTTTTTTTTTTTCAGATTAATGTGTGGAAAACAGAGTTGAATCATGTCTTGCCGTCACCCCTCTATCAAATAGAAACTTGGCTCCAGGGGGTGGAGGAGCTTATAGATGAAGATTTGCCAGCCTCCCAGGATTACTATGAAGCCATGGCTCTAATGCAAGAGAAAATGACTTTATTCCAGGTTGGAAAAGAAAAAAGAAACATGGAAAAATCTGTGCTTTGTTAGGAACTGTTCTTGAGGAAGATGTTCCTAGAAAGGAGGGAAGGAAGTATAGTGGGTATTTGAGGATGGTTTAGGTGATTCCCCTGGAGATTTTTGGGTCCCAAAAGTTACCTTCAGTTTCTTGATGAGTGTTGTGCTAGTTTAAGGTGGAAACAATAAGAAAAGTCCAGTAAAGTCTGGACTCTGTAAAGTCTGGCAGAAAAGGAGAGGGGAGACTGTTTTAAAACATAGAAGATTGGGTTCTCACTAAGATGATATGAAAGAATTTCATAGGTGAGATTTTTAGCATTTGAGCCCACAAAGGAATGGAAAATACATCTGAAAACAAAAGATTTTGATAAAGCTGTTACCAAAGAAACTGCAGTCCGCCTCTCTGTAAAATGGTCCAGTTTAAAACATTTATGATGAAAATATTTATTTACAACATTTTAGTTAAACATGAAAGGGCTTTATGATTTTTGTTTTGGAGAAAGATGCAATGCATGCACAGAGCAAATGAGCTGAACAGGCCTTCAGTTACAGTGTTTGGCAATAAATCTGGTTGTATCATGCTAAATTCCTTTTCAGAGTCTGATGGATAAATTTGACTGTCATTTGAATACTCTCCTGACATTTGAAAATAGAGATGAAAAACATTTGCCATTGGTACCACCTAACAAATTGGAGGAAATGAAAAGACGGTTTGTATCACTACCCTTTCACAACTGCTGACACCTTTGTGTTTGAGCACTAACATGGTGCTACAGGGACCAGAAAATACAGATTTTTCGATAATCTCTGACAATAGGTCTTTAAGTCTTGATAACAGTTCCTTCATGTTTTATGTAATAGTAACATTATATCATGCTAACATACTTCCTCTTTTATTGCCTGGTAGGATATGGTGGTGGAAAAAGTTCTGGACGTATAGTCAGAAACTGAGCTCTTTATCTTGGTTGTGGCCAAGTTACTATGTCTTTCTGCACGTTTCCTCATTTGTAAATACAGAGTAATGGTAATCACTCTGTTCATGTCTCACAAGGATACTAGGTGAAATGGGAGGAGGTATATGAAAGCACTTTATAAACTCAAAAAAACTACAGATATGAAGATTATTTAATTTGTGGTTGTCCACATCATCTTCTTTTTTCTCAGTATTCATAAGCAGCTTATTAGAATGATATTAAGAGGGTATTAGCCTTAATAATGAAAGCTGTTAATGTGTAAATGTTGAAATTACAGTTGCATTAAGTTATATGGAAGTTTTCAAATTTAGTAAAATATTTTAGAGATTAACATTTTATTATAGAATTTCTCAATAGGGGAATAGTTTCTTCAGAAAGTGTTCTGTTAAATATTTTTATCTTAGAAATAGCTGTTTTATATCTAGTCACAATGTTTGTTTTACTTTGTTTAAAAAAAAAAGATATGAGGATTCATTTGAGTTCCATGTGTTGAAAAGAAAAAGTTAAAGCCCCAATATTTTTAAAAATGCCAAACAGATTTCTCTCATTTGGCCAACAATATTAAATTAAATTCTAAAACCTGCACTATCTTCCAGAATCAACAACATTTCGGGGGAAAAATTCATTCCACTTCTAGAATTTCATTACTATAAGTGCTCAGTTCTTGGTTTGCTAGATGAAGTGAAATCAAAATTGGTTGTTTGGAACATCAAATACGGGAGCAAAGAATCTGTGGAATTATTGCTGGAAGACTGGCATGTAAGCTGCTTTATTTCATGTCTCAGACAACTGTTCTCCATGGTGCTGGGTTTGCATTTTTCCTTGGCACAATTTCCCTTACCTTTTCAGGTTTTGAGATGAGTTTTCTTGGTAGCTTTCATTAGCTTAAACATTGCCTAGAGAAAAGAATTACTGGTAGTCAAATAACAGACATTGGGAAGAGTAAGAAAGAGAAAACATTATTTAGCACAACAGAGGAGATTTAGTTAACCGGACTAAGTTACATAATAGAGAAAGTTTCAGTGTTATTTCCTTTAAAAAATTTCCTACTTTCACTTACTGGACATCTTGTTTAATATTTTTCGCCACTCAGATTTATGGTTTTAGTCAAAAATTAAAATTTTCTTCGAACATTTTAATCTTAGCGTTTCAAGTTTTAAGAGTGGGAAAAACAGTGTGTTTTGTCATGAGGCTTTCTGGGGGAGGGGGTTTAGCTCTTGCAATTTATAGGGAAAAAATGTTGCAAATGATTTAAATGTGTGTGTTTATTTGGTAAATTAACACTAAAGCAGGCTGGCCGTGTCATTTCTACAGTTAGGCCTTATTATCCTTCTTTCTGTTTCTCTGTCTTTCTTTTTTTTTTTTGGTCGCGCTGCGTGGCTTGCAGGATCTTAGTTCCTCGACCAGGGATTGAACCTGGAGCCACAGCAGTGAAAGCACTGAGTCCTAACCACGGGACCGCCAGGGAATTCCCTGATTCTCTGTTTTTGGAATGAGGGCCAAAAAGAAAAACCCAAGATTGTAAACTTCAGTGTAAAAATTGGAAAAACATGATGAAGAAAGATTTATTTACAATTTATGATTTAAATACTGTACATTCCTAAACAGGAATCATCATTCTATATTAGACTAGATTTTGAATATTTTAATTTCTTTTTCCTACCTTGATTTTTCATTTTTCCATTTAAATAATCATACCGTTGGCACATAGTGTACAATGAGTTTTTAATTAACTGTATTTTTCCATAGATTTTACTAGCTTAAGGCGCGTAATAACTTGGTTAATGGTATTTCTCAAGAGTTTTTGTGTCATGGATTGTATCTATTTATAACATACTCAACATACCTAATAAAAATTATTCAACATTAATAAAGGCATATGAGATAAGAGAAACTGATATAAATTATGCAATATTAATAAATATGTGTGGTAGGAGATGTTGAAATTGTTATAAATACTTGCCTTTTCTCATGAGAGGAAAACCATTTTAGAGCTATGTCACTGCATTAAGATAAACTGTCAGGTCTCATACCTATATATTGCTTATGTCTCTTAGACCTTAACTATCTCTCTTCATGAACTACTCTTCTTCTTTTCCTACCCAAATATGTAGTATTAAAACTGTAAAGAAATTTTGGTGCCTAAGTGCTTCATCAATGTGTATATGTCTCTATCTGGATTTCTTGACACATTTTTAAAAATACAAACTGTCAACATGTTTTATTTTCATTTTTTTCCCCAGAAATTTATTGAAGAAAAAGAGTTCTTAGCTCAACTTGAAGCTTCTTTTCAAAAATGTGAAGAAATTCATAAGAATTTGGGTAAAGCTATACAATTACTTTTTGATGGAATGACCATCACTTAAAAATAGCATTTCATTTGTTTTGCTTTCTTTGTGTACCTTAATGTTTTAGAAATTGGTTTTACATATGTGTTTTCTTTAGAAAATTCTTGCATCCACTTTTAATATTGTTAGTGTACATATTTATTTCACCACTGTCAATTAGTATGCAAGTATTTTTCTTAGCAGTATTATTCTATTAATGAAAAACTGTTTTCTAAAATTACTTTCTTGTTTTGTTAACCTTATAGCTGGAGAATATCCAAATATTAGTAAACAATATACAATGGTGGAATATCATTTTTGCATGTATAGAAAAAATATATATAATGTGAAGTCCACTCTACAAAAAGTTCTGGCATGTTGGACAATTTATGTGGAAAAGCTTCATTTACTAAAGGCTTGTTTTGAGGAAACAAAGAAGGAACAGATGAAAGAGGTATTTTCAGTCTAATAGCACCTGCTCAATTTTACTTTTTTTCATTTTGTTTGGAGACTCTCGTTTTCAATCCAAAAATGAGAGGCCAGGAACAAGTAAGCATGACTGTCGGAAAAATTCTCCAAAGTTTTGGAAAGTTTAGTTTCTTTCTCATGTAATCGCTAAAAGGAATTTTTCTCTTCGTTATAGGTTTTACACACATGCGCACGCACACGCGCACACACACACACACACACACACACAGCTTTATTGGGGTATAATTTACATACACAGTATAGCTTTTGGAAGATATATTGCTAAGTTCCTTGGAAGGGAAATAAAAGATGTGGAGTAGTAGATAGCTTATAGATACATTTAAAATAAATGAATGTTTTAGAAAGTTTTTTTTTTTTCCATTTGGGTGCATACCTTTCAGTTCTAAAACCTTTCTGACTTTCTGGAGGAGGAAAAACAAAATAGCTTACTTATGTGGAGAAGTATAGAAGAAATTGTGGAGTAATTCACTCTTGTTTTTATTTGCTATTTATGTAATAACCTGTTTTATGATTATTCTCTGAAGTAGTTTTTCTTTCTTTCATTTGTTTTCCTCTGTTGTAAATAAATGTAGACAGCCTCTCAGATTAAACATTTTCCAAATAGAAGCTAAAGTTACTTAACAGAAAACAGGCTGTTCGTATGAAAGTGAAGTTTCTGATAAGTACATGAGTGCAAAAAGAATATTTGAGTGAATCATTATTTCTTCCTGTCACCTCTGTTGATACCAGAATTTCACATCTTTGGCTTTCAATAGCTCTTCTGTCTTTAAAGTTCTTGTATTAAAATTCACATTTCTCTGAGGAAATAGCACTTTAAGCCTTAGAATTTCCAAACTCTGTGCTGAGGTGACCTGAGTTGCCAAAAAGAACTCTCAAGATAATTTAAAATTTGAGGGAGACAAAGCAACATCTGTCTGCTGGACACCACACAAATTACTACTAAGTTGTTTGGACCTGACTACTTAACAATGAGAACTGTTAGATAATTCTTCTAGCCTAGGGAATCCATGAAAAATTACTGAGACATTAAGGGGGCCACGAACTGAAAAAGTTTGAGAACCTTTGCTGTAAGCTCATCAGCCACTTAGAAAGATAGAAGATCAGATGCTTCCTGAAAGTCCGGGACCAAGAGTGATAACAGGCAGCCAGCACCTGCCAGTTAGTGATCAGGGATGAAGCGCTCAGCCAACAGGGAGAGTCAAAGTCTCTGCAAAAACCTTACGCTCACTTTTTTTTTTTTAATTTATTTATTTTATTTTATTTTTAGCTGCATCGGGTCTTCATTGCTGCACGTGGGCTTTCTCTAGTTGTGGCAAGCAGAGGCTACTCTTCCTTGTGGTGTACCGGCTTCTCACTGCGGTGGCTTCTCGTTGCAGAGCACGGGCTCTAGGCGTGCAGGCTTCAGTAGTTGTGATGCACGGCCTCAGTAGTTGTGGCACACCGGCTTAGTTGCTTTGCGGCATGTGGGATCTTCCCGGACCAGGGCTCGAACCCATGTCCCCTGGCAGGGACCCATCTGGCAGGCAGATTCTTAACCACTGCGCCACCAGGGAAGCCCCCTCACACTCACTTTTGCTTTACAGTCAACCTTGGTGAAGATCTATTATAAATAATGAAAAGACAAATAGTATGTCATTAAAATATTACATTGCTTATATGTTTTGTAGGTTCCCTTTGAGACACTGTCCCAGTGGAATCTAGAACATACTACTTTAAATGAAGTGGGAAATTTCTTAATTCAAGTCAGCAATGATGAAGTTGGATCATCTATTTCTAAAGAACTGAGGAGACTGAATAAAAGATGGAGAAAGTTTATTACAAAAACTCAGCTTGTAAGTTTTTTTTTGGTAACAGCTTCATTGAGGTATAATTTCCATACATACAATTCACTCATTTACTGTGCATAACTCAGTGGTTTTCAGGTGAAATATTTAGAGTTGTGCAGCCATCACCATGATCAACTTTAGAACATTTTCATCACCTCATAAAGAAACTTGTACCCATTACCAGTCACTCTTCATTTTCTCCCAATGTCCCCAGCTCTAAAGATTTCCCTATTCTGGATATTTCACATAAATGTAGTCATATAATACGTAGTCTTTTGTTTCTGGCTTTTTTCAGTTAGTGTAATGTTTTCAAAGTTCATTTTGTAACATGTGTCAGTACTTCATTCCTTTTTATTGGCAAATAATAATCCATTGTATGGATATGCCACATTTTATTTATTCATTGATCAGTTGATGAGCATTTGGCTTCTTTCCACTTTTTTGACTATTATGAATAATGCTGATATAACCATTCATGTACAGGTTTTTGCGTGGATATACAGCATACAGATTTCTAGTTGAAATTCATTTACCATTAAAGAATAACGTTAAGCATTTTTGCCTGCTAGATTTCAGGGTCCTTGAGAACATACACTAAGCTTTATTTATCTTTATATTTAGTATAGTGCTTCATAAAAGCATACCTTTAATAAATAATTTTTGAACTTGAATTATTAAATTATTCTATTTCTTATTTTTAACAATTTGAGACTGAGGTGTTGTATGGGAAATTTTATAACGTTGTTACTAACTGATAAATCCTAAAACTATATTGAATATATTATGTTCATTTATTGTTGTTAATCATATATCTTAGCATAAAAATATAGGCATTATATTTCATGACATTAATTTTTTATAGGAAATGAACCTGCCCCTTATAAAAAAGCAAGATGAGCCCTTTCTTGACAATTCTGGAAATACTCAACTATCTAAAGAAGAGAACCTAACTGCTGATTTTTCAACAGATATGTCAATAGAACTTCCTGAAAATCGCAGTCAGAATATTATGGTAAATAGTCATACTTTATGTATTTCACTTGTATATAGAAATAATTTAACTTTGCTGGTTTTCTTTTGAAAAAACCATATTGTTGAAACAGTGGTAAATGGATCATTAGATAACATTTAAAGTATGGTCATTTTCCAATAAAATGCCTAAGTGGTTCCCTCATGCAGTGGTCTTCAGTGTTAAAGCCCTGGGCGTCTCACTCACTGAGGAGTTTGCAGACACGCAGAAGCAGTCATGACTTCTGAGCTGTGGAAATGGAGCTGATATTTTCTTCAGATTGCTTCTGACTAGTGTTCAGAAATTGTCCGGCTTTAGGCTAGCCACTGGTCTGTGTCTTGCTTCCTTTCTGTAAAATGGAGGGAAATAAAATCTTTATTTCTTGCTTTGTTGGGTAATTCAGAGGATGACTTTAGATTATAGATAAGAATATGGAACAGAAACGACAACAAAAAAATCATACACATGTAAAGTGTAACACCTATGATTTTGGAAGTGTGCCTCCTTCAGAATAGTAACTTATATAGTTTTAAAGAAAGTAATTTTTTTTTTTAATTAATTAATTAATTTATTTTTGGCTGTGTTGGGTCTTTGTTTCTGTGCAAGGGCTTTCTCCAGTTGTGGCAAGCGGGGGCCACTCTTCATCGCAGTGCGCGGGCCTCTCATTATCGTGGCCTCTCTTGTTGGGAGCCCAGGCTCCAGACGCGCAGGCTCAGTAGTTGTGGCTCACGGGCCTAGTTGCTCCACGGCATGTGGGATCTTCCCAGACCAGGGCCCGAACCCGTGTCCCCTGCATTGGCAGGCAGATTCTCAACCACTGCGCCACCAGGGAAGCCCAAGAAAGTAATTTTTAACTGGCTTTGGCCAGTTGCCATGATGGAGTGCCCATGTTTTCCCACCGTGAAAAGACATAATCATAGAAGATATTGAAAAATCTGAATTTGTGCAATATGCTTTTAGAATAGAAGAATATAGAATATTTTTCTCATACATTTAAAATATGATCTGATTGAAAACAACTTTAAGAATGTGTCTGTCATTTAAAGCTGTAGCATATCAACCTGTAGGATATTGAGAGATTATTAATGGGAAAAGGCTTAATTTTGTTGAAATTTGATTCTGATGTTTCACAACTACTATTGCTAATAGCTGTATTTAATTAAATTGTATACAAGTTTTAGAAATGTGTTTATAGAGTCAATACCCTAATTTTCTAAGCTCTAATCTTCTTATCTGTAAAATGGAGATAACAGTAACTAACTGATAGGGATGATATCATTCTGAAGAAAATTTTTGTGAACAAATCTTTTAATTTTTAAAGTGATATATGCTTAGATAACTAATGAGAACATACTGTATAGCACAAGGAACTCTATACTTAATGCACTGTGGTGACCTAAATGGGAAGGAAATCCAAAAAAGAGGGGATATATGTGTAACTGATTCATTTTGCTGTACAGCAGAAACTAACACAACATTGTAAAGCAACTATACTCCGATAAATAAAAAAAAATAAAGCTATATATGCTATCATAAAGTATTGTTATCATTGTCCAAAAAGTAGATCTTAAATCATTAAAATATGTTGACTTAGCACTTGTTTTTATTTTTTTATTTGTTTTGGCATGATAGTTTAGTATGCATTTTAACTAAACTTTATAAAGATAATATTAAAACATTGAGTTTAAAAAACAGCCATTGTTTTTGAGGTTTTCATTGTTCAATTAATTCGCTATAGGGATATAACTTTTTTAAATTGAAAATTATAATGTAAATGTTACCATTTTCATAGTGGTAATTTTGAATGTTGTAGGCTGGGGAAGAACATGAAAAAGAAAATGAAGAATTTACAGGGACACTGAAAGTGGCTGAAGAGGTTGAAAAACTGGTTGGACAAGTGGAAATCTGGGAGGCGGAAACCACATCTGTTTTGGATCTTCTGAGACAGCAAGGTGATGTAGATACCTCAGTGGAAGAATCTTTGCAGGTATGAGTGGAAAAAGTATTAAAAAGACAGCTTTTATGGTTGTAGGCTTATGTATTAAGATAAAAAGTTTTAAAGGAAACAGTAATAAGACTACTGTTAGAATTTTCTTTGTTGGGGTTTTTAAAAAATGGCGTGGAATCTCAACCCTGGATCATTTGCTGTGATTTTGCTTGAAGACAGAGGATAGATTTGAAGACTAATAATACCTTAGGATTTTAAATTCTTGAACTAATTTTCCCAGCTACAGGATGGAGATTAAAATATTCTCTTGTATCAGAGGGCAATGAGATGAGCGAGTTCAGTCTCCTATAGCTCAGTGCAGTGCTAATGTAAGAGATTATACAACCTATGCTTTGAAAGATCAACCCCTTATTAAGCTTTCCCTTCCTTACCTGTTGCAGGGAGGGGCTGAATGTTGTTAAAACTCTGTTCTGTCTTTATTCTCAGGCAGTGGACTCATTGAAAAGCAATGAGGCAACAGTGTATTTTAATATCGCTCAGTTCTCCCTGGAAAGAAGTTACAGTTGAGGTTTTACTGAGTTCCAGCTCAGCTATAAAATTTACAGAGCATGTCATAAGTTACAACCAGATGGAAGGTTCTTGGGATAAAGGAACATTTGTGTAATTCTTTTAAATCTACGTTTCTGAAAGGTGTATATGTAGAATTTTGTGTTTTCATTGTTTATAAGAGTAATACTTTTTATTGCTTTGAAAATATTATATAAACTTACCTGTGCCATCTGCCAGTGCTTTTCTAATTTTATTTTTGTATTTATTTATTTGCTGTATCTGGAATTTATTTTCGTGAAATAAATGAGTAAGAAATGAGAAATTCAATATTAAAAAAATATTTCAAAGCTATAACAATGATCCCTGTTATAAACAGTGAAAACACAAACAAGCTGAAGTATACTTCCGTTAAGAAGAAATTAAGTAGATCTTTGTTGGATCAAGATATATTGTAAAGTAAGAAATGCAAGTTGCTGAGCAGTATGGGTGATGTGATCCTTTCAGTATTTTTAAAAACAGTTGCTTTTTTAAACTTTATGCATTTATATCTATAGAAAAATATCTGTAAGCATATACAAATAGCTAACTCTGTGTGTCTTGATCCTGCATTATGCCCAGCTCTTAGTACATTTCCTGGTACCTAGTAGATATAAAGTAAATATTTTTTAAATGAATGTGTGCATGATTGATTAAATGACAGTTAAGGGAGGGATGGGGAAGAAGAGGAACTTTTTCTTTATGTGCTGTATACCTCTCCATTCTTTGAGTTTTTGACAGGAGCTTTTGTTACTTTTATGATTCAAAATAGAAAAAATTGAAGTTACAAATGAATGAGCTAACTTTAGAACATTTAAATAATGTCTAAAAGTATAAAGAGGAAAATAAAAATCACCATAGTTCCACTGCTCTAAGATAGATAAGATCAACATTTACATAGTTGATATCACACAATATAATTTCTATTTTATCATACCCATGCCACCTCTGAGTTGTAATTAAAAATTTTTTTTGTTAATTTGATAACTGAAAAGTGGTAACTCATTATTTTAATTTGTACTTATTTGATTACATGTAAGATTGAACTGTCTTTCATATATTCATTAGCCATTTGTTTCTGTGAATTATATCTGTTTTTGTATTTTCTGAATTATCTTTGGGATCTTAGTATTTTTCTTACTGAATTTATAAGCTCTGAATCATGACCCATTTTCATTTGTGTGGCATATATTTTTACCAAGTTGTTGACTTTTAAGTTGTTTGTTTTATTTCACATAGAAAATTTTTGTATTTATTTAGTCATCTCTGTCTCTTATGCCTAAAAAGGCCCTCCGCACCCAGGGAGCAGATCCATTTTCATGGATAATTTCTTCTTTTCTAGCTTCATATTTTGTATATAATTTTCTAATTCATCTGAAATTTATTTTTGGTATGTTGTATAAAGCATGGTTCTAAAAAGATGTTTTCCAATAGCCATTTTCTCCAATAACATTTATTGAACTCCCTTCTGACTGATTAGACTTACAACAATCTCTTTTTAAGGTTTATTACTACTCTCTCAACTTATTTTCTCTCTATTGGCATTGTATTTCTTCTAGTCTTTATTTTATTGAAGTGCTTATTATATTAAAAAAATCTATAAAAGACTGTTGCTCAGAATCTGATTATAAATATAAAATTTCAAAATGAATGTTTAAAATAACATTTTTTAGACTATAAATTTGCCTCATTTTGGATTAATAGTTAACTTTTTATGATTTCCTGATGAGATTGTTAGGGTTAATGTTTAACATAATCCGAATATTTATTGTGATCTCACTTTAATTTGTTTTAATAGCATCTTATTGCCAAAGGCTCTATGTATGAAGAGCTTGTGTCTAGAACTGAAGACACTTTACAAATGGATGTGCAAAATGTTTCAAGCCAGGAGTCTCTTCAGTATGTGATCACAGCTGGGCTTCAAGCAAAGATTCAAGAAGCTAAAGAGAAAGTCCAGGTCTCTCTTTAATAGTCCCTATTTAGTAAATTTAGTCTTTAAAACTGAGTGGTCAGTGAGAAGGCAGGGAAGAGGGGGGGATTGCCTTGTAGTTTGGAAATGTTTTATAAAATATTAATTTTGCCTTATATTTTATTTCTTTATTATTTCGAGCATGTTGGAAAATATCAGTATAATAAATAGGATGTTCTTATGTCTAGTGGGAAAATATGAGTTGCTACTCAAAGAAAATATTTATTAACTTATGAGTTTTCTAAGAAGTTGGGCTAAGTGTTAAGTTGAGAATTTTTTGTCATCACAGATCAATATGGTAAAATTAGTAGCAGTGTTGAAGAACTCAACTGATGTTTCCCCAGACCTGGATGTCAGGCTGAAGGTGGAAGAATCACAGAAGGAACTTGAATCATACATTACAAGGGCTGAACAATTACTTGGCCAAAGAGAGAGCCAGAGAGGACTAATTTCAAAATACAAGGTGCGGCTCTTTCAACCATCAAATGTAGGACATTTATCATTAGTAGATATAAATCTACCTCATTTGAAATCAAGATGGTTCCATCACTGTAATTATAACAAAGTTATTGTAACTTTAAAAAATTTCCAAGTTTTATACATTGTTCCCCAGAAACTCTTAAAAATAAACATTCAAACGAAGATTTTTTTTAATTCACATTTTACTGTATGAATGAACTCAGTGGTATAGTGTAAAAAGCATGGCTGACTTCTATGACATTGAGCAAGAATCTAATTTCTCTGGCTTTTTTAATCAAATAAAATGGACATAATAATTCTAGTCTTATCCAGCTGCCAATAAATGAAAATAAGGTATGTGAAGAAACTTTGAGTGGTTAAAATTCCCCAAATGTAAAATAAAACCTCTATTATTAAAATGCTTTGGTAAAAGCTACTTATGAACATATGCTTATCAGCAGTTAAAGATCCAATAGTGTTTTGTATGGAGACAGTTTTAGGTTGACTTTTCATGGTCTGATAGGCAGCTTAAGATGTATTGAAATCAAGAGGTACAAACTACTGTGTATAAAATAAATAAGCTCCAAGGATATATTGTACAGCACAGAAAATATAGCTATTATTTTATAACTTTAAATGGAGTATAATCCATAAAAGCATCAAATCATTATGTTGTATACCTGAAATTAATATAATATTGTAAATCAATTATACTTTAAAAAAAAAAAAGATGTGTCCAAAGCAGACTCACTATTAACTAACACTGGAGGTACTTGGGGATATGAAATAAGAGTAAAACAAGGTCTCTACCCTTGGAGGTTGGACAGGTAGAGAAATATGTGTTCTTTCCTTCATTCATTTATTCAGCATTTAACAAGTTTATTGAACATTTAAAATGAGCTAGGCATTTTGGGGGAGATAAAGATGAAGTAAATCCAGAACAGTAATAGACTAACAGACATAGAAAACAAACTATGGTTACCAAAGGGGATAGTGGTGGGGTATGGGGGGGGAGATAAATTAGGAATTTGGGATTAACATATACACATTAAGTATATATAAAATAATCAACAAGGTCCTATTGTATAGCACAGGGAATTCTACTCAATACCTTGTAATAACCTATAATGGAAAGGAATCTGAAAAAGAATATATATATATGTATATTACTTTGCTGTACACTTGAAACTAACACAGCATTGTAAATTAACTATACTTCAATTTAAAAAAAAAAGATGAAGTAAAGCAATACTGCCAGCGCTACTGTGTACAGTTTTTTCAGGAAAAGGAGCTCCTACAGGAGCCTCTCTTCATTCTCCTTGTGGTCTCCTTCTCTTGTCTGGGCTCAACCCTCTTCTGGCTTTCTGGACTGTTAACCGTATTGGACCCTAATATCAGGTATTTCAGCATTGCTTTTCCCACAGCCATCTTATGCTGCTTGCACCTTGCCGGCCACCAGCTTTGACCAATTCCCACTGTCTTTTTTCCCCTCTTCTACTCCCATATGCTGAGAGTGCTGAACTAAACTTAAGAGTCAGTTGTTCTTTTAAGTAATCACTAGGCTGAATTTCAAAAGGACAGATACGGTCAGCTGAGGAAAGAGGGAAGAAAAAGAAAAAGCAGAGGCCGCAGGCCCCTCCTCTACCAGAGAGAGGAGTTACAGTGTCAGTTTTTGCACCATTTTCCTCTCCCTGACCATCTTCCTTTTGGAATCTGAGGCCAGGGATTTCCACCCTTTTGTCTCTGGCATTTAGTGAAGTAGATCCATTTTCACAGCAGAAGCAGAATCCCTGCCCTGCCAGGTACTGCCCTGAGACCCCCTGGGACTCCTGGGACACATGGGTGGTAGGAGCCCCCTTCCTGCACACAGGGCTAGCATGTCTTCCCTGGCCGTAAATCTAGCAATCCTCACAGAGGCTTTGGAAGGAGGTTCCTGGGCGCTCAGGTTGTACCTTTTCTGCAGGAGACCCATAATAAATATGTAATAAGTATATGAATGACTTCCCACCCTGCTTAATTGCCTTCTCCCCCACAATTACTTTCATCTTCTTATAGATTTTTCTGCCCTTTCACAGACCCCAGACTATTTTTGTTCTGTCATTTGGTAGTTACCTAAGCCAGGTTTCTGTTCTTATAGAGTATTGCCAGGTAATATTCTATAAGAGTAGGTAAGTGTGAAGTAAGGGACGAACACATTCCTGGGAAGGCAGACCCCATCCCCATCTCCTGCTGTTCCTTCCCTGGGATGGGACTGCGATTATGGTTGGCCCTGGGCAAAACTTTGAAGTCCATGATAAGGGGATGTTGCCTCCTTGCAGTATAAAATGCTTATGCACAATATTAAATATTTGCTATCTTAACCCTACTATAAATTGTATCTTATTGCAACACTGATCTCTAATACAAGCTGGTATACTCTTAATATTGTATTACTTATGAAGTGTGGTCGTCTGCTCAATACTTAAGAATTTTAGAGGATACTTTGCCAGTGGCTCATAATAAGCCTTTCAGTAAGCCTTTTAAATATTTATCAAAGGGGTACCAAAAACCATGCTGAATATCTTAAGGAAGTCTTTATCCTGGCCTCAAATGTTTAACTACATTTGAATAATGAATATTTTGCAATTCTTTTCAAAAGAATTCAAGGGATACAAAAGGGAGATCAACCTCAATCTACAAAGAGAAGTCTCCCCTAAATCTTCAAATAGTCTTCATGGAGTCCTTTCCTGGTTCTACATGTTAAAGACTCTAAAATTCTACCTGTTAAATTAGCTTTGAGGACGTGGCAGTAGAATAAGGCTTTCATGTTCTTGTTTGTGGTTTTATTTTTAGGAAGCACTAATAATTTTTAATACTAAAAGTCTGGCCAAGTATTTGAAAGCTGTTGAAGAATTGAAAAATAATGTAACTGAGGATGTAAAGCTGTCTTTGGAAGAAAAGAGTAGAGATATCTGTGCCAAGTGGGAGGTAAGAACATGCATATGTGTCTGGAGCTTATGCTTATAGATCTGACCCTGGACCTGTTTGTCATCAGAGTCATCTTTGGTGGTCCCTTGTCTGCCCCGTATCACGGAGGGCTGATCACTGTAGGCTGTGGTGCTCAGGCCTGGCATCAGCTGGCTTCTGTCTGTGTTCATCCAATGACAGCAGTGTTTGGAGATTAAAGGGTGATTGGAAGGTGGAAAAGGAAGAGTCCAATGGCTTTCTTTCCCTTTCTGTCTTGCACAGTGTCTCTGGCAGCTGTGTCTCCCCCTGGCTGCAGGTTCCATGGATGCAGCTTCTGATGGGTGACCATTCTGCCTGGGCTCTGCTGAAGCCTCCAGCCTAGGGTGGTAGCAGCTTTCTGCCGATGCTAATCTCTGTATTACCTTACCGTCCCCTCTTTGGCTTTCATCTCTTAAAATCGAGTCCCTGCATTTAATTCCCTCTGAGTTAAATATTTAATGTTTTCTGGTTTCCTGGTTGGATCCTGACTAAGACAACTTATTGACACATATAAACATATAGAGTTTGATAGAAAATAGGTATAGGCTTTGGTGGCTAACAGACCTGGATCCAGCAGCTATGACCTTGGGCAAGTTGCTTACTGGGAGCTTCAGTGATAAGATGGGAATAATTCCACCTACTTGGCAGGATTGTTGCAAGGATTTATATAAAGCACCTACCACAGAGATTGTGTTTAGTAAATGGTATTTAGTATTAAGTGTGTGCATGTGTGTGTGTGAATATATGGGGAGAGAGAGAGAATAAGGTAATATAATTGAATATCTACTGTTAAAGGCCTTCTTAAAACACATTTTAAAATAAACTTTTAGAACAATTTTAGATTTACAAAATTATTACAAAGGTAATACAGAGAGTTCCAATATACCCATGACCAGTTTCCCCTGTTATTAACATCTTACATTAATATGGTACCTTTGTCACAATTAAAGGACTAATATTGATAGATTATTAACTGAAGTTTATACTTTATTCATATTTCCACAGTTTTCCCCTAATGTCCTTTTACATCTGTTCTGGAATCCCATTCAGGCTACACATTGTAGTTACTTGATATTTCTCCATAGGCTCAGATATGTGTTTTGTAATATTTTCTCCCAGTCTGCAGCTTGTCTTTTAATTCTAACAGTGTCTTTCACAGCTAAAACACATTTTTAGTTATTAGAAAGAAAAAAAAATATGTTTCTGGTATATTTTAAAACATCCTCCCCAAAGATACATGGATGAATCACAAGTTCACATAAGCTCTGTTTCTATCCTTTGTTACAACAAATATTTTTGTGTTTCTAATGGAAAGCTTTTCAGTATATCCTATTATGGTTAATACGTGCCTTTGGTTTTTTTTTTTTCTTGGCAGTCGCTTCATCATGAAATGTCTTTGTATATTCAACAACTAAAAATAGACATTGAAAAAGAAAAACTTAGTGACAATATTGCAAAACTCGAAAAACAAATAAATAAAGAAAAGAAACTAATTCGCAGAGGAAGGACCAAGGGTCTCATCAAGGAACATGAGGTAAAAACCTGTTCCCATTCAAATTTTGTTATCATTGTGGGGTTTATCTTAAATGGTTTAGTATGCCCTTGGCTAGGGTTAAATCTGCTCTGAAAATTACTTCAGCCCTTTTGTCCCCTGGGGATCATCGCTTTTGCAGTCCAAGCTCTAGCTAAAGCCCGTGCTTCTTGTTTTTTGGAAGTGAGAAAAATTCAGAATTGAGTTAATATTTCTTCTTTATATATCTCAGTGGCCCCTGTCCTGAGACTCTGGTTACAAGATGTGTCACCTGCTATTGAAGTTCCCATAGTTACTTTTGTAAGGACGGTGTCCTCAGAAACACGGCTTTTGTGAAGATACCAAATCAGGATATAAACCAGCCGGGGCAAATCTAATGGTCTCTTTTTGGTCCTCATCCTGTTTGATTGCTTCTGCATATTTGACAGTCCTGACCCCTCTTTTCATTTCTTTTAAACTTTCTACTGCTGTGGCTCTCTCGATACCAATCTCTCTTGCTTTTTCTTATTTTATTATTTTGGGGGGAGACCTTCTTTTTAGTGTCCTTCACTAATTTTCCTTTTTTATTGTGTTACCCTGATGTCTTAGTTTTGGGGTCTCAGTTTTTGGCCAATTTCATGCTTGCTCCAGGTAGTTGTATGCACTTGGGCGTTTTAACTGCCCTCTCTACAATGATAGCACCTCTCATTATCTCCAGCCTAGTCCTTTCCCCTGAGCTCCAGGTTGTGTTTCTAACCAAGAAGTAGATATCACCAGTGTTCCCCAGAGATCTCCACTTCAGCATGTCCAAAACCAACCAATAATATCTCCTCTTGAACTTTTCTTCCTCTTATGTATCCTGGTTATGAAAGGCATTGCCATCTCAGAACTCCCTCCCCCCTCCCCCTTTCCTTCTCACTCAGCCTTAGTGTAGTCGGTTGCCAGCTCCCATCTGTTACTCTTCAGAAGAGCTGCTTCTTTTCCTTCCTTTCCACCAGCGTTGCCACTTCCCTTAACCTGGGGTCATTTTCTCAGTATGATGGTGGTTGCACTGTCTTCCAGCCCCATCACCAGAGTGATCCCTTTGAACCACAAATCTTATGTCACTGGTTCACCATTACTCCCGGGACATCTCCAAACGCCTCAGAAGGCCACATAAGGCCCTTCACGTGTGGCCCCAGGACACACCTTCAGCACCCTTCCAGCCATGTCCTTTCAGAACTTCTGGAGCTTTTCTTTTCTCGGCTGCTCCTTCCGCTAGGCATGACCTCTCTCCCCTTTTACTTGGAAGGACTCGTACGTGTTCTTTCCACCTCTAGCTCAGATGGCTCCTCCATGTGAAGGAGGCTTTCTCTGACTCCTTAAGGCAGGTAGTGGCCCTGTCAGAGCACTTTTTAGATGCACATGGGAGCCTTCACAAGAGCATGATGACCCAAAGAAGTGACCAGAGCAGGAATCTTGTATACCTTTTAGACAAAGAAACAATACATTTGTGAAGAATTGGCAAGACAAAGGAGTTTGGGCTAGGGGTAGTAAAAAGGTGAAGAAGGAACTAGGAAGATAAGGGTTAGGGTACAGGGTTTGTTTGCAGATTCTTTTGGTCCCATCTCTGGGCTGATAGAAACTCTGTCTCCAGTAAAAGAAACTTTATTTCTTGTTTTTAGGCAGAAAAGGGGAAACCTTTTCTGTTTCGTTTTTCTTTTTTTTGGCCATGCTGCGTGGCTTGTGGGATCTTAGTTCCCTGACCAGGGATTGAACCTGGGACCCAGCAGTGAAAGCGCCAAGTCCTAACCACTGGACTGCCAGGGAATTCCCTCTGTGTTTACTGCTTCTTAATTGCCTTCAGTTCAAAATTATTTTCACGTCCTAAACCATAATGGAAAAGAATATGAAAAAGAATGTATATATATGTTTAACTGAATCACTTGGCTATACAGCAGAAACTAACACAACATTGTAAATCAACCGTACTTCAATTTAAAAAAATAATTTTCACATCAAAGAGGCATACGTTGGGTTGACGTGTTCTGGTTTCCTTCACTATATCACTGGGCTGCGGCGAATCCCTTTAGGGCTGACTGCTCGTCTTTGTTTCCAGTGCCCATTCCCACACCAGGCACACAGTGGACGGGCTTATAAAAGAAAGTGTTGGGGTTTTTCTTGTTTTTGTTTTTTTTCCTTTTTTTAAAAACATCTTTATTGGAGTATAATTGCTTTACAATTGTACGTTAGTTTCTGCTTTATAACAAAGTGAATCACCTATACATATACATATATCCCCATATCTCCTCCCTCTTGCATCTCCCTCCCACCCTCCCTATCCCACCCCTCTAGGTGGTCACAAAGCACCGAACTGATCTCCCTGTGCTATGCAGCTGCTTCCCGCTAGCTATCTGTTTTACATTTGGTAGTGTATATATGTCCATGCCACTCTCTCACTTTGTCCCAACTTACCCTTCCCCCTCCCTGTGTCCTCAAGTCCATTCTCTATGTCTGCATCTTTATTCCTGTCCTGCCCCTAGGTTTTTCAGAACCTTTTTCTTTTTTTTTAGTTTCCATATATATGTGTTAGCATACGGTATTTGTTTTTCTCTTTCTGACTTACTTCACTCTGTATGACAGACTCTAGGTCCATCCACCTCACTACAGATAACTCAATTTTGTTTCTTTTTATGGCTGAGTAATATTCCATTGTATATATGTGCCACATCTTCTTTATCCATTCATTTGTCGATGGACACTTAGGTTGCTTCCATGTCCTGGCTGTCGTAAATAGTGCTGCAATGAACATTGTGGTACATGACTCTTTTTGAATTATGGTTTTCTCAGGGTATATGCCCAGTAGTGGGATTGCTGGATCGTATGGTAGTTCTATTTTTAGTTTTTTAAGGAACCTCCATACTGTTCTCCATAGTGGCTGTATCAATTGAAAGTGTTGTTAAAGTCACACACATGTGTTAGTTTCTAATCCTCATGGACTAATCATGTAAACTCATTTGAAACACACTTCCTGCTTTATTTCCTCAATCAGGCCTGCTTTTCAGAGGAAGGCAGCCTGTACCAGCTTGATCACCACATGGATGTCCTGCGGGAGCTGTGTGAAGAGCTGACTTCACAGAAGAGTCAGCAAGAAGTGAGGAGAGCGCTGAAAGATTACGAACAGAAGTTAGAAAGGCTTCGGAAATGTGCTTCCGAGATTCATATGACACTGCAACCCACGGTGGGAGGCACGTCGAAAAACAAGTTAGTGCCTCGTAAGAATAGCTGCATGTCAGGGAGAAATGAGATAAACCCTCTCTCGAAATCAAATGACACTGAGTATTATTCATTCTCTTTTAGGCTTTGTTCTTCTCCCTGTATTTTAATATGCAATTTTGATTCCTTCCTAGGGGTACCGCAGACACATCTGAGAATGTAGGAAGGAACGCCCTCAGCGAGGTGCCATCTGCAAAATCAGACAATCAGCCATCAGCTGAAAAGGTGTTAAATTTGGATAATGTATTTTAGAAGTAAACCCAATGAAAAAAGCCAGGTGTAGAATAATCCACTTCTCATTGAGTGTTGCATTTAATTATCTGATTGTTTCCATCAGCTGAGAATTCCCACTTAAATAATATAAGGAAGATTGCTTTTCAAAGAATTAGAATACAACAAACCAAAGCTATGGCAAGCGTCACTTAATCTTCCTCTGAGGATACCAGCAGCTCTTTCCAAAAGAGACCATTTTGAACCATTATGAATGCACGCTGTCTGCGTGTTACTATTGAGAGCACAAGAGGCTGAGCTTAAACTGCACAGATGCTTCAGTGTCATTGCCATGAACTAGTTCATTTGTCATTTGTCTTTTTCTCATTAAAATGTCTTTTACTTTCCTTGGGAATTGGATTTTCTAAATTCTTAAATTCTAGGAAAATGGGGATTTGCTGTATGTCACAGCCCAGACTGCCTGTCAGAAGGGGTAGGGAAGGAACAAGGTGTACTTTTTTTCAGAGGTCTGCTCCTGCATGCTAGGCTTCTGTCTGCCTTGGACCATGGCTATGTGGTCACAGGCAGAAACAGCACTTAGGGGCTGGGAGAACTCCTTCATCCTGCTGACATACCAATTAGAAGGTGAGAATCAGTCTAGTAAATCTCCTCTGTCCTATGGAAAGACCTTTCTCTGAGCTGAGAAACTTTAAATAAATTGTATTATCTCCTGGTTTGGGGTATAAAGAATCAGTGATATCCCTTTGTATCACAAAATATTTATCTTTTCCAGACAATTAAGTATATTGAAGATAATATGTTTACTATTTGTGTATTTGCTTAGGCAATGGAATCGATTAAGGATTTTAGCCTGGAATCCAAGTTAAAGCCTCAACAGGAGGAAAGTGTTATGGAGAAATATGAAAAGGATCACAGTGCATCTATAAATAGTTTACTAGAGAGGTAAACTTTTAAAAAAAGGTTTTTTTTTAATTGAAATACAGTTGATTTACAATGTTGTGTTAGTTTCAGGTGTACAGCAAAGTGATTCAGTTATACATACACACACACACACACACACATATATATGTATATATATGATGTATGTATGTATGTATATATCCTTTTTCAGATTCTATTCCCTTATAGATTATTACAAAATATTGAGTATAGTTCTCTGTGCTATACAGTAGGTCCTTGCTGGTTATCTATTTTATGTATAGTATTGTGTATATGTTAAGGAGAGGTAAACTCTTTTAAACAACTAGAAAATCCAGCAAATATCTTTCATCAGTGCAAACGTTGTACTTTAATAAGTAAGTTTTTATTTTCCTTTAGTCATAATTTTTGCATGTGATCCAGTAACTTAAGCAGAAATTCTCTGGGATTTCCTCATGGACAATTGACAGTAATTAAAAAAAATTTTTTTTAGTCTTATTTTTAAAATTAAGTAACATTGCATTTAATTTTTTTCCAGGTATGATACACACAGAGACAATCTTGAACTACACCTGCAAAACAGCATTGTCAGGATTATTTCTGATTTCTCTAGTGACAAGGAAAGGAGTAGTGTTTGTCTACAGGATAAACTGGCAGATCTACAGGTAAATACTGAAAATATTACTAGAGGAGTTTTATCTTTTATTAGAAAATAATACCGCCATAAGTATAGACTTCACCATTTTTGTTGTGGTCTCACATGCTAGATGTTTCTGAAGAACTCTCTGTCACCGGATTTCAGAAAGACACCCAAACCCAGGAAAGAGTTTGTTCGGGGTGCTAATTTATTGCTCATGCTCTAATTTGATATTCTAGGTATTGTGGCTTGCAGAAGTTTAGATTGTGTTTGGGATGGGGATGAAGGCTTCAGATGAATTGGTTGAAACAATGTGTTTGAAGGCGATTTCAGCCAACACAGCTTCTGGTTTGCTCCAAAATTAACAATATGTGAAAAACCAGCGACTCCGAATTTTTGTTTCAGTCATCTATCATCTTAACCAAATTGTCGCATTATCTGTCTGATGTTGGGTAATAAGAAAGGGGGAGGTCGTGGACGGAGTTTTCTCTGTGCGTGATGGATGATCTTGTGGAGAGCCATCAGAGGGAGTACTGCATTTGACTCAGGAGCTGCAGAAAAAACAATCTAGTGATGGGCACACCAATCGTTAAGTTCTACAAATAAGTATCTTCCTTATTTTGAAGATAATCTGTGCATTGCAGTACAACACCGTCGTATGCTTGGATGTGCATTAGAGTGAACCCTTACAGAAAGCCCATCAGGTGGAGAAAAGGTCACGGGTGCTTCCTACAATGCCCTCTCATATTTTCTAGTTATCTTCCTTTCATGATGCCAGTTCCTGAATCACACTCTACCAAATGGCTCTTCTCTATTTTCCATCTGAATAAGCAAAATTCATGTGTTAAAATCTCTGTTGTTCAAGTAATGGATGTAGCACGTTTTCATCACAATTAAGAAGCTGTCTTGAGACCTTACTCCTGTGACTGAATAATAAGTTGGTTAGAAAAACTATACAAATCCTTGGGGAAAGTGAAGAACAAATTATACTGATGAGCACTCAGATTCTATAGCAGTGCCTTTTTAAAAAAAACAGAACCAAGATAAGGAGTTGGAATAGTATAGAATTTTAGATGTTTAACTATAAATTATAAATTAATTTTATTCATTCTCATTTGATAGAAATGATTTTGGTTCATTGCAATTTTAGTTTAAGGAGAAAAAAAAAAGACTAGAGAAAATAGAATATCTAATAGAATATGTTCTTATATCTCTGTGTATCTTTCTGAATTGTATTCTGTGTATCTAACTTCAGGGAAGGGCATTTGGATTCCTTTGAAAGCCATGTTGCTGATTCCCTTGATTTCATTCAGTGGATTCTCTGAGAGCACAGTTAATAGCATTGCTCTCTGAAGGATAGTTTACTTGTAAAATATCTTTTCAAATGTATTTTCATGTGAAACTTTGTGTTTGTGCCCACAATTGTAAATGTCTCATTTTGTAAGAACAGAATAATTGTGCCTATTAACCCATTCATTGAAAAATTAATTTACATGTTTCATCCAGGTCTTAAAAAATGAAACTGATGCTTGCTGGAAAGAGTTTGAAGTCACTTCACTGAAGTTAGAAGAGCTGGAAAGTGACATTAGGAAGCCTTTTCTAGTTAAGGCAAGAGATAAATTAAAGGAGAAAGAAAGAGAGCTTCAGATGACTCTTAATACCAGGTATAATGCTGGGATCTATTAACCATGAGCTTACTAAATTTACTAAATTTTAAGAGAGGCTAATATTATACTAAGTATGTTATTTTATTTAGTTGTCACAACAACCATAAGAGAAGCTGATGAGGAAACTGCTGCTGGGGGAGGTTAAATCACATAACCAAGCCATACTACTGGCCAGAGACTTAAGTGGAACTTAAAGTCTGTTGAGTTCCAAAGGCCGTGCTCTTCCCACTGTCTCCCCTTGAGCCTGAATTTAGCCACGTCACGTAACTTCTCTGGGCCTTGATTTCCTCATTTTTAGAATGAGAGTGCTATTGTTATCCCTTTACATAGGTTGTGTACCCCCAGCACATCTCCCCATTTTACATAGGAGGAAACTGAGGCTCAGAGTCTATATGTTATTTATCCAGGGTCATACATTTCAACTTATTATTGGCCTAGACTTTGAATCCTAGTATATTTCCACTAATAAAATAATTAGTATGCATAATGAATTTCTTTGTCATCAAGGCAAGGTTCAATTACATTTAGTATTTTGTATTTCAAAAGAGAGAGAAAAGCTTAGTATGCTTTACAACAGTTTTCCATTTAGCGCAGTATCAGTTAAATTATCGAGAGTACTTGGATATAGCAAACAACTCATTCTTTGCCATTGTGGATCACTGGGTTTGGGTTTTAATGTGATGATCTATACACATCATTGTATGTATTTTTATTGAATAATTATTTTCTGTTCTTGGTTAAATAATGGCATTAATATGTTTTATAAGATATCTTTCTGCTGTGTTTTCCCCTCATGTCTGATTTATTTTTCACCCAGAATGGAGTCTTTGGAGACTGCGCTGCATATTGTGTTACCTGTGGAGAAGGAGTTGCTCCTTCTCTGTGACTCAGACCTGCTCCTCTGTGAAATGGCCATTCAAGAATTTAATCTCACTGATGCTGATGACATTTATCGAAACCTGAGGGTAAATATAAATTCTCACAGTGTATTTATAGAATAAACAGTTCTTCGGAGATTTATACATGTTTATGCTTTTTTAAAAATTATACATCCATAGTATTTATTTCAAATATAAGCCACGGCAGAAAAATCTTCAATAATTTAGACTTGTTATTTATTTCTCAACTCTTTAATTCCTTGCCAATTTGGAAGTATCAATAGGTACCATAGAGTAAATAATGACATATTTTCTTTGAATTAAAAATGAAGGCTTGCTTATGAATGCCTTCTCCAATGACTGAAATCCTAATTTTCTCTCTGTACTAGACTAAGATGCTTAAATTGTCATATTCTACAGTTTACTTATTCCAAATCTCATCTTAAAAATATGTTTTTTTATTTTTCAAATTATAAACAGATGTCTCAATAGTTCAACCTGTAATTATTTTCATTGAATCGATAAATTTATATACCTCTTTTCTTTTGGGGATCTATATATCAGGAAGGGTATCAGATAATGAAAGAGCTGGGCCATCTGATCATTTGTAATTAAAGTGTTCCTTCTGTCAAAACTGTCAGACTTGGTTAAACTGAGAAGCAGTTTTCTTGATCAAATCTAGTGACATAATTTGAGGTTAGTTTCTGCTATGCAATTTTTCTTTTTTCTGCCTCAGTCTTTCAGCTTTTCTTACCTTTATTTTAGAATATCCAAGATTCCATAGTAAAACAGATTGAAATATGTAATCATTTGGAACAGTCAGGCAACTTTGCATTAAAGGAATTAAACCCGCTTGACCTGCATGCAGCACAGAATATTATCCTGAAACACAGAACACAACTCGAAGAAATGAACCACAGAGTCCAGAGGAGTAAAGATGCCCTCAAAGTTCTGGAAGATTTTTTGGCTTCTCTGAGAGGAGCCGAACTCTCTGGTGAGCTTCTTATAGACCTTTCAGCCTCAGGTTCACAGGTGGTACCAGGAAATACTTTGACGGTGGAAAATAAAGAGGGAAGAATTCATCAGATGAAAGACAAGGCCAGACATTTGGACGAACGTTTGAAGGTGCTCGGTATAAGCATTAAAGATGCTGAACGGGGTGAAAACACCTCCTGTGAAAAACTTCTGAATGCTTTGTCCAGAAGCTTATCTGAGACACATGGCTCTGGCAGACAGGAGAAACTCACTGAAGAAGATGAATTATTAGAGACTTGTATTTTCAAAAATAATGAACTCCTGAAAAATATTCAAGATGTACACAATCAAATCAGCAAAATAGGCCTGAAAGATCCGACCGTTCCAGCTGTAAAACAACGGTAGGTATCGTTTTCATCCATTTCCATGCAAGATGACGATTTTCTGTTTTTTCCTTTTCCCAAATATCTATTAGGTGAAACAAATGCTTCCTGTGTCTTTCTACTTCTGTGCCATCCCCCTCTATTCAAGGTTCAGCATTCTTTTTTGTAGGCTTTTTCAAACAAGCTTTCTTTTTGTTGAGATTGCGCCTTTACAAAGTGTTATATAATTTTTTCCTTTGAAGTTTTCCTTCTTATGGACAGAGGAAGAGTACAATAAGATATGTGTGAAGTCCATGAGTTGCTTCAAAGTCTCTTTGCTGCTGTTTATTTATTATGGAGTTCTCCTGATGGGGGAAGACCTGGGAAACTCTACACATTTGATAATAGAGAACAAGTGGTGGAAGATGCACATACCACGCCTCGTCCCTACTTCTTCCTTCATTATTTGGTCCTCTCCCCTCCTCCTGGCAGGATTAGATGAGGACTGAGTTTAAGAGGTAGACTAAGGTTAGTGTTGATTCTGGAGACTCAGCAGAACTGGGGTTACCTGAGGTTCGCAGCCATCTGTACGAGTGCTGCTATTGTCATTGTGGCATTCAGCGTCGGCCTCCAGGTCCTGAAAATGAAAATGTTAGCAAGAGTTAGCAAAAGAGTCACTTTTGTGAGCCCCCCTCCCCCTTCTAAATCTCGCCCACTTTCCATCTCTTCTGCCCACTTCTAATCCCTCAGGCTCAGTGCTTTCCTGAGGCTGTTTAGCTGATTAAACTCTTCCCTCTGAAATTTCCCTGAGCCCTCTGTCTCAATGGGACTTCCATTTCAACAGCGCTCCAGTTCTTCATGAGTTGTGGAACTGGTTTAGTTATTAATTTGACTGTTAATGCATTTATTATAGATTTATAAATAATTAGTAATAAATTAACTTATTAATTTATAAATGAAAACTATACTTTGATAGATAGTAAATTGCTTTAGTTTTTAATTGAGTTACTAATAGAATAAGCCAGGCACTGTTTTAGGTCCTGGGGATACAGCAGTTAACAAAACAGACAAAAATTCTTGCCCTTGGTAGAGCTTATTATCTAGTGGGACAAGGAAGATATGCAGTATGTTTGATGGTGATAAAGACCATGGAGAAAGAGTAAGTAGGGAAGGAAGAGGTGGTTACAATTCACACAGGGTCAGCAGGCACAGTTTTACAGAGAAGGTGACGTGTGAGCCAGATGGGATGAGTGACAAGCCAAGTGACAACCTGGAGGAAGAGCCTCCCAGGCTGAGGGGCTATAGGTACAAAGGGCAGGTGTGGGACTGGGCCTGGCATGTTTGAGGAGAGACGAGGAGGTGAGCAGGTTAGCAGGGAGGGGGTCACAGGGGTCACGGGCAGGATGGAGCTTGGCTCCTGTAGGGACCTGTGGGCCATGTGTTGACTTTGGTTTCTTTGTTGAGTGACATGGGAAGTCATTGGAGGCTTCTGAGCAGAGGGAAATGATTTGGTTTTCATTGTAACAGGCTGGCGTGTTGAGAATAGACTGTAAGAGTCAAGGCAAGACTCAGGAAGTCTAGTTTGACCTATAGCAATAATCCTGGTGAGGAATGATGGTGGCACGGAACAGTGGTGAGGTGGCAAAAAATATT
Source organism: Balaenoptera borealis (assembly GCF_965194805.1). NCBI lineage: Eukaryota > Metazoa > Chordata > Mammalia > Artiodactyla > Balaenopteridae > Balaenoptera > Balaenoptera borealis. Next base: position 37,165,045 of record NC_138866.1, on the reverse strand, counting down.
AAGATTCTGTATGTATTTTGAAAGTAGAGTCCACAAGGTTTGTTGACACATTGGACATGGGGTGTAAAAGAAAGACTGGAGTTACCGTTAACTGGGATGATGAAGACAAGTTTATCAGGCATTGAATGAAAGATCAGGTGTGCTCAGTTTTAGACACAATAGGTTCAAAATATTTATTGGATGTTCAAGTAGCACTGTCAATAAGACTGTTAAAAATAGGTGGCATCAGATGTTAGGAGAGAGTTCTGGGCAAGGTATACATCTGAGAGTCATCAACATTTTAGAATGCTGTTTAAAGCCATGAGATGGATAAGATTACCATGCTGGGCTTCCCAGGTGGCGCAGTGGTTGAGAATCTGCCTGCCAATTCAGGGGACATGGGTTCGAGCCCTGGTCTGGGAAGATCCCACATGCCGCGGAGCAACTAGGCCCGTGTGCCACAACTACTGAGCCTGCGCGTCTGGAGCCTGTGCTCCGCAGCAAGAGAGGCTGCGATAGTGAGAGGCCCGTGCACCGCGATGAAGAGTGGCCCTCGCTTGCCGCAACTAGAGAAAGCCCTCTCACAGAAACGAAGACCCAACACAGCCAAAAAAAAAAATATATATATATATATATATAAATATAAATAAATTAAAAAAAAACAAACCTCATGAGGACAAATTAAAGTTAGTGTGCTCCCACAAATTACCCATATTTGTGTTGAATCAAATCGCCTAATTGGCCATTAAATTTTTCTCTCTCATAATCAAGGAAAAAATCGTTACTCAGACTGGATAAGGATCTAGATGAATGTGGAGAAGATAAGAAACACTTGCAAGAAATGGTGAATTCTCTTCCACAATTCAAAGACGGCAGAGAGAAAGCTCTGAGTCAACAGTGCCAAGGCACAGCACTCTTGTGGGAGAATACAAAAGCTTCGGTCACTGAATGGTAAGGAAAAAAATTCCTCCCAAATCTGAAAAACTGTCTGTGGCACAATTAACTTTTTGAAATTTGTATGTTGAAAACACATTCCCATGGGCCTCAAGGAGAGGCCAACTTAAGGATTTCATGCTCGAAGCTCACTGGGCCAACGTCTGGGGCAAGACCTGGAATCCTAGATTACGGACAAATGACTTTAAGAGGTTGTCTAAGAGGGAGGACAAACACATAGTGTATTTATAATTATTATTGCCCCACCTATATTAGTTTTCTATTGCTCCTGTAATAAATGACCACAAATGTCATGGCTTAAAATCGGCACAAACTTATCTTACAGTCTGGAGGTCGGAAATCCTAAAATGAAACTGCATTCCTTTCTGGACTCTCTGGGAGAGAATCCGTTTCCTTGCCTTTTCAATCCTCTAGAGGCCACCTACTCCATTCCTGGGCTTGTGTCCCCTTCTTCCATCTTTAAGGCCAGCAGTGCAGCATCTTCAAATCTCAATCTCTCTCTGTCTCATCTCTGCTTTTGTTATCACATCTCCTTCAGACTCTGACCCTCATGCCTCCCTCTTACAAGGGCCCTTGTGATTATCTTGCACCCATTCAGATAATCCAGGATAATGTCTCTATTTTAAGATCCTTAATTTAGTCGCATCTGTAAAGTCCCTTTTGCTATGTAAGGTAACATATTCACAGGACCCAGGGATTAGGACGTGGACATCTTTGGGAGTTGGGGGCATTATCCTACCACACTCCACTTAAATGGCAGATGTTGCCAGTCAGTTACTGCCATCTTTCCTACAGAACCTGGACAAGGCTCAGAAGTTTTCTTAATTCTGTGGCAGCCCTTACCTATCAGTCCTGGTTGGCGATTCGGCTGAAGAGTCTCCATCCCTGCCTTCTTCCTTTACTCTCTGCCTGGGGGTAGGAGTAGTTGAGAGGGCTGACCCCTACAGGCTGTACCACCCAAGCCAAGGGTTCCAGTTGGGTTAGGAAGTGGGAGGTACTAGTATGAGATTAGTAACCAAGAAGAGAGAGAAGTCGGGGTGGTCTTAACCCCCACCCTTTTCAGCAAGTGGTTCCAGCAGCTCCTACTGACACCTCTTTGGCTTAGGGCACTTTCCCTCTTTCCCCTTGAGCCCAGGTGCTGAACCTATTTTTGGAAGGGTTAGTCTCTGGGTGTCTCAGCTCCTTGGTGGTTTCCCTTAACTTTACTATCAGTGGTCCTTTCACCACAGAACTCCATCTGTGGAGTTCCTGCTTCCTACTGGAATGTGAGTATACAGTAGTCAAGATGAAGTCTGTCTGTGGATTTGATCTAGTCTACCCTTTGATTTTACAGAGGAAAGAACTGAGGTCCAAAGAGCCTCAAGTAACTTATCTAAGGTCGCATGACTAATTAGTGCCCAACCATAACTAGGAACCAGGTGTCTTAGCTGCCACATCGTCTGTACTAAACTTTTTTTAAAAGGGCTAAATCTAGAATGAGTTGAAATAGACATAATTGAATCATATTAAATTAACACTGAAGCAGTCTCTAAGAATAATGCTGGGGAGGCATTGTTTTCCAAGTTATCTTTTAGTTAATGATGAAATTGAGGTGCTGATTCCTTATGGTTACGAATCCTGTGTTTCTTTCCAGAGCTTACGTCTGGTGACTTTTTAATATTGACCTGGTGAAAATAGTAATCCAGTGATTATTTATACCATCCATTTGTCAAATAAATATATATGCCATCATTCTTAGGTTAAATTGTAAAACAATATTTTAAACCATGTCTAGAGGAAAAATCCTTCTATAACTTATTAGTCATTACTGTAGGATACTTACAAAGAGAAAGAATGGTTTTGTTATTTTCAGAAATTTAGCTGTTTTACTTTTTTTCATAGCCTTGACCAATGTGAAAGAGTTTTGGAGCTCTTAAAACAATATCAGAATTTTAAAAGTGTCCTGACAACTTTGATTCAAAAAGAAGAGAATATCATCTCCCTCCAGGCTTCCTACATGGGAAAGGAGAACTTGAAGAAAAGGATAGCAGAGGTGAGTCCAAATTCCAAAGGAAACTTTACATAGCGGCCTCGCTTGCAAGCCCAATAGAGAGGATATTATCAATGGAGTCACTTTCGAAACTTAGTTTAGAAGAAGTTACTAGTGACTTTGTTTTACCAGATATCTAAGAATTTATTGAATTTATCCCCGGGGCTTGAAAAAAAAATTGGTCCCCAGGTTAATGCTGGGTTGCATCTGTTTGGGTTTTGATACTGATGGTGTGGTTCTTTTGGAGTCTGGGGTTGCCCCTGCCGCGACCTCTGAAAGGTTGGAACAGTTTGTGCACTGACTTTCCACATAAAAAAAACCCCTGAGACTTCATTGCAACCTTGAGAGAAAGAAGGTACTAGGAAAATCCCATCTGTTGTTAGTGGATAAAGGAAAAATTATGTTTTTATTTCTTCCCTTTTATTTCTTCGTAAAGATGTGTGAGCTTATCTCCAAGTTGCTCCGTCTATGTTCATAGCCTCGCCGATCACAGCTTCATAGTTTAAGAAGAATAACACTTTTGGACACTAGATGTCATTATTTTCTATGATTTTATGCGGTTATCAACCAGAGTGGCAGAAGAATGGAATAGTTAGAAAAGGATACACTACACTGTATTACTGTACACCAGAAAGTTGCTTTTCCTCTTGGTTTTATGAGTACTCTATGCTAAAGTGCTGTCAAAATATCAGAGGCATTGGTGAAATATCATCTACTTGATACACCTGGTTGTTAGAAAGCAATTTTATTAAAGTTCCCAGTGGCTGAGCACAGCATCAGTGAGGCTTATATACAGACATACCTCACCTTATCACACTTTGCTTTATTGTGTCTTTTACAAATGGAAGGGTTTGTGGCAACCCTTTGTAGAGCAAGTCTGTCGGTACCATTTTTCCAACAGCATTTTCTCACTTTGTGTCTCTATGTCACATTTGGGGAATTCTTGCAGTATCTCAAACCCACCACCACCAAAAAGATTATGACTTGCTTAAAGGCTCAGATGATGATTAGTGTTTTTAGCAAATAAGTATTTTTAAATTAAGGTATGTACATTTTTTAAGACATAATGCTACTGCACACTTAATGGACTACAGTATAATGTAAACATAACTTTTATATATATCTGGGAAACCAAAAAAATCATGTGACTTGCTTTATTGCGATACTCCCGTTACTGCCATGGTCCGGACCCAAACCTGCAATGTCCCCAAGGTATGCCTGTAGACCAGATTCTTACAGACAATTTAGTCTTTGTCTAGAACTCTTATCCCTGAGGCTGAAGTGACACTCAGAGTCACATCAGTGCCACAGATGAGGAGTAGCCCCTGCCTGCGGCCTCCTTTCTCAGACGCAGTTTCTTGGAACTGACCAATCAGAAAGAGCTCTGCTTGGACACCAGTTGTACAATATGTGACTGTGTAACTGGTTTCCCATCAGATTTAATCGAGGGAGACCACCATGCTAGGAGCAGGCTGGCAGTCGGAATCTCTTAGATGCAACCTGTCTGGTTCCATCCAGCAGAGGCAGCTTCTGGGTTTGGCAGTCTTGGGATCTAGGAGGATCGTGTCCTCATCCAAATGGATTAAGGAGCTTTGGTTCTCAGAGTATCCAACACGATCAGCTTTACAAAATCCCCTCAGCCCTGTGGCCCGGTTCACATAGCTACTTTTCTACTATGTCCCTGATACCAGTTTCCCAGCTTGCACTCTTGTTTCAGGATCCAGGTCTCTGCCTTAGATACTCACAGATCCTGGGTCGTTGCCTTTCAAACTGACCAGATAGTGAATCCCTTTTGACTTGCAGCTGTTCTTGGTTTGTGCCAATCCTCCTCACTCCTGGAGTCCTGCCTTTGTCCCACTAAGTGGGATCCTATTACCAGCAGAGCTGTTCCTTTCCTGATTAGGTGAGGTAACATCTGTAAAGTGCCTGCAGAGTACCTAGGACTTAATCAACCCATTAATGGTAAACTGCACTTTCTGGACAGGTTATTTATTTGACTAATAAAACTTCTATCACCTTCAGGCACTCGGCCCCTCTCCTGGGTGAGTCTCCCTGATGGGAATCTAGATCCAGGTCTTGACCCCTCTGCTATGATTAGTTCCTCTATGGCTGTTGTCTTTTTCCATCTGGGCTGCTATGAAAGAATACCATAGACTGGGGGGCTTATAAACAACACAAATTTATTTCATACAGTTCTGAAGACAGTTCTCACAGTTTATAACATTCTGCCTTTGACCCCTCAAAACATGTCCTTCTCACAGGCAAAGTGTATTCATTCTTTCCCATCAGCCCTAAAAGTCTTAACTCGCTCCAGCTTAGTCCAAAGTCTCATCTAAATATCATCTAAATTAGATATGAGTGAAACTCAAGGTGCACTTCATCCTGAGGGAAATTCCTCTTGTTTACCTAAAACAAATAGACTGACAGATATTTCACCAGCAAAGAGGGATTTATTTGGGATCAGCAGAGAATTGCATTTCAGGGTCTGCACCCATGGGAGCCATGTGCAAGTCCCTGCACAGCAAGGAGAGAAGGATGCTTTTATAGAGGGGAAAAGGACGTTGGACGGGCTGTAGTAAACAGAGTCCGTGGCTTTTCATTGGCTAAGGCCTTGCCAATAAAGGAGCCTTTCTTCTTCCTATTGGGCTCTGCCACCCCATCTGGTCTCCCAACTCTGTTTAATTTAGGTTTCTGTTTATTCATTTTTTTACACTCTACAGCTGTGAACCCATGAAACCAAACAAATTATATGCTTTCAAAATACAGTGGTGGGACAGGTATAGGATAGATATATCCACTCCAAAAGAGAGAAATAGGAAAGAAGAAAGAAGTATTGGGTCCCAAGGAAGTCCGAAACCTAACAAGGCAAATAACATTAAACCTTAAGGCTTGAGAATAATCCTCTCTGGCTTGACGTTCTGCCTTCCAGGTCCACTGGGGTGGAATCATCACCCCTGGCTTGGCTGGACAGATTAGCAACTTTCTCTGTAAACAAAGAAACAAAGTAAGGATAGAGGTTAAATAACCTTCCCAAGATTATATGGCTAACAAGTGACAGAATCATTATTTAAGCTCAGGTCTATCTGACTACAAAGTCATGTTCCAATCATCATAATATTGCCTTCCCTGAAGACATATTTGAAACATGTATATTATAGAAGTAAAAAATGACTAACTTTGCATTGTCTGTACCCCTTTCTCAAATGTAAAGGTTTACTCACAAAAATATTTTAAAAATTAACAAAACAACTGTAATTACCTTTAAGAAATGTATAAATGCCCAGGCTTTTATTATTATATTGAGAATCTTGTATCTAGTGTGGTATCTTTGTATATTTGCTGAAATAATATATCATTTTGTATGGAAGATACAGAAGTACACTTGTGTTTAATTATTTTCTCATATGCTTTTTTTAACTGTCTGAAAAAAGCAAATTTTAGTACCAGTTGTTAACATAACTCTCAGTTAATTTTGTGATGACTTAGGTACTGTCTTCAGAAACAATCAGTTTCTGGCGTATGTACTGTCATGATGCTTTGCACCAGTGGCTGAAGTATGATACCACTGAGAACTTTCGTCCTTCAAAACCATAGAAACCTGGATGTTTATCTAGGATATGGTGCCAAATTTCCACTCTCTTTAATCAAAGGCAGAAGTGCAAAAGTAAGACTAGAAAGCTAGAATGTCAGGGGACTATTAAAGTTTGGGAAATGTCAAGGGGGGGGGATCTAGTTTCCTTTATTTTACCCCTTCCATTCATTGTAGGACAAAGCCTGCAGTTCCTGTCAACGCTAAAAGTATCCTCTCCTCTTTCTTTTCTCTTCACCCACTGGTAGCTTGTGTCAATGTAACAACAAAGTTCTTTGAATGTAATAAAAATTAGGTTACACACACACACACACATACATATATATTTTTTCCATCTAATTGAACAAGCATTTATTATGCCCTATGCAAAATGTCCTGAGCTGGGAGAAAAAAAACACCTGAGTCTGCATCTCAGCTCTGCCAGTGTATCAGTCAGCTTCCAGTCAGGAGACAAAAACTGCCCCAGTTATTTTTTTTTTCCATTTAAAACATTTAAGTAATTTTAATTTTTTAAATTAAACTTTTAAATTTGAGATAATTATAGATGCATATGCAGTTATAAGACATAATACAGAGAGATCCTATGTACCCTTTACTAAGTTTCCCCAATGGAAATATCTTGTAAAACTGTAGTGCAATATTGCAGTCAGGTTACAGACAATCATACAGTCAAGAGAAGGAACATTTCCATCACCAGACTATCCCTGGTTCTGTCATCGGATAGCCCTACCACTTCCCTCTTGCTTCCACCCCCTCACAACCGCTAATATGTTCTCCATTTCTATAATTTTGTCATTTCGAAAATCTTATATAAATGAAATCATACAGTATGTAACCTTTTGGGATTGGTTATTTTCACTCAGCATAATTCTCTGGAGATTCGTTCAGATTCTTGCATGCATCAATAGTTTGTTCCCTTTTCTTGCTGAGTAGGATTCCATGGTATGGATGTACCACAGCTTGTTTAACTGTCACCTCTGAAGAACATCTGGGTAGTTTCTAGTTTTTGGCTATTATGCATAAAGTTGCTATAAACTTTTGTATAGGCTTTTTTGTGAACATAAGTTTTTATTTCTCAGGGTTAATTGCCTTGGAGTACAGTTGGTGGGTTGTATGTTAATTATGTATTTCATTTTTAAAGAAACTTTCAAACTGTTTTCCAGAGTGGCTGTACCATTTTACATTCTCATCAGTAATGTATGAGTGATCCAGTTTCTTCACATCCTTGCCAGCATTAGATGTTGCCTCTACTTTGTATTTTAGTCATTCTGATAGATATATAGTGGTATCACTTTGTGGTTTTCATTGACATTTTCCTAATTGCTAATGGTATTGATCATCTTTTCTTGTGCTTATTTGCCATCTGTATGTCATCTTTGCTGAAATATCTCTTCTTATCTTTTCCTCATTTTCTAAATAGATTGTTTGGTTTTTTTTACTGTCGAGTTTTGAGAGTTTTTAATATATTCTACACAGTAGTCATTTGTCAGATATGTGGTTTGCAAATATTTTCTCCCAAACTGTAGCTTGTTTTTTCATCTCCTTAATGGGTCTTTTGCAGAGCAAAAGATTTAAATTTTGGTAAAATCCAGTTTATCAATTTTTCCTTTCATGGATTGTGCTTTTGGTGTCAAAGTCGAAGAACTCTTTGCCTAGCACAAGATCCTGTAGATTTTCTCCTATTTTTTTTCTCAAAGTTTTATAGTGTTATGGTTTACATTTAAGTCCATCATCCATTTAGAATTAGTTTTTGTATAAGGTGTGAGACTTGGATCAAGGTTTACGTTTTTGTCTATAAATGTCCAGTTGCTCCAGCACCGTAAGTTGAAAAGGCTCCCATTCCTCCTTTGAACTGCTTTTTCATCTTTGTCAGAACTCAGTTGGGTGTATTTGTCTGGGTTCACTTTGATCTATTGATCTGTGTGTCTGTCCCTCTGCCAGTTGATGTAATCTTTATTACTGTACCTATATGGTGTTTTAAAATCAAGTAGACTGATTCTTCCCACTTTATTCTTCTTTTTCAAATATTTTAGCTATTATGGTTCCTTTATTATTCCATATAAATTTTAGAATAATCCTGTCTATATCTACAAAAGTATTGTGGGTTTGATAATAATTGCATTAAACCTGTACATCAATTTTGGGAGAATTGACATTTTTACTATGTTGTCTTCTGATCCATGAACTTAGTATGTCTCTGCATTTATTTAGATCTTCTTTGATTTCTTTAATCAGTATTTTATAGTTTTCAGCGTATAGTTCCTGTGCATGTTTTGTTAGATTTACACTTAAGTATTCGATTTTTTGAGTAATTGTGAATGATATAATATTAAAAATTTGTGTCCATGTATTCATTGTTAATATGGAGAAGTGAAATCGATTTTTATGTTTATCTTGTATCCTGTGACCTTTCTGAACCAACGTATCAGTTCTAGGGGTGTTTTTGTAGAGTCCTTGGGCTCTCTGACATAGATAATCATGTTTTCTGCAAATAAGGACACCTGAGACAGAGGGCTCCTTGTTACTGCTGGTTGGGGGTGGGCATTCTGCTTCCCCACATGGTCTCTACTGACACCTCCCTGGCTCCTCCTTACAGCTCCCTAGGTAGCCTCCCCTGACATCATGGATGTGTGTGTGTGTGTGTGTGTGTGTGTGTGTGTGTGTGTGTGAGTGTGTGCGCTTGTTACTGCCCAGCAGGAATGAAAGTCCCAGCTCTACTCGGCCTTCTTTTCCCTGGTTGGGGGAGAGTGGGGCTCCTGTTACAGCCTGGAAATGGTGGTGGCTGTCTAGGCTCTACACTTGACCTTTGCTGGCACAGGTGGGCGTTGGGCCACAGTGTTTCCTATGGTATTTTGCTCCAGTGAGTGATTATTTCCTAAAAGTTTTCTGTCTTGGTAGGTTGTCCTATTCCTCGTTCTTGGGCTGAAGACAGCAGGCTTTTCCTGGTCTGTGTCTGTGGATCTTACCAGCTTCTGACTTCTCCAGCACACAGTCTGGGATATCCAAGGGAAAAAGAAAATTCAGGGAGCTCACCACCAGGCTGTCTTCAGGAGCTGATGCCCCCAGCCATTCTCCCTCCTTGAACTCCTCACTTTTCAGTCTTCTTAAGTCTGTTTTGTATATGATGTCCAGGGTTTTTAGTTGTGCTTAATGGAAAAATTATGTCTACTGCATATTCCCAGAAATGGAAGTCCCCTGTCGGTGTATAATTTTTAGTTTTTTATTTATGAGAAATCACTATTTTCAAATTTTATATAATCATTAAAAATGCTTGTATAAGATAGGTAAATTGAGTGGAAACATTAAGATTGCATTACTCGACACTCAAATTTTATTTTGTAGTTTAAGATCATTGGCCTTTTGGTAAAATAGTGTTTTCACCTTCCATGTTAGAAATGACATGGGAGTTAGAATCATGAAAGATTAAACTAGAAGTCATATTAAAGATGTTTTAGAGTTCTGTCTGTTTTATTCAGATGAGCACTTAGGTTCTTCAAAATGACAAATATGATTCCTATTTGAGGAGTCTAGGAACTGTCATTTTTTTTTGGAACTGTCATTTTTTTATACGATTGAATAGAGGTGCTTTTTTTTGGTAGAATATTATTTCACATGCACTAGAAAGATGGTTTTAGATCATTATAAATATTTCATCATGCAGAGTGGGACAAGGAATTTGGGTGTAGGATTATTAATAAACCAGATGGTTAGGATTCTAAAACCTTTTCATTGAGAAAGTGGGACAATAAGTCTTATTTGTCTGTATCAGTATATCAAAACATGTTTCATATCATTTTTACAGATTGAAGTTGTTAAAGAAGAATTTAATGAACATTTAGAAGTTGTAGACAAGATTAACCAGATCTGCAAAAATCTACAATTTCATCTAAATAAAATGAGAAACTTTGAAGAGCCTCCTTTTGAGAAAGAGGCTAATATTATTGTGGATAGATGGCTTGATGTAAGTGATAATTTAATCGACTAGAAATTCTATTTAATAACAATTAAATTGATCTTTTCTTTTGTATCTTTAATGTTTTTATCTAATTACAAAATTCAAAAGTGCTCATTACAAAAAATGTTCATATAATATAAAGTTTATGACTTGGGATTTAGCTTTATGCCCAGAGTTAGGTACTATTGTACTAACAAATGAATCTATACTCTTTTAGATATACAAGTGTATACTCAACTTATTTGAAATAAACTAGTTAATATATTATCCATCCATGCAGCCAGTTGATGTTCAACATTACATTTATTTAATATTTTTAAAATAATTTTTGGTTGAGTAGTAATGATATTTTTATGAATTATAAATTAAGAATTTGTGCTATATTTTGATCTGGGTTTTTGATATTTAAAATTTTTTTTTAATTTTTTTTTTTTTTTTGTCTGCGTTGGGTCTTTGTTGCTGTGCGCAGGCTTTCTCTAGTTGCGGCGAACGGGGGCTACTCTTCATTGCAGTGTGGGCACTGCACAATGAGAAGCCACTTCTCATTGCAGTGGCTTCTCTTGTTGCAGAGCGTGGGCTCTAGGCACGCAGGCTTCAGTAGTTGTAGCGTGTGGGCTCAGTAGTTGCAGCATGCAGGTTCTAGGGCATGCAGGCTTCAGTAGTTGTGGCACGCAGGCTCAGTAGTTGTGGCTCGCAGGCTCTAGAGCGCAGGCTTAGTAGTTGTGGCGCACGGGCTTAGTTTCTCCCCTGCATGTGGGATCTTCCCGGACCAGGGATCGAACCTGTGTCCCCTGCATTGGCAGGCAGATTCTTAACCACTGCACCACCAGGGAAGTCCCTGCTCTGGGTTTTTAAAAGCATCTTTTATTATTGTGGTTTAGAGAAGAGGAAAACTATTGCTTTCAACTGCATATAAACTGCAGCAAACCAGCTAAGTTTTTTTTTTTGTAGAAGAACTACACGGTATGTTAAAGCAAATTTTTTGTTGATGAATAAAGCAAATTATTTAGCAAGTAAAGGTAATCTAAAATTTTATTTTAAAGTTGTGTTTGACTGAAACAATTGTTCTTATGCTTTTTCACCACTAAATGTGTTACTTTTATTTTTTAATTATGGTAGATAAATGAGAAGACAGAAGACTACTATGAAAATCTTGGTCGAGCTCTAGCTTTATGGGACAAGCTTTTTAACTTAAAAAATGGGATTGATGAGTGGACTGAAAAGATCCTTCAAAAAATGGAATTACATCAACTGACTGAAGAGGAAAGAGAAAAGCTGAAGGTTAATTAAACAGAAATAAAATATTTGTTCTTTTTGTAGATTGTTGACATTTTAATATCAAGTCTGCTTTCTTGAAGAGGGGTAGAGAAATCACAAAGAAATCTTTTATTTCTTTCATTATTCCTTGAGTGAGCCCTGAATTCCATCGTTTTCTTTGTGGTATCCAGGAAGATGTTAGCAGGTATTATTAATCTGTGCTGTATACCTGAAACTAACACAACACTGTAAATCAACTATACTTCAAGTAAAGTAGAAAAATTAGGAAAAAACACAATGCTGAATATCAAAATCTTTATAGAGCTTCAAAAGAGGCTAGTTTTTTAAAACAGTGATCTCAGGTTT